>NC_138036.1:47317863-47917863 GCF_964106645.2 Podarcis pityusensis | reverse complement strand
GGCTTCTTGAATCCAGGGGGTGGAGGGAAGTCAGCAATCCTACGCTGGGGAAAGTGTTTGGCGGTACAGTGATAGTGCTTTTTGACAACACACAATTATGGCTCCATGCGCTATCCCAGAATGTAACCTCTGTGTAAGTTGAGAGTTGACTGAATATCACTTCTGAATCTGAGGGCAGGAGTAATCTTATGATTACCATCAGCAGAAGACACGTACAAAAGCTTCTGCTTCTGCTTCTGCAACAGGGCTTTCCCCTTCTCTTCCCCCCTCCCATGTGCCCCCCGAAATTGGCTGTGGGAACTGTGAGGAGAATCATCCAAACAGCAGGAAAGGGGGTGGTTCCATTTGGCAAGCTGATAAGGATATAGTCTTAATGCCAAGGGCTCAGATATGCAGATGACACAACCTTGATGGCAGAAAGTGAGGAGGAATTAAAGAACCTCTTAATGAGGGTGAAAGAGGAGAGTGGAAAATATGGTCTGAAGCTCAACATCAAAAAAACTAACATCATGGCCACTGGTCCCATCACCTCCTGGCAAATAGAAGTGGAAGAAGTGGAGGCAGTGAGAGATTTTACTTTCTTGGGCTCCATGATCACTGCAGATGGTGACAGCAGTCACGAAATTAAAAGACGCCTGCTTCTTGGGAGAAAAGCAATGACAAACCTAGACAGCATCTTAAAAAGCAGAGACATCACCTTGCCGACAAAGGTCCGTATAGTTAAAGCTATGGTTTTCCCAGTAGTGGTGTATGGAAGTGAGAGCTGGACCATAACAAAGGCTGAAGAATTGATGCTTTTGAATTATGGTGCTGGAGGAGACTCTAGAGAGTCCCATGGACTGCAAGAAGATCAAACCAATCCATTCTGAAGGAAATCAGCCCTGAGTGCTCACTGGAAGGACAGATCCTGAAGCTGAGGCTCCAATACTTTGGCCGCCTCATGAGAAGAGAAGACTCCCTGGAAAAGACCCTGATGTTGGGAAAGATGGAGGGCACAAGGAGAAGGGGACGACAGAGGACGAGATGGTTGGACAGTGTCCGTGAACCTACAAGCATGAGTTTGTCATGTGGCCAGCATAACTAAGCCGCTTCTGGTGAACCAGAGCAGCGCACAGAAACGCCGTTTACCTCCCACTGGAGTGGTACCTATTTATCTACTTGCACTTCGTGCTTTCAAACTGCTAGGTTGGCAGGAGCAGGGACCGAGCAACGGGAGCTCACCCCGTTGCAGGGATTCGAACGGCCGACTTTCTGATCAGCAAGCCCTAGGCTCTGTGGTTTAACCCACAGTGTCACCTGCTTCCACCAGAAGGAGCTCTTAATTCCTCCCATTGACCATGGTGTCAGAGAGAGAGAAGCAGGGAGGGTCAACAACAAAAAAGGAGGGAAAGTACATGCACACACACAGCATAGAATCAAAGAATTGTAGCGTTGGAGGGGACCCCAAGGGTCATCTAGTCCAATCCCCTGCAATGCAGGAATCTCAGCTATAGCATCCATGACAGATGGCCATCCAACCTCTGCTTAAAAACCTCCAACGAAGGAGAATCCACTACCTTCTGAGGGAGACCCTGCCCATTTGTTTTCTCTGAAAAACTTACTGTTTCATTATTTGGGTTTTGTGGAGTAAAGAATGCTTTAGAAAGGACTTCTGTGATACAAGGCCAAGAAGAAGAAGAAGAAGAAGAAGAAGAAGAGTTTGGATTTGATATCCCGCCTTTCACTCCCTTTAAGGAGTCTCAAAGCGGCTAACATTCTCCTTTCCCTTCCTCCCCCACAACAAACACTCTTTGAGGTGAGTGGGGCTGAGAGACTTCAAAGTGTGACTAGCCCAAGGTCACCCAGCAGCTGCACGTGGAGGAGTGGGGAAGCGAACCCGGTTCCCCAGATTACGTGACTACCGCTCTTAACCACTACACCACACTGGCTCTCTAAGGAAGGGTGATTGTCAGTGGGGGGAAAGGAACTCGAGAGCAGAGATTGGCAGCCAGGAAAATAGACATGAAGGATTGTAGGTCTCTTCAAGAACTTTCAAACCCCTCACTATGACATCTTTTGGTATCTGGAGCTACAGCAGCCGTTGTTGACATAATTTGAGACATGGGCTAAAGACTTGCTTTTTTCCAACAGAAAATCTGAGCTCATTTCTGAGGCAAATTTGATGTTGGGAGTTCAATGTCAAATATAAGTATTCTGTGGACAGTAGAGTACAGTCACGACATATTGTTGAAGATACACATTTGATAGCATCTCAGCCTTGTTTTTGTGCATGTTCCTTTGGTGGTGTGGGATAGATCTTTTACAAGAATTAGAATCAGGAACTACGGTTGATACAAAACGAAGACACCAGAATACAGATTGGAGTGAAGCAGTCAGTCTGCATTAGACCCATGCTTCATACGTTGCTTGGGTTGCCAAATTGTTTCCAAGCTCAATTTAAAGTGCAGGTAATACCCTTAAAGGCCCTAAATGGTTCTCTTAAGTGTTGTGTTTCTCTTTATGAGCCTGAAGATCAGTATCAGAAGCCCTGTTCTCTGGCCCATCATTCTTTAAGATCCAGTTAGTGGGTACCAGGGATGTGTTTGCCTCAGTTGTGGCACCACAATTGTAGAATTTGCTTCCCAGGAAAGTCCAGTAAGCTCTCCCTCTGCCTGCTTTTAGATGGCATTTGAAGATGTTTGTATTCCAGTAAACAGTCTTCTAGCCTTACTGGTTTTGCTTATTTTTAATTCTGCAGTATATTTATAATTTTGTGTGGTTGTTATATTGTGCTTCATCATTGCATATTTTTCATGTAAGCAGTTTCGGAAAATTCATTCAGAGTAATTGTAGCAAAATTTTAAAAGCGAATGAATTGTAGTAAGGATTTAACAGTACAGTCCTGATGTCCAGCTAGTTATTTGTACAGAAATTTGTTCAAGAGACAAAATATGTCTCTTCTATTTTCTAACATTCAAGAAGAAAAGACTTTGGTGCATTGTTGTATAGATTAGAGGCATACTGTAAGAGCTGCTTATAATGCGCTTTCTTTATTGTGTGTGATGAATCCCTGGACTTTCCCTAAATTCATCAGAGCAAAGCAAAGAAGAATGTGAACAATAGGTGCTGTGGAGTCTGACTCGGGCCTAATGCGAGGAGGCTGTAAAAGCTGTCAAGAAACGTGATTGATTGGCTTTCACGCTGCAGTCCCCAGCGCAAAGCAATAATGTTCCTGCCTCTTTGGAGAGGGTTTTATGTGCCACTCGGGGTCATCACTTATCAGACGAAGGGGCCAACGCTTCAGATGAGGCTAAAGTGCAGTCGATAATTCAGATGAATTTGTGCATGTACTCCCGGAGTGAAACAAGTCGACGCACTTTGTGTTGATAGTGATATTTTGAAGAGAAATTTGTGTTAAGGAAAAGCCTTAGCTGGCGCAATTTGTAGTCGACTTTATTTGGGATGCAAAAAGAAAAGAAAAAAGATCCAAAGAAAACAAAATTGAGGTATCAATGGCCTGCCCTTAGCGTTTAAAGCAGTTTGGGCACCAGTCTTCTGAGGTCACAGTGTCGTTGTACAATTGTATACAAGTGAAAGGCAAATGTAGTGGCTCTGTGGATCGTGGCAGGTCAAGGAAAGCAAATGACAGACTGTTAGTAATAAACACGGTAAGCAAAACAATCAGTGCACAGTGTACTGGCGGCGGGGTGTAAAAAAATGCTGTTATGTAATCTTAGTCGGGTAAAGAGGAAATACATAAAATTACTTTCTGGAGCTGCTGGGGCATTTTCTCACTCTATCACCCTATCGTGGAAAAAGCAACTTATCAGATACCTTACCTGCTTCACTTTCTTGGAACGATCAACACGTCGGCTAATAGTATACTGGCAATATTTTTTATAACACTATACTGTGTCAAAATACATAAACAGAAGATATATAATATGTGTGTGGAGTCACAAACTAATAAACATCAATTAAATGTTCCACGAACAGGAATGGAAAGTGATGTCACTACTGAAGATCACTAAGATGGAGGCAAGAACGCCTTTCCAAAGTCAATATCCTGTAAACGTGAGGTGATGGGTGCCCCAAATGTAGAAATAGGGTGCTCCAAGCACAGCAGCAAACAGTAGTTCTTCCAGGATAATGAACGGTTTCAGTGATAAGTCTTTATCAGCAAATTAATTGTCCACAAAGGTACATCAAATGGCCATGGATCAGCAATCACTTGTAAGTATAGTAAGCTGATGACACCTGATCAGGTTTATTTATAGGGTAAACAGGAAACTGCTCTCTGGCCACCTACTTTCAGTAAATACTAAGCAAGGCTGTCTTAACCTTTGTTCTGGTATAAAATGCTTTTATTTTTCCTTCCTTGTGCTTGTTTACAGAGAGAGTGTCCCTAGCCTAGGAGCCATTCATTTTAAATAAAGCATCTTTGGAGGGGAAACACTACAGAAAATCTAGCAGAAAGGAATGGTGTGCCTATTTAACAGATACTCTGGATCCGCATTGAAGAATGTATTGTTGCTTAACAAGCCAACAAAAGCTGTTGATATAGATATAGAAGGACTGTACATTCAGCGAACAAAAGGAAACACTCTCTTCAGCGATGTAATGCCCTGCCTGTCAGTAAACAGAACTGCAGATTCTCAATACACATAAGGGTCTCCTTCACATGTAGCTGCTGTTGCATTAGCACATGGGCAGGCAAACTAAGGCCCGGGGGCCGGATCCAGCCCAATCGCCTTCTAAATCCGGACCCTGGACGGTCCAGGAATCAGTGTGTTTTTACATGAGTAGAATGTGTCATTTTATTTAAAATGCATCTCTGGGTTATTTGTGGGGCATAGGAATTCGTTCGTTCTTTCTTTGTTTTTTGTTTGTTTTTTCCAAAATATAGTCTGGCCCCCCACAAGTTCTGAGGGACAGTGGACTGGCCCCCTGCTGAAAAAGTTTGCTGACCCCTGCATTAGCAGGTGGGTCACATACTATGGGTGACTTGTGAATGTTGCTGCCACACGGCTGAAGTTTGTGATGTGGTTCTTTCCCACACAAACATCCACACCCGTTTGGCTTAGTCACTGACATAGCCCACAAGACAGGTGCAAGTAGCTCACTTGCTGTTGCAGACACAGCTGAAGGGAGGCTTTGCTATCAGCTGTTATAAAAGATAAACACAATATTTTAAAAAACAGATAAATATGTATTGTGGTCTGAATCTCTAATCCTGAACACTGGGAGAGATTAACAAAATATAAATACATAATCTTCAGTGCACATGCAGCGTTCCACAGAGTGTTACTGTAATGAATGTTTAACTGATGACAGCCCAAAAGTAAGAATTAAACGTTGGCAGTTTTAGCTATCTCAGTAAGGCATTTCATTTGTGTAGCTTTTGAGCCATTGGCAGAAAAAGCTGATTGCATGGCAGTTATTAAGATGAAATCTATTGGCTGATGTACACATTTATTAAGGATGCTTTTTAAAAAAAACTAAAAACCAATCCTATTTTGAATGCTATTCCTCATTTGTGATGGGTACATCTGGCTTAGGTATTTTCCCATTCCTAACAAAGTGAAGACAATGCAGTCTTTAAACGGTACGTGAAATTTAATGCACACTTGCATATTGGAAAAATGCAGTTCAGTGACTTTCACTATTTTTCAGCTGCTGTTTTAAATTGCTGTTTTAAATTCCATTGAGTGGAATAATAAAGGAGTGATCATGTCTAGTAACTGCAGTTGGCCTTTGTAAAGAACGGCTGGTTAAGAGGGTTTATGATTTACAGAGGCCACAGCTGGCTGCCATCAGAGCTATAGGAATGTGTTCTCTCTTGGGTCTGGTAGCTAGAGATGAAAAAGACCCCAGAGCTGGCGCAAAAGGAAATAAAATGCTTTGACTTTAAATAAAGCATCATAATTTATACGAGGCTCTGCTATTCAGTCCCGACGAGATACATGGATCAGCAATAGCTTTTGGGAGGTTGTGCTCATCTGTCTGTCTGATCCCACTGCATTTTGATATCCTCGGCCTGACACAAAGCATTTTTTCTTTCTCCCCTCTCCTGCTCCTCTGCATCTGTCCCCTCCTTCCTCTTAAATGTTTCATTATCTGTTGTTGGACAATTTGCCATCGTTCACACCTGGCGGCCTTTTATAACCATAGAAAGCAGTGGGGGAGTAATCACCAAATGCACTTTGAGGTTTATTTACTTGTAGTTTACATACGCTCTTCCCACTGAGTTCTTCCATTGGTTTTACTGAGCAGGAGGAAGCACGGACTTAAAATACCTTTTAGAAGGCAGTGAGGAAGGTTTGGTCTACACCAGGCATAGGCAAACTCCTGCCCTCCAGATATTTGGGACTACAATTCCCATCATCCCTGACCACTGGTCCTGTTAGCTAGGGATGATGGGAATTGTAGTCCCAAACATCTGGAGGGGTGGAGTTTGCCTATGCCTGGTCTACACAAAACACTTTCTAAGCTGCTTGTTTATATGGAATGAACTTTTTTAAAAACAAAAAGGTATGTGTTGTTGTGTTAGCCTTGTCCTAATAACTACCTCCCTCCCTAAAGGAAGTTAGTTCAGGCCCCTAATTATCTTAAACATAGGTTTGAATGTACGACCTGATGAGTCTAAGCATATCACCTGATGCCGTTTCGCTGTTTCCTCATGGAAAAAAGCAGGAAATGAAAATGTCCCTGTACTGCTTTCAGAAACTTTGAAATTAGTGTGCTGGTATATCCAACCAAATGGACAGCTTTGATTGGAAGCTGAGCACTGGGGTCTGCCGGGCGATGTAAAACCATCACATCTGAAAGTTTAGAAATTAATTGGAACACTAAACACAGAAGGACTCGTTTTGCTAGACATTTGAGCTCCATCTACAAGACCTCTCCTACATTTCAGAAAACCTTTGGGGCATGCATGAACAGAGTGAAAACGTTCACCTCCGTTTTGGCAACAATTGCTAGTGTAAAAAAGGTAAACCACAGTGCTATGTGAGGCTCATGCTGAATAGAGAACTATGGATGGTGCCCTTTAGAGTAGCTGCAGCAATGTGCAGAGAACAATTTTGCTGTTCTATGTAGCTCAGGGGTCAGCAAACTTTTTCAGCAGGGGGCTGGTCCACTGTCCCTCAGACCTTGTGGGGAGGGGGCGGACTCTATTTATATATATATATATATATATATATATATATATATATATATACACAAACAAATTCCTATGCCCCACAAATAACACAGAGATGCATTTTAAATAAAAGCACACATTCTACACATGTAAAAACACGCTGATTCCTGGACTGTCTACAGGCTGGATTTAGAAGGCGATTGGGCCTGATCCGGCCGCCGGGCCTTAGTTTGCCTAGCCAGGATGCAGTCTGCAAGGCTATGTGCAGTATGAGCCTCTCCTCTATTGGCAAATTACCAGAAGGGAGGCTATTACTGCTCATCACACATAGTATTGGTGTAGGCCATAGTATTGGTGTAGGCCTGAAATTTTACTGTTATCTGATGATTGCAGCTTTTTGATTCGTTCCCGTTTGGAATCAAGTCCAATTTTGGTGTTTTCCGTGATAAATCCCTTTTCCTCCTTGTTCTTCCCTCTTTGGAAAGCTAAATTCATAGCCAGTTTTTTCCTTTTATTCATGAAGGCACCCGTACTTCAACAGCTGAGCACCTGAAAGAACCGGGAAGAATGGCGTCAGCATTTTTGTTTCTTTTTATCTTAGACCATTTGCAATTTTAAAATACTGAAATCCATCTTGCCCGTTGTTTCTCCTTTTGTTGTTGTTCTATGTGCTTAAGCATCAAATAACGTGGAAGATACATGGGGCTGATATATGTATTTCTTTCCAGAGGAGAATATGGAATCCCTCTGCTTTCTTGTATAAAAGGTAAAGGGACCCCTGACCGTTAGGTCCAGTCGCAGACGACTCTGGGGTTGCAGCGCTCATCTTGCTTTACTGGCCGAGGGAGCCGGCATACAGCTTCTGGGTCATGTGGCCAGCATGACGAAGCCGCTTCTGGCAAACCAGAGTAGTGCACAGAAATGCTGTTTACCTTCCCGCCGGAGCGGTACCTATTTATCTACTTGCACTTTGACGTGCTTTTGAACTGCTAGGTGGGCAGGAGCAGGGACCGAGCAACGGGAGCTCACCCCCTCGCGGGGATTCGAACCGCCGACCTTCTGATCGACAAGCCCTAGGCTCTGTGGTTTAACCCACAGCGCCACCCTCGTCCCTGCTTTCTTGTATAGAAGGCAATAATTCTACTGTGGGAAAGTGGGGGGGGGGGACTATGATGTAAACCACTGAACCAAGTAGCACCCTTCAAACAAAGTGACATGAAAGCAGAGTACTCAAACATGCTTACTTTAAATAAATAAATCAATCAATCAGTATAAGGGGGTTTTTTTGTCCAGTGTAAAAAGTGCCTTTCTGAATTTGGGTGGTTTCTGCTTCAGTTGAAAGGCAAGATAGTCCATTTTGGTCTTAAGAACAGACTGTTATGAAGGTGTTTCCAGTTTTATTTAACTAACGCTTTGATCTGTAATTTTCTAAACGATTAGTAAAGCGCTTTTGCTTCTCTCCTTTTAGAAAGAGGAATTATTAAAATGCGGTGGGGGACGACGACAAAAAGCCATGGTTGTTTGCACGCTGGCAATCTCAGTTTATAACATGAGCTCCAAGCACATCTTTCTCCTCACAAAGTGGATGCTAAACTGTAGTAGCAGTAATTGAATAAGTGCTCCCCACCCCCACCCGCGCTCTTTAATTAATGCCTGAACACTTGCTTGAAGCAAAACCCTGGAAAGGGAAACCTCAGAAAGCTCAACCTGAGACCTCGTGTGTGGAGCATGAGTTGGAAAATTGATTCAGTCAAACCTCACCTTTGTCAAGAATTTGCTTGGTGGCCTTTGTGCATGCCGCCGCCGCTCTCCCTCAGCCCCCCATATGCAATACCAGAGTAATAATATTGATGTAACTTAGCACAGCTTGTTGAAAGGATTGCTGAAATAATTGTGTGGTGTGCTTCTGAGCACTTGGAACGTGCTATGCAAATGTTAAGCATTTTTTCGTAACACAGTCAATAAAGGATAGCCTACACAGTGAAGCAACTTAGTACTTTAGTATGGCACTTTTGGGGGCTGCTATATTAGAATGCTTAATTTAAGCCTCTTTTCAGTCAAAGCAGGGAGGGGGGAACCCCGTGGATGCCAAGGAAGGGATGTGTAGGCACATGTGAACCTGAGGGTGCCATGTTTGCCGCCTCTGCATTAGAGGTTGAACATGCCTAATCTGGGTGCTCCTTTGTATGCAATCCATTTTTAAAAGGTTAATTAAAAGATCTTCTGAATCTCTTTGCTACATACCATGTTTATCAATGGTGTGCTATTCAACTACAGTCATACCTCAGGTTACGAACGCTGTGGGTTGCGCGTTTTTGGGTTATGGACCACGCCGAACCCGGAAGTACCGGAACGGGTTACTTCCCGGTTTCGGCGCATGCGCAGAAGCGAAAGATGATGTCACACGCATGCGCAGAAGCGGCGCTGCGGGTTGCGAACATGCCTCCCGCACGAATTACATTCGCAACCCGAGGTATAACTGTACAAGAAAGGAGAACTTTTCAAGAATGGTGCCCCAAATAACGAACCCCCTTCTCAGACAGACATTGCAACCTTTTGGGCACCAGGAAAAAGCATTTTTACTTCCCCAGGCATTATTGCTTTCTAAAGTATTTAGATGTTCTACATGCTGGTTTTGTTGTTGCTGTTGTTTAAAAAAAGCATTTTAAGTAAGTTTTTATTTTGCTCTAAATTGTATCATATTAACATTTTGATGTTTGCTGCCCTGGGCGCCTTTGGGAAGAAAGGCAGGATACAAATGTAACAGTAAATAAATAAGCACTGACATTTTAACCTGCAGCAATCCTAAACTGCCTTTAAGGGCTTTAATGTTCTTGGTGGTTGCTGTTTTTATTGTGAATATCTATTTTATAATATGTTGTTGTTTGCACCACTCTGAAATCCAAAAGGCATGAAGGGCAGCACGGGAAAGTTTTGATCCGTAAATAGAGAAATAATTAAAATCAACTCCCCTGGGCTTAAAACATGGCACAAAATCCAGGCAAAGTTTGATCACTCCTTTCTGCTGGTTTGCTGTGCAGCTCCCAGAGTGGCTCCAGTGAGCAGGTTGACATTCCTGTCTCCTCCTCCAAAGACAAGGGTATTGACTTAGCTCTGAGCTCTCCTCTGACCTCTGCAAAATCAGCCTCCCTGGTGACAATTTTCTCACCAGAAGCCATGTTAGGCTGTTGCAGCAGAACATAGAAGAACCCTGTCATAAATTTGTTAGTCTTTTCAGGTAGAAAAAAGCTGTTTGTTATTTCCCAGGACCTTTCCCGAGAGTTTTCCTCCTGCTAGTTCCCCCCTCCCCCAGTTCTGGGTTAGCTAAGGAGTTTTCTTCCATTTTTATTTTTCTTTGTGTGGCGATGCTGTTGTATTTTGCTGCTACAAAATAGTTCCCCCTCTCTTTCCTGCTGGTGTGCTTCTGGCACACCGGGCAACTCTCAAAAAGTACAGTGGATCTGGCATTGACAGTCAGAGAACAACATACAGTGTTGTGTTCATAGTGAAAAATGTACTAGGCAGGCTTGGCTATATTGTTCATCTTGAGTTTTTGCCACCCTCTGGAAACAATGCGCAACATTAGCTTTCTTCGCCATTACTTCTGTGTGTGGATTGGCTAAGTCTTCTAAGGTTTCACGATCTTCTGCCAGTCTTCACACATCCCATAGCTTCTGACTCTGGTACGTCTTCATTTCACTAAAGTTCAGTGTCAGACTTAAGCAAGCTTCCTGAAGCAGGCAGCTAACATTTTCTATTGGCTAATCAAAATTTTGTGGCAAGACGGAACAGTTTTTCTAACCTTCTGATTCCACAGGCTCTGATGAACCAAAAGAGAAAAAAGAAAAGTTCACTAGTGTTGGGCTGCCTGTCTCAATCTCTAGCCTCAATTTCTGATAATGTACAGTGGTACCTTGGGTTACATACGCTTCAGGTTACAGACTCCGCTAACCCAGAAATAGTACCTCAGGTTAAGAACTTTGCTTCAGGATGAGTACAGAAATCGTGCGGCGGCAGCAGGAGGCCCCATTAGCTAAAGTGGTGCTTCAGGTTAAGAACAGTTTCAGGTTAAGAATGGACCTCCGGAACGAATTAAGTACGTAACCCGAGGTACCACTGTACTTTCAGTCCCAGATTGAATTTAGCACTACTAAGGGCCCCAGATTCAATTTACTGTGTTCAGAATAGGTGGATCTGAGTCTTTACTTCACAACCTTGCAAAATTCATACACAGTAGTATCATGTATCACCTCATTGGCTATTGAAATCATTGTTTGAAGGGGAAATTGATTATTTACTCTACCCTTTGCTAAGCTCTGCAGAGAAGGTTGACTTGGTCCCAAATCTTCTACGTTTTTCCGTTACTGTGCTCTAAACCAGAGGTGAGAAATCTTTGGCTTTCCAGATGTTGCTTGCTGGGGATGATGGGAGTTGTAGCAATGTCTGGAAGGCTGAAGTTTCCCCATCCCTGCTGTAAATATTGAAGCTCCTTTGAAAGCGGTGTTAGGAAGAGTTGTTCTTTGGCACCAACCTCCCAAGTTTTTCCGCTGTTTAGTGACTCACTTGTGGAACGGTGTCTTTGACACACTGCCAGCTGCACAAAAGTAACTGACTGGAAAGGGGCTTAGCACTTGTATGAGCAAGCTCAGAAAGGGCAAATCTTTCTGGTAAAACTCTGGAAATGGCCACTTGGAGAATACGTATTCTGGTTAGCGACCGGACTTATTGTTTGCAGGAGGAAAGTTAAGCAAGCTTTCCTACTACACAAGAAAACGAAACCTTTCTGCTGTCACCAATGGGACTTTACTTTAAAGTGCTCAAGTTTCACAAGATCATGTCATACTTTGTAATTTAGTCAAGATGTGTTTAAGTGACAATGCAAGCACACATTTCTGTTGACAAGTAGAGCCTCAGTACTGATCCCTGAATTGGCTCAAATGCCTATTTTCCTGTGGCACCAATGAAGTCAAATAACTTTGTTGATGCATTTTGTTCAGGATTATTTGGGATTAGTTTATACTAAGCCTGTTGATCGGTTTATTGGGTACAGTCTACAAAATCTGGTTCTTCTTGCAAACAATGGTTTGGATCCAGACTTAGGAATACATAGAATAGACTCATTGAAATTAATGGGACATGTTAGTCATAACTTGCTTAATTTGATTTGAATGGGTCTGTTCTATAATTTTGGAGCCAACCTTCTGTTATTTATATCCGTTTGGACCTTACAGACTGCATCTTGAGAATTTTTGAAACTGAATTCAAACCAAAAATAAAATAGCCTTTTAATAAACAGTTTATGCATTTCCCTGGTGCTTTGTTCTTGTCCCTTTTCTTAAACAATATCCCAATTCCAGCATTAGATGGGGGATTTTCCCCAGACATTTCTGATTTATGCCACCCTTTGTATCCAAGTTTCTTAGCGCGATGTAACACAGCTTAGAAAGCAAAGGGCTGCTAGAGATGCAAATAGAAAAGATTGGGGGTGGGGGAGGCGAGAGCTTATTTTAGTAGCCCAGCCAGCTGAATATTGACCAGCTGTCTTCCTGAGAGAGAAATAAATGGTGGTGAATAAGCTAGAGTCTAGTTTTCCAAGAAGCTCAATGATTTTCCCAAATCGATACAACTCATCAGGCTTCAGAACAAAGGCTGCAAGGGATGTGACAGTGATGGAAGTGGCCATGTGTTCTTTTGAGTATTAAAGCACAACAGCCCATGGGGAAACAGACCCTTTTCAGTTATGGTGTTCAGTCCTCCTTCAGTTTTCTTTGGAAGAAATCTTCAGATTTTTTAACGTATATGTTAAATACTTCTTCACAAACCTAAAAAAAGAAAAGAAAAGAAAGGATAAAAAGACTGTCTCCTTGATGGCTAGACACAATAGGTTCAGGAAATAAATCTTTTTTTGTGTGCAAATGCTACTTTTTTCTATCAGCGGATTAGTAACTGCATCATGTCCTACAGATTCTCCTTGTGCGTGGGTCTGCTCCATATTATACTTGGCTCGGAAAGCGTTTTTCTATTATGATTAATCTGTACCAAATCACGCAGGTTATAGGGCTTATTATTTTGCACGAGGCAAGCAGTTTGTCTAGGACATCTGTCAAGAGATAAACGTAATTTTTAAAGCCTCGGTGTATTAATTGTGTGGAAATAGGATCAGGAGTCTTAGGATGAGCAATTAGCAAAAACAAACCCCCACCAACTTTGCTGAAACGGTCAGCGACGCACTGCTACCTACCAGCTATTTTTGTCCTTCAGCCCTTTTAATCTTTAAACTCACTGTGTTTTTCAGGATTAACACCACAGCAGCCCGTCTCAGAGGTTTACGGTTGTAGCAAGAGTGCACCAGGGCATAAAGTGTGCAATTACACCTCTTGTCACTAATGCAGCCCTATCTCTTTGGCTCCCCTGCCATACATTATTCGCTGAAGATAAAATTCAGGGAGACTAATCACAGTACTGTTCCAGATGGTTTGATTACAGGATGTGCTTAAAGGGAGATTCTTTCAAACGTATAGCACAGCAGTAGATCTCTTTAAAATAATAATAAATATACTGTACACCCCTCCTCCGCTCTTACATATAGCATATGGTATTTTCAGATATTTCCATTACTAGCATTTGCTAAATACACATCTGATAGGCTGACAGTCCAGTCCTTAAATGAGGGATGATATAGAGTACAGTAATTCAGTTTACATTAATTTACACAATTATTGTATTGTTTGGGGTGGGGAAAATAGAGATTGCATAGTGCAGCTAACAACACCATTTTCTGAGCCCTGCTGCCTCACACAGGAGGTGGGCCTCAAGGCAGGAGGTGGGGAAGATTTTAAGTCTTTTTTCATATTTATAAAGTTACCAAGTGCGAAAGATTGGAAGCTGAGTAAACTAAAAGGAACCAAAACAGTTCTACGATTGTAATTTTTTAATTGTATGAAATGGCTGGGTAAAGCTTCAAAAATGTATTCAGGAGCCGCCTAAATATCAGAATGCTGGCACTTGTCTGATTTCAGCTGGTAACTTATTATATCAGGCTGTATCTGCAACCCTAAAATCCCAGTTTCTAGAGCATTCTAAGGGCACCTCTGGGGCATTTTCTTCTCTCCCCTCCTCCCACCACCCTCTTTCTCTTCTTTTTTTACCATCAAGATTCTAGTTACCTAAAATCAACCGCAGTGCAATGGCCTTGGAAAATAGGGCTTCTGGCGTGGTATTGGAGTCTTCTCCCAAGGATTGTAAGGGAACAAAATTTTACAACTAATAAACAGTTACTTGGAAATACCGCGAAACAGTGAGAATGGCATGCAAAAATTGTGAGAGCTAATTCCTATAAGAAGACCCACTGTAATTTTAAGTCAAATTTCTGCGTGAATGCTATCATCAGATATGCATGTTTTATACTACAGTGAAGTGTGGTCATTAGGAGCGGTGAAGTAGGATGGGCAGATCGTGGTTCAAATTCATACTCAGACATGAAGTTTACTAGGTGATCTTGGGTCAGTAGCCCTACCTGACAGGGTTGTTGTGATGATAAAATGCAGGGAAAGGATCATATATGAGACCCTGGGAATTAAGGTAGAATATACATGTGATAAATGGAGAATAATAATTAAAATGTAAAGGCTTTGTCTCAGATAAGTGAAGCAGTTTTTCCCAAGTGGAGTCATGCTCTCTTGATAATGGGGTTATACTTCACATCACCATCATATTTCTGCCATGGATGATTGGGTGTGAAGCTTTTCACAAGTACAGCTAATCCCTTTATATAGTATGGGGAATGAGCCCGTGGCAATAGGTTATCCATATGCTGCGTTGAACATATATTTTATTTTACAAATGTGTTTGTGTAATTAGGAGCATCTGGGAGATACATTGAGTTCAGATCTTAAACCACGTCCCCCTCTGCTAGCACTATCAATGCTCTTGTGTAATAGTAATAGTAGTAGTAGTAGCAATCATAATAATAATAATTTATTATTTATACCCCACCCATCTGGCTGGGTTTCCTTGCTATCTGGCTGTCATGATCACCTATTTGGTAGTGCCAGTGACATCATCACAGCTGCTTGGTAGCCAACTCATGCCCATTTAGTTTTTTATATGTTATGAAAAGTTTTTGACGTATATAAAAAAAGATGCCCACAGAATAAGCTACAATCAAACAATGTAGTTAAGATCATAGAATTGTAGCATTGGAAGGAACCCCGAAGATTGTCTATTCCAGGCATGTCCAACATGTCTATCGGTCAATCGTTGGGTGTCCGTGGTCGACTGCTCCCCCCAAAAAAGCTCAACAACTCTGATCAATCTTCTCCCCAAAAAGCTGCAATCCATTGGGTAGATCACTGTCAGCTTTTTTAATGTGGGAGCAGATTGCAGTCTCTTGGGAGTTGGACATGCCTGGTCTATTCCAACTCCCTAGCGAATAGACATTCTGTTGTGGCGACCGCAACCCAGGTTTAAGGTGCCATTTAGCGCCTGGCTTATCTGTGGGGGACGCGGGTGGCGCTGTGGTCTAAACCACAGAGCCTACGGCTTGCCAATCAGAAGGTCAGCGGTTCGAATCCCCGTGATGGAGTGAGCTCCCATTGCTCGGTCCCTGCTCCTGCCAACCTAGCAATTCGAAAGCGCGTCAAAGTGCAAGGAGATAAATAGGTACCGCTCCGGCGGGAAGGTAAACAGTGTTTCTGTGCGCTGCTCTGGTTCGCCAGAAGCGGCTTAGTCATGCTGGCCACATGACCCGGAAGCTGTACACTGGCTCCCTCGGCCAATAAAGCGAGATGAGCGCCGCAACCCCAGAGTCGGCCACAACTGGACCTAATGGTCAGGGGTCCCTTTACCTTTACCTATATATCTGACTTTCTAACACTGATCTGTAGGTGCTTGGGCCGCCCAGTGTCAGGAGGTATGATAGTAAGGCTCCCACTGGAGAATTGTCTCCCAAGTGCTTTGCTTTATATCCCACTTAGGACTAGTTATTCACATTATGCGAGAGAAAGCAAGTGGGTGCCCTTTGGGAGACTGGGGTGTAGGAGCTCAACAACCCAATATCTGGGCTAAGAGTGTGCCCCCAGATTGTAATCCATTTACTTTGTCCCATAGAGTTCATTGGGAGTCATTGAGAGCAGAGTTCACATGCATATTGCCACCTCCCAATTTCTGTTTCTGGAGCGTGGCGGAATTTGAGGGCTTTTCAATCATGGCACAGGGCTGAAAACCAGCTGCGAGAAAGGAAGATTGATGTCAAGGACAAGCATCTATCCTCTGAGCCTCATAAACTCTTGCAACTCCTTAAAATGAGGAAGGAAATGTCAACGCCACCAGTATTTGAGAGCTTTTGCTTTGAGGGACAAGTGCTTCCTTTCTCAAGAACTACAGCACCCATCTCTCGTGTTTGTTTTATTATAAAGGGGGTGGGGGTGCCATCTTTTCATCAATCTCCACACAGTCCTCTTCTGTTTCCAGGGTCTGATTTTGATAACGGTGGCAGGGAAGTTCTTTACTCCCATGTTAAGCTATCAGTAAACAAGACCACAAAATTTCTTAAGCCATAGAGCGTATAAGGCAGAAGGGAACCAAGACTATGTTTTCATTATATCCATTTCCATCTACCACTGTTGTCTTTCCAGTTGCATGCTTCCTGGTGAAGCCGTTTATTCGCTTGACCCATTTCTGTGGTGGGTTTGCTGAATTAAACACTCTGACTTCATTGCTTGCTCTCAGAAAACATTCCTATGACTGAAGAGGGGAAAGCAGATGTGGGTAAGGCAATGAATCAATCCGCCAGTTTTCTTCTAAAGCAGAAGGAAAATATCCATCATCTTTGTCTTTGTTCCCCCTATCAAGTACTTCTATGATTTTAGTTTTTTTTTTTAATGTAATGTAAGAACGAATGTGTCTCTTACAGATGCAATTTTCCTGAAATAAAACCTGGATAGGGTTCTTTTAATCAATCATAAGGGGGGGGGGGGGTACCTGAAAAATAATTGCTCCCCGTGCCTTTAAAGCACCAAAAATAAGTGGAAGTGAACTTTGAAGATCAAAATCTAGTGTTGATTGAAATTTTTCTCTCAAATATGAAACTGCTTTTCCCATTCCTGAAGAGTATTTCAGATAAGTTTAACTACTTTAAGAGACACCGTCCATTGTAGCAGCAAACAACAGAAAAACATAGGGTCTGTTTACACCAGCACTTTTATTAATGCCTCCTACTAAATGTTGTTGTTCCTGCTTTGTAGTAATGTGCTTATTTACATTCACTTCAAAATGCTTCTCCTTGTGATTAGTGGGGAACAATTTAACTTTGGGGGATACACTAAGCTTTTTGGGGAAAAAATCAAATATCCATCAAGACAACCATACCAAGCCCTATAATGAAGTCTAGCTTCAATGCTTACAAGGCAAAAGGTGGTGGTGGTGGTGGACTTTGAGGCTTGTGCTGGCAAATTGTGTATAGTCGGATAGTTGATCACCTGGAGATGATATACAATACCTGTAGTGGACTAGTGGTCATAAAAACCCTCACCACTCATACTAGGTAATGTTTGCCACGGACATTAAACACATATAAGTCACATCCACAACATACATTTAAAGCACATTTAACTCATTTAAAGCACACAGCTCCCCCCACAGAATCCTGATAACTCTAGTACAGTGGTACCTCAGTTTAAGAACAGTCCAGTTTAAGAATGATTTGGTTTACAAACTCTGCAAAACCGGAAATAGTGTCTTGGTTTGAGAACTTTCCCTCAGTCTAAGAGCAGAATCTGAACGGTGGAAGGGCAGCCGCGGTGGGAGGCCTCATTAGGGAAAGCGCCGCTCGGTTTAAGAACGGACTTCCGGGACGGATTAAGTTCGTAAACCAAGGTACCATTGTATGTTGAGGTTTCTGGAAATTGTAGCTTTTTGAGGTATAAGCTACTCTTTCCGGGATTCTTTGGGGGAAAGCAATGTTCTTTAAATATATTGTGTGGAGGTGGGTATGGTCATGCTCCAGTTTGTGTGATTTCCTCCTACTTTTTTCTTTTTTTAAGATGAAGTATTGTGGACTATGCACTTAGTGTTTATGTCACATATCGCCTTGTACATGAAAGCCACATGTCCTATTTTCCACCAGACATATTACATTTCTGGATTGTGTAAACTGGCCTTGAGAATGTTTCCAACATGTAAATACTATATAGAAGCAACTCTGTTTTGAGAGCAGACATGGAGGGGAATTTCTTTCTTTCTTTCTTTCTTTCTTTGTATAATTTTTATTAAATTTTCTGTTTTACAATTTAGAATACTCATTTTACATCCTTAAGATATCAATGACTTCCCATCTTCTCTTTCCATGGTTCATTTTACATATAATAAATCCCTGCATATTTTGCAAAAAACTATACCATTCAGTATTCCATTATTGCATCCATCAAAACTTTTTTACACTGTTGAATTTATCTTAATGCTGCCAGCGTTTTCAGCTGTACACAATTTCCCCTCATATAGCCAATAAACGTTTTCCACTCTTCTTTAAACATATGTTCTTCTTGTTCTCTTATTCTATAAGTTAAGTCTTCAAGTTGTGCATATTCTGTCAACTTAAGTTGCCATTCTTCTTTACTTGGGATCTCGCTCGTTTTCCATTTTGGGGCTAACAAAACACGGGCCACAATAGTAGCATACATAAATAACCTTTTCTGACGCCTGGGAATTTCAGTCTGAATTATCCCCAACAGAAAGGATTCTGTTGGTGGGGGGGCGAGTACTTTTAAACATTTTCCCCCCAATTCATTATGGATCATTTCCCAGTAGTCTTTTACCCTGTTACAAGTCTACCACATGTGAAAGAATGTTCACTCCACCTCTTTGCATCTCCAGCACTTACCTGATTCAGACTTAGACATCTTAGTAAGCCTAGGTAAAGATAAAGGGACCCCTGACCATTAGTTCCAGTCATGGCCGACTCTGGGGTTGTGGCACTCATCTCACTTTATTGGCCGAGGGAGCCAGTGTACAGCTTCCGGGTCATGTTGCCAGCATGACTAAGCCACTTCTGGCGAACCAGAGCAGCACATGGAAACGCAGTTTACCTTTCCGCTGGAGCGGTACCTATTTATCTACTTGCACTTTGATGTGCTTTTGAACTGCTAGGTTGGCAGGAGCAGGGACCGAGCAACAGGAGCTCACCCCGTCGCTGGGATTTGAACCGCCGGCCTTCTGATCGGCAAGTCTTCTGCTCTGGGATTTAACCCACAGTGCTACCCGCGTCCCTTCTTAGCAAGCCTACTCAGAGTTAAATACCATTTTTCAGTCCCGGGGAATGGAAGATTCCCCTAGCATGCATAAAACCACCCTGAAACATTTCACACTAACTACATGGAGTTACACCCCACAGCTGTGGTTCCTGGCATCAACTGTGCTGCCTATTCTGCACTTCTGAGCAAAGGCTCCTTGCCAGAGTGCAGTTCTGAGCATTGAGCCTCAACTTACCCAGTTAAGGGCACTAAATAAGCCTTGAGGCACTGCAGAGAGCTGCCACCATATCACGTTTGCAGTAGAGGGCTAGATCGTTCCTTGACCCGTCTCCATGTTGGGTGGTGTTCCACATCCACAAAGCCATTCATTAACTGATATGCTCAGTGTAATATCTGTTTCCTTGGTGAAGCTGCAGATATTCAGGGTGTAAAATTACCTGGCCTTTGCTAACCACGTCCAGAAATAGCTGCCATAGATTTGAATTACTCACTGATTTCAGACTTGAGGACCCGGAGGGGTGCAGAGTTCTTTTTAACATGTTTTTTTTTTATAAAAAAAAAATTATTATTATTAAATATTTTCCTTTCCCTTCTGATTTTTTATATATGGGGGTGGGATGGATGTTTGGGTCGGCTTGGGAATTTGTTAGATTTTGATGAATTTGTAATTTTTGCAGTTTTTATTTGTATTGTTTTATTGTTTTCTGGGTTGTTTTTGTTTTTTGTTTTTATTGTTTTAAGGTTTTATTGTTTTAGGCTGCGAAAGAATAACAATTAATTGCCATCAATGGAGCCTACTATGAGGCCTGGGATTGCTACCGTGGAGGGGCGAGGGAGGTATGGCGGTGGGGGCAGATGTTATAGGCGATGGGGATCGAGATATGGATACGCTCGTACCCCTTCCAATCTGCGTCCCATCCCGAGGGACGAGGGTAGGGTGAGCAAGGATTACTCACCTCCGTCACTGGTGCTGTGCAATGCCAGGTCTATAGGCAATAAAACCGCCACCCTGCGAGATTTCTTTATCTCGCAGGGGGTCGACCTGGCATGTGTGACGGAGACCTGGGTGCGCGAAGGGGCAACAGTTACCTTACGAAAGATGGTGCCCCCGGATTTCTCCGTCCTCCACCAGTCCGGGAAGATTGTCCTTTCAGGGCTCTACCATCGCCATCGATCCCCGGCATTGAATGTGTTGGCCTAGTGTGGGGCTCCGAGGAGAGCTTGGCTGTCTGGCTGGTGTACCGGCCACTTAGCGCACCTGCAGCCACCCTGTCAGGCCTATTGGAGGCGGTGGCCGGCTGGGCCTTGGAGTTCCCTAACCTATTGGTATTGGGGGACTTTAACATCCATGCTGATGCCACTCCATCCTCACAGGCTCTGGACCTGGTGTCTTCCATGGCGACACTAGGGCTCTCCCAGTTTGTTTCGGGCCCCACACATCAAGCAGGCCACACGCTGGATTTGATCTTTGGCGTAGGTATAGATGTGATCATGTCTCCTTCGATGAAGGTGCCATGGTCTGATCACTACGCTCTGAAAGCCAGGATTGACTTTCCACCCCCACCCTGCTTAGGTGGCGAGCCGATTTGGGCTCGCCCGCAGAGGCTGATGGACCCTGATAGATTCCGCCAAGCCTTGCGGGACCTTGCTCCCCCTGGCGACTCATTGACTGAGCTTGTTGAGGGCTGGAATACCCAGCTCCTGGCAGCCATCGATGAGATTGCACCTAAGCGCCCTCTGCGACCCCGCAGGAACCGGGCTCCCTGGTTTACCGAGGAGCTCCGGAAAATGAAGCAGGACCTCAGACGGCTAGAGCGAGTATGGAGGGGTGCCCGTGACGGAACCTCAAGAACATCTTATAGGGCTTTTATGAAAACCTACGAGATGGCGGTGAAGGCTGCGAAGAAGTCATACTTCTCAGCCTCCATTGCATCCGCTAGCTCTCGCCCAGCGCAATTATTTAGTATAATCAGGTCTTTAACGTCCCTTGAGGGACAGCCAAATTTAAATAACAATTTGACACACAGCTGTGAGGCATTTGCGAGCTTTTTTGCAGAGAAGGTCTTGTTGCTCCGCCATGACCTCCCTGCCAATTTGGATACAATAAAGGAATTGGAGGTCCCTCGACTGTCCTCGGGTCCAGTATTGGACCACTTCGACCGGATATCCCCAGCCGATGTGGACAGACTCCTCCGAGCTGAAAAGCCCACCACCTGTCCTCTCGACCCGTGCTCGTCTTGGCTGATTAGAGCGTGTCCAGACGAGGTGCGGGCGCTCCTGGGGGATATCATCAATTTGGCACGGGGACATTCCCAGGGGAACTCAAGGAGGCAGTGGTGCGCCCGCTCTTAAAGAAAACATCATTAGATCCTTTAGATCTATCCAATTACCGCCCGGTTTCGAATCTTCCGTTCCTGGGTAAGGTGATTGAGAGAGCGGTTGCTGAACAGCTTGGTGGGTTTCTGGATGAAACATCGGCTCTGGATCCATTCCAGTCCGGCTTCCGCACTGGTCATGGGACCGAGACGGCTCTGGTTGCCCTAACAGATGATCTTCGTAGACAGCTGGATCGAGGCGGGTCGGGGCTGCTGATTCTCCTAGATCTGTCAGCAGCTTTCGACATGGTCGATCACGAACTTCTGGACCACCGCCTTGCCGACGTGGGGATCCAGGGCACAGTCCTTCAACGGCTGCGCTCGTTTCTCTCTGGTCGGGGACAGAGGGTGGCGCTTGGGGGGGAATTGTCATCGCGCCACTCCTTGGTGTGTGGAGTACCTCAGGGTGCGATACTCTCCCTGATGCTTTTCAACATCTTTATGCGCCCCCTCGCCCAGCTTGTTCGGAGTTTCGGGCTGGGTTGCCATCAGTATGCCGATGACACCCAACTCTATCTGTTGATGGATGGCCATCCTGACTCAGCCCCAGACACACTGACCAGATGTTTGGAAGCTGTGGCTGGAGCCGGTTGAAGCTAAATCCTTCGAAGACAGAGGTCCTGTGGCTGGGACAGGGCGATATGGGATTGGGGGGGCAACTCCCATCTCTTGCGGGGGCGCAATTAGTGCCAGCACCGGCCGTTAAGAGTTTGGGTGTAATCTTCGACACCTCCCTTTCCATGGAGGCGCAGATTGCAGCTATAACAAAGGCGGCATTTTTCCATCTCCACCAAGCTAAGCAGTTGGCTCCTTACCTCTCTCGCCCTGACCTAGCCACTGTGATCCACGCGACGGTCACCTCCAGACTGGATTATTGTAACTCGCTCTACATGGGGCTGCCCTTGAGACTGACCCAGAAACTCCAGCGGGTGCAGAATGCTGCAGCGAGACTCCTTACGAGGTCTTCGCTGCGAGATCACATACACCCGGTGCTATACCAGCTGCACTGGCTCCCGGTGGAGTACAGGATCAGGTTTAAGGTGCTGGTTTTAACCTTTAAAGCCCTATACGGCCTAGGACCCTCGTACCTACGGGACCGCCTCTCCTGGTATGTCCCACAGAGGAACTTACGGTCTGCAAATAAAAACATCTTGAAGGTCCCAGGCCACAGAGAAGTTAGTCTGGCCTCAACTAGAGCCAGGGCTTTTTCGGCTGTGGCTCCGATCTGGTGGAACACTCTGTCACAAGAGACCAGGGCCCTGCGGGACTTGACATCTTTCCGCAGGACCAGCAAGACAGAGTTGTTCCACCAGGCCTTTGGCCAGGGCACAGCCTGACTCCCTCCCTCTGCAATCTTCGCGGAGCTCTGGCCCAATGGTTGCCAGTGGTTTGAATTAATTAATTTTATAATGAATGATTTTAGAGTGTTGTTAATACTGTACTTTTGTATTGTTTTATTGTTGTTAGCCGCCCTGAGCCCGGCTTCGGCTGGGGAGGGCGGGATATAAATAAAATTTATTATTATTATCATTATTATTATTATTATTATTATATTTTGTTTAACCGCCGTTGACCAGGTTGTTCCCTGCTTTGCACTTTTATAAGAATTTAAGGTCCCAAATATACAAATTAAATGTTCATAGATTTACAAGGCAAACACATACGTAAGTGTGTAAACCAAGTGTCTGAAATAGTACAGGAAAACAATCCTGAAACCATTTTGACGCTCCCAAATTGACTTCAAATGTTTCTCTGCAAGGAGGAAGGAAATGGGAAAGCCTCTCCATTTATCTTTTGCTTACTTGTCTTTAGGGCACTTTGTGTATGAATAGGGTGAGCCTGTGACCTGGATTCAGGAATTAAAGTGTTTACCATCACAAAAGAATGGCTAGGCTGCCCAAGTAAGCAATCACTGGCCATTGTCAGGTATCCTGGCAGACTGGATTTCTGCTTTAGATCGCCTCCTTCTGTGATATATGTATGTTTGGGGGGGTGGTCTTGAGCTACAGGGACGCGGGTGGCGCTGTGGGTTAAACCACAGAGCCTAGGACTTGCCAATCAGAAGGTCGGCGGTTCGAATCCCCGCGACGGGGTGAGCTCCCGTTGCTCGTCCCTGCTCCTGCCAACCTAGCAGTTCGAAAGCACGTCAAAGTGCAAGTAGATAAATAGGTACCGCTCTGGCGGGAAGGTAAACGGCGTTTCCATGCGTTGCTCTGGTTCACCAGAAACAGCTTAGTCATGCTGGCCACATGACCCGGAAGCTGTACGTCAGCTCCCTCAGCCGATAAAGCGAGATGAGCGCCGCAACCCCAGAGTCGTCTGCAACTGGACCTAATGGCCAGGGGTCCCTTTACCTTTACCTTGAGCTACAGGGTGGGCAATTTCCAAAGTCTATATAAGGGCTTACACACCGTGGTTCTGGGTTCCTCCTCCCTCCTGCGTGTGGTGAGTGAGGACCTGTTGCAACAGTTGAATAAAGATCAGGCCTCTTAGCTGCTTTGCTTCTCAATATTCTCTGATAGGCCTATGTTATTTTCTCCTACCGATAGGGAACCCACTTAAGGACTCTATACGGGCTCTTGGATACCCCATAAGGGAAAAGGAGCAGGTTTTGTTTACATCAGCGCCCAGCTTAATGCCTCCTTGCTTCTCTGGGTATGTCACCATTTTGCAAGTGCCCTTATTTTTGGCTTTCTCCTTGTGTGATCTGAAGAGCAGCTTGCATGCTCTCTTCATTTGCTTGTGTATATGGACGCAGAGCAGTTTAGCAGGCAGCAACCTTTCATCATGTTGACAAGCCTAGTTAGAGCAAACAAACCAGAGCATGAGTACAGAAGCAGGAATCAAAGCCGCTCAGCTTATCCCTGGCTCTCTCTCTCTCTCTCCCTTCCCTTCCCATCCCCCTCGCCCTGCTGCTCCTTGCAAGGACTCTCGTGTTACATCACTATTTCCCTTTGAATCTCGCTTTTTTGTGGCCTGTGCTGCAGTGCTCAGCCCAGCCAATCAGGCGGCAGCATTCCCAGTGCGGGCCATCCAATCCAGAGCCGGCGTTTGCTGGAAATATGAAGCCCTTAGGGGAAGGCAATAACAAAAGCCTTTCACTGCAGACAAATGTTAAGTGTCTGTGCAGACTTTTCCTGTTTTTAATTTTATTACTCCAAGAATGGAGGGCTTGTTGTTTCTTTCATGTTTCCCTTTCAAGCAATTTTAATTATACATTTGTGCTACATCAGAGACTTTGGGAACAAAGTGATTCAGCCTATTGCATCTGAAGCTGAAAAAGCGCTAACCTTCTGGCAATACAAATATATTCCAGTGCTGTAAATATAGATGACATGCTGGAGAATTTTAAGCAGTTGGAAAGGTCTCTGACACCCCACGCGGTGCCCTAGAGAGCAAATGATGAGAAAAACAGACCACTTTTTTTCTCATAGTTTTATCGGGTGCTTTAAAAAGGGGGGGGGGGAGTGGGAGGGATGAAATGTGTTTTCCCAGCTATGAAATTTGCTGAAAGCACAAAAAGAAAAAAAACCTCAAAGCACAGAAACACATTTAATTTTAATTGCTGTTAGTCATACCTTAGCAAAGGATTTTATCTTATGTATCTGGAGTTAGGCTTTTTCTGTTTTTTTAAATAGACTGAAGTCAGAATTTGTACACTCTGCCGTCGTTTAACAATAACAAGCTAAAACCATGCAGGGAACCATCTTTTCCCCCCTCCTTGATACGCTGTTGGAAATGCTTAAAGGAAATCCCTTCTTCCCTAGTACTTTAGCTAATAGCATTTCAAAATACTTTCCTGCTGTTAAAAGGGCCCTGAGGAAATAAGTTGCAGGTTACATGTTTTCTTTACATTGGTGTAGGAGTCTGGGGAAAGGTTGAATGCAAAATTAGAAATCGCACTGGTGACGTAAAGTGAGCCGACAAGCTGGAAACACAAGGCGCAGTTTCATTATTTATTTATTTGCTTATTATTTCACCAGTTAAAAAAAAGCCGGAATTGGAGCTAGGAGACACAAAGGTGTATTGTGAGGGGGGTGAAAAAGCTCATTCAGACTTGGCAATTGGTGTTAAATGTTTAGAAAGAATTTCTTTGCAGCTAAATGGTATCGTTGCTTCAGGCTTTTTTGATCACGGGTTTTAACGCTCCGAAAACAGAAATGACTGTTATGTGTACGTCTGTACCATGTCTAATGAATTAATGGTGTCATTGCTCACTATCACAGTTCTTGTAAACCATCTTTATTTGTGTGATCAGTGCTGGAGAAAAACCCAGTCCCTCCCCCTTTTCTGCTTAATGACTGCAGAAGAGGATTTATTAGCCCTCAGATTTTCAGTTTGTGTCTTTTCCCTATAAAAAGAACATATGAAGCTTTAGAAAGGCACAACGTTTAAAAAACACCCCCCATATGTTCTGGTTTTTTTGGGGGGGGGGGGATTGTGTTTAGATTGTGGTTAAGATGAATGAAGGGCACCCAGTATCAGCTTCTAAATAATACATAGAGCTTGTCTGTATTTAATGCTACATTGTGGTGTGTTATTTCAAATAAATAAAGTCAACATTGTATTTTTTGAAGACAAAGCAGATTCTTCACCAGCCACCTCCTGCTTCAAGCACTAGTTACTGGCGCTCCATTTATGCAAGCTGAAAGCCAAACAAAAGCAATTATGTGCAATAATAGCAAAATTAAGAGGTGACTGTTGCCTTTTTACAGCGGGACATAGCAAAAACCATTTCCTCCTCGCAGCTGTATCTTGATTATTCTCTTTCTGAGCCTTTTGCACGCACATGCACACACAGAGACACTCCTGTGGGTTTTAATTGGAGGTCACTGAAATAAATAAAAAAAAGGAGGAAGCTTGTAAACCGCAGCCTTTCAAATCAAATAAGAAATGCTGCTCTCTGCCCACCCCACCCTTTGCCCCATTTTTAAGCAAGGTTCAAAAAGATGTTGTTCTGACTCTGATCATTTTTGTTTCTCTCTCTCGTCCGCAGGTGTCCTAGTAGTAAATGTTACATGGCGGAATAAAACATACGTTGGAACACTGCTTGATTGCACAAAACACGACTGGGCTCCTCCTAGGTAAGGAGACACGCTGAGTCTGGTTTTTCTCTGCTTTCCCCTCCAATATCTGGCATGAAAACTGGGCAGGGATTAATTAAAAAACAATTCCGTGTAACTGAAACCATGCACAAGAAACACAAATTCTCTGTTAGGCGCAGTAGAATGTAGGTATTGAGGGGAAACTGTTATTCTGGCATCGAAACAAGGATAATACTAAAGGACTTCCTCTTGCGCCTTAAGAACTGTAGGAGAGGGCCTGTTGTAGGTACTCTACCTTCTGGGATGTCTTGGGTGGCAACCAGCAAGAGGGCCTTCTCCACTGCCTTGCCTGCTGTTCAGAGAGTTATATGGTTGCGAGGGATTGCAAAGGTAATCTAGGACAACCCCCTGCAAAGCACACGCCCCCCCCTTAGGACACCTAACTTTTATTAGAGCTTGACTTTTTATGCTCCATTACATTGTTCTGACTGGTTATTTGTTTCTTGATTTCATTATGCTTTTTGCATTTTAGTCTTGTTTTATTGTTAATGGGGCTTGCTCTTTTTCTGGCCAAGAAGCAGGGTATAAATGTACATAATTAAAATCACACACCCCCCCAGACATGCACAGCTTGTTCCTATATCTATCTTTCAAAGATAATTTCATTAAGATTTATTTTCTTTCTAAGGACTACTAAGGGTGTTTCTTTTTGGCCTGCATGCTGATTTGATATGCGCTTAGTAGTCCATTGTTTACGATGGTATGAGTCTGTTTTAACCTTCCCTCTGATGCCCGTTCAATTCTGACATCTCGTTTTATTTACGCAGGTTTTGTGAATCGCCAACAAGCGACCTGGAAATGCGAGGAGGCCGGGGCCGGGGGAAGCGAGCGCGGTCCGCTGCGGCGGCGACTGCACCGGGGGCAGATGTTAGCTTCACAGAGTCCAGGGGACTGCAGGGCAAGAACAGAGGTGGTGCCAATGGAAAAGGAAGACGGGGCAGCCTTAATTCGAGTGGCCGCAGGACACCCCCAAATTGTGCCATAGAGGATGTCAAAGTCAGCCCCTTGTCCACCAATAAAAGGAAAAATAAGCCACCCATGGAGCTGGATTTGAACTCCAGCTCAGAGGACAATAAATCTGGGAAGCGTGTCCGTACCAATTCTAGAAGCACTCCAACCACTCCCCAGGGCAAGCCAGAGACTGCTTTTTTGGACCAAGGCTGCTCTTCTCCGGTTTTGATTGATTGCCCCCATCCCAACTGCAACAAAAAATACAAGCACATAAATGGGTTGAGGTACCACCAGGCTCATGCACACTTGGACCCGGAAAACAAACTGGAATTTGAGCCTGACAGCGAAGACAAAATCTCCGACTGCGAGGAGGCGCTCAGCAACGTGGCACTGGAATGCAACGAGCCAAGCACAAGTTTCTCTCATTTTGATCAGCTGAAAGCACCCGCCTCTCCCTGCCCCCTCAGCACCCCCGGGACGCCCAAGGGGAAAAGGGAGCAGGCGAGCAACGGCAAGAACTCTGGCAAAAAGAGGGGCTTGAACAGCGAACTCAACAGCCTGCCGGTCATTTCCAACATGACTGTGACGTTGGAGAACTGCTCGGTGGCAGACGGCAGTTTGGCGGCCGAGATGCCCAAACTGGAGGCTGAAGGGCTAATAGACAAGAAGAATGGGGGAGAGAAAGAAAAAGGCAAGAAAGGCAGCAACTGCAAAGTCGAGAAGAACCTGTCGAAGCTGAAAACAGCCCGACCCATTGCCCCAGCTCCAGCTCCAACCCCGCCTCAGTTAATAGCTATACCGACGGCAGCCTTTACAACCACTACTACCGGCACGATGCCAGGATTGCCCTCGCTGACGACGACTGTTGTGCAGGCGACACCAAAGAGCCCTCCACTGAAACCTATTCAACCAAAGCCCACCATCATGGGGGAGCCGAGCACCGTCAACCCGGCCCTCACGTTACTCAAGGACAAGAAGAAGAAGGAGAAGAGGAAGCTGAAGGACAAAGAGAGCAAGGAGAGCCTGAGCCCCAAAATGGAGCTGAAGCTGGGGAAGTTGGAGGACGCCAAGGGGCCCGGGAAAGAGATCGCCGGGCATTTTTTAAAGGAGCATCTCAGCAAGAATGAGGTGCTGGCGAACGGGCTGTCGGAGTCCCAAGAGAGCAGGATGGCAAGCATTAAGGCCGAAGCGGATAAGGTTTACACCTTCACAGACAACGCCCCCAGCCCGTCGATAGGCAGTGCCTCCAGGATGGAATGCAGCACTTTGGTGAACGGACAGTCGTCCATCGCGCCGCTGCATGTGCTGACGCAGAACGGGGCAGAGGGCGCCGCTGCTAAAACCAACAGCCCGGCTTACTCCGATATCTCGGACGCGGCCGACGATGGTGGTTCCGACAGCCGGTCGGAGGGGATGAGGTCCAAGGCCAGCTCCCCTTCGGATATTATTTCTAACAAGGACAGCGTTGTCAAAGGGCATTCTTCCGCCCCGGTGCAGCCACCCCAAGTGAAAGAGCCCCATTCTCCCTATTACCACGGTTATGATCCGTACTATTCTCCAAGTTACATGCACTCCGGGCAGGTCGGCACCCCTGCGGCTGGGAATGGCAATAACGCACCGGGAATGAAGATCAAAAAGGAGGCGGAGGAAGAGGCTGAGAAGAAAGAGAAGGCCGAGCCGGCTGAGTGCAAGAAAAGCGAAGCCAGTCCCACTAATTTACAACCTCAGCACCAGTCGGTCATAACTCAGAGGCATCCTGCACTTGCCCAGTCACTTTACTACGGCCAGTATGCCTATGGGCTGTACATGGACCAAAAGTCCTTGATGGCTTCGAACCCAGCTTACAGGCAGCAGTACGAGAAATATTACGAGGACCAGAGACTGGCGGAGCAGAAAATGGCGCAAACTGCTGGGAGAGAGTGTGAAAGGAAAAACGAACTCCCCCTAAAAGACCTGGGGAAAGACGATAAGCTGAAAAACATCCCCTCCGCTACTATCTCCAAAGCGCCGCCGACTCCTGAGGCCAGTAAAAATAGCTCTAAAATAGGGTCATTGGTCCCTAATAAAACGGAGGAGACAAGCAAATCGCAGCTTCTTCCCAATCATCAGCAACAGATTCAGTCGGATAGCTTCAAAGCAAAGCAAATGGAAAATCACCAGCTTATAAAGGAGGCGGTGGAAATGAAATCTGTTATGGATTCTATGAAACAGACTGGAGTAGATCCCACTACAAGGTTTAAACAGGTGAGCCTTTTTGAAATGCAAACGATGGCAAGCCTAGACCGTTAATAATTGGTGGTGAAAAGGGTTTTGGCATCAGTTTAGGCCGCAGCCCTGTGCATGCTTACCTGGAGAGGGCCATTTGTCATCGTGGGTCTTCCTTCTTGCTTTGCATGTATTTTATGGGGGGGCGGGGCGAAGGGACCTCTGTCCCTAGGAGTTGGCTCCTATTGGAGTTGTAGTCCAGAACGTCTGGAAGACTCCAGGTTAGCGAAGGTAATGATGAAATACTGTTGAAGATAAATGAGCATCCAGATGTGTCGTTGCTTCTTACTTACATTACAGTATAAGGGATGTTTTATTTTCTCAGCCTTTTTTCTCTCTTAAAAAAAGAGAGTTCAGGAGGGTTGCCATGAAGCCTTCTTGGGTGTGCAGAACCAGTCATACAGCTCTTTGACTCCCAGCCAGTCTTTCTAAGCCCAGCAAATAAAACCTTGTATTTACTTCAGGGTCGACTCTTTCTATTTTAAACTTTCTTTTCCCAACTGGCAGAAACTGAGACTTACTGTGGAAGCGCATTTGTGTAAATGTTGTCTTCCTTTTTAAAAATAAAAGAATGCGTTGGCTTTTCCTTAAGGGTATCCTTGTCTTGGGGACGCAGGTGGCGCTGTGGCCTAAACCACAGAGCCTCTCGGGCTTGCCAATCAGAAGGTCGGCAATTCGAATCTCTGCAACAGAGTGAGCTCCCGTTGTTCAGTCCCAGCTTCTGCCCAGCTAGCAGTTCGAAAGCACGTCAAAGTGCAAGTAGATAAATAGGTACCACTCTGGCGGGAAGGTAAACGGTGTTTCCGTGCGCTGCTCTGGTTTGCCAGAAGCGGCTTAGTCATGCTGGCCACATGACCCGGAAGCTGTCTGTGGACAAACGCTGACTCCCTCGGCCTGTAGAGCAAGATGAGTGCACAACCCCAGAGTCGTCTGCGACTGGACCAAAAGGTCAAGGGTACCTTTACCTTTATCCTTGTCTTATGTAGGGAGCGGTGGCTTGCAGCTCAGTCTCTAACATGGGGTATCTTTGCAAGTATTGCTTGGATCAAATTATATTATATTAATGAATGTCTTAAAAATACCAAACTATACAGTTGTATCTGCCAAGTACCATATACAGTGGTACCTTGGTACTCAAACGGCTTGGATCCCAGACAAATCAGCTCCCGAACACCGCAAACCCGGAAGTGAGTGTTCCGGTTTGCGAACGTTTTTCAGAAGCCGAATGTCCGATGTGGCTTCCGCTTGAGTGCAGGAAGCTCCTGCAGCCAATCGGAAGCCGCGCCTTGGTTTTCGGGAATCAAACAGATTAATTTTGAGAACCGCTGTAATGCATTTGAAGTGTTACAGCAGTGTCTGATTTATTGTTGAATATATTTCAGTTTTTTTCTATATTTCCCCCTGTTAGCTTCAAAAATTCTCAAAATGTTTTATTGCTACAGCAGGTAGGACTTTGGTTTCTCAAAAAGCGCTGCCCTGCACTGCGCAACAAACTGCTTTTGTGACTTACGGGGATCTCAAAAGCAGTAATTGACATGGTTGAGGGTCTGCTGTTCAGGGAAATAAAGGCCTAAAGCAGCTCTCTGGGTTGTGGCCAGTTTCCCATTTTCTCTGTTGCTGTTGCCCCCCATTTTGTAGATTAATGTGGCTGTGAAGATTCCTCTTTAACAATATAAATGGTGAACCTTTTTTTTTCTCCCCTGCCCGTATCAGGACCCAGACACGAGAACGTGGCACCATTATGTATATCAGCCAAAATATCTTGATCAGCAGAAAGCGGAGGATCTGGAACGTGAAAAAAAGTTAAAAGAAGATAGCCCCAGAAAAACACCTAACAAGGAAGCCTCCTTCTCCAGCATTCCTGTCTCATTAAACAGCATTAAAGAGGAGCCTAAGGAGATCAAGCGTTCCGATTCCCAATCACTGGAGGAGAACAAGATCAAAAATGATGATCGAAAGACTCCTGTGAATTGGAAGGAATCCCGGGGCGCCAGAGTGGCGGTTTCCTCTCCAATGACTCAGCACCAGTCGTACATACAGTACTTGCACGCTTACCCTTACCCCCAGATGTATGATCCAAATCACCCTGCGTACCGCGCTGTGTCTCCCGTTCTCATGCACAGCTACCCAGGTGTGTACTCAATGCTGCTAGACAGACATTAACTGGGCCGTAGCTTTATCTATTTTGACAGTGCCTGTTAGCAGCGAAGGAGAATTAGAAGCTTCACAGATGACATTTGTTTTGCAAAGTTCTAGGAGTGAAATAGATTTAACACAAGCTGTTACTTTTTTATGAACTGTCAACATTCCCAGATAACAGTTTCCACATCCCGTGTCATTCGGCTGCGGCCATTACACTGACAGATAGTTTATTGCCTATAAAAATATCCTAAGCACTTACTGTCAGAATCATTATAGTTCCTATTCCTTTCACTTAAGAGGGACCCATAAATGTTTGAAATGGCTCTAAGCTCAGCCCTCTTTATAACCTCCCGTTCATTAGGCTGAATTAGCTGGGGCGGGGCAGGAGATCAAAGCGCACGGATGCAACTTTGGTAATCTGAATTGGATGCATTTGAAGTGGCCCGCCCCCAAATGTAAACAGTAACGTGATACAGCATTTATTATTTATCTGCAGGGGCCTATCTGTCGCCGGGATTTCATTATCCTGTTTATGGAAAGATGTCCGGAAGAGAAGAGGTGGAAAAAGTCAATACCAGCCCTACTATCGGTGTAAAATCTACCACTGAATCGAAAGCACTGGATTTGCTTCAGCAACACGCCAACCAGTATCGCAGCAAGTCTCCTGCTGTAAGACATCTCTTGTTATGATTTGTACACCATGGGGATGGTCAGGATTTGGGGGAAGAGAGGACACACTGGTGGTATACTTCTGAAACAGGACTGGGATTTCAGCAGGGTTCTATATGTACGAATTCAAGCACCTTATTTGTTAAGCCCACCGGGTCTTTCTATATGACCCCCAAAGCTTGCTCCTTCAGAACCCCTGCTAGAAACATCGCTGAAGCCCATGGTTCCCAGTATGCATGCACAGTATCATAAAATAAAGTGCATGAGACAATGTCCATGGACGTGGGATGCCTCCTTGACGCTCAATTATACCATAGCCGTGCAAACGGGAAACCATTTTTTATTTTGTTTTATTTAGTTATATACTGCTTAAAGCCAAAATATGCTTCTAAGCCGCTTCCTGTTATAAATAAAAAAAATGACGGGTATGGATCGTCTGGTTTTCTGCAAAGCATCTTTATAGCCGAAAGTGCACTGATTTGGGTAGAAATTCAGATGTACTGATAGTTGGCTCCAGGGCCCGGTTCGCACATTGTTAAAAGCAAACTATAACAAGCCTGGAGAGCTCAGTTGGTTGGAATGTGGTGCCGATAACACCAAGGTTGCAGGTTCGACCTCCGTATGGGACAGCTGCATATTTCTGCATTGTTGGGGGTTGGACTAGATCAGGGATCAGCAAATTTTTTCAGCAGGGTGCCGGTCCACTGTCCCTCAGACCTTGTGGGGGGCTGGACTATATTTTGGAGGGGGGAAATGAATGAATTCCTGTGCCCCAGAGATGTGTTTTAAATAAAAGGACACATTCTACTCATGTAAAAATACGCTGATTCCCGGACCGTCCACGGGCCAGATTTAGAAGGTGATTGGGCCGGATCCGGCCCCCGGGCCTTAGTTTGCCTACCCATGGACAAAATGATCCTCAGCGTCCCTTCGAACTCTATAATTCTATGCTGGTGTACCCTGCTGAAAAGTCCTTGCTGTGCTCCTCCCTCACCGCTGCTGTTGCTACACTACCAGGAAAAAATGCCAGAATTTGCCTTGTCACAACAGTCAGACCTGAGGTTAAGAGTCGTTTCCTCCAATAAGCTAAGACAGCTGGTTTGTTCAGAGAGAAACAAATCGAGATTCAGCCAGCACCACAAGCCAGAGTCTGGCTTATTACCTATTGGCATGTCAGGAACGGAGAAGGAACACAACAATAACTTTATCAGCAACGTGCACCGAAGCACATTCAAATTAAACCACAGTTTGTTTTTTAACTCTGGGGTTGATGTGCAGCCCAGACCCTATAAGTTGCACTATAACAATAACTTCTTATTTTGCAACTAATAATAAGATAAAGTTAAGGAGGCAGGGAGGTTAATTTTAAATTCTATATTGTTTCTGTATGAACTGGGTAATTATTTTACTTACCCTCCCCAAGGGACAAGCATAGACTTTAAGCTAACTAGAACATACACGCGCATACCAGAAGGGATTCTCTTCCAAACATTTTTTTTTTTTCAGTTTCCCTATCCAAGCGTAAAACAATTGTGTGTTTTTAAATAAGTCAGGCCGCATTGTAATTGCGGGAAAAAAAGCCACTTATCCTAACCTTCAATTAAAGCAGTTTTTTAAAAGCCTCCCAGACCAAGGGAGGCAGCAGTGTGCCTAGTGAGAAATGAAATCTGCTGAAATGTAGATACAGGCTGAGTCAGAGAGAATCCTGCAAACCATCAGAATGTGATCTTCTGCATCCGCAAGCAAAGCGTTTATTGTTTGGGTGCCTTTTTGTTTCTAGCCTGTAGAGAAATCTACATCTGAGCGCGAAAGGGAAGCGGAGAGGGAGCGAGATCGACATTCCCCTTTTAGTCAACGGCATCTTCATACCCACCACCACACCCATGTCGGAATGGGCTACCCACTAATTCCTGGTCAATACGACCCGTTTCAAGGTGAGCTGCATCTTCCTGTTTGGAATCATTAAAGTGGCTGAACTTGACTGACTTGGTTCGCACGTAGCACTGAACCACAGTGTAGTATTATGGCAACAATCCACTCCAGCCCCTTTCCTATTGTGCACTGCAAGGAGATCAGAAGCCGAAAGTCCCCCTCTCCACCTCCAGTGTAACTGCAAGGAGGAGATTAAGAAGCTTCCATTCTAAAGATTATGTCTGAGCTTTAAAATGTGGTTAATCTACCAAGGTTTTCCAAACTTGGGTCTCCAGCTGATTTTGAACTACAATTCCCATCACCCCCTGACCACTGGTCCTGACAGCTAAGGATGATGGGAGTTGCAGTCCCAAAGCTGCTGAAGACCCAAGTTTAGGAAACCCTGATCTAGACTGGTTAATGAAAGCAAGCTTCAGTCCCCCATGGTGTGCAAGTTGGTTTGTTTCCATTGATAATAGTTAAATCTGACTACAGTTTGTCCAGGTTTAGATATATGGAGAAGCAGCAACTGGTCTAAAATGGAAGAAAAGCTTTCTGAATGCCTCCCCAAAGCTGAACCAAGGGGAGGAGGGGGCAATACACAACACTAAGGCTCTCTGGCACTCGTCCTCATAACCGTAAACCATGGTTTAGCAATACATGTAAGTGCAACATTTCCCCATGCTTTTAGGAATAAGACACGTCTATGGAGAGGGATGGACACGGGTGGTGCTGTGGTCTAAACCACAGAGCCTAATGCTTGCTGATCACAAGGTTGGCGGTTTGAATCCCTGCAACGGGGTGAGCTCCCATTGTTGAGTCCCAGCTCCTGCCCACCTAACAGTTCGAAAGCACACAGTGCAAGTAGATAAATAGATACCACTCTGGTGGGAAGGTGTTTCCATTCACTGCTCTGGTTTGCCAGAAGCGGCTTAGTCATGCTGGCCACATGACCCGGAGGCTGTCTGTGGACAAACGCCGGCTCCCTTGGCCTATAGAGCGAGTTGAGTGCTGCAACCCCAGAGTCGTCTGCGAGTGGACCTAATGGTCAGGGGTACCTTTACCCTTACCTTTATGGAGAGGGATATAATCTTTCAATTTAAGTTTCCTTATTTTTTAATTTTTTCCCCATGACTATTTGAAAAAAATTGTCAGCTTCCTTGATGTACAAGGTTACCTATTATGGGTACTTCAGATTTCAGCATGAACTTACATTAAACTGAGAAGAGACAGTCAAAGGATGTTTTGCTTTGCTTGGGAAGGGGGGCATTTACTGCCAATTACCTTGTGCAAGCGATATAAAGAGTGTGATACAGAGTGAAGATTTTTAATGCACATAGAGATACCAGAGATTGAACCTAGGAGCTTCTGCATACAAAGCAAATACTGTACCACTGAAGTATGCTTTTGGAATGCTTGCGCATTAAAAAAGGACATAGCAGTCTTAACATTCTCCCAGCTCCCAAATTAGGACTGTGTTTATTTAGAGAAGTCCTCGACTCCCTGTTAATGGAGCCACAGATGGGTTCACAGTAAGCTACACAAGCGAGCTTTTTCCCCCCCTGCTGCCCCTGTCGTCTAGCAATATTAAAAGGAGATTCTTCCCCTATGCAGAAAAGAGCCACTGTCATGTTTGCAGCACAAATGGCATTAATTCATTATGTTCACTTGGCGCCTTCGCAGTTCCTTTCTTTCTTGGAAGTCCTGACTGTTTCAGAATGCAATTCAATGGCTCCGTATGCCTTATGGGATACATTATGTGCATTCAAAAGGAAAAACGTTAAAATGATAGCTATTATGAAAGTATTATGTTCTGAGTAGCTACCACGCCGTCGCCGCAACTCACTGTGACTTTTGATTCTTGTTGTTTCCCGGTGCCTATTATTTCTACTGAGCTTCCTATTCAGGAATTCATACAAGCCATTTAGCACCACGCAGTGCGGCACTTGGAAAAGAATACAATAAGGTGGAATGCCTTCTTCCCCTTACAAAATGCCTATTAGGTGGAATCGGAAGAAGGCATGCTGGCTAAAGGAGGCAGGCAGGTTTTCCTCCTTCTGCTTGCCTGCAATTATTATGTATGCCTTCTGCACATAGTGCGGCGGCGCTGTTGTGATTTCATGTCTTGTTAAAACCAGTGGAGGATATCCATCCATTGAGATACACTGTTTTCACCTTTTCCTCCAGGGCTGACCTCTGCTGCCCTTGTCGCCACTCAGCAGGTCGCGGCTCAAGCTTCTGCATCTGGTATGTTTCCTGCACAACGGAGGTAAATATCCTGTAAACCTCGAAATTATACGCGTAACAGGCATCTTAATAGGGAGGAGGGGAAGCGAACCACGGTGTTTTGAGGGTGGAGGTCTACATAGACTTCTTAATGGGCAGGTGCTTTCTTTGGTTAATAGCCGCGTTACTCTGCTCACGATAACGTTTTACGTGGAGCTGATTCCGTCGCGTAGATAATTGATCGCTGAACCAGACCATGTTCCCTTGAAATATGTGTACATACCGCATTGGCCCGAATACAAGCCGCACTCCCCCCCCCCCAAATTCCGACCGTGAAAAGTTAAAGTGTGACTTAAATTCGCGACTTTACACAAATGGGCTTTTACGGTATCACTGCTGGAACAGACATACGGCAAAACGGAACAAAAAAAAATGTTCTATTGCCGATTTGCAATTGTAGCAACTGAATTGCGATTTGCAGTTTTAGCGATTGTACGGTAACTTTTGCGGGCTTGCAAGATCAAAGGCTTAAATTGGCTCAGAGTTACAATTCTACCAACCGCAGCGATTTTCAGCCTGTAACCCAATTTTAAGGGATCAGCTTATATTCGGACCGATATGGTATATTGCCCATCGTGTCAAAGCAAGTCATTTAGAATTTGCAGACTATTTGTGTGTGTGCCAAATGTGCATCTCTTTCTGATGTCTTCTGATAATTGTAAGAAGCCATGTGTTAGTAGAAAATGAGTAGCAGCGCTTTCTCATAGCATGTGACGTGCATTTCTTTGTAAATTATTTATCTGCTTTTAAATAGGATTACTTTTCAACCTTTCAAAGGAAATGGAAACCTTATATATAATTAAATGCAAGTTAATTCGGTGCAGCTTTTAATGACCCAGACTATCCAGTGCTGCTATAAGATAATTCGCGGCCCTCCCCTGCTCTCGTTTACTGAGATTGTTGACATAAATTAATGAGACTGCATTGTTCTGAAATAATCCATGCCTTTCTTTTCTTTTTCAGAGAATGATAATTTTGGAAATGTGCATCGTCATGTGACTGGATCACATGAAGAAGAAAAAGCGCTTTATTACAGACATCAGTTCCATGGTGTTAATTTGAAATGCCTTAATGGCAGGCAAAAACCAGTCATTTCATTTTTGTAAATTGCAGATTTTTATCACAGAGTAACAAATGTTGCTGTATTTAGACTTCTGTTTTTTTATATATATATGCTTATATAAATATAAATATATATATAAATATATATATATATAAATATATTCTTTACTTTTTGTATCGGTAATCAGGCTCACACAGAGAGCCTGCTGCTAAGTTGTAAACCACAAAGTAAATGAAAAGAAGTGTGTTGTCTTGTTTGGAAAACGTTAACCACAAAAAGGTTGTTTGTTTCTTCTTTTCCTTCCTTTGGCTTTTTTAATTGTAAATAACTAACATTGCGTATCTGTGTGCCTGAACCTTGCATACCCTTCTAATATTGCCCACAACCCTCAATAGAGGTTAACTGTGACAACGACACTTTGGTACAATTTAGATGTCTATTTGGTATCTCCTATTAAGATGCATCAGTGTAAAATGTTACTGTATTAACTGTCTCATTGTAATTGTGTATTGTGAAGAATATACATTCGGAAGGCATGGGGTTGCCAGTACCACAAAAACTGTGTTGTACATAATGTACAGGATTTTAAATGGGGAAATAATGAGCACCTGTGAATAATGAAATGTCCTTTTTATAATCTTGAATGGCAAATAACCCAATAGCCTGCATACCAGAAGACGTCTGTGATTGTTCTATTACTTGAATAGTCCTGCAGTCTTTTTTTTAATGTTTACAATTATCCCGTTTTAGAAGAGAGACTTTAATGCCATTGCCTGGTTACTTGTTTTATGCTGTAATCTAGTTTATTTTATGTAAAATGTATATTGAATGCTTTCATTTTTATACCTGCCTTAAATAATTTGGCAATCAGAATTAAAAAAAAATGCTGTTTTTGTACTTTCTGGTGTCGCACCGTTGATTTACAGATCCTTGGGCTTACGCCAGGGTTCAGCAAACTTTTTCAGCAGGGGGCCGGTCCACTGTCCCTCAGACCTTGTGGGGGGCCGGACTATATTTGTTGGGGGGGTGAACAAATTTCTATGCCTCACAAATAACCCAGAGATGCATTTTAAATAAAAGGACACATTCTACTCATATAAAAACACGCTGATTCCCGAACTGTCTGTGGGCCGGATTGAGAAGGTGATTGGGCCGGATCCAGCCCCCGGGCCTTAGTTTGCCTACCCATGGTTTAAGGGCTCCTTCTAATGTTCACATGTTGAACTCTTGACTGAGATTTGAGAAAGGGCATTTCAAGTGCACTCTTTCTAGAAAAAGGGGTGCCAGAACTCACCATGAAAGCCTCCCTTGTCCTCTTATAATGACAATGGTGCCCATCTGAGATGTGCCGGAACTGAGTTCTGGCTGAAGAAAGCCCTGGGTGAGGGAGGGGAGATGGCCCCCACTGGCCTGACTATCACATTTGGCTCCTTAGCTTAGAGCTTGGGAACAGTAATTCTGGAGGGGGGAGCTAAGAGCTACTAGGATTCTTTGAAACCTGGCACCACACTAATGTCAGACTTGGGTAGTCTTTTTCCTCCCCAATTTAGAAACGGATTAGTCCACCCAAAAATAAGATGGTGGTTTCTACAAAAATGTGCATCAGCTATATGTACCCTGAGATGATGAGGGGTGATCCTCACTGTCCTAAATTGGATCACATAATGAAGCTTGTTGAGGCAGATCAGGGCATCCCCAATCTTCCATGTAGCTCTATTGCCTTATTTCCACAAAAAGATATCAAACAGATAGAATCAGAGAAGCGAAAGGACCCCAAAAGTCGTCTAATCCAGTGCCTCCATGACAGATGCTCCATGACATGGCCATATCCCTCTGGTTTTTCTTTCAAAGATGGTACTCCAGGAAGGGGGGCGGGCAGCAAGAAAAAACAGATTTTTCCACTTTTAAAATTCACCTGACGTGATAGCTCCTGGATCTACTTGCCTAAGCTTTGGCAGATTTGTTACTCAGGAACACCTTCTTCATGTCCCCAGTTTTCAAACAGATTGCCCCCTCCCCTCCCCCAAGGGGGGGGGAACTGGAGGGGAAGAGGTGTGATTTCTGTTTTTCCACCCCTAAATACCTTGCGAGGAGAACTGCTGCACCTCATCTGAACTTTTTCCGGTTTCATCCCCTCAGAAGGTCTCTTGCCTGCCGTATGTATCTGGCAGAAGATAAAAAGCAGAGACTTTAGAACAAAAAGGCACATTAAAAGTTCCTTGTGTGGAAACCCCTGAATGGATCTGCCTTGAATTTGCCTGGGATAATCCACTTACAGGAGGGGTCTTCTGCCTCCAGATTTCATTCACTTATGTGACTCGGGGGGGGGGGGGGGATACAGCTATTATTAGTTTTCCCCATTCTGCCATTTGTTTACTTAAGCCTGTTCGATACCTCTCATTCCCCCACTCCCAGAAGGTCTAATAGCGGTTGGGGAGGGAATATTTTGCTTTAAAAATGGTATGGGGGGGGGGGAAAGATGAGTTAAATAATTCCACCAGCAATACCGTTCTGATCCAATCCCACCTGCTGCTTTTAAGTTTCCAAAACAAAGAGGAGGAGATCCAATCGTTGATCTTCCATATCATGTCTGGGGAAGAGCAATGAGAGTTTTCATCTGTGAAACAACCACCAACTCTTATCTGGTCAGTCCCCACACTCTCCCAGTACAGTGGAACCTCGGTTTCCGAGTGTCTCAGAAGCCAAAGGTTTCGGAAAACGAATGCTGAAAAACTGGACATAATTGCTTCTGTTTTCGAATGCACCTCAGAAGTCAAATAGCTGCGTGTTTTTCAATTTTCTCAATGGATTTTGCTGACCGCCCATTGCTCCTTGGTTTTCGAACGTTTTGGAAGTTGAACGGTCTTCCAGAACGGATTATGTTCGAAAACCGAGGCTCTATTGTACTGATAAAAATGGCAGGTAACAGTCTAGCTTTGCGGCAGCAGCCATGCCCAACTGAGTGTTGAGTTATTGAGCCTGCCCCTGGCAGCATAAGCCAAGTAGCATCAGCTGAAGTACATAATGCATGCAGTGAACCAAAGAACTTTGTCGCTGGTTTTGCGTATCCCAAGTGGACTCTGGGTGTTGAATCTCTCAAGCAGCCTTTCCCCATGCAAAGTAGTTCTGCACTGTCAAAACAAAGGGGACTTTCAAAAGGAATTGCTATGGTTTGCTGGGCCGTTGTTCAAGGAGGAGGCCATTGCTTGTGTTCCAAACCTTGGTCATGCCTAAAGCATCAAGCCAGGTGTTTGCAACTTGCTATTCTATTACCTGGAATGCTTTTAAATTTCAACACATATCCCCAAAAGTTGCATTGACACTTTGAGAAGCAGCTTTTATTGCTGGGCAATGAACCATTTGACGCAGAACTGGTACAGGCAGTTTTCTTTCAGTGGATTCCTATGAACTTCTTTCAGCGTCTCTCCAAAGGCCTTTTGAATTTCTATAGCATTCTCCCTTAATTATATGATTGCTGTTCTTTGAGCTTTTGGTTAGTATAGTAGAGCTTATTTATTACGTGGAATATAATGCTACAGAATTTGTCCGCGAAAAGATAATGGAGCAGCAATTTCAGCTGGAATGTATCTATGAAGAAAGCAAAGTGAATAAGGATACCAGAAAAAGACTTGAGGGAGGGGGAACATGGCCTTGTGTAGCAGTCAGTTATTTCCTTTCTTCAGTGTTGCAAGAGTGGCGTGTGAATGTATTGCCCCATGAAAAGCAACTGCAAGGAGGCCATTTTGGATCAAAACCATAGAGTTGAAGGGCGTTAACCAGTGTCCGGGCTGAACGATGGGGGTGGAGATGCTCCTTCAGGTATACAGGATCTCCAACATTTCTCCTGAGAGAATAGGGATGTCCTACCATACCCTCCAACACTTCTCTGATGAAAATAGGGAAGTCCTAAGGAAAAGTGGGATGGCTTCTGTCAATCCGGCACTGTCCCTGGGATATTGGGACACTTGGAGGGTCTGCCTTTAATATCTCAACCTAGGAGCAAGAGATATGTCCTTTTTTCAGCAGGCTGATGTTCTCCAAGACCCTGACTATTTGTGATCCTGTTGCATGTGGGAGGGGATGGATTTGTGCCCCAGGTGTGTTTCAGTTCATTAGAGTTTATGTTCTGTTCAAATGTTTTATGTTGTTCTGATGGGCTAGCTCTCCATCCCTGCCATCAAGATGCAGACATCTGGTTGCTGAACTTTAATGGCAACACTTGTTACGTTATCTTGTTGAAGGATCAGGTCTGGCTCTTTCATAAAGGCAAGATACTGCACACCCTGCACTTTTCCAGTGCGTTGCTATTGAAAAATCGGCTTGTGCAACATCCTGCTTTGTAAATTGGCTTTTTCCGGACAGCGCGTCTGCTCACTTTAGTGCTTAGTGCACCAAATCAGTGCCAGCCTCTACACAGCAGTCTCTATATTGCAATATGCATTTGTGAAATTTGCATTTGTGTGTGCCAGCTGTGTTTGCCATTGAAGTGAATAACCGGGCCTTGGAATGCATGCAACTTTCAAAACTGACCCATGGGAAAGTGTGCAAGAAAAGCGCACAATGAACAAAAAACTGAAATCTCCAGTAAATGCAGAATACATGGCAATAATGTGCAACATTTTAGGCACAACACATACATTATTTTGTAGTGTTATTGCAACTGCAGAGTTCTGTACAAAATTGCCTAGATAGGTGCCTTTGTGACAAGCATATATTTGTATACTTCACTCTTCCATTTGCTGTGTCCCCCTTTGAGCTCCGTATAGCATAAAATATGCTCTGATTGCATTGTCTTGCAGACAATGAGCTTTCTTTTGTACTTAATGTTGCATTTAACTTGAGCGCTCCCAGTAACACTCATAAAGGGAGAAGCAGAGAGAGACGGGTTCACTCTGATTCTCAGTGTGTGTGAGCTGGCAGTTTTTCTGGTGCAGTGGGTCCCTAAACTTCCCCACGTCCCATGGACCACTTGAAAATTGCTGAGGGTCCTGGCAAACCACTTAATGTTTTTTCTACCTGTTGTAGCAATAGTGATATACACACTGTGCTAGATGTGGTGCTGTGGGGATGAGGGTGGCGCTGTGGTCTAAACCACAGAGCCTAGGGCTTGCCGATCAGAAGGTCGGTGGTTCAAATCCCTGCCATGGGGTGAGCTCCCGTTGCTCAGTCCCTGCTCCTGCCAACCTAGCAGTTCGAAAGCACGTCAAAGTGCAAAAAGATAAATAGGTACCACTCTGGCGGGAAGGTAAACAGCGTTTCTGTGCACTGCTCTGGTTCATCAGAAGCGGTTTAGTCATGCTGGCCACATGACCTGGAAGCTGTACGCTGGCTCCCTCAGCCAGTAAAGCAAGATGAGCGCCACAACCCCCGAGTCATCTGCGACTGGACCTAGCGGTCAGGGGTCCCTTTACCTTTACCTCTTGTAGCAATAGTGATATACACACTGTGCTAGATGCTGTGTGGTTTTACTTCTATGTTGATGGCTTCCTTTGTTTCTCATAGATTGTGTTTTATTGTATTATAATCTGATTTGAATTCAAATTGTAGGTGCTCTTTACAGACACAAGGGAAGCCACCTGAATGAAGCTCGTGGAATTTGCTCAGTGGTCCGTAGGCCACTTTTTTTGAGCACTTTTCCAAAGGAATTGTTTTTTTGTGATAAATGTGCAGTCATTCATTTGTTTTGGGGGATCCAGATATATTCCCCTCAGGTAGAATTTCTGTGGCTGGGATGCAGGTATGATGATGTTCCATACTTATCTGAAGGTTTTAAAAATGATAAAACGCAAATCGCAACCATTCAAAATTTACACAACACAAATAGACAACATACCATTATGTGTGCAGACGAGGAAATAAACGATTTATTTTCAGCCAACCAGAATGTAACAAACATCTGTAAAAGCTTTTCTAAATAAAAGGACATTGCATTTTACTCACACTCGAACTACCGTAATTGGGGAAATGCAGTTTTTAAGTAAAAAGGCTCAACCTTTTTTGTATTTATAGAAAAAAATCTTCATATACTACAAAATGGAAGATATGCTCCTTTAAACAAGGCTTTCCACAACAAAAGGAACTGACCTCTGAAATGATTCATAACACTTACCATTTCCACCCTGGAACTGTCCTTTCCACTCTTCAGGAAGCTCCCCACAGCCATTTGGAAGTGTGCCATGAGCTGCTTCCCAGTGCTATATAATTAAGGTTTTTGCAGGTTTTTTCAGATCCTATTTAGTTTATTTATGGTGGGTTGGATCAAGAGTATCTATGTGTAGAATTCTGCTCACAGAACACAGAGGAGATTTTTCTTATTGCTCCTCCCCCTGCAACTCCATGTATCCCCTCAAAATGCTCTATAGGTTGGATGTAATAATAATAATAATAATAATAAAATAAATAAAAATAATAATAAAAATTAAAAAAAAATACTTATACTCTGCCCATCTGGCTGGGTCTCCTAGCCACTCTAGGCAGCTCCCAACAGAATATTAAAAACATGATAAAACATCAAATATTAAAAACTTCCTGATACAGGGTTGCCTTCAGATGTCTTCTAAAAGTCAGATAGTTGTTTATTTCCTTGACATCTCATGGGAGGGCGTTCCACAGGGTGGGCACCACTACTGAGAAGGCACTCTGCCTGGTTCCCTGTAACCTCACTTCTTGCAGTGAGGAAACCGCCAGAAGGCCCTCGGAGCTGGACCTCAGTGTCTGGGTTGAACGATGAAGTGGAGATGCTCCTTCAGGTATACTGGGCTGAGGCCGTTTAGGGCTTTAAAGGTCAGCACCAACACTTTGAATTGTGCTCGGAAACGTACCCCCTTATATAACAAAGAATTAATAAAATCTATCAAACAACAGACACAACTTTGTATATTAGATATCTCTTACACTCAAGAACAAAGTAAAGACCCGAGTAGATTGATGCATGTATTGGATCCCTGGTATCCTACCAGTTGGCTGGGGCTGGCATGGGTTGTAGTCCAAAACCATCCAAAGGGAGCCACATGGGTAGGGTTGCCATACGTCTGCAATTTCCAGGACATTTCTGGGATTCCAATGATGGAATTAGTGTCTGGGGGGGGGGGGGATTTGGGGAAAGTGGCAAAGTGTCTGGGTTTTTGAAACTTTCCCAAAGCTCAACAACTATCTTTGGCCGATTTCCCAACTTCTTTGTGTCCAGATTTTTACTTCTTGAAATATGGCAACCCTACACATTGGGAAAGTCTGCTTTAGAGCAATCTCTCACCTCCCCAAGCAGTATGTGGAGCCATATCTCACAACTATCACTTGCAGCACTATTGTGCAAAAGATAAAACCCAATTGAGTGTGCACAGATTAATCACCCTGAAAAGTCCTCGCCCATACAAGGTAGAACCTGGTTTTCTGGATGTTGTGCTTGTAAGCTTCAGGCAGACCCAATGAATTTGCCCTTTGCTGAACAATCCCTCTATAAGAAGGGGGTAAAACACCGCAGTTACAACACAATGGTTTCAGCAAAGCCATCCTCTCTTCTCTCATGCGTTGGGTAGACAAGGATGCCTTTCCATTGGGGGCAAGGAGTGGGAGAATCGATACTGTACTCACACTAATGTTTGCTTGCATGAAATATTGACCACAGTCACGCTGCCGGTTTTACATGAAGAATTAAAAGCAATTTCAATTGTTTGAAAGGTTCTAATTGTTCTCTCTCCCTCCCCCCTCCCCGAAAGAATAATAACAGGACAAACTGAAATCTGGGCTCTCCGGTTATTTTATAACTGGCACTAACAAATCTCACCAATTACAGAGTCTATTCTATAAGCAATGAAAGTGTGGCTCCCAATTAATCTCGTGTACCTCCAGGCAAGGTCTAAATCAGCTGGATACACCTAAAGCAATTTGCACCCAGCTAAAAGCAAATTGGAAAATAAGTGTTCCCTGCTCCCACCTATCTTCCCAAGCCAAATGCACAATCAGTATTCTGGCGCAGGCCCTTGGTCATGTTATTTGCAGCTATCAATTTTAATTATAACAATTATTGATTAGTTGGGAAAGTGAATAATCTAATGTTCCAATGAACTCCAGGGAGGCTCCCAGGGTCTCTTTTCTTCCATCATGCAACGCAAGTCCACTATTCTTTTTTCGTGTGCTGGGGAAAAAACAAAACAATCAGCCAGTGTCCATGCTTATACTCCCCAAGGCTGTGTTTTACAAAGCTGTAGTTAAGGCTTCACTTGTGTGAACTTTCCACCCAACCTGCATTTTAAAGCTTTCAAAGCTCCCGCTGTAACAACACGTTGAGAACTGAATGACAGCAAAGCGCGGCTAAGTCCAGAAACTGAAGCCAGCGTTACAGGGGAGATTGTCAAAGGCATAAATGGGAATTAGGCAGCCAATTCCTACTGACATACAAGATTGCTCACCTCTGTGCCATTTCTGCCTCTCAGAAGGCGCTCTCCAGCCATCTCCAGTAATTCCCCCTGCTGTCATCTTCCAGGACTTAAATGAGCGCCTGCTTATAGAGGTGCTGAGCAGCAAGGACTCCCAGAAACTAAATCAGGATATATCATGTCAACTCCTGCCAGATATGGCTGTGTGTGTGTGTGTGTGTGTGTGTGTGTGTGTTGGTGGGAACTGCAAGTCATTGATGAAGGTTTGTGTTACTGTTTTGATGATCATTTCCTCCCCAAATACCAGCCATGCTAATTACATTTATTGCTGTTCCATAATAAAAACACGGATTACATAACCTCCAATATTTCTGTGATGAAAATAGGGACGCCCTATTCCAGAATAATAATAATATAATAATTTTATTATTTATACCCATCCCATCGGACTGGGTTTCCCCAGCCACTCTGGGTGACTTCCAACATATATAAAAACATAATAAAACATTAAACATTAAAAAAAAAAACACTTCTCTATACAGAGCTGCCTTCAGATGTCTTCTAAAGGTTGTATAATTATTTATCTCTTTGGCTCGGGGTTCGCATGACTCCATATCCTCCAACATTTCTCCAATGAAAATAGGGACATCCTACCATACCCTCCAACCTTTCTCTGATGAAAATAGGGATGCCCTAAGGAAAAGCAGGACAGCTTCTGTAAATCTGGGACTGTCCCTGGAAAATAGGGACACTTGGAGGGTCTGGGATCAGATCAGGATCAATTCAGACAAAGGTTCTATTTCCAGTGGCAGCCAGCACAGGATGCCCGGAGCTTTGTGAGATGTGCATCAGTGTGTTAAAAAATGGTTCAGTTTTGCATTGCCCAGGGAACCCGGATTACCAAGTAATAATACAGCAAAATAAATAAATCTATTTTATACTTCTTTAGGACCATACATCTTTAGGACCAAGTGTGAGCTGGACCATAAAGAAGGCTGATCGCCAAAGAATTGATGCTTTTGAATTATGGTGCTGGAGGAGACTTTTGAGAGTCCCATAGACTGCAAGAAGATCAAACCTCTCCATTCTTAAGGAAATCAGCCCTGAGTGCTCACTGGAAGGACAGATCCTGAAGCTGAGACTCCAATACTTTGGCCACCTCATGAGAAGAGAAGACTCCCTGGAAAAGACCTTGATGTTGGGAAAGATGGAGGGCACAAGGAGAAGGGGACGACAGAGGACGAGATGGTTGGATAGTGTTCTCAAAGCTACCAGCATGAATTTGACTAAACTGCAGGAGGCAGTGGAAGACAGGAGTACCTGGCGTGCTCTGGTCCATGGGGTCACGAAGAGTCGGACACGACTAAACAACTAAACAACAACAACAGGACCATGTCTGCTGCTTCCTGTTCTACTGGTGATGTCCTTCTTATGTGAAAGGACTTACTCCAGCTGCTTTGGGTAACCTAGGGGCTTCACCCATGCTGATAACGTCACAGGTTTGATCCCTGTATGGAACAGCTGTATATTCCTTATGGGGGTTGGACCACAGGGTCCCTTCCAACTCTGCGATTCTATGGTTCCCACTTGCCTATTTGTTTAGATCTTCAGAGAATGTCCTGCAGAGGCTGCTTTTTTGTCAAACTGGAGGAGGGCCTTTTCCATGGTATCCTCCACACGGATCTATCCACCAACATTCAGCTGGCACCTACTGTGAGGAACTCCCACCATTTCTGATATCATTCCTGGTTACCGTACAGTGGAACCTTGGTTTTCGAACGCGCCTCAGAATTCAGAAGGCTTTCGCTGTGTGCTTTTCAATTTTCTCGATGGAAATTGCTGACAGCCCTTTGCGCCTCGGTTGTCCGTTTCGGAAGTTGAACGGTCTTCCAGAATGGATTGCATTCCACAACCGAGGTTCCACCGACGTGGTGTTTATCATATTGTTTTAAATGTACAGTCAATTGTTTTTTAATTCTTCTTTCATACTGAATTATTTTCTTGTACATCACCTTGATATTATTTTAATGAGGAGCAGTATATAAATATTTTAAATAAATAAATAAGTGGTCTTATTCCTTTTATTCCTTGGTATCTATTCCTTGAGAATAATAATCATCGTAATAATGCCCAGGTACATTCAAATGAGGACAAATCAAATGGCCTCTCCCCCCCCTTCTTTTTCTTTTAAAGTGTCTTTAACTCTGAGTCTCTTTAATTAATCAATTAAAGCTTTAGTTGATTAATCTGCCAAATGAACTAATTAGAGCATGAAGCTCTAAAGATAATACAGTATAATTAGTATATGTGACAAAATGCAATTTTAGATTTGATGCACTGCATCGCAAGCTATCTGGGATGTGTTATCAGAGAAGGAAAGTCATTTCCTTCCAGAATATCATTTCAAAGATAGTTCCAGTTATTTAGCTCTTTCTGCTGATTAAGATTCAGGACGGTTCAGCTTTTTAAAAAAATAAAAAAATAAAAAATCTGCTTTTGAAATTATAAGAGAATATGTACTTGAATTAGGAAACGAGCCATAGCTCAGTGGCAGAGGGCATGATTTGCATGCAAAACATCCCAGGTTTAATCCAAGTTATCTCTAGAGAGGGTTGGGAAAGACCTTGTCTGAAACCTTAGACAGATGAGCCATGCTGCCTGTCAGTTAGACAATACTGAACCTGACTTGGAAGGTGGACTATGGATCTGACTTGGTAAAAACCAATTTTCTATCTTTTCATTTTTCGACGCAGCTGAAAACCTTCAAGAGAGGAAACTATGCTTCTAGCCTTTGACCTGTTACACGAAAAACATAAAAGGAGAGTAATTGCACATCAAAATCCAGAAACTATCTGTACACAATACATGATAAATTGTTTGTTAAAGCTATATCCTGCCTTTCCACCAAATGGTGCTCAAGGTGGCAATAAAAGAAAAAAAGCAAAGCATAAAAACCGGAAGGCAAAATTTCAGTAAAGCCAATAAGAACAACAGCTGATTGACCAAACTGCAGCATTTTCAGTGGCCATAATTGTCAGCATATGAGACAAAAGGCCTGTATGAATGAAAAACTTATTTGACTGTTGGTGGAATGTATTCAGAGGAGGAATAAGCTAGGTCTCGGTTGGCAAGGAGTTCCAGAGCCTGGGAGCAGCCACCAAGAAGGCCCTGTTTTGAGTTCCCAAGAAAGAATTCATCTGAGGGTCTGAAAACCCAAGTGGGCTTGTAGACTATGGACTTTCTGGTAACTCTGCCTCAAGTTATGTAGAGCAATTTGACTTTTACCCAGAACAAACCGGTAGCCTGTGAAGCTGTTGTAAGAGGGGAGTCACACAATCCATTCAGCCATTCCTGGTCAATAGTCTGACTGGTACTGTCAGCTGGATGAAGTTTCCAAACCATCTGCAAAGGCCATCTCATGTAGGGCATATTACAGCAGCCTAGATGAGAGAGAACTAAGGCCTGTGCCACTGAGGAGAGATCTGACCCCAGTGTGCTGGAGTTCCCTGCTACACTGCCACACATACTCTTAACAGCAAAAAATAATTTGCAACTGTATAAAGCTGGACTATGAGACACAAAGATGCTGTTTTCTGATGTGGGGAGTATTTTGGGACTCACAGTTCGTGGCATGAGTGTCCCACTTCTGTGGCACAGCCAGAGGAGAAGAGAAGAGGTGTTTGTAGGTTTCCCATAGGTGTCTGGGTGGTCACTGTAAGGACAGGAGTCTGGCTTAGATGAGCCTATGGTTTCTTATGAACTTTTGTGGTCTGGAAGCAGTTCCTCCAAGGCCACTGGTAAATAACTTTGGAGAAATGTCTTGCGATGTTTAGCATTGCTTTCACAAGATTTGGAACGAGAAACAGGAAGTGGGTCAGCAGATCCAGCTGTCCTTCCATCAAGGTGATGAGCAACCTAGGTTTCTCTGGGCTTCATGGAGGCCAGGAAGGATTTTTAGAGATGCCCTTTTTTCTAAATGGGTATATATATATTTGCCTTCTCCAAGGTGTAGGTCCAGTTTTCAGTTATTTGGGATATTGGTCTAATATTGCTGTTCCTTTGCAGGAGACCCAGAATCAAGTGGGAGGTGTCCTTTCATTGATGAAGGAGAAGGGGCTTCTGAAATATGAGTTTAATGAGGGGTAGGAAGGACTTCTGAAAGTAATAATAATAATAATTTATTATTTATACCCCACCCATCTGGCGTGGCTTCCCCAGCCACTCTGGGCGGCTCCCAACAGAATATTAAAAACACGATAAAACATCAAACATTAAAAACTTCCCTAAACAGGGCTGCCTTCAAATGTCTTCTAAAAGTCAGATAGTTGTTTATTTCCTTAACATCTGATGGGAGGGCGTTCCACAGGTGGGCGCCACTACCGAGAAGGCCCTCTGCCTGGTTCTCTGTAACCTCACTTCTCGCAGTGAGGGAACCACCAGAAGGGCCTTGGAGCTGGACCTCAGTGTCCGGGCTGAACGATGGGGGTGGAGACGCTCCTTCAGGTCTACTGGGTCGAGGCTGTTTAGGACTTTAAAGGTCAGCACCAACACTTTGAATTGTGCTTGGAAACATACTGGGAGCCAATGTAGGTCTTTCAGGACCGTGTTCTGCAGTGTTCTTTTAGCACAAAAGGTGGGTTGGACTTCTCACAGTAGTGCTGAGCAGCTGCTGGATGGGAAGCACTCTATGGCAGGAGTAGCCAACGTGATGACCTTCAGGCATTCTTGGATTCCCAACTCTGATCAATCTTAGCCAGCATAGCCAATGGTCAGGGATGATGGGAGTCATGCTCCAATAACATCTGGAGGGCATTATGTTGGCTACCTCACTCTGCTGGCAGACAATGCCTTAGGACTGAGCTGGGATGCTGGGGGGGGGGGAGGCTAGTACAGTGGGACAGGCTGATTCCTCTGAGTCTGGGATTAGGACTCCCTCCTAGTTTCCTAACAGTTGCGATGCCTGAGAGTTAAATAAAGTTGTGGCCTCTTTCAATTCAAGTTACGACGTCTGTCTCTCATTTACCATCTGCAAGCAATATAATGTGACAAGGCAAGCTCAGCATAAATATGTACCTGATTTTCGTCAGAAATATGTCGACCCTCTTTTAATCAACCATACTCAGAACGGTGTTTAGGAGCACTGATAATAGGGGGTGTTCAAGGAAACACCCACCCATCCACTCAATAAACATGTGAAAAGCAAGTGAGAATGCAATTGCTAGCTGCATTCCTCCATGCCAATGTGGACATACATTGGATCTTGGTGAGAAAGGGGCTTCACACAAGTACAGTGGTATGTGTGTAGGGCTCGTCCACCCCATTGGACACCCAGACCCTCCAAGTGTCCCTATTTTCCAGGGACAGTCCCAGTTTCTGAAGACACCCCGAGCTGTCCAGATGTTCTACAACAGCCATCATTTCTGACCCTTGGCCCTGCTGGCCGGGGGCTGATGAAACCAGAGTTCGAGAAAATCTGGAGGACCACAGCATCTGGAGGGCCCATCCCTGTTGCAACGCTTTTTGTCTTGCTTGAGCCAGTGTGGTGTAGTGGTTAAGAGCAGTGGACTCGTAATCTGGGGAACCAGGTTCGCGTCTCCGCTCCTCCACCTGCAGCTGCTGGGTGACCTTGGGCTAGTCACACTTCTCTGAAGTCTCTCCGCCCCACTCACCTCACAGAGTGTTTGTTGTGGGGGAGGAAGGGAAAGGAGAATGTTAGCCGCTTTGAGACTCCTTCGGGTAGTGATAAAGCAGGATATCAAATCCAAACTCCTCCTCCTCCTCCTCCTCCTCTTCTTCTTCTTCTTCTTCTTCTTCTTCTTGAATTGGTAACTACGTTTGAAACAGGATTTACAGTTGGTGCTCCAAATCTGCAGTGCCAACAAGTCAGTGGAAAGCAAGTAAAAAGAAATGGAGAAAAGGGGAATCTATGGATTAAAACCGCCACCATTCCTAAAGGAAACGAGAAATAAATATTGCTGTAAACCCTCTTCTCGTTGAAGTGAGATGGAACGCTCTTAAAAGCATGAGAAAATCCCCATTAAAATTTAGTGGGCTATCGAGGAGGCCAGAACACACACGATTTGGTTTCTTAAGCCTTCAAGAGGTAGCCTTCTTTAAAATCAAGCCCACTTAGGCTCTGTTTGCTCTCTAACACTTTAGTTGCCAAGATTCTTTGCTGTTAAGATTTCACTGGGAGCACAAAAGGTGCTTCTGTGAATGCCAGCCCCTTGGACTGTCATTGGACAGTGGGGAAACACAGTCTTCTTGAGTCACATACTTCAGACCTGAGTCACAACACAGTCACCAGGGGTTCGGAAATATTATACAATGCAGCACTGAACCCTGGTACACAGCTGACCTGCTTTAATTCAAAGGAAGAATGGCCACATTAGCATGTGAGCAAAGGAAGTCAAAATGATCTCATTCAAAGAGTTCCCTTCCATGGCCGCAAAGGGAGCTGGCCTTTACAAAACAGCACGTCTTTCTCTCGGCCTCACAGGGTTGTCTGCTTAATTTTCTTCACTCTTAACCCTGGATCAAAGTGGGAGACAAAGCGAAGACTTGGAATCCTTTTCTTCCTATCTGGGCCGCAACAACAGAAGAGTTGTAGAATGAAAAGTGTTTTCATGTCAACAGACTGTTCTGAAAGTATGAGCTGAGAAGGGGTATTGTGATCAAGCTGAGATTTATGGAAAACATAGATACTGTTGCTGCTTTGATTTGTTTTTGATTCTTACATACCAGCACTGACATTGTTTGAAATGTAATTCCACTTAGTCCTTGCAAAAATAAGGGTTCTTAACAATGAAATTCAAAGATCTTTGAGTTGGAATTTTGATGCACCTGAGACCTGCAGGCCCAATATACGCTGACCCTGCATGGCATTTTTTTTCTGGGTTCTTCCACATCAACAGAAAGGCAACAATCCAACATGGATTTAGGTGAGCTTCTTCCATGGCAATCACTGGTGTGGTTTGTGACCATGCTGTATAGACATTATTAGTTAATTGATGACCCCCATTGCTGTGAAACCCAATCACCCCAGTGTAACCCAAGACAATGAACACCAGGAAGCATGATTTCCTGAGTTAAATCTTTGTTCCAGCAATCAGAGCTACTTGTGCAATTCCTGACAATGGGCCACTACCCCAAAACACATGCATGGAGTGCTCAACGAAAGGTTAGTTTGTCAGCTGTGACAGCGCCAGTTATCTGGTGCTGGTATGATGACAGGGCTGACAAGGGGTTGTAGTCAATGAGGTCCTCCCATTCACAGAAGCTCTTTTATATGATCCAGCAGAAGCTCCATGAATGGAAGAGGGAGGGATGCGATGTTTGCAAATCCCCCTTTTGTCCTGCAGCCCTTCAAGCCACCTCCTGTGCTCTTCTGGAGGGTCTCGCACTGGAAAGTGGGGAGAGAAAGGCAAAAAGGAAAAATCACTTTCCTTGTCCTGTATGCAGAAGCTGGATCAAAGAGACATCCATGAATGGAAGTATAGCATTGGTTATCAACAGGAACATAGTTTTCTGCTGCTCAGAAGAATCTCTGAACTGAGTCTATTTTATCTTTTTTTTGGGGGGGGGGGAGCATTTGAGTAAATACCTGCAAAAGACATTGAGACAGTGGAACGATTTGTGTGCAAGTCGTATTTCTCTGTTAAGAAGCAAAGCCCACCTTAGCCTCCCTCTTTCTTTCATGAAAGGTGTTTTCGCCGATGGCTTAGCAAACTGCATTTCAGAACCACTGACCTATTTTGAATTAATTCCTCATGACTCCAAAAATGCACTATTCATAGCACCATAGTCATTGTTCCTATGCCACACAGATTTCGTTTTCAGATGAACGCAATTTAAACTCCCATTCATTGTGAAGATCAATTTCACTAATCTTCCGCACTAATAAAAAAAGGTGCCTTTTGTAAAACCAGCTTTTGTCAGAACCAGTGTCAAAGGCTTCTGTGCGTGTTAAGAAGTGGGGAAACGTACTATGCTAAAAACATGACACCTTCTAGATCTCAATTGCTGAAAGTTCATGTTGATTGACACAATCTACTATATCAATGTCTCTGGTTATTCGCCAGATTCTGAAACATGGAACATATTAATGTAAATCAGTTTTTTAAACAGCTTTGTTTTTATTTAACAGACCATTTTCCCTAAGGAACGGCAGACCCTCCAAGTGACCCTATTTTCCAGGGGCAGTCCTGGATTTACAGAAGCTGTCTTGGTTTCTGACTTGATCCTGGAATGTCCTGCTTTTCCTTAGGACGTCCCTATTTTCATCAGAGAAATGTTGGAGGGTATGGAAGGGAGCTTCCCATAAGCAAAACATCCATTGGGTTGTATTCAACTAATGTTTCAATGAACATTGAAATTAATGTTCATGACTAAATTAGGGTTATTAATTTCGGTGGGCCTACTCTAAGTGAAAGCTCATTGAAGACACCCCAATGTTTTGAGCAACCTCTGGAATAAGTATAAGACAAACCTTTTATACGTTATGGTACTTTGCTTTATGGATCAAGCTGGTAGGCTATGTGGAACATACCAACTATTTATTCTGCCCTGGGCAAAATTGCATTGCATCACCTGAAGCATCACAATTCTCCAAAGCTCTATTCCTTTCAAACAAAATTCACCCTGTAAGGCCTAGACTGCACACTGGTCAGGGAAATGGGAACAATATCAATTGACTTCATGCTATCTTTTCAAGAACCGGACAACACATTTCTTTCCTCTCCCTACAGGCCATAGCGTGTGTGAGAGAGGTGAGCATTAGTGATGGGCATTTTATAAGAAATTCAATAGAGAGAATATAATGGAACAGAGAAAGGACGGACTGGATAGATATATCTTATTCTCAGTGCCGCAGTGTTTTCTTTGACTGCCTTTATAAAGGCACACTTTTACCCTGCATCAGTTGTCAGGGAGTGCCTTAACCCTCAAGGCATCCCCAAGGAACCTAGTAAAATGCTCTTGCAATGAACAAAGACAACAGAAAGTAATCAAGAACCATGTTTACCCATAACACTGTCTCCCTGTCCCCCAATCATTTTCTAGGGAGGGATAAATCCACCTAACCCAGTCACTTTAAGAACAGAGATGGGATCATACAGGCCTCCTTGTTAGCAAATGCTGGTGCTTATGTGGGGTTTTATTGTTGCTGAGTAGTTCTTGGGAAACCAGCCTCAATCCCTTTCTATCACCCCTCTCCTTTATTCATTTCCCTGCTCATCATGTCTTGTCTGCTTCATGTTATCTGATGCTCCATTAAGTTTCTATTTTGGCTAGAAAAGAGGATCATCCATTGTCAGATATTTTGATTATCTGCATAACATCACAACTATTCTCATAAACCGAGGGATTTAAAAACAAACTTAATTCATTTTTAGCTACCCTTGGGATGATTCATGACTAACTCTGACATAAGCTGCAAATACTCCACAATGATTTCTTCAGGTCAATGTACACGGAAGAAATCTGTTAATCCTATGATGTTCAACTTTTAGTAACTTCTGGATTCTCCCTGGAATCTAATCTATAACCTGTTTCCTGGGGTGTAATCCTTCAGCTTTACAGTACAATGTGGCTTTTGCATTGAGTAGATTGCACAACTAGCCTTTTTTGAGGTTTGAAAATGAGGTGAAGAAATCTAAAGCAGATCTGTGAGTGTTTTTACTATCTTTTAAGTGGTAGAGCATATGTCTTGTCTGAAAGTTCAACTGCCAGCAGTGTCTCTGTTTAAAAGTACCCCAAGCCCAGGGAGCAGGTGAGGGGAGAGGTCTCTGCCATAGGTTGGTGGGACAAGAGACCATTCTGGGCCAGATGGAGAGACAATCTTACCTGGTGAAAGGCAGCTTCCTTTGGTCATAGTTCACAGACCGCTTATTCCTTTGGCTTTTCGCAACAAATGCTTAAAAGTGTATTCTGTGTGTGTACCTAAAATCAGTGTTGGGTTTTTTTGTGGTTTTTTAAGAAAAAGAGGTACCGGAACTCACCATGAACACCTCCCTCATTCTCTTAGAATGGCAATGGCACCCACCTGAGAGATGCCAGAACTGAGTTCCGGCAAGTTCCAGCTGAAAAAAGTCCTGGCTAAAATACATGCCCTATCATCAAAGTTTTTGTTTTACAATAAAGATTAAGAAGATAAACACCATAGCATCCACCCAAACTAGCAAGATTCTATGGGGACTTAAGGGGCCAGCATAAAGATAAAACCATTTTTTTAAAAAATCCAATGCAATATAGCATAGGACCTTATGAGTCAACATCACTCCTCTTAGGAAATTGTGCGTGGGATCCTGAATACAAAGGCATGAAGGGAATGATTTCATTTTTAAAGGATTCCTAGCTCTTGTCTGTGGAGGCTGAGGGCTGTGCATACACACATTCTTGCACCAGTCTAGTTAGGAGCTAGACAGACATGTATGGTGGGACTATCAGGGCAAGACTTGGAGTAGAGGTGTGGAGAAAAGAGAAGAAGCCTACCACCCAATGCAGCTGGGCTGGCTTATTTTGAAGTCAAAATAGCAGTGTTCCCTTACGGCCATTAAGATGAGAGTCCAGGGTTGGCCCAAGACATTTCACCTGAGGAAAAAGGGCATGTTTGTGCCTCACTTTCAACTCCACAGACCAGCTAAACTAGTAGTTCAACCTTATTTACACCCTCATGATGGGATAGTATCTGCCACAGCACCTGAGGACAGTAGGCTAGCTCAGGGAGTACAGGACAGGCCTCAGGGCATTTATAGTTCTGTCATCTAGCACCTCACTGCTGTCCTCAACATCTGCTGCCTGAAGCAGTTGCCTCATTCCCCCTAATGGCTGAGCTGGCCCTCCAAGGGACCTAAAATTACTTAACTGCACCACTGTATGTATGGGGGGGGGGGAAGGGAGGAAAAAGAACCCCCTTGACTCTTTTGAATTGTTCCCCATGAGTTACAGCTATTCACTCCTTTCCCCGTTACAAAGCTGTTTTCCTCCTACAAAGGTACTTCTCAAAAGACGGCTCGCCTCACCAACAGCAGGCTGCCTCCATCTGCCATTGTGGGTTTGCCTTTGCTACAGCCAGCGCAAGAAAACAAAACCACCTAATAGGTTTCGATTCCTTCCCCGGTCCCTTTCCCGTGAACATAAAGCAGAATGATTAAAAAGGCACGTATTCTCTTAGTTGGAACATTTAAACAAGGAAGGGTGTGTTTGTTTCAAAGAACGGGCAAATGGTTATCTGGAGGGATTAGGCTTTTTATTTTTATTGTTAAGTAAAGAAAAGGCACAGCCCAACATGATAACCACTGCTGAAGCACAGATGTCCAGCTCTGCTATTCGGCTATGTTGTTTTTCTAAAGGTCTTCCAAACGAAACCCGCTGGTGTGTTTGCACCTCAACTCGGCTCGACACTCATCTGAGGAATGTGATTAAGAGCTAGTGCCAGGCCTGGCCTGTCTCTTTGGGCAAATGCTCACAGGTCTGAAATTTTCAAAGCCTGCTTAACGGTGCCCTAATTAAACAAGTAGAATGCAAGAGGAATTTCTCTGAAAGGTTTAAAGACCGTGCCAAAAGAGGGGGGGGGGTGTATCATGTTTATGTTTCAGCAAAGCCAGTCAGAGGATATTAAGGCTCGCTGGTTCGACGTTCACCCAGTGGCATGAGAGACCCTGCTTCAGCAAAACCACCAGGGACAGGGCCTTTTCAATAGTGGCACCTCAGTTATGAGGCAGCCTTCCCAGGGAGGCTCGCCTGGTGCCCTCTTTGTGGTCTGCTCACCCCGGCCTTTAAAAAAACTTCAGCAATTTGACCTATATATTTTTAAATCTGTTTTTAATTTTGGGAGAGCACCGCATTCTGTTTTGTTGTGTTTATGCCCCTTCTCCTTTAGTAGTTTTATGTTTTACTTGACATTTCAACTGTGGGTTTTATTACTTTTTTATTGTAAGTCACCCACAGAACTTTGTTTTATGGGGAGGCACACAAATAAATGACTAAATGGAACTGGAGCAGCTCTGAACAATTGTCGGTTCTTTGTTTTGGGGCGTCGGGCACAACACTGTCAGTGTAAGCCCTCACCCTCAATGGCCTCCTCTTCATCCTCACTGCCACTACTGCCAACTGAGGAACTGGCAGTCAGGCATCAGCCGCTACTGTTATTTTTATATATATATTTTTTGGAGGGCAAAGGAAGTTTATTGGAAGGACCGAGGGTAGCTCATCACTCTTCAACCAGGCTTGTACAAACACATCGCATGGGAGTTTTGACCCAACTTGGCTACAGCTCAGCGCAACCGCCGGGCGTCGCGTTCAGACTCCAACAGCGTGAGGACATCCCCTTCCCGGACTGGGCCTTTCACGTTGTGGATAATCGAACGGCTGGTGTCATCCATGAATTCCACACGGACCTGGGTGCACTGCCCCTGTGAGCCTGTCCGGCCCAGCACTTTGGTGACTCGGGCCAGCTTGATGGGCTGCACGCGGCTCGTGTCCATGGCGGAGGTGAAGGCAGCAGGCGGGGAAAAAAGCGCTACTGTTATTTTTGATCCTTGTTGGCTCATGACTTGCTTACTCCATCTCTGTTTGTGTAAACAGGCAGCAATAGTGAAAAGGAGAAGCAGCAAGCTTCTGGACCTTAGCTGATGCCCAACCAGCCTGACACCACATCCCTCAACTCTCCTGAACAAATTGGGACATCCCATTTTGAGGCACCGCAGCCCCAAAAGATGTTCAGGGTGCAATCTTGTGCAGGTCACATGACTCACGCAGGCATGCATCCCAGAAGACCCAGTTTTCCAAGGCAACATGTTGGAGGGTGTTTGACACAAGAACTGAACTTGCTCCAGACCTTCCCATGCCACCAGGAAAAGTGTCGTGGAGAAATGGGAGGAGTCTATGCTGTGCCGTAACGCCTGCTGCTGTGAGGTCGCAGAATCCTAGCAAATCAAGGCAGAAGCATAGAATGTTGGAAAAGGGCAAGGCAGAAGGGGGAATGTCAGCTGGTAACAACTAGAAGGGAAACGAGCGCTGAATAAAGGAGGCAAAGGCAAAGCGAAGAAAACAGCTAGATACAGCCTCAGGAAAGAGGGGGAAAGTGGATCAACAACCCAGATTTATGGTAGCAAAATAACTGTACAAATCTTGCCACTCAACTAGAAAATTATTTCTTTTTTAAAGTATATCCTACCTTTCTTGTACAACATCAGAACAACAACACATCTATCTATCAAAATAAGGTACAAAAGTAGGGCTGCCATTTCAAACAGCGATGTATTTGAGCAATTTTTATGGAAAAATGGCAAAAACGACACTGCCAACACGGGTTGCCTTATGTCTGGATTTCCCCAGACATGTTGCCATTTTCCACCTGCACACTGCTGCCAACTGCAGTTTTCCGGATATGTCCAGGAAATTCAGGATGTATAGCAACCTTAATAGAAAAAAAACCCAACAAGGTAGGGGTGTGTGTGTGTGTGTGTGTGTGTGTGTGATCCAAAGAGGTATGTGCTCTGGTACAATATGCAAAGCTCGTAGCTTTATGTACTTTTTACATTTCTGAAGCACTCCATAGTCCCAGAGAACCAGCAGTTGGTATTTTTTTGACAGCACAAATATTTAGCAAAGGTAATTAGGGACTGGGGAAATCCTCTTTCATTCCTTCCTTGCAAAGGCCAAGTGTCCAAGCCATTCATCATGCATTTGCAGAAACCTTAACCAAGAACAAAGCAGTAAGAACTGCCGTTGTTTGTCTTTTCTTAACCACCAGCGGCAAAATAAGGTTAATGATATGTTTGTAACAACTACAATTATTCCTCACAGACATTCTTCTGAATTAGAGAAGTCTTATTTTATGATTGGTGACCTATATGAGAAGAGAGAGAGAGAGAGAGAGAGAGAGAGATAAGGCAATACTAGCTATCAGCTTTTTGATGACAATTCCACATACACTCCCCCCCCTCTTCATTTGAGATTAGAGCACACATCTAACTGGTCACATTTTGCAACACAGAGAATAATACATTCCCAGGGAAACTGGGGATATAACCTTGGGGGAAAGATGTGGCTTGATTGAGCAGATAACTAACTACACACATCTTTAGGTAAATGGCAAAATATCAAAGGAAACTTTTTTTAAAAAAAATAAAAAGGACCAATGTCCCTACAGGAAAGTATCAATAGAGATTTTCGCATCTGAGCTCAAAGCGTTGTAGCATGTCTTTGATGATGGGACTTTTACCCAGAGACTGCTTTATGAGAACAAATATGCTGTTCAAATTGTCATCAGAATGACAATGAATTAACCAAGCCCTATTCAAATGGACTTCTGGCATGACATCAATCAGCTACTCTTTTCACGATGCATCTAGGTTAATATAAAAGAAATGCAGTACAATATCATTTATTTCATTTAACAGCCTTCAAAGAGTAGATCATAAAATTCTTTATTGGGCATCACTTCAAGACAAGATCTGAAGAGGGGAAGGCACTCACAAGACTCAAAGGAAAGGAAGAGAGTTTCAGAGACACAAATCCCACCTCAGGGCCCCAAAGAAAGCATTTTTCAAACAGGTAAAGAAAAAAAGAAGTGAAAGAAACAGTACGAGATCATCATTTCCTATTTCTGTGCCATAGTCCAGGGGTTGCAATTCTGTTTAAAACTGTCATGGGTATGTTTCAACATGTAACAAGTGACTTATGTCTGCACTTTCTTTTGGTTCCTGAGATAGGATTTTAGAAAAAATGCGGCAAACAATGACCTTGACGTCTGGTTCCAAATGATACCCAACAACTTCCACAATCTAAGGCCTATTTGGGCATTGTTTTCTTACACTATTAGCATCCTGGAAGGGGTGGCGGTGGCAGCAGGGCTGTGCGATATATCAATATATCTTTCAAAACCGGTTCGAAGTCCATATTGTGATATCGGTTTCATAATTTTTGACTTGGCAATATGTCACGGGGTGGGTTTTTTTGTGTGCTATGCAAAAATCACAATGTGGGGGGGGGGAACTGTGATGCCAGTCAATGTCTCTACATGTTGTTGTTTAGTCGTTTAGTCGTGTCCGACTCTTCGTGACCCCATGAACCAGAGCATGCCAGGCACTCCTGTCTTCCACTGCCTCCCGCAGTTTGGTCAAACTCATGCTGGTAGCTTCGAGAACACCATCCAACCATCTCGTCCTCTGTCGTCCCCTTCTCCTTGTGCCCTCCATCTTTCCCAACATCATGGTCTTTTCCAGGGAGTCTTCTCTTCTCATGAGGTGGCCAAAGTATTGGAGCCTCAGCTTCAGGATCTGTCCTTCCAGTGAGCACTCAGGGCTGATTTCCTTAAGAATGGATAGGTTTGATCTTCTTGCAGTCCATGGGACTCTCAAGAGTCTCCTCCAGAACCATAATTCAACAGCGTCAATTCTTTGGCGATCAGCCTTCTTTATGGTCCAGCTCTAACTTCCATACATCACTACATAGCTCCATCCTTATTTCACACATTGTGATATGTTACGATGTTTAGTTGGTGATATGTTGTGATGGTTAGCTGGTGATGTATCACGATGATAAAAACCAGATATCGCCCAGCCCTAAATAGCAGCCATTGCCACTCTGCCCCCAATCAGTCGACTCTCTGTTTGTCAATTGACACACAATGTCAGTTGACTCTCTGCTGTCCATGAATTGGAGAGAAGATTAGAAGGGGGAACCTACTCTACCTGCAGTTCTTAGGCTCCTCCTATGACACAGAACCCTTTTAATTGTTCCAAGAAATACTACCCTAAGAGGGCTGATGCAAATAATGTCTCAGAGCTTGCAGAACGAGGGAAGTCAATGGGAAACAGCATCAAATGTTGAAGACAACCAACTAGGGAGCTCAGTCACTGTGGTCAGTAGTCTTCCTAACTTAGGGTCTTGCAGCACTTTTATTAATTCAGTCAAAATAACCAGAAAGGCTAAATGGTGCACTTTCTACACATAGGAAGAATGCCTCTCTCTCTCTCTCTCTCTCTCTCTCTCTCTCTCTCTCTCTCTCCCCCTCCTTCCCTCCCTACTTAAGGAGGCATGGGCCTTTTCACAGAAGGGTTACGAGTTAACCCAGATAGCATGCTGCCACAATTCATTTCCACTTTAAATGTCCAAATATTATTCCATTGCTAATTACAGATAAAATTGTGACTGCTGGCTGGTCTCAAGACAGGGTTCAGTTGTTCTCAGAAACAGTATAATTTCTGATATTGGTGGCAATGATGGTACCGATATAAAGAAAGTCAGCAGCAATTTACACGGGAAAATCTGCTCCCTCTCCTACCATTACTGGAATGGTCTTTTAGGTTTTTCTTTTTTCTAGTTTTAAGGTATGCACATGTTTGCTTAAAATATTGCAAGTAGCTTTGAGTTACATTGGTAATAAAGCAAGCAGTTCATTTAATAAATACTACTAATAATATAAGCATTGCCCCTTTTGCTTCTAGGTGTCTATAATATGCTCAGAGATAGCCAGTGTCTATTTTCTTTTCTTTATTCCTTGTGTTTATATACAAGAGTCAAAGCCATCACCAAGCAACTCAAGTAACAAGTATTATAGTGGCCCCAAACCGCAGCATCGAATACAAAATGTGCTCCAAATACACATATGGTCCTTATCTGAAAGATAGACAACTTGTATTCTCTATCATTAATTAGTGTTTCTCTTGACAAATTTTAAAAGTGCAGCTTGTGTGCCTAAAAAAGAGAAGGAAATAAGGACATGTGCAAAAAATCCTTAAACCGCTGCCATGTTGTGAGCATGTTGTCCTTTTCATTGGCTAACTGACAGCAGGAGGCCCTTCACTAGAAAACGACACCTTCAGCTTTCCAGATTTAATTTTTCTTGCACACATTGGAGGCGGAAAAAGATATTTAAGCCCGTCCAATACTTCCTTCAGTGACCTGGTGCACCAATCACTGGAGATGCCTAACTGGCTCAGACAGTGAATATTTCACCGCATTGTCTTGAAAGTGCAACAGGTTTAAGACCCAGTGGGCCTGCTGTAGTCTTAATGAAGCAGTTAATGATGTGTGAATTATTGGGCCTGACAACCCCCCTCCCCAATAAAACCAACAGGGATGCTTTCAGAATCTTCCATGGCAGTTAAGTAATGACAATGCTGTCTGCATAACTTAACAAAGCACCATTAAGTAAAACGCCATGTCTACCTGGCCGCACTGAGCATGCCCATACACACAAACAAACATCGGTGTGGAAGAACTAGTCATACGTTGCTTTCTTTCTAGACAGTTGGCAAGAGAAATTCACCAGCCATGGGAAGCCAGGGAGGGGGGCTTTGCAACTCAGCACCCTGTAAAACAACGTGTTATTCACAGTTATCGCAATTTGGCTTTTCTGGGAGAATCCTCCTTTAGAGAAACACATGCAGAGGATTTCAATCAGCCAATTGTTTCCCCACATGAATGAGGGGAGTTCTGAATGTGCTGCGAACACTGCGCTTCGCTCCCTCGCACAAAAGGCACCTCTTTGTGAGCAGACGGGGGATTTGCACATCCCGTGCACAAGATTAAGCAAGCCAGTGTAAATTAAACTGGTGTAAAGTTGCACCAGGTCCATGCCCCATTCAGCAGCGGGGCCTGGCAGAGGGAAAACAAGCCTGTAAAACAGTGTTCTGTGTTGGGTTGCCAGGTCATGTGACTTAGGATCCAGCTTAAGTCCCTGCCCCGCCCTGCAACACCCCTGGGACACCCTTTTCTTGTGGCATACATTGGCCTCAACTCAGCCAGCTTCAGGACTTAAGCTGACCCGTGAACCAGTCATTGGAGATCCATTGTATCCTAAATTGCTCATCTGGGCCAAGCTTCCCTGTGTCCGTTAAGAAAAATAGGTTCGGAGTGAATAAAAACCTGCTTTGCATCTCTTTTGATAGGGCGTTTCAGGGTCACTTAATGATTCAGGCTAAAATCCACGGAGAATTTTCCCTGTGCAGCCGCATGCCCTATTAATTGCAATAGTGATTGCATAGGAGAAGTTCCTGCTGACTTGTGCTCAGAGCAAGCAAGAGTGGGAGAGAAAAGGAGGGGGGGAGAAGAAGAGGGGGGGAAATGGAGCGGATGCATATATAAATTATCTAGGAAAAGTTCACACACACAGAGAGAGATAGTGGAATGCTCTATCTGAAATGTTGATAGAATGCTTTGTCTAAATTGTCCCTTCATATATATTTTTGCCTTTTCATTTGCCTGTGTTGTAAGATTGAGGGGGTTGGATGACGCTTGTGGGTTCCAGCCATGCCTGTGATTTAGCGAGTTGAGGTTGGAATCTAGCAAAGAGACTGCGGAACTGGTCAAGCCAGATTCTTTGTTAGCTTGCTTACAGGGCCATCCGCCTGTCCCTGTGGCTGAAGAAATGGGTGAATAACAGATGTGTTGCCATAGAGACAACTAGGTAGGCCTTTCCCACCCATCCCCCTCAACTGGCTGAAGGCCACATCTTCTTGTAGGTGGGAGCACATTAGGCCAGGGAGAGGGCTGGTCTTTGTGCTAAGTCTGGGCTGAAGCTAGAGTGATGCAGAGACTTGACTTGCTTTGTGTGCTGAATCCAAAACCATGGCTTTGGGAACCCTCCTAAAAACGAGGAAGCGAGAACTTGCTGGAGTGTTAATGCTGTGAGCCCTTCTGTCTTACACTCAAGCTGCATACAGTGGTACTTTGGTTCTCGAACTAAATCCATTCCGGGAGTCCATTCGACTCCCAAAACCATTCAAAAACCAAGGCGCGGCTTCTGATTGGCTGCAGGAGCTTCCTGCACTGAAGCGGAAGCCGCGTTGGATGTCCGGCTTCGGAAAAACGTTCACAAACCAGAACACTTACTTCCAGGTTTGCGGGAGCTGATTTGTTCGACAACTAAGCCATTCGAGAACCAAGGTACCACTGTATCTGTGTAAAGAAAACCATATACCCCGAAGCATCACGGTTTCTATGGACCTACATTCCATGGAAACCAAACCTTGGCTAACCGCTGGAACTCCAGGAGTCTCTTCACCAATCAGAGAGTGGGGTGCACACAGCAGTCTACATTTTCTAACTCTAATACTGAAACCGGGAACTTGGGCGTAGCCAGAATTCAGGTTGGGGGACCCGGACACTCAACTGTTATCATCCTCTGTCTGGCTCTGTCTAGCAGATTTGGAATGAAACAATAACAGTTGTTTTAAATTACTTTCCTTTGACCCCAAGTGCTCAGAAAATTCTGTCAAAATCTTTCTACAATTTCTACTTTTAGTTAAGTATTTTTAACTGTTTACTCGATTGGGGGGGGGCAGCTGCTTCCCGTGCTCCCCGGCTGTGCCCATGACTAGGAACAGAAAACTGCCCATGCAAAGTCTCGTGAATGTAATCTGTATATACAATATAGGCAGGATTTCGTCATTGTTCGAAGGTCATGTGTAAGGCAGGAGATATCTTGGAAACAATCTTCCTGAATACATGACCCACTACTTGAACTGGTTTTTCTTCACACATACCTCATGAGTGTTAGAATTCCTGCTCCATGATTGCAGTCATGGGATTTTTGTATTTCACATGACGGTATATGTTTTGACTCCACAGAGTGGGAAGTGACGGAGACAGGATGTTTGTGTTACTGTGTTCCGTGAAGTGGGACTATTCTCCTTTGTTCTTTCTCTTGGCTTTCTGATGCTAGAGAGAGAGGGAACCATGTTGCAGTGCTCCGTGTGTGTTTATATGTAAATAAAGTAGATTAGTCAAAATGCTGAGTTGCTGAGGTCTGTTACGCAAGCTGCAAAGAGTCTGCTGATCCCTAAGTGTGCTGATGTCTGTTGGCATCGGTCACTGTGATGTTCAGGCTGAAGAAAGCTTTTGAAGCTCCCGAACGATAGACCAGGAGGGAGGGAACATGCCACTTGGGCGTGTGTCTCTGCCAGGGTCCTGCTTGATTGTAGGACGAGCTCCTGACAATGAGTACGTAGGTGTCATTCCCCAAAAGCTCACTACTCCAGCACCTAAACTTCGTTTCTAAGCTCAGTCCCATCCTGGCATTGGACTGTCATTTAGGAAAATAGGAAGCTGCCTTATAATGAATCCAACCACTCATCCATTTAGCTCCATATTGTCTACAATGACTAGCAGTGACTCTCCAGCATTTCAGAATGAAGCTCTCCCAGCTTGACCTGGAGAAGCAGGAGATTGAACCATGAACCTACTGCATACAAAGCAAAACGCTCTGAGCCAAGACCAGATGACTTTTTAACCATCACTTTTGTACTATCATGATACCACTCCACGTGTTAAAATGTAAAAAGTTACCAAATTCCAAGAAGTAATCCTCTGAGCCTTTGCAAAACACGGTCCTGTTCCACGTGGACATCACAACTTTCTGTTAGTGATTTACTAACGTTGGCCAACACCAAGCTCTCTTTCCCTCGCTTCCTCCCTCTCTGTGGCAACTGTTTGTGTTGAGCTTAGTTATGCTTTCTCTGAACATCTTTGATGAATGTTGAGATGGACTTTGATTTCAAGGAGGTATATGCTTGAGGGCTAGAGAGGATCCAGCCTCTGAAGGAAATGGTGAAGGGTTGAAGATGGCGAGAAAGAGAGAGAGAGAGAGAAATGTCAGTGGGAAAGATTGCTAAATGGACCAGGTAGCTGGAAAGATTGCTAAATGGACCAGGTAGCTGGATGAAAGGCTCATGCAGTGGTTATTGACACTAGCCAATATGTATCTGTGACACTGCTGCTTTACCCCCAACAAAGATATGCTTGCTGGGGTCAAGAATAGTAATTTAAAAGCGACTTGGACTAGAATTCCAAGTGTGTAAACAGTTATTCTCCCCACCCTCCACCATGACAAGAATGCCTGTTGGGGAGATCTCACCTCATTGTTTTGGTCCCAGTTGGTCACAATTTCCCCCTGTGGCAAAAGCCTAAGAAAAGCAATGGGAAGAAATTGCTTCCATGGGAGAAATGTAGAGCCCAGTTTGGAAAGGTAGTATTTGTGGATTTTGCAGTAGCTCAAAGCCGTCCCGAAAGTGCTTAGCACTGTAGAGAATTTGTCTTCGGTTTAGACTAGTGCATGCAACAGAGCAATAAAAGAGACTCACATTTGCTCTTGTTGTTATTTAGAGCCTGGCGAAATGGTGGCTTTCAGCTTGAAACAATCAATAAATCAACGATGAGATCACAAGCCACAAGGCATTCCCTTTGGACATGGGCTTCATTTTTGTTCTGACTATGTCAGGGAGTTCTTTGTCTTTGCCGTGGAATTGCTTTTATACCTTCTCATCAAGCCAAACTGTCCGATAAAGCAAACTCAATTCATGTCCTATAATGACAAGGTCGTGTACCACACAGAACAGCTTTTAGATTTGCTTTGAGGTGGGGGAAAAAAAAGAGCTCATATCAAAATAAAGGTGTGTGGCCGGGTTGCGGGGGAGAGATTGAAGGATTTGGATGAGTCACACTTAGCTTCACCTGAGAATAGGAGTAGATAAAAAGATGAGAGCTTTGATCCAAGGGCTTGTGAGTAGACTGTATTTTTACAAATGACTTCTTTACATTATTGAATACAATGGGAACTTTAAGGCCGTCTGCAATAACACTTTCTCATAAAAAATTAACAAAGAATTTATGGAAATGTAGCGAAAGTCCCAAAGCAATTAGCTTAGATTTCTCTGGAGCCTGAGAAAAGCCTGGATAATTGCAGGCAGAAACTACATAAAGTGGCTATTTTCATTATCACAGGATACAGAACGTCCATTTTCATCACAATGGGACATAATGATGTTAAAGGGAACACAAAGATATATTTTAAAAGGTTGTGACACAGTTTACAAAATGGTTTGATTTAAGCGACTTTGGGGATCCATATTAGAGATTATTTTTCAAAAAGACTTCTCCCTGATATTGTCAAAGGCTGTTAAGATGCTGGAAGAGGGGGGTGGGGGTAGGGAGAGAAGGGGAAGCAGCCCAAACTGGTGTTCAGAAAGCTAATGGTACATTACATTACCAGTGGGATGCACAAGAATGAATTTAATTTGTCCTTGAATTTAAAGAGCTGACTTGCTGCACAAATTGTCACATTAATATACATTTGAGGAAGCCCTTTGTATATACTTACCGATGTGGTTATCATTTTAGTAATGCGCTCTGAATAACTGACTGTGGAACAAAGCCATTTTAGCATAAAGTGAAAGAGCTACAAGAAACATAAACCATGAAGACGTTTTCGGATCCGTCTCTGTATCCATGTTCAGTTGCTCTGATGTCTCCCACTGAATGCTCACTACGTATTCTTCCCTAAGTATTCTTCCTGCACTGAACTGGTTTCCTTTAATTCTTTTTTTGATATAATGCATAACGCAAACCAGAGGCATCCTTGCAATGTCACACACAGTTTGTGCTACAATTCCATTCAAGGACTGAATAAAGAGCTGTACAAAACCACCTTTATCTGTAGCATTGCACCATCAAAAAATATATTTCTGATATCCGGCTCCAGGGTAATCTGCTACTGAATTTCTGAATTTCTTTGTGTTTTCTCAGTTGTCATAATGGAGTAGTCACCCATAGCATTAACCTGGGTTCACGACTGGCAGTGTAAACATATACCGGCAAGTGAAACATTGGCTCAGTAAGAGATTGAGTGCTGAGTATGGCTTCTCCCCTTGTGCAGCAACCTGACTTAAAAAAATATATTTAATTTATTTGCTTTAGATAGGCACATGCCAATCTACCTACTACCTCCTCGCCTACCTATCTACATTTCTTCTACACTTTTACCGAAAGTATCTCCACCTGTAACCCTTGCGCCAAAGTTTGGGGAGAAGTGTAATGACGATGTTATGGGAGCTAGCCAATACGTGCTCATGACAGCCTTAACACTATCAGCATCAACAGAAGAACTGGCTTTAACCTGGTTCAGCCTGAACATCTAATAAAAATTTGATGAAAGCCACCACCCCATAACACATTCAAAGATGAAGATTTTTGTGCGCGCCTTAAGAGCAGTGAAAACGCTGTCCTGCTGCTTCTGTCACAGTGCGCTATGCTCATATTCACTCGTGTTCACTTAAAAGAAACCCTAGTGTGTTTCCTAGAGGAACAAAACCATAACAGCTTACTTATTTTCCTATCTGGAAAAAAACAACCTTATCGGCCTTAATACTCAGACTACATTCTATCAAATTAATCCTGTTCAAGGTATGCTGAACATTGTATACATCCTCTGTGCAGCTGGAAAGGGGCAGTGTGGGGGTAGTGTTTAGGATGTTGTTCTTCATCCTGGGTTCAATAGCATATATACATACAGTGCTCTCTGGGCAAGGGACTCACTGATTTCAGGATACATGACAGTAGATTCCTCATTACTTTGGACAATGGAAAAGGACTATAACAGGATGGGGAATCTGTGACCTGCTAGGTGTTAGTGGGCTTCAGCTACCATCAATCCCAGCCAGAATTGCCAGTGGGAAGGGGACACGGCAGCTTCTGTCCAACAATATCTTGAAGACCACAGGTCCTCCATCCCCATCTGCGAGAATGATGAATAACTATGACATAAGTGCTCCTCTCATATAAAACTATTATGTATTCTGGAGCAATTAGTGGCTGGAGAAACCCAGCCAGATGGGTGGCGTATTATTATTATTATTATTATTATTATTATTATTATTATTATTATTATACTAAATTGCTCACCAACTGGAATTGTGCTGAAAATTCAACATTTGCTTCCCAAGTGACATTTTTTGAATTTTGCCTAGAAATCTCAAATCACAATTTCTGTTGATTGGCGTTCAAACTTTAAGGAAGACTAAGCGTTACCTTGTTGATTTCAGTACTTGTGCGCTTTGGCCCTGATTTAGCAAAACTTAAATCCTGTTGCTTTCCATCGGATTGCATCCTGAATCTCTGCATGCTTAAGTCTGTCTGCCACAGATAACTCTGTCTGAATTGGAGCCTGTCAGGAATGCTGGCCAGTGCTGGCCAGACTGGGCACACATCGTGTTTATTTGTTCAGAGGTAGATTGCTGTTGTTCCTCTCTGTACCCTCAGACTGAATACCCAGGAGAACCTCATGAAGCTTTCTAAGTTTGGTGGCCCCTGTGGGGCCCTCATGCATTGCGTTCCCCTTGCCCATATGAGGCTGCCGTGGAAGACCCTTTCTGGCCTGGGGCCCACAAAGGCCAGTTTCTTCATATTCACACATCCATATAGGCAAGCAAGAAGTTTTATTAGAGTTCAGCCAGAAACACTCAGGGAGAAGGCAAAGAAGACCTGCTGAGGAGTGTGGCTTGAGAGGCTGCGTGGGCCCCAGACTGTGTGGCCTGGGGAGAGACCCAAGGGCCAGATTGAAGTGGGGGGGGGGTCTCATGCATTGGTGTAGCCAGGGGACACAGATGCAGCTGCCCCCCAAACCAAGAAGAAGAAGAATAAGAAGAGGAGGAGGAGGAGTTTGGATTTGACATCCCGCTTTATCACTACCCTAAGGAGTCTCAAACCGCTAACATTCTCCTTTCCCTTCCTCCCCCACAACAAACACTCTGTGAGGTGAGTGGGGCTGAGAGACTTCAAAGAAGTGTGACTAGCCCAAGGTCCCCCAGCAGCTGCATGTGGAGGAGCGGAGAAGCGAACCCGGTTCACCAGATTACGAATCTACCGCTCTTAACCACTACACCACACTGGTGGTTAAAGATCTTTAACCAAAAGTAGAAATAGCCAGAATATCTGAAATTGAAATAACAGATTTTTCTAAGCACTTGGGGTCAAAATAAAGTAAGTAAAACAACTGTTGTTGAGACATTTCATTCTGAATTGGCTATACCAGGTATGTCCAATTCCCAAGAGACTATGATCTACTCCCAGTATGAAACAACTGGCAGTGACCTACCCATTGAGTTATTGAGCTTTTTTTGGAGGGGGAGAACCAGAGTTCTTGAGCTTTTTGGGAGGGGGGAACACAGTAATTGAGCTTTTTGGGGGGGCAGAGTGGCTTGGCTTCATTTGGGGGGGGGGATATAGCTCTATAGCTACCTTTAAATCGCTAAACAACAGCTTACACCAAACGAACAACAGACATGACGGAGTGACAGAGCGAGAGGGTGGGGGCCAGAGACATTTATTTCCGTTTTCTTAAAGTTGCGCGAGCAGTCAGGAACCCGCAATCGACCACAGGTCATGAACCCGTCAATCACAGTGGACCGGTTGGACATCTCTGGGCTATACAAAGCCAGACAGAGGATGGTGACAGAGGGTGTCCTGGCCCCACAACATAAATCCTGGCTATGCTTACGGTCTCACAGGCCACATTTGGCCCCTAGGCCTGAGGTTATCTATCTCTGATACCAGTGTCCATATGAAACCACCCAGAATGCAGGTATCAGCTGTACATGCACTGGGCACCTCAGAGCAAAGCAATAAAGAAAATTTTACTGTCCGGAGAGGGAGGGGTGGGAAATGAACAGTGGTTCTCCTTGGCTAGGCAGATTTAGTACTGTTGACCTTGTTTTATGTGCTCAGGAAAAACACTGTTTTGAGATCACAGATGAAGAAGGGGTAACAAAAGGGGTTCTTAAAGACACAAGCCCAGAATGGATAGGAATCTCTCCACAAGGGCCATGTTTCATTCTCAATTTCCTGGAGAAATTCAATTAAAGTAATATAAATTTGAATTTTGCAGACAACTCCATGGTAGGATTTTGTGGATCATGATTGACAGGGCTGCAAATTCCATTAAGCCCCATCCCAATTTTAACAGCAAGTGCATGGATATTAAATATCCTCGTTCTGAAACTTCTGGATGCTTTAGATACTCGGAATAAAGTTATTGCTCAAGGGCTAATTTAAAACTACATGCAACACATTTTGATTTACGGATTATCAATCCAGGTGAGCAACAAAGCACGGAGTTGGAGAATCTCGTACACAAATACATTCAGCTGTGCTGTGGATTACGCTAAAGTGACACATTTATTTAAAAATCTGCCTACGACTTGTCCTCATTGATTAAATGCCCTTAAGAAAGTGAATCTGATTAAATAGAAGCCATTAAGATTCAGCACGTCTCCTCCACTGCTTTTGATGGTCGACACATTCCCTAGAGAGGGAGATTGGACAGCTGATAAGCGAACACTGAATTATAAGCACTTTGTGGAATGTCACTGGCAAATGAAAGATCTACTGTTTTGCTTGCAAAGCAAGAGAATGCCTTAACAGTACAAAAATGGACATGGTGCAGGAATTATTTCATCTTCTGTGCCTGGAATATAAATGCCTGTATATATCATGCATGTATTTTTATGGCAGAGATCAGCTCACAGAGCAGCATAGCTTGTTGTGAGGCGCAGTATCAATTGATCACGAAAATAGAAGCGTCTGTCTCGGACTTTCATGGCACTGTCAGAAACCCAAACAAACATGGTGTGATATCTCTATTGCATATATCGCCGGCTGGTTTTCAGAAGCGTGAATTGGGTTAAGGAAAGGGTGACAAGAATGCTTGTTTGGTACCTTCTGCCACTGGTATTCAAACTCACAAAAGGAACTGTAGGTTAGAGGCTTGCACAGTAGGTATTAGGTGAACATTTTGGGTGTAATCTATGGGAAGTTAAGCACAGGTGTGTCCTGTTGAAATTAACAGCACCTCAGCAAACTGTTAAGTGCTACAGGATACAGTCTTCTGTAAATGCCACTGAACTGAACTAGGCTTGCTTCCAAATGGGTAGTACAACATTGGACTGCAGGTTTCAGTTACAGTGGTACCTTGGTTTACAACCATAATCTGTTCCGGAGATCTGGTTGTAAACCAAAACAGATAGTAACCCAAGGTGCGCTTTCGCCAATGGGACCTCCCTCCCCCCAAAAAAGGGGTTGTAATCCAAAACAAATGGGTTATAATAAAAAAAAAAAGGGACATGCACTTCCAGGTTTGACATGGTTGTAATCCAAAGCGGTTGTAATCCAAAGCGGTTGCAAAGCAAGGTACCACTGTACACTTGTATGCAGAAGATTCTACTCTGTTGTGGGCTATTGGTTGGGTTCAGTGTAACGTAAATTCAAATTCCCAACTTTCACCAGTCCCTGTTGTAGTCTCATATATATGTTGCAAATTTGGATTAGAAATTAGATTCATTTTTAGGATGTATGCAGATATCTGGATCATATGGATCTGTCCTTGAATGATGAAAAATGAGGTCAACCTTATGTGTTATATGCCAGCCATTTTTATGTGGGATCCAGTATGAAAGTGCAAAGTGCAGATGGGAAATGTTTTTTTCATTGTGCATGCATTTGTGGTATCACTGGTCTTGAGTGGCAAAAAATGTGGGTCACCAATGTGCATGGAATTATTTCTACACGAAAAGTGGTGCCCAATGTATAATGCATGTGAATGGTTTCATATCCGATATCTGTACATGCAGCACAAAGCAACAGGAACAACCAAACTGCATGTGAAGGATCACCAGTGTGGGGTTCTTTACACAGATTTCCCATTAATTTCCTTATGAAAGCACCATCCTCATTAGAACAATGTGCAGTTACTCCAAGTAATCCTATTTCTCAGCCTAATAAAATACAATATCACTGCTGAACAGGGCAGTTATCTCTGTCACTAGATACACCTGCATGCACACATCCAGTGCTTTTGTGGGAAACCCAGCCAGATGGGTGGGGTATAAATAAATTATTATTATTATTATTATTATTATTATTATTATTATTATTACTAAGGTTTCAGAAGCAGGTTGGGCGCAGACTCCAAATTCTCACCCCAGTTTTCTGAATCTGAGGCATTCCTTCTTTGGAATTCAGAAGGTTCCAAGGTCATCTGGTTAGAAGAGTTTCAAGTTTGAATAATAAACACAAAGTAACGGAGGGTATATAAAAGAAATGATTTTCTGGGCAGAGATATTCCCTGCCAAGGAGGAGATGGGAATGCCTCATTATTAAACCAAGCTTCGTTTCTGTGCATCAAAAACACAAAATGGAAGAAAAGCCCCACCCTGCTTCCCTTCAAAGGACTGTTCCGCAATTTCCATTAGTTACTATTTTAAGGTCTTTACTAGAAGAAAAGCAGGTTGGAGGCTGAGAAAGAGAGAGGAGGGAGGGAGCGAGGGGCTTTGTTTGGCAAAATTGTATTTTCTATCAATTCTAGTCTTATAAATGGCTAACATATGCAGATGAGGAAATGCTCTTAGAATAGCAAATAGTGTTTTAGTCAAGCACTCAAGAAGGCTGAAAATAAACAAATGATATTGCGAAGGAAAAAGCAGCCCTGGTGCAACCATCTACTATATATTTTGGGGAATGGTTTGTCTGTCCATCTGTTCTTTATGGATCTAGATGCCTTTTTTGTTTGTTTGTTTCTTGGAATTCACAGCCAGCACCAGGCACTTTCTGCTAGTGTAGCCTGTAGCTCTTAGTCACCCGTGGGCGATTGTTGGGGGTACCACTTTATTCTGCAGACAACACAGAGGACTGGTTCTCGAACGAGCTCCTTCTGACAGAGGAAGATTTCCTCTAGTGGAGAAAGTGCCTTCCTGCAAAGTAACGCCCTCTGCTGAAGACCAGAGAAGCTGGACCCATCACCAGAGCCAGAGGGGCCCCTGTCTCCATGAACATGATAGGCTCTTAGGTGTAGGTAGCAGCAGCCGGCGTGCTCCAGGAGGCTGAGGTAGGCAAGGGCCCATAGCCCAGCTCACAAGCAGGCCAGGTGGCGCTTGCTAGCTCTGGGAGGAGGTGTGTGATTCCTCAGCTGGAAGAGGCTTGGAGCAGGTGAAGGTCACCTGCCTCATCAAGCCCAGATGCTCCCCTGTTGATGAACCTCAGCTTGGACGCTCCAGGATTTCTGTGGAACTGCCCGTCGGTTTGGACTTTGGACACGTGGATCGACCCTGGATTGGGGACTTGCTGCCAGGTAGGCCAGGGGTTCAGGACAAGCTTGTGTCCCAACTGATAACAGCATTTTCTATAAAGGTTTTCTATTCATGGTTCTCCGCTGACAGGACTGCTTCTGTCAGAATGCTGCTCACTGCGTTTCAGTAACACTTAAACTGCTGTCTCTGGTATACTACTTCTGCCACCACCAGATAAGCCTTTCAAAGCCCACCACTCACAGAGTGGGTGGCGCTGGGGTCTAAACCACTGAGCCTCTTGGGCTTGCCGATCAGAAGGTCAGCGGTTCGAATCCGCATGACGGGGTGAGCTCCCCTTGCTCTGTCCCAGCTCCTGCCAACCTAGCTGTTCAAAAGCATACCAAATCCAGTAGATAAATAGATACCGCTGCAGAGGGAAGGTAAACAGTGTTTCTGTGTGCTCTGGCACTCGTCACGGTGTTCTGTTGTGTCAAAGCGGTTTGGTCATGCTGGCCACATGACCTGGAAAGCTGTCTGTGGACCAACACCGGCTCCCTCAGCCTGAAGAGAGATGAGTACCGCAACCCATAGTCCCCTTTGACTGGACTAAACTGTCCAGGGGTCCTTTCCCTTTCCCCCTCCAAAGCCCACCAACAGACAAAGGGGCGTATCAGAGGGCACCTTGTCCAAGGCCCTCAAACTTCAAAGCTATCCTACCCTTGCCAAAGGTTGCTGATGTCAAACTTGAGTTTGGTGGTATAGTGCCCCATTTATCTTAAAGTACCAGCCTCCACTGCTGACACATATGTGCAGGAAAAATAGAGGGAAGATTGAACCAAAATGCACAGATTATATATTTTTTATAAATGCAAGTCAGAATTCTGAGAAAATACTAACTTTCATAGCTTTTTGCTATTTGCTATAGGAAAGAAATATACTTAGAACTTGGAAACAAATAACTATAGTCAATAGAGGAGAGAGTCAAGGACATGACCTCTTCTTCAGCAATCAATATCAGGTTGCTGCTATGTATATTTCATCCTCCCTTTTCCTATGTCTGTCTGGATATTGGGGTGCCTGTATATTTATTGCAGCTGCTTATCACTCTGCTATTCTGCCCTGTGTATCAACAGAGACACTGCAAATATATAGCTTGGATTACATCAGTGGTGGAATAGTACAGCAACAAAATAGAAGGCAATGGAAATATCAGCCATGACATTTTCCATTTTCTTTCACCTACAGATACTGACCAAAGCCTAACATTTTCTTGTTTCAGTCATGGATCCTATCTATTAACAGCACCCTTAATTGCTTTACAATAGAGTTCTTGTCTATTGATTTTGTGATCAATAGATAGACAAATGGGTGGGTAGACAAGTGTTGAAGAGGTATGACATTTTCACGGACAAGTGCAGAATCAGGGAATGTGCCAAAATACAGAGGACAAGGCCAAGACACTACCAATATAATAGAACAGCACAGTGGTCTCCGCTACCATACATGTGTCAGACCATTGATTCATCTAAGACAGTGTTATGTACTGAAGTTCTCACCCTGGGCCAGCAGTGGGATACTTTAGATAGTTTTCACTCAGGTCCACATATGCAAATAAGGAATTGAAAGTGACGTTCAGTGATTGGATAGTTACCGAAAGTTGTTACTGTTGCATTGTAGTGGAGCTCTATATAAGCAGAACCCTTCAGTTCAGTTTTGTTCTGGCTAGTGAATAAACAAGAGCTGTCTGAAGAATCACTGTGTCGTCTGATATGTTTACCCACAACTTAACAGACAGTACAGTTTTCTTATGCAGAGCTCTTTGTTAGGTAGAGATGCCGGGAACAGATATTGGTACCTTCTCAATGGAAAGCATAAGTTAGCTCCAGACTGAGAGAGGTTTCTCTCTAAATGGGCTGGGAAACATGACCAGGTCTTTCAATCCATTGGTATAGCTGTTCATACCTATGCACTCCATACCTTACTGTATGCTTGTGAAACATGGACCGCTTATAAACACCATCTCCAACTCCTCAAAAGATTCCATCAACGGTGTCTCCGAAAAATTGTACAAATCACTTGGGAAGACAGGCGAACTAATGCCAGTGTACAGGAAGAAGCGAAGATCACCAGAGTCGAAGCAATGATTCTCCAACATCAATTTCGTTGGACTGGTCATGTTGTTCAGATGCCTGATTATTGTCTTCCAAAGCAACTACTCTATTCCAAACTCAAAAATGAAAAGCGTAATGCTGGTGGTCAACAAAAGAGGTTCAAAGACTCTCTCAAGGCAAATCTCAAAAAATGTAGTATAAACACCAATAAGTGGGAAACACTTTTTGTGGCAGGTGGTAGGAAAGGAGTTCGTGTCACTAGTGGCTCCTCTACACAGCTATTGACATTCTGTGTATGGGCAATGGATGGCATGTCCTTTATGGATTTGCAGGGAGCTTAAGGAAGAGTGAGACGAAAGCAAGAGAAAATTTTACACTTCCTTGCCTGAATTGTCTTACATCATGGAGCAGTTACTTGACATTATAGTCTGGTTGACACTGAATAAATTGTTTGACACTGCATGTTGCAGTGGTGCAACGTGGCAATTTCTGCAGTGATGACTGATGCAGATCCTTGTGTAAACACGTCTGTGACGGATCTGCTACAACATCCTTTCCAACTGTTACATAGAATATATTACTGGGGGCGAGAAGGACCACTAGTCCTAAAATAACATTCTTGTGATTGGGCCATTAAACATTTCTAACTGTCCTCAGGAACATGGATGAAGCTGGAGCGACTTTGGCAGCAGTTTCCATAAATGTGGGAGCTCATATTTCAGCCGCGCAAAACATAGGATACATTTTTGGATGGTATTCACAGAGAGCCTGGGTCAACATGATGCCCTGCATGTGAATGTGCTTCCAGGAACACATGGATATGATGTTGAAAGTCAACATACTGACTGGGGCTGATGGCGGTGCTGTATTTATACAAGGGTTGGGGCTGGGTAGCTGGGGTTTTTTTGCCCCAGGTGAAGCTGCCAGAGGGGTACCATTTGGGTTCCCACCTTTGTGTGTACATATACACAAATGTGTGTGCGTGTGCCAAACTGGGTCTTTGACTCAGGTGAAATAAAGCCTAGTTTCTCCCCTGGCTGATGGGCAATGGAATCCAAAGAAATCTGGAGGGCCACAGGTTTAGGGATACAGACTGTGGCATGCTTCATTTATTACAAAAAAATAAAAATAAAAAATAAATATGGAGGCAATAAGAACTGTATCATCATGCAACATCCTGTGTAATTTGTGACCCAGCTCTGTTCGCTGGCATTTTGTTTTCTTGGATGATATTCACTTGTATCATGAATCACATCCCTCACTCTGCAAAGGACAGCTCTTACCTAACTGAACAGAGGAGGGTGAGGAATTATGCATTTCCAGCTGGTATGTTAATTGCTAGCTGCTTATTCGACATTACAGATATGAAGAAAACCCATCACTTGTTCTGTCTGAGACACTTTTCAATTAGAACACTTATGAGAAACTTTAGGTCTGAATGTTCCCTTTTTTTATGAGAAACTGGATATTATCATATTAAAATCATTACTGAGTCAGAGCTTGAGTATTTGTTCTGAAGACTGTCAATACACTTAATGGCAGTAGTCTTGGAAACGGCACATCTGCCACAGGATTAATTACTCACATAAAACATTATCATTTCCCCACATCTCCTATGAGGTTGAAAGGCTGCTATAATGATTAATGGACCTGTATGACATACAGAAGAATAAACATAAATGTTACCCAGTGGAAAGAAAGATTTGTTCCTAATTCTGATTGGAATAAACAGAACAACTTTAGTCGAGCAACATCCAAAGCCTAAAAAGAGAATTATTCAGAATCATGAGAAAAATACATTCCAACGAATGCTCAGCCCAAATGCTATTTTAGGCTCAATTTGCATATGCGTAAATGCTGGTGCTGTGGTTGCCTTTTGAAAGGCAACCAAGGGGAGGCAACTCCATGTGGGACGTCAGTTGCGTGCAGGGCTGGATTTAGATGAAGAGAGGCCCTAGGCTATGCCACTTGTGAGGCCCCTCCCCATCCCCCTGTAGGGATGCAGCCAAGGAATTGAGGGCAACTGGCAGGCCCCCAGCTGGCTCCAACCCACCGGCCAGTGTGCCAGGTGATCTCCAGTCCTTGGTGCAGCATCAGTGACTCGAGCTTCAGAAGCTGGAGCACGCTACTCAGCAGAGTAAACGCTATGCAACAGAAGTGGCAGGAGGCGGCTGTGTGAGCATATTTACAAGCAGTTTACTCAGCGTACAGCAGGACACAAGGAAAACATGTCCTATCCCTTTCGTGTCCAAAAGCAAGCAGTTAAAAGTGAAAGCTATACACAAACGGAAGCTCCCAGCAAGCCAGAGGCCTGGGCAGGCCAGGTCGTCCTCTTATATACCTGCTGGGATTGACAAGGCATCTAACCCTCACCTGAACTTCATAGCTCTCCTGCAACTGCCTCTGATTAGTTATCATTTAACTCTTGGGGGAAATAGCATCACACGTCATGTGCATGGAAGTTGCCGAACCAATTAACCAACTGGAAGGACTACTGTTAATAGCACCAGTTTTCCTATAGCTTGATATTGCTGGATAGTTCTGATGAACTGCAAAAGTATTTTTAGTTTGCTTTCTGTTGCCACCCTGGAACCTTTCTTTATTAGTGCCACTTTGTTTTGTATGATTCCTTGCAAATGAAAGAAAAGAATTTTTCTGCTTGTATATGTTGATAATATAATTTTGGTTACTGAGGACAAACAAGATTGTACAAAAACAAGGTTGGGTGTAGGCCTGGCCAGGACATAGGTGCCCTGACTGTGACAAAGGTGCTTGCTTGCTTGCTTAACAGCTGTTGGGAACTTCAAGGTCCCTGCTCTCCCTTCTTATGGTCTTTGTACTGAACCTGGAAACTCTAACAGAGAGCATTCCATGTCAAGAAGGAGGGCAAGTGGGCACCCTATCAAATGACAGGGAAGGAGGTACACAGAAGGGCCTTTTCACTGGTGGTGCCCATTGTATGCCCGCTCTTCCCAGACCTGCTCTCTTTTGGCCTGTATTTTGGAGCTTTATAATTTAGGAAGACTTTGGAAGAACTGGTTGACAAGTCTAATCAGTTGCTGACATATGAGCGGATTTTATTTGCTGTTATTCTGGGCTTCTGGTGCACCAGGTTTACACCAGCGTAATAGAGTTGGCCAGGATGCCAGAAGGGATACAATTTATGAGCTTTCTCCATTATCTGCACAGCAGGGGGTGTTCAGTCGACAGAGCAAAGGCTGAGCTGAAGCATTCCCTCCTGGTTACCGGCTTTCAGCAATAGGGGTTGCTGTTTGGTAGTACCCAATTGATTAGCTGTCAGATTCTAGAGTTCCCTATTGGTGGCTCTTAGGTAATTCACAAAACACAGAGTCCATTCATAAAACCCAGTGTTCATTCATAAAGCAGTAACATAAATCTCAATTGCTACATATTGGGTGTATGTTTCAGTGGTTGAACATACAGGTTTAGGGCCATACTGTAGTGTAGTGCTTATGCGACTGTGAATAAAAGCTGGCTGGGCTCATCGTCCCAGGGTTTGGGGGGGGGGAAGAGGTGACAAAACTGATTTCCAATAAGTGCCCCCCTTTATTTCCATAGCACGTCCTTGAGTCTGTACTCTGAATAGTGACACCAGGGACCTAGAAGGTGCAAGGCTTGTCAGCCCAACCCCTGCACAGTCTGATTAGGGCTGACCTTAAGGCAATTGGAGCAATTTGGCCAAATTGGGCCCTGCGTGCTGCTCCTAAGGCTCCCCCACACACACCAGGGCAATCTAGATGGATTTTATTTATATCTATAAGATTTTGCAGACTTTGGCTGTGAACCGGAGCCCTACAAAAAAAAAAAAAAAAACCAAGTTGCGCTCCACTGCTTCAAATTGGGCCCCCACTGGCTATCCTTGAGTCTCATGGTTGCTGGGCCTGAATTGCCCTGCCCTTGCATGAAGTCTTGGGTTTACAATTTTGGGAGAGGGGAGACTGCCTGCTGGGGAGCGGGTGGCTGGCAAGGCCCCCTAGATTTAGAGGCCCTAGGCTTCAGCCTACTTAGCCTATACATAAATTCGGCACTGGTTGCGTAACACACAACCAGAATGATTTTTGGTTGTGAATATTCGTAAAGTGCAGGGATAGCCAACACAGTGCTCTCCAGATGCTATGGACTGCAACTCCCATCAGCTCCAGCAAACACAGCCAATGAGCAAGGCTCATGGGAGATGTGGATGGTGCATTTTTTAGATAAGTTCATGGAGTTTGTGCTAGACATGGAACCATTGCTGGCTTACATGACTGGTTCCTCTAGTCTTATATCCCATCTCTGGCAATGACTAGTTACAGCCATCTAATTTTTCTATAATATCTCAATTTTCCTGATCTATGACTTCTGTTCAATTTTACCATCCTCAGTGACCCCAGAATCTCCTGCTCTTCTCCACAACATCATTTCCCCTTTTATCCGCATGTTGTAATGTTGTCCCAAAACATCTGGTGGGACCACAACCCTGTCTCTGCCTTCAATTTCTCCATGAAGCCGCCTTTTCTATGAGCAGAAGAAGAAAGGCTTGCCAAGATGAAGTTTCAGAAGAATTTGTGATTTGCTTTCCTCATCAGAGCATTCTAGAAATTTATTCTTGAGAAATACAGAAGCTTAAGATGAAGGTATCTAAATTGCGATAGTGTGACTGCATGTTTGGAATGTGGGTGACTTTCATTCTAAACCTTGGCCCATCCTTGGACTCCCACGGCATTCTTTGCCAAATTGCTCTCTCTGAACCTCAATGATCCATAAAATGAGAATAATAATTCTACCTACATCAGTCACAGGGATGAAACGAGACATCACACCAAGGGTGTAAAAACATGGCATATGTGAATTCACTGATGTCCACAGAATGGATATCCCCACATTTGTGCTAATATCACTTGTGTGCAATGCTGATGGTCTAATGTTTTGCGTGGTTGCACTTGTGTAGGAGTTGTTGTTTGCTAGCACAGCAAATCTTGGGCTGCATAAAAGAGGGATGAACATAATGGGTCTTTTAAATGTCTTTTCAAAGCAGCCAAGCATTTACAACTCCATAAATAGTTAAATGTGAGTACGGAAGAAAGGGTAAGAAGAGATGAGTGGAAGACAAATAATACAGGGTGAACAATGCAGTCTTGAATTTTCGGATGAGCATGGAATGGCACATGCATTAGTGTGGGGAAGCAATGAGACATCTTGCCACCTCAGATCTAAGGTTTCGCAAAGGCAATCTTTTTACGGGGCACAGGAAGTCATTTCTCTCTGTGCTTTATGGCAACAGTAGTGATGATCTTACAGCAGTTGTGTAAAACTGTACAAAGGCAGTAGAGGAGACAGGAGACTTGCTACAATTCGAATTGCCTCTTGCTGTAAACATGGGTCTTGTTATTTATCCCCATACGAATCTAATGTGCAAGTCCTGGGTCTCAAGAATGGAAACAGATTTATTATTTATTTGCTTTATTATTATTTATTAAATTTGTATACTGTCCTATACCTGCAGGTCTCAGGGCAGTTCACGGGATTTGTTTTGCAAGAAGAAGAAGAAGAAGAAGAAGAAGAAGAAAAAGAAGAAGAAGAAGAAGAAGAAGAAGAAGAAGAAGAAGAAGAAGAAGAAACCGTGTAGAATATATATTTTTTTATAAGATATTTATTAAGATTTTTTAAAATATTACAATAAAAATGAAAAAAAAAAATGACAAAAATACAAAATAAAAATAGTTAAAAACGCACAGATTTTCCATTACTTATTTTCCTTTGACTTATTTCCCGGACCTCCTCATACCTCCCTTTTTTGTATTCCACTTCAATCTGTTGGTTCAGCAAATCCTTTAAAAGTAATAATATTAAATTTTTACCTATTTATAACCTTTTTTCATATTCCCTTAAAGCATTACAGCTGGAAACCACTTAATTACTATCCAAAATCATTCTAACATTCATTAATTTTACAATATTTCTGTAGATAATCTTTGAATTTCTTCCAATCTTCTTCCACCGACTCTTCTCCCTGGTCTCGGATTCTGCCAGTTATTTCTGCCAGTTCCATATAGTCCATCACCTTCATCTGCCATTCTTCCAGAGTGGGTAGATCTTGTGTCTTCCAATACTTTGCAATGAGTATTCTTGCTGCTGTTGTGGCATACATAAAAAAAGTTCTGTCCTTCTTTGGCACCAATTGGCCGACTATGCCTAGGAGAAAGGCCTCTGGTTTCTTCAAGAAGGTATGTTTAAATACCTTTTTCAGTTCATTATATATCATTTCCCAGAAGGCCTTAATCCTTGGGCACGTCCACCAAAGATGAAAGAATGTACCTTCAGTTTCTTTACATTTCCAGCATTTATTGTCGGGCAAATGATAGATTTTTGCAAGCTTGACTGGGGTCATGTACCACCTGTATATCATTTTCATAATATTCTCTCTTAGGACATTACATGCCGTAAACTTCATACCTGTGGTCCATAACTGTTCCCAGTCAGCAAACATAATATTATGTCCAACATCTTGTGCCCATTTAATCATAGCAGATTTCACCGTTTCATCCTGAGTATTCCATTTCAACAGCAAGTTATACATTCTTGACAAATTCTTAGTTTTGGGTTCTAACAGTTCTGTTTCTAATTTTGATTTTTCCACCTGGAAGCCAATTTTCTTGTCCAAATTATATGCCTCCATTATCTGATAATAATGAAGCCAGTCTCGCACTTTATTTTTTAGTTTCTCAAAACTCTGCAGTTTCAGTCTATCTCCATCTTGTTCCAAAATTTCCCAATATTTCGGCCAATTGGCCTCCATATTGAGCCTTTTCAGAGCTTTCGCTTCCATCGGTGACAGCCACCTTGGGGTTTTGTTTTCCAACAAATCCTTGTATCTTATCCAAACATTAAACAGTGCTTTCCTGACAATATGGTTTTTAAATGCTTTACGCGCTTTGACCTTGTCATACCACAGATATGCATGCCATCCAAATACATTGTTAAAACCTTCTAAGTCCAAAATGTCTGTGTTTTCAAGAAGTAGCCATTCTTTCAACCAGCAAAAAGCTGCTGATTCATAGTAAAATTTAAAGTCTGGCAGGGCAAATCCACCCCTTACCTTTGCATCAGTTAATATCTTAAATTTTATTCTGGGCTTCTTGCCCTGCCAGACAAATCTAGAAATATCTCTCTGCCACTTCTTGAAACAGTCCATCTTGTCCACAATTTGCAATGTTTGAAACAAAAACAGCATTCTAGGCAATACATTCATTTTTATCACAGCAATACGACCCAACAGTGAAAGCTTCAAATTTGACCAGATTTCTAAATCTTTTTTCACTTCCGTCCAACATTTTTCATAATTATCTTTAAATAAGTTCCCATTTTTGGCTGTCATGTTAATCCCCAGGTATTTCACTTTCTTAACCACAGTCAGGCCTGTCTCATTCTGAAACCTCTCTCTTTCAATCAGTGTTAAATTTTTCTCTAAAACCTTAGTTTTTAATTTGTTCAGTTTAAATCCTGCCAGTTGACCAAATTCTTGAATTAGTTCTAAAACCCTTTTAGTACTAGATTCTGGCTCCTGTAACGTCAATACTAAGTCATCTACAAATGCTCTCAGTTTGTACTGTTTGGCTCCGACCTGTATACCTTTAACCAACCGGTCCCTTCTAATCATATTCAGCAGAACCTCCAGGACCGATATAAAAAGCAGTGGGGAGATTGGGCACCCCTGTCGTGTCCCTTTTTCTATCTTAAATTCTTCCGTCACCACATTATTTACAATTAATTTAGCCTTTTGTTCAGAGTATATTGCACCTATACCATTTTCAAAACCTTGGCCTACCCCCATCCCCTGTAGGTTCTTCTTCATGAAGCTCCAAGAGATGTTGTCAAAGGCTTTCTCCGCGTCCACAAATATCAGAACTGCTTTAGTGTTTATATTCACTTCTAGTTTTTCCAAAATATCAATTATATTTCTCAAATTATCAGACAAGTGTCTTCCTGGGAGAAAGCCCGCTTGGTCTTTATGGATCTCTTCCATCAATACTTTTTTCAATCTCTTGGCCAAAATGTCTGCAAAAATTTCGTAATCCACATTAAGTAACGATATAGGGCAGTAGTTCTTAAGCTGAGTCTTTTCAGTCTCTGTTTTCGGTATAAGTGTAATGTACGCCTCTTTCCACGACTCTGGTGCCCTTTTCCCTTCCAATATTTCATTACAGACTTCCTTCAAAGGTTGTAATAGCCACTCTTTCAAAGATCTATAATATCTAGAAGTCAGCCCATCCGGTCCTGGAGATTTGCCCAATTGCATATTTTGAATGGCACCTTCTACTTCCTGTTCGGATATTTTATAGTTCAACATTAATTTGCTTTCTTGGGAGATTTTTTGTAGTCCATTTGTCTTCAAAAATTTGTCTATGTCCATTTCTTTCTGTGGCCCTTGTGTGTATAATTGTTTATAATACCTCTGGAAACAGTCTCTAATCTCAATTGGGTTATGTATATTCTTTCCTTCCACTTCTAAGTTTGTGATAGTATTTAATTTTTGTCTTTTTTTATTTGCCAGGCCAGCAATTTCGCACATTTATTAGCTGATTCAAATGTTTTTTTGTCTCATTTGTTTAATTTTCCATTCTATTTCCTGATTCATCATTTCCATATATTGTACTTGATATAATTTTATTTCTCTCAAAATCTCCTGCGACTTTGGTTTTGCTCTCAGTTTCTTCTCACTTTCTTTTATTTTCTCCAAAATTTTATCTTTCTTCTCATTTTGACTTCTCTTCTTTATTGCATTCTGTTGTATCAGAAACCCTCTCATAACAGCTTTACTTGCGTCCCAGATTACTCTTTTTTCTACATTGGTGTTCATATTTATTTCAAAATAATCTCTCAAAGTTTTTTGGGCCTTTTTATAGACTTCTTCATCTCTAAATAAGGTGTCATTCATCCTCCATCTGAAGGAGCCAATTGATATTTGTTTCATCTCCATCCTTACAGCGTTATGGTCGGAGCAGGTTTTTGGGCAGATTTCCACTTTCTTTATCTTTGGTGCCATTCCTCTAGTTACCCATATTTGATCAATTCTAGTCCATGTCATCTTGGCTTCAGAGAAGAAAGTTCCCTCTCTTCCCAGGGGGTTCTTTACTCTCCAAATGTCCACTAAGTCCATATTGTCTGTCATCTCAAAAAATGTTTTCGGTAGTCTACCATCCTTGGTAACTACCTGTCTTTGTGCCTTGTCCATGTTTGTAGATACTACTCCATTCATATCCCCCATCAGAATCAGATTGTAATCCAAATAGTCCAATAAAGTCTCATGCAACTTTTTAAAGAATTCAGATTTCCCCTCATTCGGTGCATAAATTCCTACGATCAAAAATTTTTCTCCTTGAACTTGAATTTCAACTGCCAAAAATCTGCCTTGTTCATCTTTAAAAATTAATTTCGGTGATAGTCTCTCCTTTGCATATATCACAACTCCTCTTTTTTTAACTTTGTCAGATGAGATAAACTCCTGTCCCAATCTTTTATTAATCAGTAGTTTCCTGTGTAACCTTGTTACATGTGTTTCTTGTAAGCAAATCAAGTCCAATTGTTCCTTTTTTAGTAAATGAGAAACACTTTTTCTCTTTCGAGGAGAGCTCAAACCGTTACAATTCCAACTTAACAGTTGCAGAGCCATGATGGGGTTACTTCGCTTTACCTCCAACTGCGCCAAGTGTCTGTTCTTGTTCTGTCGATGGTGTCTCTTTCTCTGGGCCGTGCAATCCAAAAGATAAGTTTGCTATGTCCAGTATTCCTTTTTCCAGTGTTTTTGGCTCTTCTCCGGATTCCGCTTCTTTCTGTAGGTCTTCTTCGTGATCTTTCAGAAACCTATCTTTATCGTTAACTGATCTTATTTTTATCTTTCTTCCTTTGTATTTAAAGGATAGGCCTTGAGGAAATTCCCACCTAAAGAGAATTCTATTTCTTCTCAACAGGGCTACTAGGTCTCCGTAGTTTGACCTTAAGTCCAAAAGATGTTTTGGAATGTCCTTAAATATCTCCACACTTGAGTCGTAAATTTCCAAAGTCTTTTGATAGTGCAGATTCAAAATTTTGTCTCTCTCCTCTTTTGTTCGAAGAGTAATCAAGCAGTCCCTAGCCTTGTTCCTCCTTTGTCTTCTTCCAAGTCTAAATGCATTCACTATCTTAAAGTCTTCCTTCCCCAAGTCCTGTTGCCAAAAATCTGTAAATTCCTGTGTAAGGAATTCAGCCAAATTGTCTTTCTCACGTTCTGGTACAGCCCTGATTCTTAGATTTCTTTGTTTCTCTTTCAATTCAATCATAGACAATGTCAAACCGTGGTCCTCCAATTGCTTATATACAGGTGGTATCTTCTCTTGAGTAGCAGTTGCTATATCTTTTGCTTCTTCGGCTATCTTTCGGGTCGAAGCAGATTCCTGTAATAATTTTTCAATAGACTCTGTATTGGTATTCACCTTCTGTCCCAAATTATTAATGCTTGTAGTATTCAGGTCAATTTTAACTGATGCTTCAGCTACTTGTTTATTTGTCTCGGCTACCTACTTAGCTAAATTTTCCAAAGATTCATTAATTTTTCCAAGTGCATGTGCCAAAACATCTTCGGACGACATAACTTTTGGTTTGACCTGTGGAGGAGCAGCCCCTGATGTTCCAGATGCTCCAGATGTTGAAGCCCTTCGCTGCTGCGCAGTATCTGTCCGATAGGGTCTGCCAGACCTGGTTGTTTTTTCCTGCGCCAGCTCTAACTTTCCTCTCCCATCTGCCATAACACTCTCATGAGAATTCAAGGTCGATCCCACAGTTGAAAGGTTGTTTTGGAATAGAATTTTCCTCTGACCCAGTTGTTATTGTAGCAATGTCAAACCTCCTCTAGGGGGACACAGTAACCACCAAAGCTTGCAACTTTTAAAAATGAAAATAGTCCTTATAAGTCCCCCAATTCGTCTAAAAACAACAGTTTCAGTTGCACTTAAACAGTTACTTTAGAACCAGGAGAGGTCCAGAAACACTGTATCTCTTTTGCAGAGTTAGCTGTCAAAAGTCTACTGCTTACCGATAGGCTTTCCACTGAACGACGTTCTTTATCTAGGGGCAGCCCGTTCCCAGGTTTTAGGCAGCGGATTTTAGCTTCCTTTCCCCCCTTTTTTTGCAGGTAAATACAGTTCAAACCTTCCCCCCTCCTCTCCTGCAGTCCGGAGGGGAGACCGCTTTCCAGATGTTAAGATTTAAGTCTTTTTCCAAACGTCTTTCCGAGTTTCCGCTTTACAGTCTCTTTGCTTTGATCTATTTACAAGAAAGGAAGGCAGACTTCCTGTTTATACCTTCCCGCTTCGGTGTCGAATTAACTTGTTTTTTCTCCTTTTAAATCCAATTTAATCCTACTCACGGGTAGTTGCTTTCAAAGTCCAATTGTCCCAGGAAAAAGTCAGCGCTCTCCGATAACGGCTGTGCGGCTTCACTCCGCGGAAGAAGCAGTCGACTCTCAGCACCGCACCGCTCACCCAGTCCCGCTCCGGAGCCCTTAAAAGGGTCCCTTCGCAACTTGGGGGGGCGCAAAAGGTGCCCGCCAAGTCCCCACGTTCACAGGCTTTCCCCGCCTGTGATTTTTAAAGGGTCCCCGCTTTGCCGCAGCGGTAAGACCCAATCCCGCGGAGCTGGTCCCTCCGAGACTCAGAGGGAATCCGCCATTAACGATGGCGCTGACCCGGAAGTCCCGAAACCGTGTAGAATATTTTTATGCTCTCAGATGAGCTGCAGCATTGACAAGGAAAGATGCTTCGCTCTCCACAGCCTCCTCTCAAATGAGCACTCCAGCTCCCTTTTGCCTCTTGTAATACTACTACTACTACTACTATTATTACTATTACTACTACTAATAATAATTTATTTATACCCCGCCCTCCCTATCCAGAGCCAGGCTCAGGGCAGCTAACACCAGTAAAATTACAATAAAAACATAATGGGGGGGGGACAATTTAAAATACAGGTTAAAAATACTGTACAATTTAAAATGCAGCCTCATTTTAATAATAGCCCATAGATCAAAACCATAAGGGGAGGGAAACATAAGGGTCAGACTGAGTCCAAACCAAAGGCCAGGTGGAACAGCTCTTTGTAGTAGTCTGGGAAGGAAAAAAAACCCTTCTCTCCCTTTGGCATGCGGATGGAGGTACCAGGAGTAACCACATCCCCATCTCCTCCCTGCTCACAGTGCACAAAGGGAGGATGCTAGAGAAGGAGAGAGAGGAGAAACTCTGGGCAAAAGCATTGCCTTTCTCTTGAAAGCAGCAGTAGTGATGTAGAAAAGAATATCCCTATTTTCACCGGAGGAATGTTGTAAGGTATGAAATGGTATAATAGTGATATAAAGGTATAATGTGATTGTTGGCCGAAACCACTCACCTTTCACTGAACTAAATGGGTCTCTTTATCTGTCTATCATTTATCCACCCACACAGATACACCCTTTAAAATAGGTTAAAACTCATCGTTGGGAGCAGAAGGGCGTGGGGAATTGTGTCTCAGTGGAACTGTCTAATAGGTGCTAGTAGCACAAAAACCATGACTGGTCACTGCCAGAGATGGGACAAACCAGTGACCTAGCCCAGCAACGTTCCTCTAACGTAACATAGATGGTTATGCTAACACACCTCAGCCGAATTGTTGAAGGACAATATTCACTGTTAGTTTTTTGAAAATGGAAAGATTAAAAATGGACTTTTTCAACCATAAAGTTATTAATTGGTCTGTCTTGTAAAAAATGATGCTTCTGCAACCTCATTAATGTCAAACACAAGATTTGTTGCTTTTGTGTAGTAAAAACTAGTCAGTTGTGGCAGCGTGGATGTACAAATGAATGATATTAAGTGATCACAATTGCACAAAACACCCCATCTGTATGTGTCTCATCAGTCCACGTCTGGTGATATTTTGAGTAGTAAATAATGCTACTTTCCCTTATAAGAGAGTCATAGAATTGAAGAGTTTAATAGCATCAAGTCTCATTCTGTTCCTCCACCCTGAAGTTTAGAGCTTGTATTTTCAACCTTCACCACCCCCTGTGCCCTACAGACATTTTGGGCAACAAATCCCATCAGCCACCATGGTTATTGACCTTGGGCTGATGGGAGTTGTAGTCCAAATCTTCTCAATGGTACCAGGTTGGTGACATCTGCCCCAAGGGCACAGCCGTGGGACATGTTCCTGATCTGGTTGATATCCTAAAGTGTATGAGAGGGGATGTGAATCCCTCAGCATGGGCAGGAGAGAAGGAGCAGCTGGACCTGCCCACCTGAAGCTGTTTTGTAAAGCGTGTTCTCCCTGAAATGAGAGCACGTGTTGCGGTGGGGTCCGCTGAGTCACTGCTCTGTTGCCAGGCAGGGTGGTTATGCTGACCCCTGGCAATTGATTGGTTGGCTGGGTTGCTGGGGAAATTTTATGGTTGCAATTTGGTGGGAGGGATCGAACCTTTTAAATTCTGGGAACGCAGCTTGGTGCTTTCCCTTTTGCTTCGTGAACCGGATCACCCGCCCGCCCACCCTGTAGTTTGAGGGTTTTGCTTTGACCTTGCTATGCCTGTCATGGGGTCGCCTGCTTTTGGGGCAGGGGCCCGGTAGGAATTTTGCCATCTGGCTGATTGGCTGGTGCCATTTGGTTTTTGCCTACTGCGTAGCAAATTGTCACAACTTGTAAGGTTGCTGTTAGGCATTGGTTATCAAATTGGTTGGAGGAGGGGTAAGGATTGGCTAGGCCTGCCCCTCCAATGCTGCTGCGGAAGGTTATTCCGTTAAAGGAATCCAGGGGCTTGCCATGATTTCGTCCAAATCCCTGGATGGGGCTAGGGCTGGCAAGCCCCGGGAAGCGGTGAGTGCGGGTGAGTGAGTGCTGAGGGCCTGTGACTCAGCTCCTTTGCTCCCCAATATTGTTTTCCCTTACTGACTTTCGGTGGTGTCCGGAAGTCAGTTCTGTCCCCAGGTGGGGGGGGGGGGACAGATAGTCTTAACCAATGCCTAAACAACCACTCACTGGTATGTGTTTTAATAAAGTTGTGGCCAAAATTATGCCAAAAACCTTAAACAAAAATTATGTGTGAGTTGTGAGTTATTTGAGGGGTGGCTTGAGGACCTCAATACACAAAAGCTGCATTTCTTCTGTCTGATGGGGGTTTGTGACTTGGGATCAAAAATGGCTTTGGAAATGCTGTGGGATAGGAAAGCATGCTTTAAACACCTCCCTGCTCCACTGTTTGATGCTTTATAGGTAATATTGGAAATGAGTAAAGGCACGTGCTCGTCCGAGCTGCCCAGTAGCCTTTTGTTACAGAGGGGCTATAAATGCAGAAAGCAAATAATAAATAATTATGCATATTAAAAACCTGACTTTCAACACAGTAGGGGGCATGTCTGAAGCTGCACCAAGCAATACTATAAAGTGAGAGGTGCTTAATTAACAGATGCTGAGTTAATGTCCTAATTGACCTGTTCTGGTTTTATACAGTCTATTTGTGTTGGTGCTAGAGACCTGGTGGGCAGCCTCCACCTGCTTTTTCTCAACCTGCCCAAGGCCATATTGTAAGGAGGATGAAATCATGCTCTACGAATAGGTTTCCTCTTAAAATGACCCTGAGCCAAAATTCAACAATGGTTGGAAGGCTCATGTTATTTCACCAATATTTGATTTTAGCAATCTGTTCAGTCTAGCAAGTGTCCAGATCACAGGAAGTAATCATACCATCTTTTCTGCCTTGGTCAGACGACAGCTGGAGGACTGTGGCACCAGAGTTTAAGAAGGATATTGAATGTGCATAGGAAAGGTGACCAAGATGATAAAGGGTTTGAAAACCAAGCCTTCTGTGCAAACGGTTGGGTATGTTTAGCCTGGAGAATAGGAGTTTGAGAGATGATATAATAGCCGTCCTCAAAAATCTGAGGGGCTGTAACATGGACGATGTTGTAAGTTTTCCACTGATCCATAGGGGAGAGCCTGAACCAATTAATTCAACTTACAAGAAAGGAGATTCTGACTAAATACAGTGGTACCACGGGTTAAGTACTTAATTCGTTCTGGAGGTCCGTTCTTAACCTGAATCTGTTCTTAACCTGAAGCACCACTTTAGCTAATGGGGCCTCCCGCTGCCGCCGCGCCACCGGAGCACGATTTCTGTTCTCATCCTGAAGCAAAGTTCTTAACCCGAGGTACTATTCTGGGTAAGCGGAGTCTGTAATCTGAAGCATCTGTAACCTGAAGCTTATGTAACCCGAGGTACCACTGTATCAGGAAGAACTTTCTGATAGTAAAAGCTGTTTGACAGTGGAATGGCATACCTTGGAAGGTGGTGGATTCTCTTCATCCATTGTCTTGTGGGACATCTTCAGGGGAAGAGATGGCTCAGGAGTAAAGCCTTCACAAATCTTGAATGGAGTCCCTGAGATGGTTGGATGGGGTCTTGTTCGCCTCCTTCCAGCAACTCCTGCAGCCAAGCTGGCGCCAAACGTATTGCTCTGCTTTCCTTTGGGCCACATCAGTGAAGCTGAGGGGCGGCGGTCTTGTCATCTGGGCAGCCCAGGACCTCCATATACATTTCCCAGCCTTGCACCCTGGGGAGGTCACTTCAAGGCTGTTAATGCAGCAAAAACAATGTGGGAGGCAGCATTTATGAGTTACCACTCATCCTTCACAGAGAATATGGACAAACTGTAGAGTGATTATGGAAACAGCTCCCAGAATATGACGAGTCTGCAACAAGTATGCATGTTTGGAAACGTTATCTACTATATTGGATGGAAAATTTGGAATGCACTTAATCTTCGGTTTCATGAGATTTCCTTTATCTTTCCTCCTTCTGCTCTTTCTTTTTCTTTGTATGAACGATTCTCATCATTCACGGATGCATTTATTTCATACAGCCTTGAGTGCCAGCCCAAAAATACAGCAGGATTGCAGGAGCTGCCTCAAAGCAGATTTTATAATCCTTCAGCTTCTATGAGAATTACAAACCATCTGAGTACTGCAAGAGTCCCAAAGTGCTCGGGAAAGTGTTGGTGGATGAGAAAAAAGAAGAAGAAAAAAGCTCCACTCAATGCTGCTGAAAAAATTTCCTTTGAATTACTTTATTCTTGGGTCTTACTGTGTAAATCGAGCGGGCAAGAACAAGCGTGACAATGATGATGGCAAAATTGCATAGAGATAAAAGATCCACTTCTGCATTTCAGCAACCATTTGAAATGGATGAATTTATTTCAGACACTTACAGCTGAGTAAGCTGCAGGAGCCTCATGAAACAGCATTCAGGAGAACAGAGATGAATAATAGATATCCAGAAGTGTTAGCATGGCTGATGTAAATCAGCACAAACAGTATCCCATTTTTTTAAACCACTTAGCCAACTATCTGCCATCTGTTCAGTACAGAGAATGGAATAAATGCCTTTTGATGTATGTTAATATTGTCTCCGGATCGATGAAGAAATGAAAGACAAGATAGATCTAAAACACACGGAAGGGAAACTATAGCATGGTATGTTGCCGTTGTGTAATCTGAATGGTTCAAATGGAGAAATTTACCTTGGACAAATGCATAGGTGTGTAGCTGAAGAATGCAAATTTTTCCATTAAAGTATTTCCTCCCCCAATGACGATCTCAGACTCTGAGTAATGAAGATGTTAATCTGAAGACGAATGAGGATAATACAAATACTGAGAGAAAAATCAAGTATCCAGGGAAAACATACTTGTGATGTTGATCTAATTATCACTAACAGCTGATGCATGTGCCCATTTCTTTAGAATGTAAGTAGGGTGTTAGGGGAGGTGTAACACCTCTGATGGGGGACATGTTGTGCTCCTTCTGGGGTATTTTGTCCACCTTTGGCTCCTAGAAGCTGTCAGCCTACGACAGCGGCCACATCCCAGGTGAGGGTAGCCAATGGGTCTCAAACCCTTGGCGAGTTAGGGCCTTCCCCTGCATGTGGAGACAGGTTCAGGAGGATTGAGTGGACGAGACCAATAGTGGGTCCAGTGGTCAAGATGGTGGTTTCTGCATATGATACGATATGATACTATAATCTTCATTGCCATTGTCCCATACAGAACAACAAAATTGAATAAATCTACATAAGACATTCAAAACCAACAAGCCTGCTATCCCAGCTATCCCAACCTGGTTAGCCCCCTAAAAACTCTGATACCCCATTTTAAAATACAATATGCTCCCATAGAGACTCCTTACACTGCATTTAAAACCAAAATCTCATTTGGATAGAAACTGTTTCTCAGGCTGCTAGTCCTAGTCTTTATAACCCTGTACCTTCTTCCAGAAGGCAGAAGCTGAAAGAGATCATTTCTGGGGTGCACTATCTCTGCAGCTTTCTTATGGCACCTGGAAGCATAGATTTGATCCAAGGTGGGAAGACTGCACCCAATTATTCTCTCCGCAGTCATTACAACCCTGGACAGCATTGTTTTTTCCCCTGACCGTGCAGCTCCCAAACCACACACACAGACCATAAGTTAATACACTCTCAACAGTATTGTGCCATAGAAGGAAGTGAGGGGCAGGTGGGACTCGTCAACCTGGGAAAGCAGCCTATCTTGGAGAAGGAAAATTCTGATCCTAAATCCAGGAAGTAAAGAACTTTTAAAACAGATACAGTCAGTGCTATTTTTCTAGAAAAAGAGGTACCAGAACTCACCATGAACCCTTGTTGGCACCTGAGAGGTGCCAGAATGGAGTTCCGGTGAGTTCTGGCTGAACAAAAGCCCTGCATACAGTGAACACAACAGATTGTGCCAGGTCTCTTGAAGAACCAAACAGTGTGTCTGCAACAAACTCACATTTTGAGCATGGTCCTTGTATGCAAGAAACTCAGCTTGAAGTAATGTTCTGCAGTTCTGCCCAGTTGCTTAGCAACGCTCACCCCTCGTGAACCCAGTCTTCAGCCAGGGCTCTCTGGATGCTACCAGAACTGTTAATTAGCTCTGCCCCCTGAGTGACTTCTGATATTACACCCACTAACGGCTTTAAGACCCTAAGCACAAATTAACTTAGTTAGCTCACACTTCTTGGTGTGATTCCCCTGCCACTGTGATCCCGACACAGGGGAACCACTTTCTCGTGCATAGGCTGCCCAGATCAGGGGCTGTTTGCACAGAACCTATACCCATACATTCCAACAGTACTGGAGACTACAAGGACGCGGGTGGCACTGTGGTCTAAACCACTGAGCCTCTTTGGCTTGCCGATCAGAAGGTCGGTGGTTCGAATCCACGTGACGGGGTGAGCTCCTGTTGCTCTGTCCCAGCTCCTGCCAACCTAGCAGTTTGAAAGCACACCAGTGCAAGTAGGTAAATAGGTACCACTGCGACGGGAAGGTAAACGGTGTTTCTGTGTGTTCTGGTTTCCATCACAGTGTCCCATTTCACCAGAAGCGGTTTAGTCATGCTGGCCACATGACCCGGAAAGATGTCTGTGCACAAACGCTGGCTCCCATGGCCTGAAAGCAAGATGAGAGCCATAACCCCATAGTTGCCTTTGACTGGACTTAACCATCCAGGGGTCCTTTACCTTTACTTTTTTTTTATTGGGGACTATGTATCTATTTTTTTCAGATACCATGTGACATTTATTTGGAGACTTAGTAGGGATGTAAACATGAGTAGGTGACATGATCTTCATGCATTTGTTAATTAATTTTTCATTTATTTAACATAATTTGTATACCTTGTAAAGAAAACCTCTAAGTAGTTTACACATACCCTCCAACTTTTCTCCGATGAAAATAGGGACATCCTATTTAATAACAATAACAACAACAATTTTATCATTTATACCCCACCCATCTGACTGGCTTGCCCCTGCCAGGTCTGCCTTCAGATGTTTTCTAAAGGTTGTGTAGTTCCTTATCTCCTTGACTTGGGTGTCACATAACTCCATACCCTCCAACATTTCTCTGATGAAAATAGGGACGTCCAAAGAAAAAGCGGGACATTCTGGGATCAAATCAGAAACTAGGATGGCTTCTGTAAATGCGGGACTGTCCCTAGGAAAAAGGGACACTTGGAGGGTCTGTTTACAGAGAAAAGTGAAACGGTCTGAAGGACCTGCTTATTCCACAGAACATTCTTGGAAGCCTGTTTCAGACTTTCCTATATTCTGAAGAGAAGTGCCTGAATGACGTGATGTTGTGGTTTATTTATAGAGCAGTTTGGGGTCCACAGGCTCCCAAAACTGGTATAAAAAGTTAGTGATCAGTAACAGAAGAATAATAAGGAGCACCCACAAATTTCTCAGGACCATCTTCAGATTGAGAGTGCAGTTTGAAAAAGCCAGGCAAACAGAGAAAGAATTCAGAAGTGTTTGTTTCTCACTTTGCCTGCACATAAACCATGTCTAGAAGTCTTCCAAATCCTTAGTATGATTTGTTAAATTTGGCTCTGACAAGATACAGACCCCACAACAGTGTTTACGTAGTAACTCTAGTTATCTTTACTATTTGACAGCACCGTCAGCCAGGGAAATGTAAGAAAATGAAAGAGTGCAAACATGCATATCCAATTTGAGCACTTTGGACTGCTTCACTATTTTAACTGTACACTTCTTACACTGGCCTCAAGTTTTTCTTTACATTTTTTTTAAAGGGTTTGTTTATGGAGTTAGAGGGAGTCCAGAATCTCAGAGCTGTAATTGAATGTTCTGCTTTAGTTACTCTGGGTGTGGTCCAAACACTCATAAATGTAGTTTTATTTCATTAGTTTGGGGGATTAAAAATATTGATGTAAGACGATCTGCACACTACCATGGATTCGCAGGGTGTGGGAAAATTCCATTCTCTATGAATCCTTCCTGTTTTTCTTCTTGGCACACTTTCTTTGTCACATATCTCCTGACCTTTAACATGCTGCAGCTGTGAAGGATGTCCCTGTAAGGCCACCATACAGCTGTAAACTTTAAATCCCAGGACAGTGAGGTGAAGTCAGAAGTGTGAGAGCTGTAGAATAAGCCAATGGAGGTCTGCCCAAGCAAGAGAGTGTCTTGTTTATTTTCCATTTGTCTGGAGTCCACCCTGTCCACCCCCACAGATAATGTGGAGGTGGACAGAAAGTCCATAATTCATTTCAGATCTTGTTGATGCTTAGCTATTCACTTGCACTATCTGCATGGCGTACGGTGTGTATGTGTGTGGGGAGAGAGAGAGAGAGAGAGAGAGAGAGAGATTGAGATTGCTTCTCTATCATGCTATTTCTGCCCTGCCCTAGCTGAATCTGTGAAATTGGGTTGAGTATTATCGTTACAAACAATTAAATGGCCAAGCTCATCTATCTAATACATACATGCCAGCAGTACACATCCAATTGCTTCTCCTTCCCCATTTGATTCATAAACATCCCATTGCAAGATGCAAGTTACATGCACACCATACATTAGAAGCACTCTTAAACCACATTATCAGTCATGGCTTCCCTCAAAGAATCCTGGGAACTGTAGTTTGTTAAGGATGCTGACCTTACAGAGCTACAGTGCTCAGCAACTTTAACAAAATACAGTTCCCAAGATTCTCCATGACTGTTAAAGTGGCAGGAGAGTGTTTGGAATGTATGGTGTGGAGATGATCCAAGTTGTTTCAATGCTACCAGAGATAATACTTCTTCCTTCTGATTACAATGTGGAGGTTAAAGGCATGCCCAAATCTCTTCTAGTTCATTTCCACTTATGCCAAGAACTGTACATTTCAAGTAGCACAGCTTGCCATTCACATGTTGATGAATAACCCAGCTAAGACATAAGGAATCCTGGAAAGGTGGCAGGGGCTGTAAGCACATAGCATCTTTCTGAGTTCTTTGGCAATACTACTGCCACCATTTTCTTCAAGCTACTGCTCCTTAAAATGTATTAGGAAAGCATGCTGTGGTCCAGGAAAAAGGGCTCCTGGGTTTTAGCATAACACGACAGGTGTGGCCACACTACAGGGGGCGCCACAACAATGATGTAGAACGGAGTGCGAGAGCCTCCCTCCCCAAAAATAGCATTTCATAGGGCACTGCCAAAATTTGAGAGCCCCAGTTCTGCCACTGCAGGAGCCAAAGCTCATGGAAGGCAGTCCACACCACCGAGGCCACCTGAGCCTCAAGCAACAGCAAAGGATCCAGGGGTAAGAAGACGAAGAGGAGTTTGGACGATATCCCGCCTTTCACTCCCCTTAAGGAGTCTCAAAGCGGCCAACAATCTCCTTTCCCTTCCTCCCCCACAACAAACACTCTGTGAGGTGAGTGAGGCTGAGAGACTTGTGTGACTAGCCCAAGGTCACCCAGCAGCTGCATGTGGAGGAGCGGGGAAGCAAACCCAGTTCACCAGATTACGAGTCCACCGCTCTTAACCACTACACCACTGGCTCTCCAAGCTATCTACTCATACCTTCAGAGAGAGTGTAATCCCATTAAGAGCAGACCACCTCCCATCCATCCTGTCTAGTGCCTCAATCTGATCTGGATTGAGCTTCAGTTTGTTAGCTCTCATCCAGTCTGTTATCGAGGCAAGCCAATGGTCTAGCACATCCACTCCCTCACTGGCAGATTTAAAAGAGAAGTAGAGCTCATACCCTCCAACATTTCTCCAGTGAAAATGGGGACACCCTATTCCATACCCTGCAAAATTTCTCCAATGGAAATAGGGACTTCCTACAACACCCTCCAACATTTCTCTGTTGAAACCAGGAAGTCCTGTTCTATCCTCCCCCTCCTCATTTTATTATTTATACCCAGCCCATCTGACTAGGTTGCTTGAGCCACTCTGGGTGGTTTCCAACATATATAAAAACACAATAAAACATTAAACATTTTAAAAACACTTTCTTATACAGTGGTACCTCGGGTTACATACGCTTCAGGTTACAGACGCTTCAGGTTACAGACTCCGCTAACCCAGAAATAGTACCCCAGGTTAAGAACTTTGCTTCAGGATGAGAACAGAAATTGCGCAGCAGTGGCGCAGCGGCAGTGGGAGGCCCCATTAGCTAAAGTGGTGCTTCAGGTTAAGAACAGTTTCAGGTTAAGAATGGACCTCCGGAACGAATTAAGTACTTAACCTGAGGTACCACTGTACAGTGGTGTCTTCAGATGTCTTCTAAAGGTTGTGTAGTTACTTATCTCCTTGGCTCAGGGGTCCCATAGCTCCATACTCTCCAACATTCCTCCAATGAAAATAGGGACGTCCTACTGTGGTCTAAACCATTGAGCCTAGGGCTTGCCAATCAGAAGGTCGGCAGTTCGAATCCCCATGACGGGGTGAGCTCCCATTGTTCAGTCCCTGCTTCTGCCAACCTAGCAGTTCAAAAGCACGTCAAAGTGCAAGTAGGTAAATAGGTACCGCTCCGACGGGAAGGTAGACAGCGTTTCCGTGCACTGCTCTGGTTTGCCAGAAGTAGCTTAGTCATGCTGGCCACATGACCCGGAAGCTGTACGCCAGCTCCCTCGGCCAATAAAGCGAGATGAGCGCCGCAACCCCAGAGTCGTTCGCAACTGGACTTAATGATCAGGAGTCCCGTTACCTTTACCTTTAAGGAAAAATGGGACATTCCAGGATCCAATCAGAAACTGCGATGGCCCCTGGAAACTAGGGACACCTGCAGGGTCTGAGAACTGTGTGTCTTCAGCGTATTGCTGACAACTACTCCAAAGCTCCAGATGACTCCACTCAGTGGTTCCTTGAAGATGTTAAACAGCATATTGTAAGGAGCTGAAGGAGAACAATGCAGGAGGGGTGGGCTTAATTTTGCAAACAGATATGTGTTAGACGTGCACCAGATTAATACGGGCTACTTGAAAGAACACTTTCTTGCTCTGTATCAACCATGCACCTCACATAGACATCTTTTAGTCTTTAAAAAGTAAATGCTTTGGCATTTCAGCATGCTCTGTTGTTGATCTTAGTTTTGTGGTGTGGCACTGCTGGACACTCGTTACTTTCCCGGTTGCAGCTTCTGTGCTTCTATTTTCCTCTTTTGTTTTGATGGTAAATTCATTCATTTCTTTATTTGTATTCCTTATAACCCATTCTTCCTCACAAAAGAGCCCCAGGCAGCTAACAATATTCATAAATACAACATACAAACACCATTAAAATTGCCATTCTTATAACAACAAATACACATCAAAATGCAGAATGACAGCGATAAAATGGGCAGATTGAGTGCTCTGTCTGTTTACCATAGGCCTGTGTGAATAAATATGCTTTCAGCTGATGTCTGAATGAAACCAATGTTTTCAGTTGTCAATTTTCATTTATCAGTTGTGTCTATATTTCTAGGAAGTAAAATATTCTGTAGATAAAGAAGAGAAAGAGGAAAGATGGGGGGGGTGGATTTAGAACTAGGGCAAATAATTGCAAAGATCCAGCAACTTAACTAGGAATGTTGCTTTTAACACAATAAGATCATAGCAGGATACAGTGTGGAACTGGAGCAATGGACAAGAGCCACTTCTGAACTTGAACCTAAATGCAAATCTTACCCAGCGCTCAGTTTTAGTGCTACCACAATAGATTCACAACTTGGAAAACATGTGAATGATCGTTTACGATACTGTAAAGTCGCTGTCAAATAAATTACTGTTAAAATTGTGCCAGTAACAATACTGTGCTTTTCCATTTGGAAAGTTTGTTTGCTAATAACTTTGAGACTCTTATAAAACTGCTGAAGTTAGAAATTTGCCCAGCGGTGTTGTCCCTAAATATGATTATACCTGACTCACTTCCAGTCATTCCCTGTTTTCAAGAGAAGCCCCTGAACTGCATGATATGCACATCTGAATAATGTCTGAATATATTCCAGAGCTTTGCAGTCACTGGGAGAGAGAACAAAATCCAGTAGGAATAGGTGTGTGTGTGTGTGTATTGTAAAAGCGCAAAAATGTGCACATTTTTTCCATTCATTTATTTTATTTGACCTTCAAAGAATCATTCTGCTCCTGCACAACAATGCTGGAAGGCTCTATTGTGAAGGTAGTTACACAATAGTTAATATGTTTTCACTTGTGCTCTGAAAAGGCTTTTAAAAAGCATTGTACCGTCTTTTTGCTGATACCCCTGTTCATGCTTTGCATGATTCCTCCAGCTTTGTCTTCAGCTGAATGCATTCTTCTCTTCTTCACTCCAAGGGATTATTTGCATGAGAATTTGCATTTAAATGGATGCTGGAAGTGCATTAACCACAACATCACTAACAAAGCAAAGCGGGTGGGGAATCCTCAATACAAACCCAATAACTTAATCATAAAAAGTCCCTCTTGCTTAATATTTGCTGCTTAATAATAATACTAATAATAATATTGATAGAGTTTAAATGCATACATTGTTGCTTTAAAAAGAAATTGTGCTGCCTATTCCTGATTTATTATATTAGTGTCAATAAGCCCAATACAAAAAGACAGAGCCAAATCTGTTGAGCAACTGTTTAGATTCTGAGAGCTCGCATAAAGGACAGGGGAAATGCTCTAAAAACTCCTCTTGATATATGATTTGTACAATTCCAGGGAATTAAATGTATTGGACTCTGGCATGTATTTTGTGCTTCCTGGTAAGCTTCTGACAATGGAAAATGGCTTCAGCGCAGGAGAGGCTCTCTGTGTCTGGATGTGAAATTAAACAGTTGTGACTTGCATATGAAGCAACATTATCATTTAGTTTTACGAGTGAGGAAATGGAGCTGAGCTTGACAAAAGGATTCTATTGCATATTCTATTGTTAAACATAAAATAATTACAATTGTCTGTTTGAACGTATATTATTTATATAGTGACACATGATTTAACATAAATAATTTACCCAGGATGCAGACTTAATTTCTAATTAACTTTTAGCCCTCTTAGCTTGTAAAGCTGTTTCAGATTAAAAAGCTCTCTATTTTTTATTGAGTCTTTGGAGGTGGTGCGGGGGGGGGGGGGAGGAACTGGAGTAATTACAGACATCCATTGGCAACATTTTTTATATTCAGTGGATGGAAAGCAGAATTGGTCTGGGAGTTAGATGCAAGATAAAGATGGAAAGTTGGCCTGTCATCCAGAGCTCCATGTGTACTCCATTATCTCCGTGGAGCGCCCATATCTACAGTGGCTTTGTAGATTGCCAGAGTTGAAAACAGGTTCAGTGTATGAGCTTCATGCAGTGGTATAGCGTGGGTTGCCAGTGCCTGGGGCACCGTGGAGGGGTTGGGAAACCAACAGAGTACGCATGCGCATTCAACTGCCTAACAGCTTCTGCATGACCCAAGAGATCTCAGCTGCAGAGATAGGAAGAGTTGTCTGGAGAGGTCACTTCCTGGTTCTCACGGAGAAGCTGTTTTCAATGGAGCCCTGTGACCAAAGCATGCAACTGTATTGAAGCAGCACTGGGTGTTGAAATTTTCCGCCCCTTAACAATTTTGCGCCCGGGGCAACTGTCCCTGTGCCCCCCCACTATGCCACTGGCCTCATGCCTTTGTTGGAGGGCCCATTTGGTTAAAATGTCCTTTTTATTCTTATTACTCCCTTCAAGGTGCACCAAATCATCTAACAGATGTCAAACAAGTAAGCAGAGAAAGAAGACCCACTCTGTCATTAACCAGAAATATGTCCAGAGCAATGAGTGTCCACTGTATGGGTAATGTTGTAGAAAAAAAATGATAATATATATGTAGCTGAGATTTTTGGCCATCGCTTTGCTATTTATCTTTATGCCACAACAAAATAAATTTGAACAGCTCTGAGATTATGATAGCAGGTCAAAGTACCCGTTTTCCTCTTTTCATTTTCATTCATCACCTCAAAACCATTTCCTGCATGCTATATGTGCTAAAGAGAAATCTATAAACACCTGAGGAAAATCGCTAGCAAGTTTTCCTTGCTTAATAGGATGAAGGGAAATAAAATCTATATTTTCCTATCTGCTAATGTGGGAAATGGTCAAATTAAAGCAAACATCTTCTTCCACTGAAACTTGAAAGAATCTGAGTTTACACATTCAGGGTAGACACAGACCTTCTTATTATCTGCAAAACAAAGCAGGGTTTTCTTTCCCTGTCTCCTTTGGGTTCTTGAATTCAAAATGTTCAGCTATGACAGGAGTGTGCTTCCAGTTATTACCAGGCAAGATTTGCCTGACAAATTATCCACACGCAAAAATTATCAACAAGCACATTACTGTTGCAGATAAACCATTTCTGATGACCTGGTTCCAGGTGTCTCCCATACATTGGCCAGGTTTACACGACACTTTAAACCATGGTTTAATGAGAACGAGCAGAGGGCTGGTGCACACTGCTGAAATTGGACACACTTAACTCCTCTCTCACTCCTGCTGCTTCTGAGAAGCAAAGAACAATGTGGCTTATGCTCTCCCAACCAACCAACCATGGCCAGTAGGCAAGGTTTGCTCCTGGCTTCCGTTTGTGGTTTGTTTGGAGAGAAACAGGGATACGGGTAGCGCTGTGGGTTAAGCCACAGAGCCTAGGGCTTGCTGATCAGAACGTCGGCAGTTCGAATCCCCGCGATGGGGTGAGCTCCTATTGTTCGGTCCCTGCTCCTGCCAACCTAGCAGTTCGAAAGCACGAAGTGCAAGTAGATAAATAGGTACCACTCTGGCAGGAAGGTAAACAGCGATTCCATGCGCTGCTCTGGTTCGCCAGAAGCGGCTTAGTCATGCTGGCCACATGACCCAGAAGCTGTACACCGGCTCCCTCGGCCAATAAAGCGAGATGAGCGCCACAACCCCAGAGTTGTCCGCGACTGGACCTAACAGTCAGGGGTCCCTTTACCTTTACCTTGGAGAGAAACAAACCGTGAGCCTAGGTTCAGAAGTCACAAGCCAGACTACGGCTTATTTCCCTACAGTATAGCAGCCGAGGAGCAAGGTGCTCACAGTTCCAGCAACATGGCTTGTTCACATTAAACCATTGCTAATTTAATGTATGGTTTAATGTGTCATGTGAATGAGGTCATTGTCTTGATTCTGCCCTTGCACTCCCCGCCCCCAATCTTATTGCCTCTCTCAGCCTCACATCCTCAAATCACCTGGCTGTTGTTAGCAATGCCTTTCCTTCTCTACTGCTTGAAACATCCATTCCTTGCCAAACTGCTCCTCTTCCTTGTGTCCCGTCCCCCCCGCAATCTAGTCTAGTCAAGCAGCCAGTTGTTTTCCATTGGCTAAGAACATCTTAAAGCTGCGGACTGGTTTAAATATGCTCTGCTTCTAGTGAGGTTGTGGCTTGGCTGGAAGGGTAGAAGTAGTGGTAAGAGATCTTGAGGAAAACTATGACTGGCCCCTTTGGGAGTATCAAGTGATTGAGTTGCTAGAGAGAAAGGGGCAGGAATTATTTCTTTTCCCATTACAGATTGCTAAACTCATCGCATTCATCCCCTTTACCATATGTGCAGAAAGAAGGGGGTGGGGGGTGGGAATTGAAAACCACACGCTCGGTGAATCAGGACAGCATTAGCTGCCCAGCATATGCTCCTGTTTTCTTTCAGCTGTCACCTCTACAGCATCACAGTGCTGGAACAAAGAGAGGAAGGAAACTCTCCAGGATCACATAGTCTCTGCAGTATTCTCCGCAATTTGGGGGATAATAAAATGTTTTCCCCGCCCCCCCTAAATCAGAACATATGATCACCCTCTTTTTTAAATGCCTTGTGTTTTTGAATAAATCAGATTAACAAGAATTAAGGAGGAAAGCTGAAATTTATATGGAAAAACACACACATAATGCACAACCCTCAGATACCCAGCAGATACCACGAAATAATTCTATAAAACCATTCACCTCAAAAGTGGTGGTTCTTGCAGGGTTCCTGGTCACTGACCATTTTAAAATTGTGAACCCACATCTGAAATGTCTTAACGACTGCACTGAGATTTGTCCAAACTCCCCTGGTGGCCCATATTGCAGGAAGCAATCAGCGAATGCGTGGGCAACAGGCCTTTCAGTGAAGAAAGTCTGATAAGCTTCTAAGGAACCCCCAGATTTTCTTCCCACCAAAGAGTTTGAAAACCACAGGATTGGGGGGGGGGGGTGGATTTGTATAGCCTTCCCTTCAGATCCCATTTCAGAGCTATGGCGTTGCAGAGATTGCTGGATTAAAGCGCTGTTTGAAAGGAAGGCAAGAACTATTGTGTAATTGGAGAAGATCTAACTTGGTCTGAAAGAGAATGCTCCGTTTATCACTTAGGGAAGATGCAACTATTGTAGATAAGCCTCTCACTTTGTGTAATGGCTCCCTTGTAAACATATACTGTCCAATTGTGTATAGCAGCAACACGGTGTTTATCAGGGGACTTCAGATTTAGATTAAGCTGTTAAGATGATAAGGTTAAGGTCATATACAAGGATGCAGACAGCTGGAGATCTGTGCTGTAGGAACATATCAATGTCCAATATAATAGAGTGTAAGAAATACGATGACTGCCAATTTAATATTCCTGGGGTCAGATGTGTAAAAAAAAAAGCTGGCTAGTAAATTCTTCCTGTCATGTTTTAAAGTTGGGTATCTCTTGGTTTAAAGTTCAGCAGTGGACCTTAGATTGCGATTGTTTAATTTATGTACAGTTTGAGATAATAGGATGAAGCTAAGGTGGCCCAATATTAAGAGTCAATCATGTTTCTGCATTCATTAAGCAGGATTACAGTGTTTTAATTTACTAAAGCCTGCTGCAAGCATTTGGCACAACACTTTGCAGACAATGCTGCCCCAATCTGCTTTGACTTGGATGCTGTCAGTGGCGTAGCTAGCTGCTCAGGTGCCCAGTGCATCACACACATCCTGCAGCCAGGGGTGGGGCATGCTGCCTCCCCCTCTCCTGCCAGACAGGACAATCCACATATGAGGAAACTTGATTGATGATGATTGATGACTGTAAGTGTGGTCCATTAGCGGTAGATAATTGGGACACGTTCCCAGCAGATCTAAGCACCTCCAAACCCTGTTGATTGGAAGACATAAGCATGTGTCTTGTTTTCTTTTTTCAGTGACAAGGAATTAACTTTGGCAGGATTGTTCCCAATGAATCATATTTTCTTGGGGAAACAGGTGAAGTGGGAGCAGATTCAGGCCTGAAACATCAATCCTGGAGCTAGCTTCTGCTTTACCCAGTACGATGATCTCAGTGACTGTTGGAAAGGTAGGAAGAGAAGCAGAGGTGTTGCTATGTACTTAAAGAACTCAAGGCACAAATGTGCATACAATTCACATATGCTAATTTATATGTCTAGATGCCTCTGGGCGAATTAAAGTGACAGGTGGTGAGGGGTCTCATTGACACTGTGCTTTGTAGGGTGACAAGCCACACTGTGATCTAGAAAATTAAAATGAATTTAAAAAATTAAAAGGAGGGGGGGATAAGGTGCAGGAGATCTGGGGCTTGGCCCCCTGAGACATTCCTAACAATGCCTTTGGGGCAGAGTAGTAAAAAGAATTGAAGACTCCCTCTCCTTTCCCCATGCATCAAACATGAGGTCTTCAGCGAAAAGAAGCAAATCTTTACTGGCATTATCAAATTCTACTACAATAAATAACCTACTTCCCCTTCTCTCTGAGAACAAATTCTAATGAACAAACTATGGCTGATTTTGAAATACTACTGAATATCCCATCCCCCCAAAAGAAACAATGGAATTACGATTTGAATTAAGATTTAAGTTCTTTGTTGCCCTTATTCATTGAGCTCCCACTATAATACAGTTTGAGTGACAACTTCAGCATAAATTGGCCTTTTATGCATATAATTTTGCTTTTGGAGGAAGAACCCTGAGAAGACTTCCCCCACCCCCCACCCAATGCCTATGCTTTATTTATATGCTTAAAACATGTGTATATGCAGAGCAGCTGCAAAATGGTTTCTGTGGCAGATTAAACATTTAGATGTGTTGTTTCAAAATTACAATGAAGGTTGCATTGCTTAAGGCCACTAAGTTCTCTTTCAAAATCTTTCAAAGCATTGGATACAAATACTATTTATCAAAATGTTGCGTTTGATAGTTTAATGTAGATGTTTTGGACTCTGATTCCCATAAACTCCTGCCAGCAAAGCCATGATGGTTGAGGCAGATGGAATTGAAGTCTAAAAACAAGTGGAGGGTGCCCAGTTGGTTCCTCTGGACACAACAGAGAAATATTCAGCATTTGACTTAGTTTTTCAGTCTTGATAACATAGCACAAGTAAGGAGAAGACTGGCTGATAGCAAAACCCCATGCTTATCTATGCAAAACTCCCACTGAGTTCAGTGAGACTCAGCCTACACCACTTACTTGGGACGCGGGTGACGCTGTAGTCTAAACCACTGAGCCTCTTGGGCTTGCCAATCAGAAGGTTAGCGGTTTGAATCCCTGCGACGGAGTGAGCTCCCATTGCTCTGTCCCAGCTCCTGCCAACCTAGCAGTTCAAAAGCATGCCAGTGCAAGTAGATAAATAGGTACCGCTGTTGCAGGAAGGTCAATGTCATTTCTGTGTGCTCTGGTTTCCGTCACGGTGTTCTATTGTGCCAGAAGCAGTTTATTCATGCTGGCCACATGATCCGGAAAGCTGCCTGTGGATAAATGCCAGCTCCCTCGGCCTGAAAGCAAGATGAGCGCCACAACCCCAGAGTCACCTTTGACTGGACTTAACCATCCCAAATTACTTTACCTTTACCTTACACCATTTACTAGGGAACAAGCCCCACTGAATTCAATTGCCCTTACTTCTGAGACTGCAGTCTGAATGCCTTGTTTCATTAAGGTTTTTTAATCAATGAACATGTGTGTAGTTTAATCGACCCCGTTATCTATGTGTTACTATGGCAATAAGTACCATTGTGGCATTTGACATTCTACTAACTCACTCTCCGCCCTCCACAGATTTGTGATCAATAAGATGGTGGAACTGTGCTTTAATTTTAAAATGTATATTTAATTGTATAATGTAGGGCTTTTATGTATTTGTTAATGTAATTTCTTTATTCCATGCTGCCCACTACCATTATAATGTTTTCATGAATGTTGGTGGCATAGATATTTGTGCAAATAAACAGAAGTGCCTTAGGAGTAAAAACAAACAAATGTACAATCTAATTTAAGAATGGCCCACAGTGTACAATTGCCTTCTATGTTTCACTCTGACACCACTTGGAAGCAAACAATCGTCTGGTTCACCTGCAATGTTAAACCACAGTTTTAAAATTAACTGTGGTTTAATGCATACAAATTATTTTGCTCCTCGCTTGCTTCCGAATGTGCTGCATAGAGTTTGGCTCATGTGAACCCAGCCCCATGGTTTCAACTCCAAACAAACCATGACCAGAAGCCATGGTTTGTTCTTGACTTACCTGAGGATGCTGCATTGGGCTACTCCAATGCATTGGGTATGTTTAAACGCCTTTTAAATAAGAAAAAAGATGAAAACCAGGCTCAACTTCCCTTTAGACATTAAGCTCGAAGATTATGTTAAAAATAAAACAATACAAGATACCCTTTCAACTACAGTGGTACCTCAGGTTACATATGCTTCAGGTTACAGACGCTTCAGGTTACAGACTCCGCTAACCCGGAAATAATGCTTCAGGTTAAGAACTTTGCTTCAGGATGGGAACAGAAATTGTGCTCCGGTGGCGCGGCGGCAGCAGGAGGCCCCATTAGCTAAAGTGGTGCTTCAGGTTAAGAACAGTTTCAGGTTAAGAATGGACCTCTGGAATGAATTAAGTACTTAACCCGAGGTACCACTGTACAGTTACCTCTCAGTCCTGTGGGGATGATTAGGGAGGCAGGAGAGGATATATTATTTAATAATATCCTTCCAAACTTGATCTAGCAAGTTCCATATTCTAGCAGAGTTCCAAACACCCCCCTTTTTAGATTACGCAGCAATCAGCTTGTTGCTGACGCATCTGAGTCTTACGATTAAAGATTCCTTCCTGGTAAAATCCCTTGCCTTTCCCTCTTAAAAAGAATAAACACAAGAATCTGATTAACGTTAATATAAAAATAGTTTACTCACAGATTCATTCAGGTTCACAGACATATTCCTGAAGGCAGGCTTAGGTTACTTAAGAACTAGAACTATTCCATAAAGAAGTTAGTCCCAAGTGACTGTGGCAAAGCAGTCACTTCTCCAAACACATAGCGACATCCAAAATGGAGCATACACACACTAATCAGAACATGGAGGCCGTGTGCTCCTCCATGCTAGTACAACAGACCACACCCTCTTCAAGTCATATCTCTACTGTAGGAATGTTGTACTTGACTGCAGTTTTACGTCCCACAAGCCCCAGCCACAAACATGCTCGTTCCTAAATTGTTGATATATCCATAGTGAACTGACGGCACGTCAAAGAATAAAGTAGTATCTGGATAAATAAAAAGAAGACCGTCTAAGCAAAGTGGTACTAAATTTTTCCCCCTGAAACACACAGTGCAGACAATAAATTGTGCTTTTCAAATGTGAATTGAAAAGGTTTGGGTATAAAAGTAACAATTCTTGCACTTATGAGGCACTTGCTTTGATACGGCACAAAGGTCCCTTAACACCACAAGAATCCAATTATGTAGCAATATTTTGGCTACTTTCCCTTAGCTTTGTAAGTGCATCCCAAAGCGGGGCTTTACATTTTGTAATGTCAGAGGGAAAGCAGTCAGCATTTTCGCAGCTTTGTCAATTGATAGTCAATAGAATTTCAGTGACCGAAGCCCTAGGTAGGGATGCCGCCGTTATAACATGGATGTTCCTAGGAGAAAATAAGACTGGGGTTATCACTGTATCTGTAGGATGTTTAGTTTTGTGCTGCCACAGACAGACAAGTTCATGGAGGCTCCCTCCAAATTATGAAGGGATAAATACTAACATGAAAGTTGAAAGGCAATAACATAAATCAAAGTAGAAGCCATGGATGGGATCTGATTCTGCAGATTTCCCATCTATCTATCTATCATCTATCTCTATCATCTATCTATCTATCTATCTATCTAATCTATCATCTATCTATCTATCTATCTATCATCTATCTATCTATCTATCTATCTATCTATCTATCATCTATCTATCTATTTATCTATCATCTATCTATCTATCTATCTATCTATCATCTATCTATCTATCTATCTATCTATCTATCTATCATCTATCTATCTATTTATCTATCTATCTATCTATCATCTATCTATCTATCTATCTATCATCTATCTATCTATTTATCTATCTATCTATCTATCATCTATCTATCTATCTATCTATCTATCATCTATCTATCTATTTATCTATCTATCTATCATCTATCTATCATCTATCTATCTATCTATCTATCTATCATCTATCTATCTATCTATCTATCTATCTATCTATCATCTATCTATCTATTTATCTATCTATCTATCTATCTATCTATCATCTATCTATCTATCTATCATCTATCTATCTATCTATCTATCTATCTATCATCTATCTATCTATCTATCTATCTATCATCTATCTATCTATTTATCTATCTATCTATCTATCATCTATCTATCTATCTATCTATCTATCTATCATCTATCTATCTATTTATCTATCTATCTATCTATCATCTATCTATCTATCTATCTATCATCTATCTATCTATTTATCTATCTATCTATCATCTATCTATCATCTATCTATCTATCTATCTATCTATCATCTATCTATCTATTTATCTATCTATCTATCTATCTATCTATCTATCATCTATCTATCTATCTATCTATCATCTATCTATCTATCATCTATCTATCTATCTATATCTATATCTATCTATCTATCTATCTATCTATCTATCTATCTATCTCAGATAAACATTTCACACACCTAAAATATCAATGACTTCCCTTCTTCTCTTTCCATAGTTCATTTTGCGTATTTTATAACCCTAAACAGGGCTGCTTTCAGATGTATTCTAGAAGTCTGGTAGTTGTTGTTCTCTTTGACATCTGATGGGAGGGCGTTCCACAGGGCAGGTGCCACTATAGAGAAGGCCCTCTGCCTGGTTCTCTGTAACTTGGCTTCTCACAGCGAGGGAACCACCAAAATGCCCTCAGCGCTGGACCCCAGGGTCCAGGCAGAACAATGGGGGTGGAGAAATATGAGCAGATTTGATAATTTTGATAGGAAATGTATGCAAATTACTCAAGTTTGCAGAGGAAGAGTTGTTGGGGTGTAGGAGAAATTAGTTAAATTTCAGAACTGTCTTTGAAAATTCCCAATTATGTGGAATGTAGAACTGCCAAGTGAATTAAGCCCGACTATCCTCCTCAATTTCTTTGAAACAATATTTGATATTGTTTGGAAATCGAGGCATATTTACATGATATTTTAGTTGTACTTGGTTTCCTGTGTATTATGGTATCACTGATGAGCATTACAAGACCTTTAGAATGTGTCGGGCTAAAATTAATGCTGCAATGTTTATTTGATTGGTTAGGTAAAGCAATCAATTAGATTAAACAACTAAGAATTGTCTTGTATGATGTGTGTGTGTTTGTTTGCATGTGTGTGTATATGAGATTGTCAATTGGCAAGCACCATTTTATAAAAGGAATGCCCTTCTTTTCTCACCTAGGAAAGAGTCAATGGGTGCACCATGTGCACATTATCTATAAACAATCAAACTGTGTTTATTGATGCGATACATTTTGTTTTACGCATATGCAAATTTATGCTAATTAAACCAAGAGACTGATTAATCAACCAAAAATATAGGATTAATCAATTTGAATTTATTTTATTGGGCTATTGCCCTAACACAAATGCATGCAAAATTTATCTGTGCATGGATTTCAGTGAAGGAAGCACTCTTAAACCAGTCTCCTCAAACAACTGTTTGCATACATTATGCTAAAATACTAATTAAAGAACATTCCACTCCTATAGTAGCATTATGGGAAATCATATGCCCCCTGGTTTCACAGAGGCTAAGCTTTTACACGCTTTGCAAATAGAAGTTGATGTGTGGCACCATTTCTCTTTGTAAGCCTTTTAAACTAATTATTTGTAGGTTACTTAATAATCGGACGGAGTAATTTTAAGCTTAGCAGAAGTTATATTGTTGTAAAAAAAATGCCAATCATATGGTAGGGGCCATATTAAAGATGGAATGAATACCTCTAAGCTAATGGAAATAAAACCAATAAGCCCTGAAAACAGTAAAGGAAACATTAATTCAGCTGGTGCCCTTTCGGTTCGCCTTAGGAATCATGAATAGCAAATCTGAAATCCTGTTTTTCTCTTGGGAAAAAATGGTGCCTGGAATATGATATAAACTATACTGATCAAATAAAAAGTAGAGCCTCGGGCGAAAACAGAGAGAAAGAAGTTACAACAAAGAAAAACAGCGAGTTCTATGAAATGGCACATTTATACACCAACAAAGTAAAATTAGAATTTCCTCCCCTATTAACTTATACTAGCGGCGGAAGAAAAATAGCTATATTATAGACACAACATAAAATAGAACTAATGTTGAATGTAGGTGTATTTGAATCAGACAAATGGAGTCTCTACATGTGCACATGATACATTATGCCGTTCACGATACAAAATGCATTCCATGAACACATAGATCCACAAGTAAAAAGCGTCTGTAAGTAAAAGCCAATTTCTTATAATGAAACAACAAAGCAATCTACAGCGATGCTTCCATCCTGGGAGGCAGATTGGAGTTCAAATGGAGCTTGGTTAATCTGCTAGAAACCTGATGTTTCTTGCAGTTCTAGACAATTGTTTTGCAGTATTTTAAGCATTGCTCAAATACAGATAGCTTTAAAAAAAATGAAAGAAGAAGAAATGTTCTTTCACATATCAAGCATTATTAGCCCAGCGATGAAGATCTGCGTTGGCTGCAGACTTGTGTTTCTGCAGCTGTTACGGATGCAGATGAACATTTGAATGCACACCTGCACAGCAAAGTTCATTTTGGACTCACTGAACTATCTGGATGAATCTTATGATGCAGATGACAACCTGCTTCTTCATCCAAGGACATTAGCTGCAGTGAGTGTAGCTAGTTCTTCACTAGCATAGTGGCACTTATCCTTTTGAACTCTTCTATCATTATTATATGATGCGGGTGGCGCTGTGGGTTAAACCACAGAGCCTAGGACTTGCTGATCAGAAGGTCGGCGGTTCGAATCCCCGCAATGGGGTGAGCTCCTGTTGCTCAGTCCCTGCTCCTGCCAACCTAGCAGTTCGAAAGGACGTCAAAGTGCAAGTAGATCAATAGGTACCGCTCTGGCGGGAAGGTAAATGGCGTTTCCATGTGCTGCTCTGGTTCGCCAGAAGCGACTTAGTCATGCTGGCCACATGACCTGGAAGCTCCCTCGGCCAATAAAGTGAGATGGACCTAATGGTCAGGGTTCCCTTTACCTTTACCTATCATTATTATTATTATTATTAATTCCTACTACTCCTACTAGACAAGTTCAAGAAATGGAAAAAATAATTCACAGTGGATTTTGTATTATTATTTAAAAAATTATTGGAAATTTCAACACAATTGTTTTATCAAAAATACATCATCCTTATTATTATTATTATTATTATTATTATTATTATTATTATTATTATTTTCCTCCATTTTCACCCTCACCCCCTAAACAGAAAACCCAACCTCCCACCCCCAGACTTCCCTCAGGTCCTTTCTCTGATTTCTCAGCACATATTTCTATCTGCATGTTAAAAATTGTAAAAATCCTCAAGTTGTCTATCTATATCTTACAATAAAAAGTTCGTGAATGTTTATTCAAAACCTGCCAAAGAGTCCAGTTTGTTTTGTTGCTTCTTCAAATGTTTCATGAAAGGTTCCCATTCGTCTTTGAAATCACAGTTATCCTTATCACGTAATTTGTGTGAACAGTGGATTTTTTTTAGTGCATTAGCAGAGGATCAGACTCAGACATGCAGCAAGTGAATAATCACACTAAAAACATCAAATGCAATAGCCTCTAATGGTCTTTCCCCTATATTTATAGGCATTGCTTTTTTTGAGCCGGAGCTCACTGCAGCACAGTTCTGGCAACTTTCCTTCCTTCCTTCCTTCCTTCCTTCCTTCCTTCCTTCCTTCCTTCCTTCCTTCCTTCCTTCTCGTTCTCTTTCTTTCTTTCTTTCTTTCTTTCTTTCTTTCTTTCTTTCTTTGTCTCCTCCTCCTCCTCTCTCTCTCTCTCCCCCTCCCCTCCAGCTCATTTATTGTTGTTTGGTTTTGGTTTTCTGCCAGAGAGGTGCTCTTGAGATTTTCTGCTCTAGATTCAATCACCCACTTGTCCTCCTACCCTTTTTATTTCCCCTCGCTCCTGGCTCCCCTTCTCTTTCCACCCATCTCGGAGACTGTCTGACTCTGACCCAGTGGCCCCTACCCGTTCTTGCCTGCCCCAACCTTCCCATTGAGAAGCCCAATGGGTTTCAACAATTGTTTGATTTGAAACTGTATGATTGCATGGTTTTAACCTGCCCTGGATTGTTATGGCGAAGGGTAGAAAATGAATGAATGAACAAACAAACAAACGAATGTTTGGACCATAAAGAAGGCTGATCGCCGAAGAATTGATGCTTTTGAATTATGGTGCTGGAGGAGACTCTTGAGAGTCCCATGGACTGCAAGAAGATCAAACCTCTCCATTCTTAAGGAAATCAGCCCTGAGTGCTCACGGGAAGGACAGATCCTGAAGCTGAGGCTCCAGTTACTTTGGCCACCTCATGAGAAGAGAAGACTCCCTGGAAAAGACCCTGATGTTGGGAAAGATGGAGGGCACAAGGAGAAGGGGATGACAGAGGATGAGATGGTTGGACAGTGTTCTCGAAACTACCAACATGAGTTTGACCAAACTGCGGGAGGCCGTGGAAGACAGGAGTGCCTGGCGTGCTCTGGTCCATGGGGTCACAAAGAGTTGGACACAACTAAATGACTAAACGACGACGACAACAACAACAACAACAACAACATTGTTATCTATGAGCCGCCTTGACTCCCTGTCAGGGAAAATGGTGGGGTACAAATAAATATATAATAACGTTAACAACAACAACAACAGTATAGGAAACTGCCTTAACTTGAGTCAGATCACTGCTCCATCTTTTATGTATTTTCAAGACTGACTAGCAGCTGGTCTCTCCCAAATCTAGCTAGGGATTGAATCTGGGACCTTTTGCATGTAAAACAAGCCCCCACCACTGAACTTTGGTCTTGCCCCAGAGTGTGTCTGGTGTCTGTTTCTTATAGCAGTGCTGTAGCTATGAGGAGGGAGTGGGGCTAGCTGGGTTTTTTGCCCTGGGTGAAGCCTCCAGAGGGGTGCCATTGAGGCTCCCAACCTGTGTGTGTGTGTGTTTGTTTGTTTGTTTGTGTGTTTGTGTATGTGTACTCAAACAGTGGCGTAGCGTGGGGGTGCAGGGGGGGCCGGCCACACCGGGCGCCACATCTGGGGGGGTGCGCGCTCGCACTCAAAACTCTCTGCCCCTACCTGGCTCACTCAGGGTTAGGGGGCGCAAATTACTTGCCTTGCCCCGGGTGCTGACAACCCACGCTACGCCACTGTACTCAAATGTGCGTGGGTGTAGGTGGGCCAAGCTGTGATGACTAAAATGTGTTGGAGTTGCCAGCGGTGAGAAAGCTTCTGAGATAGGATCTATCTGCAGGTCCTTCCAGAAGGAGATTTCATTTGGTCTATATTGTTAAACAAAGTTGCCTAACTCGTACCTCTTGGATCGGAATGCAGTTATCCTTCAGATTTCACACTTTTCCTAGTTTGGGGGTTTCAACTCAAAAAAACGTACCAGTATGGTATGTTTACTTTAGAGTAAAACTACATTTATATTTGCTTACCTTGAGATAAAAAAGGTATTTATATGTGTATTTTGTGATCAAATAGCATTTAAATGACACACACACACACACACACACACACACACATATATATATATATATATACAGTGGTGCCTCGCAAGACGAAATTAATCCGTTCCGCGAGTGTCTTCGTCTAGCGTTTTTTTCGTCTTGCGAGGCAACCCTATTAGCGGTTTAGCGGCTATTAAAGGCTTATCGTCTTAGCGGCTTAGCTGCTAAAAGGCTATTAGCGGCTTAGCGGCTTAGAAAAAGGGGGGGGAGCGGAAAAAAAATCTCAAGACTCGCAAGACATTTTCATCTTGCGAAGCAAGTCCATAGGGAAATTCGTCCTGCGAAGCAACTCAAAAACGGAAAACCCTTTCGTCTAGCGGGTTTTCCGTCTTGCGAGGCATTCGTCTTGCGGGGCACCACTGTGTATATATATATATATATATATATATATATACACACACACATACACACACACACCTCATGGATAAATGTGGACAGAAGAGAGATAATGATAATAATAATAATAATAATAATAATAATAATAGTAATATATTATTTATTCCAGTTAAGAATAAATACATAGGATACTGACACAGAATGGCACCATCCCTACAGCAAAGTCCCTTAAATATGCTTTTTAGCATATAAATCCTTTATCCCCCACAAGTTCAGACTGAGAGAACTTGTTGGTGACTAAAAAGAAACATACCATGATTTTATAGCGTACGTAAATTTAGAAGCAATTCTGCATCAATGATAGGAGTACCAGCGAAGGTCACCGGAGTACATCTATCAAGTTTACAAGGATTTTTAATTAAAGCAAATGTTCTAAAAAGCCTAATAGAGGTCATCATAAACAACTGTCCCACTTCTCCCTGGTTGAGAGACATTATATCAAAGCAGATGGCGAAAGCAACATATCACATCTGTCTTATGACTTTGATAAGAAAAAGGCAGTATGAGCCCTGAAAGACCATCCGTTTATAGCGAGGCAGCCATTGAAGTATACGGACTTTGCCGAGACACTATAAAAATTCCCCAGCTCACTTCTTTGGAAATTTCACAGAACAAAAGCCAGCATCTTCATCTCCAGATATCTGCAGTTACAAAGTCACATTTTCACGTTCTGTCCTGAGTGTGCTCTCGACGTGAATGCTTCCAGCCAACAGACACATTATGGCGTTTGCCCTTCTAGGTGTGTGACATCATACTGGGTTCATACGGAAAGGGTGAACTAATTGTAAAATGACTAACCAATAGGAACCCAAGGGGAGGAGTTAGAGTTAGAGTTGTTAAGAAGTCAGTCTGGAGTTATAGAAGAGGGAGATCCATGCTGTGGGTCTGTGGGTTGGGCTAGTCTGATGTGAGAGAGTGAGAGAATCTGTTAAGAGGAGTCAGTCAAACAGTTGATATAATCCGTCAGAAGGTATTAGGAAGGTATAGGCTGGTAAAGAAACTAAAATTAAGAAACTGACAAGAATATTATCTGAGAAACCATAAACTTGTTAATACTTATAAAATAAACTTGTTTATTTGGTTTAATTTTAACAACTGTCTGGACTCAGTGTGTACCCGAGATCAATAGACCATTAAACGTCCCGGGACCCTGTGTGATCGCCACACACACATATTGATTGGCTCTATTAGAACTATTAGAAGCAGACTTGGGTGGAGAGGCAGGAGAAGAGCAGATCAAATTGCCTCAGCATTTGGCATTGCCAACCCAAAACATCTCCATCCAGATAGAAAAGCGTCTGTGTTTGGAATAATTCCAGCAAGTTTTCTTTCTCACAACCCACATGCTTCTCGGGCATGTGGCTGAAGAAATGATGTTCATTTACTTACAAGTCAGCACAGTGTGGAACATGAGAATGTACAAAATTCAAGATACACACATTTCCCAAGGACTGTCGGGGATTCATGTATATTAGCTGGTTAATGAGCACACTTCCCTCTTCCTGGAAGGATTATGGGCACATTATCCATGCAGCCTGGTGAATGTGCATTATATCTGGTTATTATGCACAATAACCGTTTACCTCACACTGCCCTTAACATAGACATAGGGAGCTGGGAGCAAGCACCATTGAATCCAATGATATTTGCTATTGGGTTGACTTGTCTAGAATTGTAGCCTAGCAGTTAATATCCTGTGCTACTCAGAATTCAGTTATTCAATACAAGGATAGTAAACTTGGCTAGAAACTCAGGCACACAGGTCCAATACCACAAATTTGGTATTTAGATAAACTCTGTGATGTGCATAGGCATACACTGTTCTATAATCCCATAAGGCTTTCCCCTCCATTTTCTGTTTTCATGCTTTCCTGCCTCAGAGAAATTCACACAAATGCTTACCTGAAATGACTGGTTAATCAACACACTACATAAACTTTTATGTAAGTGTGTGTGTGCATATATATATATATATATATATATATATATATATACCGTATATGGCATTTGTTCAAGTCACTTTTCATCATCTTGTACTAATTCAGTACAATAATATTGACATTATCTGAACTGGCACATGGAGTGCAAAATATCCTTCGGGAAACTTACAGATTTCCTGTTCTGGCAGTGTCTGCAACATTAACAGAGCTAAAAGCTGAAAAGAAAAACTACTTAAAGAGTTTTTCTTTCCAACGCCTGTGTGCTTGGCAAACGTTGTTAGTGCTGGTATATATTATGACTCCCTTTAGAGAGTGATCATATCCAAAAAAAGAAGAAAAAGTAACTGGAGGGACTGAGTTTTAAGAAAGCCCATTGGAAGATAGCTGCAATAAAGAAGGATAGTGATTAATATTATGAAAGTTTAATACAAGTTCCAGAAGAGGAGACTGGATTATTGCAATGAGCTGCCCTTAGCTTTGGTTTGAAAGCTGCAGTTGCTACAAAATGCCACAGTTACACTATATGGGCAGCAATATCTCCCCCCACATATTACCAGTGCAAAAGAAACTGAATTGGCTGTCCAGTTGCTGACAGCAGTAGATGGTTGTTGTTGTTGTTGTTGTTGTTGTTCCATCTGACTGGATTGCCCCAGCCACTCTGGCAGCTGCCAACAAAATATAATAATAATAATAATAATAATAATAATAATAATAATAGAACATCAACCATTAAAAACTTCCCTGAATAGGGCTGCCTTCAGATATCTTCTAAAAGTCAAACAGTTGTTTATCTCCTTGACATCTCATGGAAGGGCATTTCACAGGGCGGGTGCCACTACCAAGAAGGCCCTCTGCTTGGATCCCTGTAATTTCACTTCTCGCAATGAGGGAACCAACATAAAGCCCTTGGAGCTGGACCTCAGTGTCCAGGCTGGACAGTGGAGGTGGAGATGCTCCTTCAGGTATACTGGGCCAATGCCGTTTAGATACTGCTGATGACTTGAAGAACCTACACAGCTTGAGACCAAGCCATCTAAGAGAATGTCTCTCCTTGTTATTCCCAATGGCAACAGAAGGTCAATATTAGGCATAGGCAAACTCCGGCCCTCCAGATGTTTGGGACTACAATTCCCATCATCCCTGACCACTGGTCCTGTTAGTAAGGGATGATGGGAATTGTAGTCCCAAACATCTGGAGGGCCGGAGTTTGCCTATGCCTGGTCAATATACCGTATTTTTTGCTCTATAAGACTCACTTTTTCCCTCCTAAAAAGTAAGGGGAAATGTGTGTGCATCTTATGGAGTGAATGCAGGCTGTACAGCTATCCCAGAAACCAGAACAGCAAGAGGGATTGCTGCTTTCACTGTGCAGAGATCCCTCCTGCTGTTCTGGCTTCTGAGATTCAGAATATTTTTTTTCTTGTTTTCCTCCTCCAAAAACTAGGTGCGTCTTGTGGTCTGGTGCATCTTATAGAGTGAAAAATACGGTATTTAATTCCCTACATTTTACTGAAGTTTACAAGGGATCACAGGCTGAGTAGGTATTTGTACAAAAGAATGGACAAGCTGGAATATTTTCCTAAGGAGCAATATACCGAGTATTGAGTCTGATACAAAAACACACAACCACCTTAACAGGTTTTTGGCAGTCTCGTTGGAGACACATGCTAATACAAAACTGGACGAGAGCAGTGGAAAGCTGCTAATACAAAATGACTTTGATGGCGTGTTATTTCTGGAATCTCACTGCTGGCCCTATTGGCTCATATTCAGCAATGTTTGCGACCACAGTAGTATAACGGATTCGGTTTGGCACACATTCCAATTTGCAGTCTGCTCTTAGGCTTCTTATGGCAATAATTTCTTTACCTTGTAAATCTTGTGGCTGTTCAGATTTCTCCACTATAGTCAGGTTTTTTTATATTATTATTATTTAAAAAATGCCATTTTCAGGCAATTAGACCATATCTGCATGTGTTCCAAATTTGGCTCTTTAGTGCTAAACTGCAAATTCAGGACCATCTGGAAAAGAGACATGACATGCTGCCAGGGTTTTGCGTGCCAGCAGAATGGCTACTTTCATTAAGGCTGTATATCGACTCCCTATCTGCACCCTCCCCCCGGTACAGGTGGTGATTTACTACAAGCTGTGCAGAGGTCCAGCAAACTCTGGAGACTGGGGGCATGGGAGAAATGTAGCTGAAATATATGGGACACAGCACAAAAAGGTGTTTTCACTTGTCTGTGAAAGCACTTTAATTATCTCCCAGGAATGTTGGTTAAAACAACATGACATCTTTTCACACTTCCAGTCGGTGTGGAAGAAACCACACTCTCATCTACCTGATCCAGACTCTATAGCTCAGATTTGCAAGTATGAATGTAAATTTACATTTGTTACCCGTAATTCTATTCATTGCCATTCAAAATACAGTGGTACCTCAGGTTAAGTACTTAATTTGTTCCTGAGGTCTGTTCTTAACCTGAAGCACCACTTTAGCTAACGGGGCCTCCTACTGCTGCTGCGCCGCCGGAGCCTGATTTCTGTTCTTATCCTGAAGCAAAGTTCTTAACCTGAAGCACTCTAAATCATTCTAAAGAACTTTCAACTGAGTTAAGATTTAAAAAGGATGTGTACAAAAAATGGAAAAGGGGGGAAACCACCAAAGAGGAATTCAAACAAATAGCCAGCACGTGTAGACACAAAGTCAGAAAAGCTAAAGCACAGAATGAACTCAGGCTTGCTAGAGAGGTTAAAAGCAACAAAAAAGGCTTTTATGGGTATGTTTGTAGCAAAAGGAAGAACAAAGAAACAGTGGGGTCACTCAGAGGAGAAGATGGTGAAATGCAAACAGGGGACACAGAAAGGGCTGAACTCCTCAATGTCATCTTTGCCTCAGTCTTCTCCGATAAAGAAAACAATGCCCGACCTGAAGAATTTGGAGCAAATGATCCAGCAGAGGAAACACAGCCCAGAATAACTAAGGAGATAGTACAAGAATACTTGGCTAGTTTAGATGTATTCAAGTCTCCAGGGCCAGATGAACTGCATCCAAGAGTATTAAAAGAACTGGCAGATGTGATCTCAGAACCACTGACAGTCATCTTTGAGAATTCCTGGAGAACAGGCGAAGTTCCGGCAGACTGGAGGAGGGCAAATGTTGTCCCTATTTTCAAAAAGGGGAAAAGAGAGGACCCAAATAATTACCGCCCAGTCAGTCTGACATCAATACCAGGGAAGATTCTGGAGCAGATCATTAAGCAAACAGTCTGTGAGCACCTAGAAAGGAATGCTGTGATCATCAATAGTCAGCATGGATTTCTGAAAAATAAGTCATGTCAGACTAACCTGATCTCATTTTTTGACAGAATTACAAGCCTGGTAGATGAAGGGAACGCAGTGGATGTAGCCTACCTTGATTTCAGCAAGGCATTTGACAAGGTGCCCCATGATATTCTTGTAAAGAAGCTGGTAAAATGCGGTCTTGACTATGCTACCACTCAGTGGATTTGTAACTGGCTGACTGACTGAACCCAAAGGGTGCTCATCAATGGTTCCTCTTCATCCTGGAGAAGAGTGACTAGTGGGGTGCCACAGGGTTCTGTCTTGGGCCCGGTCTTATTCAACATCTTTATCAATGACTTGGATGATGGACTCAAGGGCATCCTGATCAAATTTGCAGATGACACCAAACTGGGAGGGGTGGCTAACACCCCAGAGGACAGGATCACACTTCAAAACGACCTTGACAGATTAGAGAACTGGGCCAAAACAAACAAGATGAATTTTAACAGGGAGAAATGTAAAGTATTGCACTTGGGCAAAAAAAATGAGAGGCACAAATACAAGATGGGTGACACCTGGCTTGAGAGCAGTACATGTGAAAAGGATCTAGGAGTCTTGGTTGACCACAAACTTGACATGACCCAACAGTGTGACGCGGCAGCTAAAAAAGCCAATGCAATTCTGGGCTGCATCAATAGGAGTATAGCATCTAGATCAAGGGAAGTAATAGTGCCACTGTATTCTGCTCTGGTCAGACCTCACCTGGAGTACTGTGTCCAGTTCTGGGCACCACAGTTCAAGAAGGACACTGACAAACTGGAACGTGTCCAGAGGAGGGCAACCAAAATAGTCAAAGGCCTGGAAACGATGCCTTATGAGGAACAGCTAAGGGAGCTGGGCATGTTTAGCCTGGAGAAGAGGAGGTTAAGGGGTGATATGATAGCCATGTTCAAATATATAAAAGGATGTCACATAGAGGAGGGAGAAAGGTTGTTTTCTGCTGCTCCAGAGAAGCGGACACGGAGCAATGGATCCAAACTACAAGAAAGAAGATTCCACCTAAACATTAGGAAGAACTTCCTGACAGTAAGAGCTGTTCGAGAGTGGAATTTGCTGCCAAGGAGTGTGGTGGAGTCTCCTTCTTTGGAGGTCTTTAAGCAGAGGCTTGACAACCATATGTCAGGAGTGCTCTGATGGTGTTTCCTGCTTGGCAGGGGGTTGGACTCGATGGCCCTTGTGGTCTCTTCCAACTCTATGATTCTATGATTCTATGATTCACTGCTTCTGGTTAGCGGAGTCTGTAACCTGAATCGTATGTAACCTGAAGCATATGTAACCTGAGGTACCACTGTAACATTGGAATTTTCTTTCTTTTTCTCTTTCTTCTCCTGTCTTGCTTTCTTACCATTTTTATTTATTTAGGTTAGTTTGATTTTTATTGCATTTTCTGCTGAAAACTTTCAACAGAAACAGTTGTTTTAAAAAAGGAATTATATGTTGTGCTGTTGCAAACATTCAATCAGTCCAGGCCTTACTACTTGCCCAATTGAATGCTCTCCACTGTCTGTGTGCTGGGAATCATAGATTTGGAAGGGATCCAGGGTGGGGGTGTGTGTCATCCAGTCCACTGGCAGGACCAATTATTTGAACCCACACCATGGAAGCTATGCCCAAAAATAATGGGAGAGAGGATCAAAGTGCATTTCTTGCCATAATGCTGTGATACTGCAGTTAGGTAAAGGTAAAGGGACCCCTGACCATTAGGTCCAGTCGTGACCGATTCTGGGGTTGCAGTGCTCATCTTGCTTTATTGGCTGAGGGAGCCAGCGTACAGCTTCCGGGTCATGTGGCCAGCATGACTAAGCCGCTTCTGGTGAACCAGAACAGTGCACAGAAACGCTCTTTACCTTCCTGCCAAAGTGGTACCTATTTATCTACTTGCACTTTGACGTGCTTTCGAACTGCTAGGTTGGCAGGAGCAGGGACCGAGCAATGGGAGCTCACCCCTTCACGGGAATTCGAACCGCCAACCTTCTGATCAGCAAGCCCTAGGCTCTTTGGTTTAACCCACAGAGCCACCCGCGTCCCCTTACTGCAGTTAGGCATGGGAATTTTCTGACAATCTCAACATTAGGCTCATGTGTACAGATTATTATTTTTCTAATTGCCACCTCGTTCCTTTATCTCAACAACAAGCAAGATATGTCACATAGAGCATGCATTCAAATAATATTATACATGTGTATATTTATACATTTCAGGTATTCTAGAGCAGCCAGTGCACCAACAGATACATAGAAGAAAGATCCTCATTAATACTTAAAAAATTGTACCGTAGAAATATAGTACTGCACAAGGCTTGACTGATTCATACTTACGATACACACATTGTTTGCACAGAATTTTGCATAGAATTAGTGTCACACACATGCATACACACACACACACATATATATCACAACCAGTTCACATAAGTGGAAGATCAATGCAAGAGGTGGTGCAATGTGGGCAAAGCTCAATCAGTTTGGAACTTCAGTTTTCTAGGTATAAATCCATTTACAACAGATTCCTCCTCTCTCTTCAACTGAAGCTGTGTGTGAGAGGGAGTCCAGTGGTGCTTTCAGGACATGACTTTGGTGCAAAAGTCCAGATCTGATTTATCACATATTGAAGCAAGTGAAATGATACACAATAGCATCCAAAGACTGGGTGGAGAGAGGCATAACGCTATTGAGTATGGAGTCTAAGTTGTCTCATGGTATGACTGAGAGTCCCATGGCAGGTCTCCCTTGCCTATGAATCCGTGCTCTGATTTACCATCTTTCATAGCCAAAGGTCCTTTCCATATAATTTCAGTGTCTAGCTGCACGTGGGTGAATAGTCTCAGCAGGTGAAATTAAAAGCTAGATGGCAAATACTGAGTTTTCATAATCGTCGCTGAAGACATAGATCAGAATTGGCACATTCATTTTCATGGATATTCAGTGTTTCTCACAATGGCTGCGAAAGCAAATTTTACTCATGTCTTCAGGGCTCAATGCTATGTTATATGACTCTTGACTGTTTCCATAAAAATGAGTGTATAATGTAAAGTGCTATTTTTCATCTTGTTCTGTGTATGTTCATGTGGCAATGTTTGGGATTGCTAAGGTGTTTTTCTATTGCATATTCTGGAGCATGGCTATTTGTTTGTTTGTCATTTAATAAGCATGGCCATTTGTACATTTTTTTGCAGTCTGCAGTAACTTTGAATTTGACTTGGAGGGTCTGTGAGTCTAACACACAGGTTCTGGCTGCTTCACAATATCCTACTGTTCAAAATGCTTCTTTTTTGTACTTTTGTATTCGTGGTCACTAAAAATTCTTCTTAAGATGATGGACCCAATATCTACTGGACAAATACAGTACTGATGTTATTTGCATTTGCAACTTCCCGAAATTTTAAGGCATTGCTTTCCAAATTAATTGTATCAAAAGCATCTCCAGTAAAGGAAAGTGATTTAAAATGTTTGCTCATCATTTCACCCTTCTGCTTTCATTTCACTTTTATATCTTATACACACACATACACAGAGAGAGAGTTACATGAAAAACAACTTTTTTTGTTAGACTTCAGATGTGGCCATATTTCTTTGTGACACTTATTTTTTAGGTTCCATTGATTTTAAAATAAATTTATCAGGACTCCCCACCCACCAATAACTTTTTTATTAATTTTCCACAAGCTTTTAAAGATATAAGAAGGCAGTCTTAACTTGTCACTGTGTTTCAGACAGCCCCATTACTGAAGGAGTGGTTCCATTCACACTTAAGAAACCCAGTGGCTTTTTAAGGGCTTCCTGGACAGCTCAGCTGATAGTGGGTGCTGATAGCACCAAGGTTGCAGGTTTGATCCCCATATGGGACAGCTGTGTATTCCTGGGCTAGATCAGGCATGTCCTAATAATAATAATAATAATAATAATAATAATAATAATAATAATTTATTTGTTTCCCGCCCATCTGGCTGAGTCTCCCCAGCCACTCTGGGCGGCTTCCAACAAAGATTAAAAATACATTAAAATGTCACACATTAAAAACTTCCTTGAACAGGGCTGCCTTCAGATGTCTTCTAAATGTTAGGTAGTTGTTTATCTCTTTGACATCTGATGGGAGGACATTCCACAGGAAGGGCACCACTACTGAGAAGGCCCTCTGCCTGGTTCCCTGTAGCTTTGCTTCTCGCAATGAGGGAACTGCCAGAAGGCCCTCGGTGCTGGACCTCAGCATCCGGGCAGAACGATGGGGGTAGAGACCAATAGATCACTGTACATCTGTGGTAGATCACTGGCTCCCCCCAAAGAACCTCTACAACTTTGGCTCCACTTAAAAAAGCTAACTTTTTTTTGCCCTGCACTCCCCCAAAATGGGGCTTTCTCCCTAAAAAAGCTCAACAAAAAGCTCAACAACTTTGACCTGAACTCCAAAGAAGGAGGTAGATAACTGCCAGTTTTTAACTCTTTTAACTCTGTAAGTAGATCGCAGTCTCTTGGGAGTTGGCCACCCCTGGGCTAGATGATCCTCAAGGGTCCCTTCCAATTCCATTATCACACTTGTTCTCTCCTCTTCTTCTGCTCCTATGATATTGATGTTCTTGGGGCCTGAAACAGATTTTGTTCCTCTTTTATTCCTGCTCCATCTCTTCCTTTAAACCAAAGGTAGGGAACCTGTAGTCTTCCATGTGTTTCTGGACTACAGTTCCACCATCCATGAACACTGGCCTTTCTGGCTAGGGCTAATAGGAGTTGAGATCCAACAATAGCTCATAGGTCATGAGCACCCCATTCCTGCTTTAAAGCTTTTCAGAAGCTTTTTCTACCAAGCTCTTCCTGAACCACTATAGTCTCCCATGATCATATAAACTTCCTCCCACTTCTATTGCTTTATGAGTACCCCATCTTTCTTTACCTACTTGTGAAACTGAAGATAATGATCTCACATGAAGTTTGGATGTGACCCTATGGAAAGGCAGAAGAAGGTGGTTAGGTTCTGTAGCAAAAGCAGGTGGCAAAGGAAAAGATCAAACATGGAGGGCTAGATTCAAGGAACAATTCCTGCTAGGTGGCAGCCCTTGCAAGGACTTCAGCCACACAACAGGGCTTTCCCCACTCTCTTCCCCTCGCATTCCCCCAAATTGGCTTGGTGGAGTCAGACGAACCCCCAGAACCACAACTGGGGAGAGGGGGAGAGGAAATCATTTCATCAGAAAGCAGAAATGTTTGCACTGACAGCAATATCCTTAGTGCTATGCTGAATTCCTTCCAAAGACTCATACCTAGGCTTCTTGAAGAATGAGTTGTCTCCTGTTGCCTTGGCCAAGTGTGTACTGGTAAGGAATGTAATGCTCCTCAAATGATTTTGTTCTGCAAAGGTTTATTGAGAAGAAAACCCTACCAGTGTTGAAATGCCTATAACATAAAATAAACAACACTCAATGACTGGACAGTTACCTGTCTCACACATGAAGTATGAGAGCAATTATACGCTGAGTGTGTGAGGTCCTTTGAGCAGGGCATGGCTGGGTCTCTATTTCGAGAATGCAGAAGTTGGCATCTGTTCAGAAACCAGTTAAGCAACAAATAGAATTCCTGTTGACCTCCACTGCAGAAGGGTCAAACCAGTGGAAATCATGAGTTTTATAGAGACAGATTTGTTGTCCCGAAATTACAAAGCATGTGACAGGACAAGGAGGTGGAAAGATTGCTGAGTAGGATGGTCCTTTGATTTCTTCCTTTGTCTGTTCTCGGTATCAAATGATTAAAAGATAGGGAGTGCAATTTCAAAGTCTGAACACCAAGTTCTCAGGAAAGTCAATATATTTTCTTGCTGCAGGCTGTTCCAGAGAAAAGCATGAGGAAAGGAAATGAGAAACGGCTGATTGGCTGACAATGAAAGCTCAAGCCTTTGCTCTCTGCTAGCCTGCCCTGGATTCCAAAAGGTAAATAATGTTTTTTTAAAAAACTGGAGGTGGGGGGAATTGACTTCAGCCAGCTGCTCTGCATCACAATATAGAGGTTGTCTGTGACAGATTTTGTTGGAGTTTACAATTATTTTAACAAAAGGACAGAAACATGTATATTTATATTGTTTCCATTGGTGCAGAGAATGGACTTTCATTTCCTTTATAAAGAAAGTCAATTGAGCATGACACTAATATATTGTTCCAAGGAAAGTTAACTCAACTAAACAGGAGACTTGGTAAGAAATTTAAAATGAGAAGCAATTTCTGTTATCACTTTTAATGAATGCCATTAAGTGATAACCAAAAAAGAAAGAGATAAAAAAGATTGCTAAGAAAACATTCCTTCTATTCCTCTAAATTATCATGACACCACAATCTGCAGCTATAAAGTTAATTTCCTCAATAATTACATTCTGTTTAAGAATGTGAGTGCTTAAAAGACCCAGAAATGGACAAATGGGCTTCTTATAACTATTGCTGAAAACTCAACTATCTTTGCCATTTCCTCCATTTTACTGTCCATTTAAAAAAAAAAGCATAATCAAAGGATCTATAAAAGCATCATGAAAAAAAAATATGCCAAGTATATCAGAGCTTCAGCCAAATATCAATGGACAGTGTTCAACTTGGAAACCCAAATTCAGTTAACTGGAAGGCATAATTGATTTGCACGCACACTCATTCATGCACACACTCCATCACAACTGTGTTTCCCCTAGCCTGACAAACAGCTGTGTGATGGTCTGTGGGGAGCATGATTAATATGTCGATGATGGTGCATGGAGGGTGACCCTCTTCAGCTCCATCATTCCCATTACAATTGTGATATGTCAGGTAGTGAGCTGAGTAGATTGTCTTCTCAGTGTACTCTGAGAGATCACAAAGCAGAAACTGGAAACAGCTGGGCCAGTACTGGCTAGGTTACAACTGCCAACACAGAGCACAACTGATAGAGCAGGGACTGTTTGACTGTTTCTCTAGATTCCAAAGTTTCAATTTTGCCTTAGAGGCCTAGGGCAGAACTGGCCTCTTAGGGCAAGTCTGATTACAAATGTATATCAGCTTTCCTTAGGCAAAGGAAGTAATCCCCATGTTTATTGAGCAGAATGAGGCTTCTAAGAGGTGGGAAGTAGAGGTGGGAGCCTGTGGTCCTCCAGATGTTATTGGTCTACAGCTGCCAACATCACTGGCCATTGGCCATGCCGGCTTGGGCTGATGGAAGTCAGAGTCCAACAAGGACGTTTTAACCATTCAGGAAAAGAAAGCATCACCTGCCTTTTATGACTGTTGATATTCTGCATTTTATTATTATGGGATTTCATGGTGTTCGCTCATTTTGCAATTTTATGGGATGTATTTCCACCTCGCAATCACATGGTGAAGAACAGGCTATACCTGTGTTAAATAAGTATGGAAACCACTGAATCCCCACTCCTGATATACATGCTCTGTCTCCACTCAGATATAATCTAATTAAGCCCCAGGGCATCCCTACAGAACTGGCTTTTCAGACTCCTAAAGAAGTCAAGGACGTGCTACAGAAAGCGCTGTGAAACCCACTCTAAAGACAACACAGTAAATGTTCTGCCATCATCCATAAAGCATTGTATTCAGTCAATTTCCTCCATGGGTTAGAAATACTTTATTCTAATTAGAGATGCTGTCCTGCAACCTGGCCATGCTAGCTGGGGCTCTTGGGGGTTTCATTCCAAAACCTCTGATGAACACAAGGTTGGGGAAAGTTGGTTTATTTCGATGCATTGTATAATCATCTCACTAACGACTTAAGCTCTTCATTCCTATGATACAAAAATGAAAGCCTTTTTAACAAGAAAGTGTCAGTAGAAGACAGGCAGGTCTGCTTCTGCTGAAATCAGGCACAGAACAATAAATAATGGGTCGTATAGCAGATGATGGGTCCTTGGCCAGGTGAAGGGTCCCAGGACTGTAGCAGAAGAGCTGAGAGTGGGGTGGGAGAGAGCAGGCCACAGAAACTGAGTATAAAGCGTATACGGAACATAAAGTGAATTGCTTAATGACACAGAAAATCCTGTCTAATTATCTTCCAGGAAACCTTAATACACTAATGATAAGGGCCAGGCTCAGCACCATCTTTTACATGCTGGCATGATACTGATTCATTGTCTTGAGATTATCAAGCACAGATCATTTGAATATGATTCCTATTCTCTCTCTCAAATTGAGGTTTTCTACGTGCATAGTACATCTGTTTCATACCAAATTGGTTCTGTGCATAGTGGTTTGGACAGTCGAGGTATTCCTTCCAAGCTAAGCGCTTTGGATTTGTATCCAAAAGTTTGCAAGCTGCTCACAATGCACATTGGGGCTGTCTGTTGCATTCTGTCTGCCAAACTCAAATGAATGCTTATCAGCTTATATGTGGTCTTAAGCAGAGTTTTCTCTGGGAAGAGGCTGATTATTCACTTATCTATTTATCTGTTTGAAATCTGAGCCAATCAATATATAAATAGCAAGATCTGCTGCCTTTTAGATTTTGGTCACTATCCATTTCCTATTCAAGTCGACAGCAGCACGGTATTTTAATGTATTTTATTTATTCGTTGTTTTGATTCATTAACTACTATCATGCCTCTCTATGACAAAATATTAGAACAAAATTGACATAATGTGATCCATTTTGCCGATCCCAGAAACAAGTTTGGCCACACCATTCTGAAATAATCGAAGTTTCAGGACAATTTTGAAGAGGCTGCAATGGGATACAGTGGAACACAGCCTAGAAGTGACTAGGACTAGATCTGATTTTTCCAGAAAAGCGTGCAGTTGGAAAATCAGAAAGGAATGGTAAAAGGCTCTCTAAGCCACTGCTATCACTTGCACATTCATAGGCAGGGATGGGTCCAAGAATACCCAGAAGGTTGACACTGGTTTCTTCAGTAGATGTGTACCCTAGCTAAAACCACTTTCAAAATGTAGTAAAAGAAAAAAACGGTGAAGGACCTCTGGACGGTTAAGTCCAGTGAACGGCGACTATGGGGTTGCGGTGCTCATTTCACTTTCAGGCCAAGGAAGCTGGTGTTTGTCCACAGACACTTTCCAGGTCATGTGGAAAGCATGACTAAACAGCTTCTGGCACAACGGGACACTGTGATGGAAACCAGAGTGCACGGAAATGCCGTTGACCTTCCTGCCGCAGCTGTACCTATTTATCTACTTGCACTGGCGTGCTTTCGAACTGCTAGGTTGGCAGGAGCTGGGACAGAGCAATGGGAGCTTACTTCGTTGCACGGATTTGAACCACCAACCTTCCGATTGGCAAGCCCAAGAGGCTCAGGGGTTTAGACCACCCGTGTCCCTATTTTCAAAATGTACCACCACCACACAACATTGCTTCCATCACCCTCATGAATTCACAGAACTTCTAAGTTTAGAATCTCCTCTGCATCCCCAGAAGATGGGAATGAGAAATAGCATATGAATGGCCTTAAAAAATGACCCTGGACTGTAACTTTTCTCTTTTATTTGAAGGTGTAAGTACTGATGGGCAAACTCCCTTGACTCAATTCAGAATAAGCTCAGTACATGCAAGCTTTTATTTGGATATAGCTTTGATGCTCTCCCTTAGTTCTACCTAGGTTTGTAATGTTGCTGCATCAGCATATATATATATCCCCATGAGCAATGCAGTTCTGCCACACATGAAAAGAAAGCAGTTGTAGTTCATCTCCATTTGCCCTGCACCTCTCACACCAACCATAACAGAGAGCTAATGAACTGCTGCCCCCAAGCATATAGGGTTTTGGAGCTGGGTGGAGAACAACCGGGGGGGGGGGGGGATGTTTCCAAAGAAGAAAGAATCAAGAGAATTAATCCAAAGAAGATACTCGCCAGATATAAGGCTACATGGTTAGATGGTCTGGCAATGTCATTTTTAGCATTCCATGATAATTCAAAGACATGGTAGCATATTTAATGCACATCTGGTTTGGCCCACACCTTGTTGGCTGAATTGCCCACCCCACTTTGGACCACTGCTAGCCACTCGGTATGTTAATTAGAAGTAGGTTAGCTCTGTTATCTCAGCCACCACCCTAACAATTTCTGTTGAAGCCACCCAACGCTGACCTTGAGACAGGGCATTTACACAGTCCATCTCTATTTTTCATTCATGTTCCCAGGAAAGCTTTATGAGCATGCAGTTCAATGGCACTTTGCTGAGTGAGCTTCTAATTCTATTAAGTGCCCCACATGGACCGCTCATATTGACTCATTAATAAAACCATATCATAACTGAATGTGTAGCAACAACGACCGTCGGCAAAGCATCTTCTTCTATTCCTCAAAATGTCATCAAAACCCTTGTTAGGAAACAAACTCATTTTCAGGCTCAACAGCTATTTACAGTGTTTCAAGCACTGATGATAGCTTGTCTGGCTGGTTTAAAAGAGTTCCTGATATAACAGAACCTGACACTGTTTACTTCAGCCTATTATGCCTGCTGCATTCTCTGAATGCTTCAGTGGAACAGAAAAATCGAAAGAGGGCTATTCTTTGTAATGCCAGCTGCTTTTTTTGTTTTTAAGGAAATCAATTGTTGCTAGAGCTCAAAATGTTCTCCGCAGATCCAGAGTGACCTACTGCTTTTGATGCTGACGATAAAAGAATGTTACCTGCATTTTCGCAATTGCAAAACATCTTAAAGAACGCTGAAAATCCTAGGCTGGTTTCATTTTAGCTTGTATTCCATTTGGTATCCGCTAGAACTGACGCTGTCACTAAATGGAACAAGTTCCATGGGCAAATATGTGGCGTGGAGGAGGGGAGAGGCAAAACAAAAGATTTCTTTGTGTGTGTGCAACATATTGCTTCATTATAAATTGGCAGGGCCCTTTTATGACTGAAATAATTAGTTGTGTTTAGTATTTATAGCTGGTTATCATGATGCTTTCTGTACTGCTAATTAATTTTATGGCCAGCATACTTCAAATGCAATTAGTTAGGTATGGCAATGATCATAATATTTTACATATTCAGAGCAACATTTTGCCCATGTACTGTGAAACTTGCTGGTAAACTGCATGTCAGATTCACTTAACGTCTTATTCTTACCGTGAATGCTCGCATAGGGCAGTGTGCAGACTAACAATGTAATCTAGGTGATTGCAGTTGTTGACTATTTTAAATGATAAAACAGATCCAGAAAGCAGGCCCTGAGAGCAAGGGTCATAGTGCCCATATATATATTTTAAACTGCAGGGCAATACCTGCATATCTCTGGGCTGCAAACATGATATCTATACTGTATTATATGGAAAAATGTAGGATATCTATCAAACAGTTGATAAAAACTTGCATTTTACCATGGACCTAACTGGACATCACACACAAATATATGTAATGAAAGCTCAATACCATTTTACTATGATTATGCTTTAGAAAAGAAAAGAAAAGAAAAGAAAAGAAAAGAAAAGAAAAGAAAAGAAAAGAAAAAGATTTGAGAGTGGGTGAATTTGAGCAGAGCAGTAGTCAGGAACGCTCTTCCCTTCTTGTCATTTTTCATCCCATCATGGATATGGTCCTGTTCTCTCTGTCTGCTTTGACAGTGGATAACTTCCTGGTAAGAAGGGCTGGGGTTCAACCTCTCTATAGGATTTCTGTCATGGTGGCATGTCCAGTGGTTGAAGGGGCTGACTTGTTCTGCAAGTGACCCCATTGTTCAGCCTGAGGTCCAGCTCCGAGGGTCTTCTGCTGGTTCCCTTACTGCAAGAAGTGAAGTTACAGAGAACCAGGCAGAGGGCCTTCTCGGTAGTGGCGCCCGCCCTGTGGAATGCCCTCTCATCAGATGTCAAGGAAATAAACAAGTGTCTGGCTTTTAGAAGACATCTGAAGGCAGCCCTGTTTAGGGAAATTTTTAATGTTTGATGTTTTATCGCATTTTTAATATTGTGTTGGAAGCTGCCCAGAGTGCTGGGGAAACCCAGCCAGATGAGCGGGATATAAATTCTTCTTCTTCTTCTTCTTCTTCTTCTTCTTCTTCTTCTTCTTCTTCTTTTTCAGTTGCTGCAGGCACCTTTTGCTAGTCTGCTTACATTCCACCTATTGCTTTCTGACTATGGGAGACTCTGTTGTGTCAGGCAGAAGTGGCTAGCCAGGTGGGGTGGAACTGTTATGATAGCTTCCTTGCAGGTTGGTTGCTAATGCTTACCAAGAGGGAGAGGTGAAGGTGGCGGGGAGGCTGGTGCGGTGCAAACATGCCAGCAGGAGCACAGGATTGGCTCGGCTGCTGCTCTGTTTGTACCGCATCAACCTCTCTGTCACCTTGTCCCTCCTCCTCTGATGTAGATATTAATATAGTGCAGTTTGAAGTGACTGGAAGCATAAGAATTGGCTCCTTTTGGGAAGAAATCATTGTGCAGGCCCATAAGAATATTATTCAAACTTTGACTTACAGAACTTTTGTTAAAAAGCAGAACACAAGCATTAAAGATACATCCCAAAATATAATGTCTTTTGCTGTTCAGCACAGTCTCTGCATCTTAGAAAATATGAAATAATCCAAACAGACCTTTAAGCAAAGGTCTCTCTCTCTTTAACAGCATCCATTTTCCTGGAGCTATTTTCCTCACGAGCTTCATTTACATCTTCACTCCACGGAGTTTGGGAGACAAAAGACTAAAGGCAACTCCCTTTCAAAATGGAAATTTGCAACTCAATGCCTCCATCGCATGACCAAAGGTTCACTCTAAGCACAGAGTAGAAAAACAATCAACATGTAAGCATTAACTAGCTACAACTCAGAGAGAGCTCTTGCTTTTAATATGGTCTCATGGAAAATCCCCATGTTAAACCATTTCTCCAGTGCACATTTAGCTATTATCCATTTTTAAACCTTTATTAATACACAGAAACTTTCCATTTCTGTGTCAATTAAATCTATTATACTTAACACCCTCTTCCTCCTAGTAAGCAACAACCAGGCAGATCCTTCCCACCTGACAAGTGGCTTCTCGTGACAAAGTAGCCACTGATCCAAGCCTCGCACATGTGTTATGGCCACTTCAAATTACTCTGTGCACTTCATGAACATTAGCACTTCATGAACATTAGATTTGTGTGTTTTGACATTAGTACGTATATTTACTTTCTTAACACTGCTTGAAGAATATGCCTTATTCAGTTTTATTTTGGTGACTCGGTATCTGGTGATTCAATATTTTGGTAATTCCAGGAATGTGCAGGATTAGCTCCACTCATCTGCATCAACTGTGCTTTCATTCCCACAATGGAAACTTTTGCACAATGAACCAGCTCCCTCAACCAATTGTGAGCCAGGTTTTGTTGCAATGCAGAGCATGATGTCATCTGAGGGAATAGCAAACTCTACACCTTTGTGTCTTCTGCAGTGAACACCTGAAGAGGACTCTAATCAGCTCCAGTTGTGTCACCAAAAGCAATATCTGTGTGAATGAAAGGTTTAGCAAATCTTCACACACATCGACTGATTGACTGACCACTGAGTAAATGGTACCAAATCCCAACAAGAATTTGGAATTTCCATGACATTCCAAGAATTTGGTATATCCCTTCTAACTCTACAATTCTACGAGTCTATGATAAAAAATGTGGCAGGCGAGTGGAAATCTGGCAAAAGTGGTTCGAGCTGCAATTAACACAGATCACCTTGTTGTTCAGTTGTCCTTCATGATGTGTTTCCCGATCAAAATTTCCACTTATCACTTGGGTGTGTTGATTACAAGACATTTCTAGCCTTGCCTAACAATACAAAGAACGGAATAGTAGGAAGCCTTAAGGTAGGAAACTCTATCACCCCCGGCAATTACTGTGTCTTACTGGTAACTTGCAGCCTTATCCTGCAAAATGCCATCACTGGAACAAAGCCTGTCAGAGACCAGACTGAATACATTAAAAAGCTTTGATTAACGTGTCCCTAGGGTGTGTGCTGAGGAAACTTTCCCTCCCTTTTTTATACCAAAAGGCAGCCTATTGCAAGCGCTTCTCTGAATTCCTCTCCAGAAATACTCTTGTGTTTTAATCCAGATCGCTGTTTAAATTTTAAAAAGGGAAAGGAAGACGCAATGACTTTGCGTGACCTAAATATGAGCCACTTTTGATTCATTGTGCGATTTATCAACTGCATGCAGATTGAGTGTTCAGAGAAGCAACAATTAACCTTACTGCGTGTTAGCTAATATTAATTATATATCTCCAGCGCTTTCCTGTACAAGCATTCAGGTGCCCCAAGAAAAGAGGTCATTCTTAATGTGCTCATTTTGGCAGATGAGAGGCTTTCTACTTGCCCTCTTCTTGAAAACAAATTTGTTTGTGTTTGGCAAGCATAACACTGGCCGTATTGGCTTTCCTTAGCGGTTGCTGACACTGATGTGAAAATATATATTGCAGTCCTTTTAAGTAGAAAACGCAAAAGCTTCCTCTCACCAGGCCAGGCTTCAGATTTCAAAAGGGCAAGAAGTTGTCCTGAACTCACCCAATTATTTTTCCGTCAAACGCTGGGGAAAATAACATGTATCTATTGTGCCTGAGATTATCCTCTTCTCTCTCCCCCCCCCCCTTTCCCTTTACGTTAGCCCTCTAAGACAAAATACTGAACGGTCTGGTATCAGGGCCAGCAGGGAATACATTAGAAACACAAAATGGATTTCCTTATGCTCCATTAAAGTAGGTATTTAGAAATACCTGCAGGTATCAAGAAGCACTTACTAGAAGTCAGGTTATTGTGTTGTGCAATAATTTTCCATAAAAAAAAGAAAAGAAAAGGGAGCTACAGAATGGATGTGCATGTGGGAAATGGAATTGTCATTCCTTTGAATCCACAGCGATGCTCACTTATCATTTTTTATTATTTGATACATGTTACTAACAAATGGCCTTGCCTGCAGGACACATTGCCATCACTGAGAGCTGCATTACATATTACATATTACATATTTGCATACAAGGCTCTCTTCTGCAAAGCTGGGAAAGGGCCCTGCAAAGGGGGAAAGCACACGTCATCTTATAAGCAGATGACAGATTTGTGCTTATTTTGCTATGAAGACTGGAGCTAGACTGAAGCCACTTGCACCCAAAAGCTTCCTGACCAGATTACTTGTGTTATATTTTATATGTGATGAATGACACTTTTTGCTTGGGCAGAGATGACCACTGTGCCCTTTCTCAGGTGGTCCTGGGGAAAATCTACTGGTTTTCCCAGTAGTGATATGTGGAAGTGAGAGCTGGACCATAAAGAAGGCTGATCACTGAAGAATTGATGCTTTTGAATTATGGTGCTGGAGGAGACTCTTGAGAGTCCCATGGACTGCAAGAAGATCAAACCTATCCATTCTTAAGGAAATCAGCCCTGAGCGCTCACTGGAAGGACAGATCCTGATACTGAGGCTCCAATACTTTGGCCAGCTCATGAGAAGAGAAGAGTCCCTGGAAAAGACCCTGATGTTGGGAAAAACTGAGGGCACAAGGAGAAGGGGACGACAGACGACGAGATGGTTGGACAGTGTTCTCGAAGCTACCAGCATGAGTTTGACCAAACTGCGGGAGGCCATGGAAGACAGGAGTGCCTGGCGTGCTCTGGTCCATGGGGTTATGAAGAGTCAGACACGACTAAATGACTAAACAACAACAACAAACCACCACCAATAGAGGACCAATGCCCCTGGTGTTTTATGACTGTGAGAAAAAGGTTACATATGTGATACCTGAGTGTGAAAGGGAAACAGCGATTTGTCCTGTTTTTGCCTAATGCTACAGGATCCCTTATTGACTTTGCAGAATGACCACCTAGGTGCGGTTGACAAAAGGCTTTCCTATGCAGGGCAAGTCGGGTTACAAACACTCTTTCATTGCCTCTATTACCTACTTTCAGCAGGTGTAATGCTTTATTGCCTGATCTCACTCTATTCTTTAGAAGTCTGGCTGTGTGTAAGCCTTTTTTGTTTCAACCCAGATGCCAGTTTCCATTGAAGTATTATTTTTTTAAACATACACACACACACACACACATACCACCGCCACCACCACCAAGCTATCTGCAGTACAGCTGATAGAGGAGGGAGCTCATCTTTGTAGTTTTAAAAAGATTGTCTTAAAGGCAGAGGGATTTGTCAAAAGCATTAATGACCCCACTTAGATCTTTAAGACAGTTCACGATGTAGTTGTTTTTCTTTCAGTGGTTCCTTCAAGAAAGGCATTCAGAGCAAAGGCAGTAGAGAAAAAGGCGAAAAGTACATGAGAGACAATGTGGGTTGAAATATATACATCTGCTCAATTATAATTAAAAGAAAAACAAGCGAGGAGCTGTCCTTTGTTGAAGCACTGTTGGCCAAGCATCTGGGCTTTGCATTTATACATAATTAAGCTTTAGACAGCTGCAGGTTTTTGCAGTGCAACAGGGCACGGGCTATCATAATACATGGCAAGATGCATATCAATTGGGCTGCTTATAAATTCACACGGAGCGTTTGATTAGAAAAGAGAATGGCATAAAAAATGATTTATCATGTCAGTGAATATTTCTATAGGATTGATGGAGGACAATGAAAACAATCTTCTTTCTTCCTAAAGATTTTTGACATAACACCAGGAGTGCATTTTTATTTTAAGTGCAGAATGTGTTTGTGTGAATAAAAAAAACGAACCCATAAAACATTGAAAAACTTCTAGTCAATGTGGTAAAAACTGAACTAGCAAAAATTGACTGCCTCCTACCCCAAGCAGCTGCTAAAATATATCTACTGGGCATAACACCACATGTGGATTGTTGGGTTGAGATTACTAAGGATTCAACAAAGATGAAAATATATCACCAGTGCTGTTTTTTTAGGCTTGGTTTTTGCCCAGCACTGCCTTATTGGAGTCTTTTTGTCTGTTACAAATAATGATTGGCAGGAAAGCGAATGTCACGGGAAGCTCAGAGGAAACATTTTCCAGGAAGCTAGACAAAAACTTTATTGTCTATAATAGGAGCAGAACAGTAACAAGAAACTGTGGACTAAATCCAGTGCCACCTATTGACTAAAATATATAATTACTCTGCCCACACAGCCAAGAAAAACTGCACAAGGGAATGCCAGCCACTAGCAACACTCTGTTAATCGCAGTTCCAGCTGCGATGATGTGAAAATTTATTAATATGTTGTAAATATCAGTTTGTGTTTTTAAAACATATATTTCCTCTTTACCTGTATGTAGGCATATATGTTAGATCCATTGGCAACTTGGAGATTTTCCTGCGTACCTCATCACAATATTACAATTTGTACGTAATTTCTTCCCCATAATCTGAGGAAAGTCTTTAATAAATGTTGCTGCACATGCTCCTGATTTTTGTATGAGATAAAATCATACCACACTATATAAATACAGTGGTGCCTCGCAAGACGAAATTAATCCGTTCCGCGAGTCTCTTCGTCTTGCGGTTTTTTCGTCTTGCGAAGCACGGCTATCAGCGGCTTAGTGGTTTAGCGGCTATTAACGGCTTAGCGGCTTTAAGAAAAAGGAAACAAACTCGCAAGAACTCGCAAGACGTTTCGTCTTGTGAAGCAAGCCCATAGGGCAATTCGTCTTGCGGAACGACTCAAAAAACGAAAAACCCTTTCGTCTAGCGAGTTTTTCGTCTTGCGAGGCATTCGTCTTGCGGGGCACCACTGTATCACATATTTTAGCTATTTGGTAAGTCAATTTTTATGCCCTAGGTATTGGCCACAGCAGGATTTATTTATTTATTTAAAGTTTTGTTTTCCTTTAGGGTAATTGGGCTTTCAGAATTGTGATATGCAGGCTCCTTGTATTCGCTTCTGGCTATATATTTTATATGATAATGCATACATATAAGGGCACATTTTATATGCCATTCAGACAATCCTGCTGCATGAAGGATGGAAATGTCTAACTTTCTGAATATATGTGCTGCTGTTTTTTAAAGCATGGGTAGTTCTTACAAGTTACGGTAGTTGTGGTCCTTGTGGCTATCTTTCATTTTCAGTATCATGAATTCATCATTACATGTAAAAGAAGACTGCCATGATTTTATCTTTGTTTTCCTATTTAGCTAACTTTCCTCCCTACTGCCATAGAGGATGATCTCTAATGAACGGCAAGTAATTAAAAGGATAATCCATACAGCCACAGCAGCACTAGGGTGAAGTTCAGGTTAATTGTACTTGCAGACGTGATAATTAGTTTATCAATTTTGCTATGTTGGTCAAGCTTAATGTCCCATTTGCTTCATCTTGGTTTCTTTTGTCCAAGATTTGCGAAAGTGGACAGTTGTCAATGCAAAAAAATTAAGTCAGTTTGGTTGATATCCACAGCTTTCAAAAAAATCATTTTTTCATAATTTCTTGAATAAGCAAAACTTTTTCTTTAATTCCTCTTCCTCCTCCTCCTCCTCCTCCTTCTTGTTAGCGTTGTGCTTCCTATTTCATTAGCAACATTTGAGTGTTTGGAGTACATGTATTTGGAGTACATGGCTTTAGTGCATGGCTAGGCAAATGAAGGCAAACTAAGGCCCGAGGGCAGGATCCAGCCCAATCGCCTTCTAAATCCGGCCCTGGAATGTGTTTTTACATGAGTAGAATGTGTGCTTTTATTTCAAATGCATCTTTGGGTTATTTGTGGGGCATAGGAATTTGTTCATTCCCCCCCCCCAAATATAGTCTGGCCCCCCACAAGGTCTGAGGGACAGTGGATCGGCCCCCTGCTGAAAAAGTTTGCTGGCCCCTGCTCTGTATTTCTGACTCTGAACCACTCTATAAAACAAAGCTTCATGTTCTTCCATTCATTACAATGGGGAATCTAAAATAGCTATAACCCCCCCCCCCTTTTGGGGGGGGCAAAGGGGATGAAATGAACAGGTATAGGTGTCCCTCCAGAGTGGAATAAGCCTGCCAAATTGTAGAGAAATATGTCCATCTGTGGCTTTTTGTGGGGGAAGTAAAGGGATTCACTTGCTTACATAATTCCTGTGATGGGGCGGGAGTTGTCTCTTTCTTTAAAATCATTCAAGGCAGTTGACTGGCATGCATTCTTGGTTCTGTGTTTTTTTAAAAAACCTGTATTACTTTAGAAATAAACAGAAGTTATTTGTACACCAGAGAAAGATGCTGGAAAGCTGTTGCAGAGTTCAAAAACTAACCACAGTTGACTTTGGCACTTGATTTGGGGAAATAGTTTGTTTAAACTATGGTTTCAGATCTGGAACTACTGTTTGATCCTGGCTTCTCAATAACTATAGTATTAACAAACCACAGTCTCCCCAGGTTTGAATATCATGCAGCACTGTGGTTAGTTTAAAATCAAAAGTGGGAGATACAAATCTTCATTTGCATGTAAAAGAGGAAGAGAGAATAGTGTGGAAAGCTGAAGGCAGATCTTACTTTCACAGAAGGAAGTTATGGTTTATCATTACAACTGTCACAGGTACATCCAGAAGTCAAGGAGGAATCCGTGAAATTGAAGTACAGTGTAAACTCTCCCTGTTTGTGGGGGCAAATGCTTCAAGGGGTAGAAGAAGAAAATCGAAAAACCTCACAGGAAATGTAACAGCCATATTCTGAAGAGGCAACTCTTGCTCTTGATTTAATACACCAACAACTAAACTAATGATTCAAAGGGATGCTATTGCACTAAAGAATGTGAGAGAGATTGCAACCTAAATAAATACTGAGAATGTTGTGTGTGTTTTTTTGAGGGGGGTGTTTGTCCTTCATGACAATTGCCAATTCATTAGTCCTAATTTATGCAAGCTGCAAATAGAGATAACAAGCCAATCACTGTTTCCTTCACTATTTTTTTTAATTTTATTTTTTTGCTATGGAAATTGATTTGCAAACCTCTTCTCTTTTCACATCAGCCCCCTTGGGTATGTCACTACCAGGGCTTTTTTATTATTATCTGGAACTTGCTGGAATTCAGTTCCAGAACCTCTCAGGTGGGTGCCATTGCCATTGTAAGAGAGAAAGGGAGACTTACATGGTGAGTTCCGGCACCTCTTTTCCTAGAAAAATAGAACTGGTCGCTACTAGTTCAAATGGGGCACTGCCAGGTATCTTGTTAAAGATCACTCAGCAAATCCTTAACTGGACTTGGGTTCAAATCTAGACCTCCAATGTCCATCACTTTACTATGTTCGTCACCACCCTGCCTATATAAGCCTCATACCCTTTCTTGAGCGGTTATTCACATGAAAGTTTCGCCTTTGATTTACAGAATGATACAATGGGCAGGATTTATACCGGTGTCTACTCACAAGCTGAAATAGAGAAACCGAGCACCTGGGAGCAATCCTACATACCACATCTCTCTCGCTTGTATAAATGTGAATAAATCTGTCGGTATGATGAGCATCACAGCAGCGACTTAGGGAAGCTGTCCAATGGAGAGAGAAAAATACATGGAAAATGGTCTTCAGTGTCTTCTCTAGTTCAGCATTTCATATTCCCCATTTGCTCCTTTCAATTACATTTAAGTCTTCCATTTTGTTGCTTAAATGTTTAACTCTAACTCTAAAAGATGGCAACATGTCCAGATCTTTAGTAATAGAATAGGATAAAGATTTGGATATATGAAATTGAATTTAGATAGCCTTGATTACTCATTTTGAAGGCAAGGCCCACTAAATGAGTGCCATCATTTCTACCACATTTCCTGCATGGATTCAGCATGGAGTCAACATATAGGGTTGGATCTGGACTTCACCTTCTGCCCATGAAAGGCTTTTTAATCCAGAGGAGAGATTCTGCTGGTGAAGAGAGGGAGGTAACCTTTGTCAAGACCTTCCCCAACCGCAGTCAGTAGTGTCCCATCCTGTAGGGCCCCCCCCCCCCCCAGCTGTCCAGAGTAGATTTCCAAGGAACTGCAGGGGGAAATAGCAAAAATCCATATTCTCCTTTGGTTGGTGGAAGCTCCCCTGGAGCAGAACCCTCTTCTGGCAGTTCCCTCACTGAGAAAAGTGAAGCTACGGGGAACCAGGCAGAGGGCCTTCTTGGTAATGGCACCCACCTTGATGGTAGCTGCCATCCCATCAGATCTCAAGGAGATAAGTAACTATATAACCTTTAGAAGACATCTGAAGGCAGCCCTGTACAGGGAAGTCTTTTAATGTGAATGGTTTTATTATGTTTTTATATATGTTGGAAGGTGTCCAGAGTGGCTGGGGTAATGCAGTCAGATGGGTAGGATAGAAATAATAAAATTGTTGTTGTTAAGCCTGTGGTGGAGGTATAAAATATTTCGTTATAAACTGCCCTTCAGATAAAATCTCCATGGTCTAGCAAAATGTATTAAAACAATATACAGAGCTAGTGTAACATAATGAATGAATGAGCACCCTGACTGTAGAACAGAGGGAACTGTCTTATACTAGATCTGGTTGTATGTTCATCTAGCTCAGGGTTGTCTACTCAGACTCACCTTGGCTCTCCAGAGGCTTGGGAAAAGGTCTCACTATCACCTGTCCCCTCTGCCTTTATCATCTGGAGATGCTCAGAACTGAACCTGAGGCTTTCTAGCAGCTCTGCAACATAACCACTCTGGTTTGGGATTAAACTCCATTGCTGCTTAAGGCGGTAAGTGAAAATAAAAACAAAACATTGTCTCTCAGCCGGCACAGTATAATGAACGCAAAAACTTGTCCTGCTAAGCTGAATGTTCTGTCTGTGGTGGCAAACTGGCTCCTGCGTGTTTGACAACGTAAACATGCATTACAGATTGTTATGCTTAAAGAGGAATCACACCATCATTTGCTCAGAGCGATTTTCAAGGAACAGAAACTTCAGAGAATGCATGCTCATAAGTGCAGGAAGTCGCAAATAGCAGCATCTAGCATTTATTCACAACACCCCCCTCCACGAAAAACCCCACCACTCTTTGCAAGCTGAACTAATATAATGTTCATTAGGAGAGATGAAATGATGCACAGAAACGCATTAGAAACTATCATACAGATAATACCAAGGTCGCTGGTTTTAATGGCATGATAATGTTTTCATAAAATGTAATCTGCTTTCCTCAGAAATCCAGAGGTAAATGTTCCCATCTCTCAGTTCTTGTTTTTGGAATGGAATCGTTTGAGAAAACTAATAAGCTGAAACAAATGTAGATTCTGATTCATAGCCAGGGCTCAGTCTATTTCATCTAGTACATAAATAGAGATTCCAGGGCACATACAGAGCATGGCATGCAAAGTTGAGTTAAAGCTAAGCTTGGTCCCATCTACAATAAAAGGTAAAAGGTAAAGGACCCCTGACAGTTAAGTCCAGTCGCAGACGACTCTGGGGTTGCGGCGCTCATCTCGCTTTACAGGCCTAGGGAGCCGGCGTTTGTCTGCAGACAGTTTTTCCGGGTCATGTGGCCAGCATGACTAAGCCGCTTCTGGCGCAACGGAACATCGAAACCAGAGCAGCACACGGAAATGCCGTTTACCTTCTCGCCGGAGGGGTACATATTTATCTACTTGGATTTTTTTGGTGTGCTTTCGAACTGCTAGGTTGGCAGGAGCAGGGACAGAGAAATGGGAGCTCACTCCGTCGCAGGGATTTGAACCGCAGACCACTGCGCCACCCGTGTCCCTATCTATATTTTAAACATAAACAAACCCAAACCAGTTGTTGTTGTCGTTTTTCTTCCCAGAGAGGAAGCACGTAATTTAGAAAGGCCAGAAAAAGCATGGAGAGGATAAGAAATCATCATTCCTCCTCACAGGAGAAAATAATAAAAGTTTAGATTCCATTGAATATCGGTGAAAATGATTTGTAATGGGCCTCAGGGCCAAAATGAGCACTGCATATACCCTCACAGCCTGAACAGCAGACTGTTTATATAAAAGAAATCAATACTATTATTAAAAAAGCAGCTGGTTGCAATAAAGGCAGTAAGAGATTGTAAGTCTAACTTTAGGAAGCAAAGTTTGGCTTGCAATGTAAAAAAAATGAAAAATACTACAAAAGCTCAAATAGTTGGATTTTACAAATGTTCATGGTTCTGGTTTTTGCTGAGAGTCAACTTGTTAAACATTGTTAAAACAGAGTACCCTCATCAGTAAAATATTTAACCCCTTTCAGATGATTAACCAAGAAGCAAGAGATTAACCTAAAAATCCTGCACTATTGGCATTATTATTGCAATTAGACCTGCTCATGTCAGAATTCCATGTTTCTATTACATTTTTTTAAAAATCAAAGTTAGTGAGATTAGTGTAAAAGAAATGCCCAAATTGAAGGTCATTACTCCAATTAGACTTATACACATCAATATTTTTTATGATTTGATCCAAAATGGCTACTTTTTTAAATGCTACAGCTGAAAGCTTAGTGTCAGCTCAAGGCCACATGTCATCGAATAGATACAATGCTATAATATGCATCTGTTTGCTCAGCTCATTTATGTTCCAGTTGCTATTTTTAGAAATGCAAATTTGTGTCCTACAGCATCCATGATAAGAAACCAACTAGAAGATTATAACACAGTGTGCACGCTACCCTTCCTTTCAGTAAGTAACTTAAACCAGAGCTGTTGATTCCCCCTCCTACAGCAGAGGGGCTGAACCATGTGGTTTTGCTGATCATGAAGTCTGGATCTCATGTATAAGCTTACGAAACAGTACATTCATGCATGTATTATGCATTTATTCAAGCCGTGGTGTTTAAGTGATTGATTGGTTAGCTTAATCAACTAAAATCCTTTTGATCACCTACAAAGGTTACCCCAACCAACCAGACTGCAGATTTTACAGAATGTTAAATTATTTGATTGTTAATTATTTGAAAGCAAGAATGTACAAAAACTGTGCATGACAGCACTAACGTTTCTTTAGTAACACAGAGAGATGTACAACTTGATCATCCATACTTTACAAAAATGAATGCCTTTTACAAGGATTATATGGAACAAAGGATCGTATTTATGTTGCACTCAGAATTTTGCTGCTGTTAGGTCTCAGGGTGTGTTATTCTTAGATTAATAACTTGCAGAAAACAGGGTGTTCATAAATGTAAGATAAACTTAAAGTGATTATGTCTGCACACAGGGACCTGCGGTGTATTTTGCATTCTAAGGCCACTTTCTATGTATAATTAACATTTGCCTTTTGAGAGTGTTGACCAACTCCAGGTTTGTTCATATAAGGCAACTCTAAATTATCAGATGCCACTTTCCAGCCAAACATGTAAATTTCACGACAGAATATAACTTGTCATTGGCTGATGCAATAAAAGCTACATAGTGCAAACCTGTGTAAAATATTCAGAGCTTGAAGATAGCTTTCTAAAACATTGACCTTCTTGTATAGACTACCTTCTCAAAACCACTTCATGCATGCAGATATAACTGCAAGTTCCATTTGGCTGCTACAGTTGTAACCATGGGATCATTTCAGATTTTAAAAAAATATAGAGAGATAATAAATAATCATAAACATGATTTCCTTCAAAATCTTGGTGTTGCCCACCAACATTACACTTTCCATTTTCATTATGGTCTTCCTCAGAGGTCCTACCCCCAAGTCTTTTATTATGGTCTTCCTCAGAGGTCCTACCTCCAAGTCTGTTTTCCTTGCGGAGTAAGGCATGTGGGACCGGAACTCGCTGGAACTCAGTTTCGGCACCTCTCAGGTAGGCGCCATTGCCATTATAACAGAACGAGGGAGGCGTTCATGGTGAGTTCCGGCACCTCTTTTTCTAGAAAAATAGCACTGGAGGCATGTAGTGACTGGACATCAAGTGTTTTCTGTTAGAATGCCCTGGGTGAAAGCTTTGGAATTAAATTTTAAATTTGAATTAACTTTGCCAGAAAATTTTGCTTAACGTGACTTACATATGAGTAAACATTGTAGGCACATCCTAGCCATGGAGATGGACATTGCTGGATGATTCACTATGTGAACCTTAGAATTCTGTTTCCAGTCATTGTGGCAAAGTGTGCCCTCAGCAGCACTAGAACGATCTTGGGTTGGAAGTAACCGGTGTTGCTTTTCTAGAAAAAGAGGTGCCAGAACTCACCATGAATGCTTTCCTTGTTCTCATGGAATGGGAATGGCACCACCTGAGAGGTGGTGGAACTCACCTGAGAAGTACAGTGGTACCTCGGGCTACATACGCTTCAGGTTAAATACGCTTCAGGTTACAGACTCCGCTAACCCAGAAATAGTACCTTGGGTTAAGAACTTTGCTTCAGGATGAGAACAGAAATTGAGCAGCAGCGGCGCGGCGGCAGCAGGAGGCCCCATTAGCTAAAGTGGTGCTTCAGGTTAAGAACAGTTTCAGGTTAAGAACGGACCTCCGGAACGAATTAAGTACTTAACCCGAGGTACCACTGTACTGAGTTCTGGCAAGTTCCAGCAAAAAAAAAGCCCTGGTAGTAGTCAACACCAGAGTGTCTTTATTTTGGTTGGAGGAAACAAAAAACTCCCTGCCCAGGCTAAGAAATGAACAGGATACATCTAGAAGAGGAAGAAGACGACCCAATGGGATCAACAAATTGTCACTGCCCCTACTGCTCCAAAAGAAATGGCATGCAGGTGTGCCTGTAAACTGGTCTTTCCTGACAGTTACTCCTAATATTTGACAGAAGTCATAAGAAGTTTAGTTCTGATGATTTCATCCAATTTAAATTGGAAATATCCTTAGATACAAGCTTGGATTCCCTTGAATTTGAGTTGTTGCTATGAATGCTTGGTGTTCTCAGAGATACAAATATTGCACAGTCTGGCATTTTTCTCTTATTAGTGTAATGGTTTACTGTAAAAAAAAGTGTGGGGGGGAGAGACCCTGCTGTCACACATTATAACCCCTTCAGCTGCCTTTCTTTGGTCTTTCTGTAACTGCAGAGAAAAATGAAGTCCTTCCAGACACGTTAGACAACTAACAGGTTTTTGGTGGGGTGGTTTTTTTTTATCACTAAGGTAATTGTAGATGCATCCTTTGGGATTTTGCACTTGGCAGAACTAGTGGTCCACCAAAGAAAGATGGATGCGATTGGCAATGCAGTGCAGTGCAGGCATCTCTCCTATACATCAAGTCTAACCTGCGCTTTCTTTAAACTGTCAGTTTCACCCCAGGTACCCGTACACACTGACAGCCAGATGACAGAGGAAAGATCTTTGGGTTCTTTGTTCCTTTAAAGGCATCTACTAAGCAGCCTGAATGTACTCATAACTCATACCATTTGACTTGATTATTTTAAAATATTACATGAAAGGACCTGTCCTGGTCTTAAAGTTTAATTTTTTTAACGATTCTGTATCCTCAGCATCGGTACGAAAAACGGTAGCTACAATCGAGAAACTCCAATTGATGTCTAACAAAATGCCATTTATAACTGTGATTAGCTGTCACTGCAGAATAAAATCTGGCAGTATACAGTATCAAGAGTCGAATATTTCTATTTTCAGAGGGGCAATTTATGCTGCTTAAACAGTTAATACAACTTTGTACCTGTGTGTGTGTAGCAAGTAGAATAAAGAAGAGATGAAGACTTCTGAAAAAACTGGCACCTGCCAAATTGAATTTCTAGCAGTAAGGAACACCTCCCAGTGGGAATATCTTTAGCACTATTAATTCTACTCGTTGAATTTTTCAACTTTCTGAACATTTCACCTGGTTAATATTTGTTACGTCTTACATAAAGCCACACTTTACTATGTAAGCAGATCACTTAGCCAAAAATAAACACATTGCACACGCAAAAACCGTCTGGTATGATCTGTATTTTTCTCTCTCGAAATCTGTCTACTTTCCCCTCTGCTCTCTCCACCACGACTGCGCTGCCACATAAAAAAAATGAAAAGAAATTCATAAAAGGATAAAGAATTTTACATCTTGTGTCCTCCAAGATTCATTGTAAAACTGCCTGCCAGGCAACATTAACTTGTTATCGCTCCAAAAGAAAGGTAAGTCAATCACATACTGTGATGTTCTTGTGTAAATCGGGCTTGGACCATGAACGTTAACAATACACCCAAACCAGTGGCTTTTTGCACACTCTTCTGTTATATTTTACAAGGAAGAAGCACAGTCCGCATCACATCCTCTTGCATTTCCTGATCAAGGCTTCATTTCTGGTTTTCTCGCAAGAAAGGCTTTATCTTTAAAGAGGTGCAATTCTCGCAATTCTGGACACAGGTCTTGCACTGCCTCGCTTCCTGGCCATTTATCTGTCTTATCTTTTTCATTACTTAATGCTAATGTTCATGGCAGAGTGGCTAATCTCTGGCTATATTGCTGGACTCCAACTTCCCCCAGCCATAGCCGGAGGTCAGGGACAAAGGGAATTGTCCCCCAACAATTGGAGTGCCAGCCCTTAAGTTAAGGAAGTGCATGGCACAGCAAAACAACTTTCAACAGCACCAGAGCTTTATCTGGAAAACCACTAGGTATACGCAGCTCAAAGGTCTCTGGATTTTGCTATGTAACACTCAGGCTATGATCACATTAGCAGCTTAAAACACAGCAAGGCTGTTCCCCTCTGTGTTTCAAGTCATTTTTTCATGTTGCTGAATGCACTAGTGATGGGGTGGGAATGCCTTGCATCTGATGTGCATTACCTGCCTAGCTTCCCTAATCTTCTGGATTGAGGGGAAATGCGTCAAACAGCAATGTTTATTAAGAAACTACAAGACAGCTCTGCATTGTATCATTGCGTCAGGCGTCAGGGAATCCGATCCCCCTCACAGTAGGCTTCCAGGAATAGATAGACAAGGAAAGTCTTATCAATGCAGCCTCTTGGAGTAATGGCATTGCTCCGAGTAATCTCCACTCCCCTTCTCTCCTCAATCGTCAACAGCACCACCCACCTTACGGTGGCCACCTAGGACCATTTGTCTTCGAGCCCTTTGCTCTCCTACTTTCAATGCTTGCCGGGTTCTGGGAGAAGAGGGGTCTGGAATGCTTTCTAGTGATAACGTGTCAGCCAGCTGCTCTGCCTCTGCCTCCTCCTCTTCCATCATCTCCCAACTTTCCCCCTCTTCAGCCTCTGAGCTGTGACCTTCCGCAAACCCCTGTTGTAATTCTGAACTGTCTTCCTCTTCTCTGGAAGGGTCACGAAGGGAGGCAGTCTCCACCATTCCTCCTCTGTCCACTCCCTGACACATTGTGTGTACATGGATTCAAAAACCAATGGTGTGAGAGAGCTAGAGCTGGAGTAAATGGGTACGCAGCTTCAGTTTAATCCATGTGCATCACAGCACAATAATCCACTGTATTTTCTTTAAAAATGAGTATCCATTAGCTCCATAATGGACACCACAAACTTTTTGCAGGCTATACCATATTGTATAAAACATTGTGACAGATGGATGGTTCTTAAGAAATACTCCTTGATTATTCTTTTGCTTGAAATGTCAAATGTAAATAAGAAGGCCTTTTTCCAAACCTATGTTTTTATAATTAAATCAGTGAGACACACACATCTGACAACTCTTCTGGAGTAAATCCTTCTATGCCATTTACGACTCTCTGACTGAGCATTTTCCAAGTACAAAGCCAGTTCTTCTATACTCCAGCTATTTTCTGACAACTTCCTGACACGGGTCTTCAAAACGTGAATTTAGAAATGCAGCAAAGGAAGTGGCCCCCATTCACAGCCATTCAACATCTCAATTTACACCTCCACAGCTGCAGACTTAGAGAGACCTAAGTTGACTCTGAGCCAGGTACAATCACACACAACAATGGCCACTCACCCCTTCTCAGGTGGGCTGCGGTTGCAGATCTCGTCTCTGTCAACCATCCCCAGCAGCTAGGGCCCATGTGTCTTGCTGGCTCTTAGGGGAATCCCCTCAGCCTGCAGAATCAAGAAGCTGGGATTCTTTGCCCAAATGCCGGCTTCAATACGCTAGATGCCATGAGCTGTCTGAGGAGGCATCTGCATTGCCAGAGAAACAGAAATGGGCATTTGTGGGGGCCATCAGGGCTGTCCTGCAAGCTCTGTTAGTGCTCTCCATACCCACCAATCCCTACCCCTCTCACGCAACCAATTCCAATCCCAGGGAAGGCCATGTCAGGACACCAGTTTGGAGTGCAGTGCTGTTCAGTCTGGTGGCTCAGCTGGGCTCGATGCAAAGCAAATGACGGAGGCTGGAACTAGCAGCGTAGAGGTGAAACATGCAGTAGAAACCCAGATAGAGGAGGAGGAAGAGAGGGGCACTGGAGACGCAGCGATTGAAGACTAAGAGTACATCCACACATAGGGAAATATTCTGTTTTCTAATGTTTCTTTCACACTGAAATACTTGTTGCATTGTGGAACTGTGGCGTTTATACCAGCGTGCCACACTAAAGTTTATGGGTGTGGTATGGTGCAACAACGAACATAACTGGACAAGGTTCTTAATCCCCACCCTTTCTAAAATTGCACGCTTCTGTTCCTTCAAGATTCACACATGAAAAATGGATGGAAAGAACTGTATGCCGGTACATCTCCCGAAATTTCATCACTGTACTCCTATGGTTTTCTGGGTTAATGAGGGTTGTAAACACATATTTTCCTGGAAGCTATTAACATGGAAATGAGTGCTAAGCTTCCAATAGGTCCTGCTAGATTTCCAAAAGCAGATTTTTGGTTGTATGGAAGTTCCAATATAATGCAGAAACAGGGAAATGGAATAAATTGCTGTGTGAATGCAACCTAAGGCTGCATTCAGTTAACATTTTATTCATTTTTTCCAATGTTTCCTTATCTGATAATTTCCATGTTTCATATGATCTTTCACATGCTCTTTTGTGAGGAAGATATTACTAATATTAAGAGAAAACCATGATATGCTTGTGTGAAATTATTGAACTTGAACATTTTCCAAGGGAACATATGAGTGTGCACCCCCCCCCCAAAAGAAAATTGTAAATGACAATTGTACTAGATGCTTTGCATCTGCAGGCACAATATGTTCTCTGCAGCTGATTCCCACCCAGCAAGGAGACATAATGTGAATAAAACAGGAATTGCTTCCACCCTGGTTTTTTTTTACCGTTCAAACTCTATAAAGAAGAGCAGGTCTCTTCTGGCAATATAAAGTGCTTCACACTTTGCTTTCCTTGCAAGCACACTTATGATTTAAAAAGAGAGAGTTGTCAAAATTAAATCAGATAGGAGATGCTGCCCAGTTTAAAAGGTTACTACAGCAAATGGGCAATTAGTGCTTCCCACAGCAGCGACGGGTTTAGCTTCTAGAAAGACCTCTTAGACACAATACAATGGCTGAATAAACCATCTTTGTAATCCCATTTGTCACAAGTCCAGCAGCAGGTCTTTTTCACTGAATTAGCAGGATATGAACAACTAGGAATGGAAAAGATTTTTTATTTTATATTTTAAGGAAGAGAGAAAAAGAATGTTGTATGTCTTGTAAAGCTGTGAGAGCGGCTGCGTTCCGATCTTTGCAAATCTGAATTGTGGGCAGATCATGGGTTCTAGCTTCTTACAGATTTTACATTTTTTATTTAAGGATTAAAGCTGCGATCCTGCACCCCAGTGGTATGCAAACTCCCCCATATGAACCACTTGAAAATTGCTGAGGGTCTTGGGGAGCACGTAATGATTTTTCGTCCTGCTGTAGCAATTTAATATGCTGTGCTGTATGTTCCTGTTTTTACTGTGTTTATACAGGCACTCTGTGGACAATATGACTGAAGCTCATGGGTCGCTGATGGACCAAATTTTCCCTGAACCTCTGCTATACTCACTTACTTGGGAGTAAGCCCCAGTGTACTCAGTGGGACTTAGAAGTGAATAATTCAGCATTAGCTCTTTTGTAAGTTAAGAGCAGGGACGCGGGTGGCACTGTGGGTTAAACCACAGTGCCTAGGACTTGCCGATCAGAAGGTCGGCGGTTCGAATCCCTGCGATGGGGTGAGCTCCCGTTGCTCAGTCCCAGCTCCTGCCAACCTAGCAGTTCAAAAGCATGTCAAAGAGCAAGTAGATAAATAGGTATCACTCCGGTGGGAAGGTAAACGGCGTTTCCATGCGCTGCTCTGGTTTGCCAGAAGTGGCTTAGTCATGTTGGCCACATGACCCGGAAGCTGTACGCTGGCTCCCTCGGCCAGTAAAGCGAGATGAGCGCCGCAACCCCAGAGTCGGCCACAACTGGACCTAATGGTCAGGGGTCCCTTTACCTTAAGTTAAGAGCTCTTACTGTTACTTAGTTAAGAGTTCGTGAACACAAAAACTACCTTTTAAAAAAACATCCTTTTTGATGTACATTAGTAAACCTATGTCATGTGACATTACTGACTTGCCACACTCCTGCTGCGGTGAATGGGGGAGGGGCAAGACCTCTGGTGGGGGACATATCATGTTCTTTTAAAAAAAATTATTCATTTTTCTTTTTCATTCATTACATACATCTCAATTTCATAACATTTACTATATATTTCCCCCTCCCTCCCCTCCAGGGCATCCCCCAACTTCCGCTTCTGGTTTGTTTCTCTTTTCACCCACTTTGCTATCTCTTAACAGAAAAAGTTATTAATAACATAACATCAAGCCTAAAAACATAAAAGTAAATACACTATAATATTTCACTATTTTCTAAACATTTTCTAATACTAATAATGTGAATGTTTATTTAAATCCTGCCATCAAGTCTATTGACTTTCTTTGTTTCTGCAAATATAATATAAATGGTTCCCATTCTTTTTCAAAGTCGCTGTTTTCTTTTTCTCTTAGGCTATCTGTCATTTTTGCCAGTTCGCATAGTTCACCAACTTCTCTTGCCATTGTTCTTTAGTTGGTATTTCTCCAGTCTTCCAATTTTGTGCAACATCATGTTCTTTCTGGGGTAGTTAGTCCATCTTTGGTACGCACCCTGCACACGACTCTCACCTGTGGCTCCTAGAAGCTGTCAGAATACTTCATATAACCTCTGCTCTCAGATATGCTCAGGACTGACTCCAGCCTGCTTCTGAGACACCATTAGACATGGCCTATGTGCTTTCTACATGACAGGTCCTGTTGGCTCTACTCCTCTTGCTGGGAGTTGATGCACAAGCCACAGTGTTATTCTTTGCATCTGCAAGTGCACCATTGAAATATTGCTCTCACAGGGATAGCGCAGTTGGTAGAGCAGAAGACTCTTAATCTTATGGTCGTGGGTTTGAGCCCCATGTTGGGCAACATATTCCTGCATTGCAGAGGGTTGGACCAAATGATCCTTGTGGTCCTTTCCAACTCTTCTATGATTCCGATTCTAAAGTAAATGAAACATGAAAGTAGGGATAGCAAGAGTGAACATGCTAGCCACCCCTCCCTCCTTCCTCCTCCCCAAATTGCTGTTCCATCATTCTACACAGGTTGGATGTCACCCCTTTGCAGTGCAAAGACTTCTCACATGATTTTCCAGGTGATATAGAAAAAAACTGCTCCTTTTCCCTTATGGGGTACCCAAGAGCCCATACTGAGTCCTTAAGTAGGTTCCCTATTGGTAGAAGAAAATAACAGAGGCCAACCAGTTAATAAACATCAATCACGTGTGGAACCTAGACAATCACCCTCCAATTCTTAGAGATCAATGGAGTGACTGGAGGAGCTATATTATGGTCCTTCATGTTGTCCCCATTCACATGTTCTACTTACTAATATGAAGAGGGCTGGAATCACGGAAGACGTGAACGTAGAGTTTACTATTTCTGAGTGACCCAGTGCCTATTTACCAAAGGCTCAGCTAGTTCCTTTTGCCAAAAGTGGTGTTTTCTTGTCAGCCAGTCCGCTTGACAGCACCCCATTAGCATCACTGTGTCAACAGAAACTAAGTTTAAAAGTGCATAATTACTGTTTAATGTTTAATATTGACACAGGGCTTTCCAAATCTCAGAACACTCCACGCAGGGGAGGGGCGTTACAAAACAATACATCAAAGGGGGACATGAACACACAAGGCCCAATATAATCTGGCTGTATATTTCAGGAGAAATTAAAGAGATGCAAGATCTACATACAGCATCTACAGTAAATATGGAACCTCATTGATCTAATGTAATAAGGGAAACACGGTGGATGTGAAACATTGTCTAAACCAAATTACATTCATCTTTCTAAGCAAACAAAGACAGCTGGCTCTTTCAAAGAGAACGATCAGGTTTAGCCCTCTTGCTTTTCTGACCCCAGGCATGAGTCAACAGAAAGACAAATTATCACTCTCTGTAGGAAAATAATTCATTTGGTGCCCGATATAAACAGTTACCTTCACGTAAGCCACAGTACAGTGGTACCTTGGCTCTCAAACTTACTCCGTTCTGGAAGTCCGTTCCAAAACCAAGGCACGCTTTCCCATAGAAAGTAATGCAAAATGGATTAATCCATTCCAGACCTTTAAATACAACCCCTAAAAGAGCGATTTAACAAGAATTTTACTATCTAACGAGAGCATTGATCCATAAAATGAAAGCATAAACAACGTACTGCAGTCACACAATCAATCAATCAATCAATCAATCAATCAGTAGCTGAACTGGGTTCCACACAGTCACACACACAAAAAGGAGCCACAAAAATAAATAGCAAAAACAGACAGCCCTTAGTGTAACACTCAAAACAGAAGTGTGGCTCTCAAATCGGAAGCATAACACTCAAAAGCATAACACCTTCCGAATTTTTTTTGCAAACCGGAACATTTACTTCTGGGTTTGCAGTGTTTGGGTTCCAAGTTGTTTGAGTACTGAGGCATTTGAGAACCAAGGTACCACTGTATAGCACATTTTTGGAATGCTTTGCAGAAAATGGAAGTAAAGTGAAGATAAGCTGCTTCTAGACTTTTGTTGCTTTGTATTTGGGATTCAAGAGCTTTCCAGCAACTTCAGGTTGTGAAGATGAAGTGGATTGGGTGCTGCTGCACAACAAACCAGCTTCATAGGGGAGCAGGGATTGGCCTTTGACATAAATGGTACAGGCAATGGGAAGTGTGGAGTGACAATTGCTTAATGCAACTGTCCCTGCAAACAAATCAGAATGAATGCTCAGCAAGCAGGTGACATTGTAAAACGTCCCTGCAAACTTTGTTAAAACAAATCAGGGCGAATGCTTGGTTACATAAGCCCTTTGATTTTCTGATCCAGATACAGTGGTACCTCGGGTTACAGACGCTTCAGGTTACATACGCTTCAGGTTACAGACTCCGCTAATCCAGATATAGTGCTTCAGGTTAAGAACTTTGCTTCAGGATGAGAACAGAAATCGTGCTCTGGTGGCACGGCAGCAGCAGGAGGCCCCATTAGCTAAAGTGGTGCTTCAGGTTAAGAACAATTTCAGGTTAAGTACTGACCTCCAGAACGAATTAAGTACTTAACCTGAGGTACCACTGTATATCTGGTGTTTATGCTAGAAACTGTAGTGATTCCAGTCAGCCAAAAGCCCACAGCAGAACCAGTTAGGGGTATGGTCTGAAGAGAGAGGCTGTGGCCTAGAAAGAGTCACAAAGGTCAAAGACAGAGACTTGGAGGGCCACATTCTGTCCCTGGTCCTAAGGCATCCCACCCCTGTTCTTTAGTATCAAGATGGAAGAAGAGACATCTCTCCTCCTTTTCATTTCGTGTGCAAGCCCTTTGAAGTTCATAAGATTGGAATATCAATGGAATTGTGCCATGATAAATGCAAGACCGTAACTTCAAAAAAAGTACTAGCATGTGTTCAAAGGAGCCAGCTGTGCTTTTTTGAAAAACAGGTACCTAGCCTTTGTAGTCTCAAGGAAGTCCTGCAGGAGTGCTCAAAGGACATCATTCTGACGACCACTTTAATATGCTTATTAAATGGTTTGTTAGCAGGAGAGACCTCTCCCCCCCCATCTTCTTCTTTTGCTATAATGCACTATTTAATACCCTCCAACTTTTCTCCGATGAAAATAGGGACGTCCTAAGGAAAAGTGGGACATTCTGGGATCAAATCAGAAACCAGGACAGCTTCAGTAAATCCGAGACTGTCCCTGGAAAATAGAGACACTCAGAGGGTCTGCTATTTCCTTCCCAGCCTGTTCTCCAAACCATACTCTCTTTCCCCTCTTCCCATGTTCTCTTCCCTATCCGCTGCCACTTTTGTTTGTTTCTTCATAGTCAGGTCTCTCTGCAGCCCGATCTCTCTACTCACCCTCTGGGGTCAAGACCTGTCAATCACAATCACATCAAGTGACCCATTTTTGCCTACAGTTTGAAATCAAGCTGTGTGGGCCCAATGGTTTGCAGGTACCAATGATCAGCTGATCGGTGGTACCTGCAAAAGCACAGGTGTGTACAAACCTGGTTGCGTCTTTGGTGTAGGGCAGGTGAGCATGGATTGTCTTAAGCAGCCCTGTGGGCCAAATTGGGATACTTGGAGGTCCGAATTAGTTCTGAGGGCCAGAGGTTCCCCACTGCTGCTCTAGATGTTGTTGGACTACAACTTTTGTAAGTCCCATACAGCATGGTCAATAGTCAGGGGTGAAGGGAATTATAGACCACCAATAGCTGGATGGCAGATGTTGACTACATCAGCTCTATTGTGGTAGCACACCTTGAGAAGCCCCTTAGTAGGGTCTGCTTGAGTAATAGCTCAGTTGGTTAGATCTTGGTGCTGGTGATGCCAAGGTTGTAGTTCAATCCCCGTATGAGACAGCTACATATTCCTGCATTGCAGGGGGTTGGACTAGATCAGGGGTCTGCAACCTGCGGCTCCGGAGCCGCATGTGGCTCTTTTACACCTTTGCCGCGGCTCCGGGGCGGATACTAGCGAGGGGAGGAGGCGCATTGTGCGCCCCGACACTCCCCACTGTGGCGGGCGCTGTACTGGCTGTGACGTCGCATGGGGGCGGTGCGTGCATTAGTCACGCACCGTCCTGACGTCACCTTCCTGCCCGCCCGCCCGCTACATTGTAAGGGGCATGTATGCTGGTCACTGCATTGAAAGGGGGCATGTACGCTGGCCACTGTTTTGAAGGGGAGTGAAGAACACACACACAAAAAAAAGGTAACTTGTTAATTTAACGTTTATTTCTATGAGGAGGAGTAATTCTGAGCGGTCAAACAAAGAAATAATAAAAAGTGACAAAAAAGTTATTTTTATAATGACGAGTTCTGCGGCTCCCAGTTTTTTTTTCTTCAGAAACAGGTCCAAGTGGCTCTTTTTGTCTTAAAGGTTGCAGACCCCTGGACTAGATGATCCTCAGGCTCCCTTCCAACTCTACAATTCTACGAGTCTATGATTGTATGAAATAGCTGCATGTGCTCAGGAGTATATAGTGCTATGAGTTCAGTCATATCAATTTCTCTCTCTCAAACAAAAAACCATTTACATCCTTTCTGGTAAAGCAAAACACTACTATCAGCATTCGGAAACCTTTAAGTGCAACGTTCTGCGCACAGTGAAAGTATGTTATCCTTGGGTGTAGGATTGCTAAGCGTTCATAAAATCCATTTTACCAAAATTGATCCCGTCTTTAGTAATAAAAATGTCTGGAATAATGTTGACAAGCGGAAATTATATTTAAAAGCTTGTATGGATCCAACATATTCATGACTGTTCTACTGTCATTTTTATTTCTTTTATCTCAAAAGATGTAAAGGGCACTTGTCCTAATTGAAATTTAAAAACATTATGTCTTACTGTTCAGATTTCACTCACATTCAGCTGGCTTTGATGGGGATCTTGCTCAAATGGCGACCAGCTCTATAACTTTTAATGCTTTTTAAATGGTTTGCGATGGGCTTTCTGGGTTCTATTTGAAGTCCTTCAACAAAAAAGTAGATTATTTTAAGAGTAGCCAGTGTGGCCAAAGTAGAAAGAGTGAGGAACTGAAATGGGGAAGACCCTCACTTAAACCACAACTCCCACCTTGGGTTAAGCAATGTGGTAAATCATCACAATGATATACAATTAGTGTACAATGATGCAATGAAGCCTGGCAGCCCCATGTACAATATTTTGTCTGTACAATACACATAGTTTAAGAATTACTTCAGTGTCCTGATCGTGAGTATTAAAAGGGATCTTATTAAAGCATTTCACACGAGGGACGCTGAAGGATTTCATTCAGCGAACAACCCGGCTTTCTTTTTGCACTTAGCAGTTCCGCTGCACAGATTGGAATGCCGCTATTTCTCTCGGTTTTCAGACTTCTCCAAATTTTGCGATTTGGTTCTCAGCTCAAAAAAAGTATTGAAACATTATAACATACATGTTTTAGTTTAGAAACGTGTATTTTAGGATAAAATGTGTACAAAATACACATTTGAGGGTAAAATGTACACAAAGTGCCTTTTTTTTAAAGCCACAGATTTATGTAAAAATGAAATAGAACAGACTTACGAATGCACCGATAATAAACTGATTGATTGATTGATTGATTGATTGAATTTTTATACCATCCTTCATCCAAGGATCACACAGCGGTTTACCAAGAGGCTAATGAAGAACGCTGGCACAAGCCAACAGCCACAGGCCATGTCCATGGGGTGAGGTGGGGGCATATCCCTGCTCCGACTCATGTCCCCCCTCTCACCACCAAGCCTGGGCTGGACAACCTGTTTCCCTTCTGCCAACCACATCCCCTCAGAGACAAGAAGGACTGACCTGTGTCCATCAGGACAGGAGCTTGATTCTAGTCTTCTTCTTCTTTGGCGATCACACGTAGCCGGATAAGATTGTCTTCCATAAACACGGTTTTAACAGTGAGTATGTGAGTGACTGTGGAGGCCAGTTCTGGATCCACACATCCTTCCACAGTGGGGACATAGGTTTCTAGGTGGCAGTTGATCATGGTGAGGATTTAACAAGAGTGCCTTCCTCTTAGCACGTTTCTCCCTTTCATGCTGACCCATGAAAACCCATGACACCTTTGATAAAGGTTGTTCTCCAATTGGAGCACTCACACACGAATGTTTTCCCATTGTCGGTGTTTATACTACATTTTTTGAGATTTGCCTTGAGAGAGTATTTGAACCTCTTCTATTGACCACCAGCATTACGCTTTCCATTTTTAAGTTCAGAATAGTGTAGTTGCTTTGGAAGACGATAATCAGGCATCTGCACAACATGACCAGTCCAACTAAGTTGATGTTAAAGAATCATTGCTCTGACACTGGTGATCTTTGCTTCTTCCAGTACACTTGCATTAGTTCACCTGTCTTCCCAAGTGATGTGTAAAATTTTTCAGGCAACTCTAGCCCACTAGCATATAAGCAGCCAGGAAATTTTTTTCAACACAGGTGTAATGTGTTCCCAGGAGGCAGTTCTCCTTCCAAAACAGCCCAACATGGAGTGGAGTGTAGTAACGTAGACCAGTAGCCAATACCAAATAAGATGAACTAATGGCCTGACTCAGTATGAGGACATTTCCTATGTTCCTATTCTTCTTGGCTGGATTTTGCATCTTCCAGCCCCCCCCCCCCCAGCCTTGGAGAAGAAGCCAAAGGCCTCTGAAGACCAGGGTGGAACATCTGGCCTATGTATTATGGGTTGGTAGCTTAAATTTAATTGTGTCTCTATTTATCTCCAAAGGGCTTTACCCATTTTTATAATGGGGGGTGGGGGTGGGAAATATATCATATCATGAACATTCATTCCATGTCAATCTCCTATACCGGAACACAAGTGTTGTCACCTAATAAATGCTAAGTGTGTCAATTGTCCGATTGAATTACTGCAAAGATACATTCTGTATTATGCATTGTTAGCCACCTTGAGAGTTAGAATACTGAATGGAGCAGTGGGTAAGTTTTTATAATAAAATACAATAAAATAAAATCTGGAGATCTGTTTCACTAAAGGGGATTTTCAGAGGCATTTTAAACTCTAAAACTAAATTAGAACAGGGCTTAGCTGGACAAAAATAGAACAAAGCTTTGTTGCTCATAAATAACATCATAATGGTGGTATTAGTGCACATTGGCATGACAGATGAAAAGCCAGGAAGTCTGCCAACATCACCAACCAAATGGTTTCCACTGCAAAGCACAGTGCATCAGTGTTTGCTGTGCAAACAGTATGCATGACAGTAATTAGCACTGGTGGTGAGTTGCTGTTTGAAACACATGCCTTCCAAAACATTTCAGAGGCTGATGCTGCCTGAGAACTCTCAAAGATTGTTGCGCTCACTTCGGGCCATGTTAAACAGCTGATACAACCACATGGACGAACGAAAGCTCAATAGATGTTTAAAGACAGCTTAACTGTTTGGATGTGTCTTATCAAGGAGTTCTGTCCTATCAAATTAAACTGGTAGTTCATGCAGAGGTTTCGCTTCTGGCTTCTGTCAGCGTCTAGGAGGTTCTTGAAAGCACTCTGTGTCGGACTGAGAGAAGCTGAGGAGGAAGCCAGAAGCCAAACATGTTCTTCAAAGTGTCTTGGATTACAAGAGTCAAAGAGCGGCTTCTCAGGCTAGCTGAATGAAGTGTACATTCTCCTGTAGCACTTCCAGGATATTAGAAGAAAAATCACCAAAAGGGACATGCTGTAGCTCAGGGAAGGGTTGTGGCTCAGTGGCAATTTTATTTGCATGCAGAAGGTCCCAGGTTCCGCCCACAGAATCTCCAGGTGGGCTGGAAGAGACCCCTGTCTGAAATGCAGGACGGCTTCCACCAGTCACCATTGACAATACTGAGCTAGATGGACCAATAGCCTGTCTTCTTATAGGGCATCACCTTATATTCCACATGAAGGAAGGATTTGGGCTCTTACTGCTGATCAATAATAAGATTGAATGGACAAAATAAGTATTGGCATGGTGAACTCCATGTGTGTAGGTCCCATTGGAACATCTCTACACCCCAGTAAATAACCAGAAGTCTCACTTGTGACATAGGGTGGGCAGGGGATGAAGTCATGTTCTTGTTACCATACACCAGTACTTTTAAAATAAAAGCAAGTACTGACAGGATTGTCCACCCCATCTCTATCTATCACCATCATGGGACTGGATCTGGGCCCACTTTCAGCAGACGGTTCAGTGCTATTTTTCTAGAATAAGAGGCGCAGAACTCACCATGAACCATTGTTCTCTTAGAAAGGCATTGGGGACCACCTGAGAGGTGCCAGAACTGAGTTCCAGCTGAAAAAAAAAAAGCCTTAAGTAGACCCATTTAAATCAATGGGACTTAGAAACTGGGGAGACACCTGCCCTTATAGAAAATAAGTTGGTAGTTCAACTAACTAATATGGAAGGGAGCTGTTATGTACTGAGCTGAATCCTAGAACAATAGGATCCAGAATGCAGCAGTCTGATTGGTCCACAGGAGCCACCCAATCCAGCTCCAGGTGCAAGTGAATCAGCGACCTGATTGGTCTGCAGGAGCAGCCAATCAGGCTTCTGGAGGAGGTGAATCCATAACCTGATTGGCCCACAGGAGCAGCCCGGAATTAGCCAATCACGAGGGGCCCATTGTGTAAATAATATATGTATAGCTAGACATTTTGGGGAAAGTTTCATTCATTGCTACTATGAGCTGAATAAAGAGCATGAAATTCACACTCAACTCCAAGTATATTTCAGGAGCCATTAAGCACTTTTTTCCTTACAGAAAAAGAAAAAGAAACTTAACGAAATGTTCTGTGTCCAAGAGCTCTAGGGAAACATTTCACTGTTTTGGTACAAAATGGATGGGAGATTCTCCTTTCCAACGTCCCCCACTTTTTGCTTTCCCCTGCTCTCCGGTAGATTCAGTTGCCTTTGATTGCTCCACAAACATTGTGCTTTCCCCCATCCCACTTGACCATGCAGCGATCCTCAGCTTTGATTGTCAAACACAATTATTGCTGGGGGTAACAATATGAAAGGCAGCTGCAGTGAGGATGGAAGTCAGAGAGAGCAGGCCACGGATGCGACGCCACCTGCCTCTTGCATGCAAAAGACGGAACAAATGACAACATTTGTCACTGAGGAGCTGAGCATCAAAGCCCGCACGTCACGGTCTTGCAAGCACCATTTTCATCATGTGCCCTGGTACCTCTTTTCAAAAAATCTCAAGCAGGGAACAGATGTTTCATCAAAAGACACATTTAAAATAAAGATAATTATGCAGTAAGCGGCTTAATTACATAGGATTATTCAGGTCCACTTAATTGCTTGACAGCCTGAAAGCCTCCCTGTATTGGTGGCGGAGGCACCGAGTTCCTATTGGGTTGCCACACTCTCGATGGCTGCAGGACAAATGTTGTCACTCAGCAATTTAGTTAATATCAATTCCCGCTAAGAGCTGGAGGAAAAAGAAGCGTAAGGATTTCTCGTGAACATTGCAAGATTGATATTTGCATGGGCGTTGTATTCCCTTGCACAAAATATCATTAGCCTAAATTGCAAAAAGGGAAGAACGGTGGTTGTGGTTAGGAGCATTAATACTGCTGATGGCTTTGAGAAACAGAATATCATCTAATCACTTCCATCCTCTGTTGCTGCTACAAGTAGTACCGTTAACTTTTACAGATCTTACTGTTGCTGCTGCTACTTAATGGCCTGGTTTGCACAACGCTATGAATTACCAGGACCATGCAAATGTCTATATAGTGAAACCTCGGTTGTCAAATGTAATCTGTTCCATAAGTCCATTCAACTTCCGAAACGTTCGACAACCGAGGCACAATTGCCAGTCGGCAAATTCCTTTTTAAAAATGGAGAAATGCGCCTCGGAAGTGGTTTGATTTCTGAGGCGTGTTCAAAAATGGAAGCATTCACTTCCAGGTTGTCAGTATTCGGGTTCTGAATTGTTCGGCTTCCGAACTGTTGGACAACCGAGGTTCCACTGTACAGTGGTGCCTCGAGTTAAGTACTTAATTCGTTCTGGAGGTCTGTACTTAACCTGAAACTGTTCTTAATCACTTTAGCTAATGGGGCCTCCTGCTGCCGCTGTGCCGCCGGAGCACTATTTCTGTTCTCATCCTAAAGCAAAGTTCTTAACCTGAGGCACTATTTCTGGGTTAGTGGAGTCTGTAACCTGAAGCGTATGTAACCTGAAGCGTATGTAACCCGAGGTACCACTGTACTCCTGGTGAAGAGCTGATAGCTGCTTTTCTCCTCCCCAGTTCTTTTTGCTCTGTGCTGTTCTAAGCCCCATTTGGCTTAGCTTGCCACCTGAACTTGTTAGTGACGAAAGAATTAAGCCATGAACAGTAGCCAATGAGAGACCTTAGCTACAACATGAACCCCTGCTAGCATAGCATATCCTCCAACATTCCTCAGATGAAAATAGGGACATTTGTCACTCACCCTCCAACTGACAAGCCGTGACCCCACATTTTTTGGTGTCTCCCCCCCCCCATGAGCATTTCCTATCAAAAGAAGGTGGAGTGCCACCACCACTTCACCAACAGAGCACAAAACACATGCCCTCCACCGTCCAGAGAAAACTCCTTAATCCTGGCTATTGTTTATTATATTGTTTGGTAGATTTATGTTATGTACTGAGTTGAATAGGATCCAAAAGGCAGCAGTCTGATTGGTCCTAGAACAATAGGGTCCAGAATGCAGCAGTCTGATTGGTCCACAGAAGCCACCCAATCCAGTTCCAGGTGGAAATGAATCCACAACCTGATTGGCCTACAGGTGAATCCCAGAATTAGCCAATCACGTGGGGCCCGTTGTGTAAATAATGTATATAAAGCAGACATTCTGTGGGAACTTCCATTCCTCCTGACCACTATGAGCTGAATAAAGAGCATGAAATCCACTCTCGACTCCGAGTATATTTCAATTTACAAAAAGAAAAACACACACCAATAAATAAATTCTAGAAAGGGGCAAGAGTAGACACAGATGCACAAAGCATTGTTGCTGTTGCTGCTGCTGTTGTTTTACATCAAGCCTGCTCTGCTCTGCTCCCCCTTTCTTCCAGCTCAAGGTGCCCCTTCCCTTTGCCTGTCCCTCAGAGCTCAAGGCAAAACGATGACCAAATACAATGCTACAATATCAATATACACTCTTTATATAATATGAAATATATGAAACCACATAAACAGAAAACTTATGAATCTCCCTGTTATGAGCACCACCTGGGGTCGGCTTCATATATCTTTGATAACATACAGTCAGTAGCAGTGACTACATAACTTTATGACCACTGCTCCTCAGCAATTGTTGTTATACTTTTCCATTCAATATATAGATGGGGTATGTACCTTTGGTTTTATTTCACATTATTTTGACATTATAGTTTATGTGTATAGTTTATAATATTTCGAGTTTATTCTAGTTACCATGCATATGGAGGTCATTGTTTCAATATTCTTTTACAGTTTATGAAGCATTTCTGTATCCTTCTGCTGTGCTGAAGAAGAATTCCACGAAAACAGTGGGTATATCCGGAATCACTGTTCACTACATCTGTTTGTGAACTACTTCGGCAGCGTTGGACGCCATAAACAAAGGTTTACACCCTGTTTTCACCAGATAAGAATCTGATACATTGCTTCTTTCAGAGACTTGCATAGTCTTCAAAGACTTTCAGAGAATTATAAGACTTATGCTTATTTGGTTCTATGTTTTCAAGAGAATCCATTAAGAGTACATATTTTGTGACTTTCAGAGATTCATAAGTTTTCAGTTTATGTGATTTCATATTATATAAAGAGTATATATTGATATCGTATCATTGTATATGGTCATCGTGTTGCCTTGGATATTACTGACTATTGTTTGCCACACAGGGGTTTAATTGTTTGGTTTAATTGTTTGTCCCTCAGAGCTGGCACATCACAAGGGGCTGCGCCTTGGAGACAGCAGTCTCTCTTCCCCCTTGCCCACTCTCCAGCAGCTGATATGAGCTGGCCGAGGGAGGAGGCCAGAAACAGCAGCCATGGAGAGGCAATGGGATGCTCCTTGCAGCCACCAGCCCCCCCCACCTTCACCCAGGACAAGCACTGGCTCACCGTCCCCCTGAGCTCAGCACTGGCAGGGGAAATAGAGATATTCCAGGATCAAATCAGAAGCCAGGATGGCTTTCACAATTCCAGGACTGTTCTTGGGAAATGGGGAGACTTGGAGGGTATGGCATAGCCAGTGGTCAAGGACGATGGAGTTGTAGTTCAGCAATTTCTATAGGCGCTGGACTGTTTATCTCTGTGGATTTGTTATCCACTCGTTGTTTCTTTGGAAAATTAGGTGGAACAGAAATGTTGAGAAGAAAATTAAATACACAGAGTCAGGAAAAGAAAATGGATCCTACTAATGTAGCAGTCAGTAGATAGGGATCACCAGAGATCTTGCATAGTCTGGAAATCCCCTGGGGCTCACAATTCCCATTGCATTTATCAATAAATCAGAATTATAGCATTTCCTCTTCCAAGCAGGAAGGGCAAAGGTAGCTTGAGAGCCAGTGTGGTGTAGTGGTTAAGAGTGGTAGTCTCGTAATCTGGGGAACCAGGTTCGCGTCTCTGCTCCTCCACGTGCAGCTGCTGGGTGACCTTGGGCCAGTCACACTTCTTTGAAGTCTCTCAGCCCCACTCACCTCACAGAGTGTTTGTTGTGGGGGAGGAAGGGAAAGGAGAATGTGAGCCGCTTTGAGACTCCTTAAAGGGAGTGAAAGGCGGGATATCAAATCCAAACTCCTTCTTCTTCTTCTTCTTCTTCTTCTTCTTCTGTGAGAGGACTTGCCCAAGATCACTTAGGTTGCAATCCTGTATCCACTTTACTAACAGTAAGCATAATTAAACTCCATTGTACTTACTTCTGAGTAGGAACATCTAAGACAGCATTGTTAGTGAGCTTTGTTGCAGAGTAAGTATTTGAAGCCAGGTCTCCCAGAGATTTCAGTGGATCGTAATAACTGATAATATTTATCTTGCTTTGCTTTAAAAAGAAACCACTTAGGAACTCAAAGCAGCCGATTCTGCACAGATTGGGAAAGTAGCATATGATTTTGTCTCCTCTTCTTTGACTTGCATGTTTCTTAATCATGTTACAGTTCAGCAATAGGAAACGCAATTGTGAAATGCATGGCTGTCAGGTACGAAAATCTCAGACAGAATAATATTACATCCTACATTCGAAAGAAGACACTACATTATTGGGCAATGACAACCCACTGCAGATTATGTCTTTGTAAAGACACACTGGGAACAATTTTATTAAGTATCATTTAAAATGTCAGGATAATTTTTTTTAAGGCATCAAATCTTGTCATAGCATTCCCCCCCCCCCCCAAGTATGTAGATGTAACTCAAAAGCTAGGAAAGATAAGAAACATGCATTGGCTGTATTCAAATTCACTAAGTTGTTTCAGTTTAATTTTTGAAAAGATACTGCAGGTTATTGAATGACATGGGGTTAAAGTTATCCAACCTCACAAGGGGGGACTCTGCCAATGGAATCTCAAACTTGAAGCATGAGCTATTGCTTTCCATGCAGTAATGGGCTGGGGAGGGGGAATTTCCATGTTTTCTCTATTCTGTGTGTTGTTCCATGTATGCTTAATAGGCACATTTATTGTTAGTTTTATTTATTTCTTACATTTATATACCACCCTTTTCTTCCAAGTTGCTCAAGGTGGTGTACATGGCTCTCCTCTTGTCCATTTCATCTTCAGAACAACAACGGCTTCCTCCCCCCGTGGCAGAAGATAAGCAGAACAAAGGGGAATGAGTCTTCCTACCAGTTAGAAACTTTAATAATCATAGAGAGAGAACAAAGAACCCATCTCCTAGAAATGGCAGTGTTCCTAATTAAGGATCCACCCGCTTACATCCCTATTAATTTACATCACTTCTACGTCTTATAATATGAGCCTGACCCCTCTGTGCTTTGTGTGCTTTCTGTTCTGCCACTTTCTCAGCTCTTCTTGACCTTGGGGAGAATGGATGAATGCTTTCCAGAGATAGTGAATCTGTTAACCCCCTCTCTCTCCCAGTGTTTCTTCTCCTAGCTGTTCCCCATCCAGTACTTCCCAGCTTCTGCCTTCTGAACTATGCCCCTCTGCAAACCACTGTTCCAAATCTATACTGTCTTCCTGCTCCTGGGAAGATTCAGGATCTGAATCAGGAACAGGAGGAGGGGAGACTCCCACCATTCCTCCTCAGTGCAGCCCTCCTCAGCACACACCCTGACACCCTGTAAGGTAGGTGAGACTAAGATGGTGATTGGCCCAAGGTTACACATTGAACTTTGTGGCTGAGTGGGGATTTGAACAATAGTCTCCCAGGTCCTAGTCCAACACACCAGAAAGTGTTTCCTTATGGCAACTGAAGACCCTCCCCTTTGTGTCATGCTCACAGAAAGAGAGACATGATGAATGGGACAGATCATATTATTATGATCTTTTTTTGTGAAGCCAAAAAGTTGTGACATTTAGCCACCAGCCAGCTTGAACATACATTTTTTGCCAAGTTACTGCGTAGCATACAACACAGTATAGATTTCCCCAGCTATACATCATAGTTTAGTGCTTTTATGCTGCTGTTTAATACAAGTTAGACATCAGGATTTATTTTCCATTTGTTTGTGTTAATAATATAGCGGCTATATTATAGCCCTAAGAAAACATATGTCTCACATGATCACAGGCTAGGCTCTCCCAGCAGGGGAATTTATTTTGTCAAAAAACTGACCAGACACAATAAAGGAAGGATGAAGATGAGAGAAAAGAAGAGCTCTTACAGTGGGGAGAAGGAAGGGAGGAGAAGATATATGTGTGTGTGTTCCACATCTAGGATGTACTTTTCCATATGAAGGTTGCAAAGCACAAAAGGTTTTTCAGAATGTTGAGAGGCAGGGAAATCTACTTTTCTATAGCTGGAAGCGGTCCATTTTTGTTTTGTGTTTTTATATTTGGGTCTGTCCATATTTGAGCATTACTTAGCTGTTAATCCACTTTCTCCCCATTCAAAGTATTATTTTTACAATAATTTTTATTAATGTTTGAAAGAAAATATACCAAGGTTAATATCCAATATATGTTTTTTCAAATATAAAACACCAGTCTAAATAAAAATACATGTCAAAAAAGGAAAAGGAAAAAGAGGAAAGAAAAAATAAAACTTCTGATTGTTCATCTGTTAGTTATATATAGTAAATTATTCAAAACATCCACTCCAAGATAACACCCAACATTTCCACTTTCTAGAAACCAATATTTTCTTAAATTCTCAAACCCAGATGTCATAAGTTCATTTTCTTTTTCAATCTGTAAAGAATTCCCAGTCTTTAGTAAATATTGACAGTTGGATTTTTCTCTAGTTATATATGTCAACTTTGCTATCTCCGCTAAATCCAATACAGTGGTACCTCGTGTTATGGACGGGATCCATTGTGGAGGCCTGTCCGTAACGTGTAAAGCCCACAACTCGAAGCACCACATCTGCACAGGCACGCAGCGTGGTTTGGCTCTTCTGTGCATGTGTAAGTGGTGAAACCCAGGAACTTCCGGGTTGCCGCGGGACGCAAGAAAAAACACACAACCTGAAACGGATGCAACATGAGGTATGACTACCCATCTTTGTGCATATAAAAGTCATTGTGATCATATATTGTCTTTTTCTAATTGTATATTCATTATTTCTAGCAGGAAATTGTATATTCATTATTTCTAGCAGGAAAGTTCTGGCTGCAATTGAACACTAAGCTTTAAAATATTCTGCATCAATGCAGAATGAGATCAAAAGTAGTCCTCTCCTGCGTGCATTTGAATTTGTATAGAAGGAGCAATTTGGGTCTTTCCCATTCATCCCATTCAGCAGCAGGAGAAAAGCAAATATTTCCACACTGACTTCCTCCACCCCTCCACCCCGCGAAAAGCAAGACCCCCCCCCCACTTCTTCAACTGGAACAGTTGGATGCAGTGACCGATCATTTCCACACAGCCTCTTCTCTGTGCATTAAAAATCTATATATGGCCTAGGACCCTCGTACCTACAGGACCGCCTCTCCTGGTATGTCCCACGGAGGACCTTACGGTCTTCAAATAAAAACATCTTGGAGATCCCGGGCCACAGGGAGGTTAGGCTGGCCTCAACCAGAGCCAGTGCTTTTTAGGCTGTGGCCCCGATCTGGTAGAATGCTCGGTCACAAGAGACTAGGGCCCTGCGGGACTTGACATCTTTCCACAGGGCCTGCAAGACAGAGCTGTTCCACCAGGCCTTTGGTCATGGCACAGTCTGACCCCCTCTCTCCTTCTGTAATCCTCATAGAACTCTAGCCCAATGGTTGCCATTAATTTGATTCTGAATTGATTTCAGAATGTATTTTTTTTTTAAAAGCGTTTATTAATTTTCCAATAAGAACATCCAATTACCATATCAAATCAAATCCAATAAAAATAAATACCGTATTTTTTGCTCTATAAGACTCACTTTTTCCCTCCTAAAAAGTAAGGGGAAATGTGTGTGCGTCTTATGGAGCGAATGCAGGCTGCGCAGCTATCCCAGAAGCCAGAACAGCAAGAGGGATCGCTGCTTTCACTGCGCAGCGATCCCTCTTGCTGTTCTGGCTCCTGAGATTCAGAATATTTTTTTTCTTGTTTTCCTCCTCCAAAAACTAGGTGCGTCTTGTGGTCTGGTGCGTCTTATAGAGCGAAAAATATGGTAACTTAATTTTTCTAAAAGTCCAATTGTCTTCCAAATGGCAATCTTAATTTTTTGGCTACCCACGGTCTGAATTCCAAAGCACGGTCTGAATTCCAAAATCACACAGTCAATTAATTAAAATACATTCTGAGATTTCAGAATGTATTTTAATTAATTGACTGTGTGATTTTATGTACACTGTGCTATTTTTACTTGTTGTTAGCCGCTCTGAGCCCGGCTTTGATCGGGGAAGGCGGGATATAAAAAAATAAAAATTATTATTATTATTATTAGTTTCCATATGCTAATCATCCCTCAATATTACCCACTGTATAATTTTAAGGTTTATCTTTACAAAGTAGATTTATGCAGCATATATGGGAATAGCATAGTACATTGTTGGAATGCACAAGCTCCCAGATTCAACCCCTGACATCACCAGGTAGGGCAAGAGAAGGTGTCCGTCTCCTCTAGAGAGCTGCTGACAGTCTGCATCGGCCCTGTTATGCTCAATTGCCTACTGGTCTGGCTTGGTAGAAGTCAGCGTCTTAGGCTCCTGTGCTTCCTATACATGAAGGAAGCAGCATTTGGAAACCTGGATAGCTCAGCTGGTTAGAGCATGGTGCTGATAATGCCAAGTGTCAAGGTTTCAGGGAATCCTATCCCTCCCACGGTGGGATGCCAAGAAGCAGAAAAATAAGAAGAGTTCCTATCAAGTAGTTTAGTCAATATTCACAGAGAGAGAGAAAGGAATGTGGTTTCTCTTAGATAATGGCATTGCTCCAAGTAAAGTCCCACCCCCTCAGTTCCTCCTGTTCTATGTCACTCCTGCACTGGCGGATCTGTGCTTTCTGCCTCTGAGCTTTCTGTTCTACTACTCTCAAGGCACGCCTGGTCCTGGGAGGGCGGGTCAGGAATGCTTTCAAGAGACACTGAGTCTGTTAGCTGTCTCTGCCCTGGTGCTTCTTCTTCTTGCTCCTGCTCACTCCCCAATATTTCCCAGCTTCTCCCCTCTGCAGCCTCTGAACTATGCCCTTTTGCAAACCACTGTTCTAAATCTATACTGTCTCCCTCTTCTTGGGGAAGTGTAGAAGGAGGAGGGGGCAGACTCCACCATTCCTCCTCTTCAGACCATTCCCGGACACCAAGGTTGCAAGGTATGATCCCATTTGGAACAGCTGCATGTTGCAGGGGGTTGGACTAGATGATCCTCAGGGTCCCTTCCAACTCTATAATGCTATGAGTTTTAGATCTAGGGGAGATACTAATGTTCGGTTTGGAGGGTGGTGGGGAATTGTTATAAATCATTTGAAGCATGTGGACCACATAAAGTTTTCACATCATCGGTATAAGCACTGTTCATTGTTGATTCTCAAAGCTAAACGAGCTTCCTCTATCCATTACCCTTGATTAATGATGACATATTGGGCAGACATTGCTACCACAGGATTACGGAGGAAGGGCATTCTGAAAACCAAGCACATGTGGAAGTGAGAGTGATAAGGCCTTTCAAATTATTCATGGTTAATGAACAGACTAGTAAAGGCCGAGAGGTGAGCTTGTATTTTTTTTAAAAAAGAAAAGCATTACATTCAGAGTCCAAAACAAATTAAATAGAAAATCTAAGCTGCAGAAATTGCCCTCCCCACTGCCCTCCCATGCAGTAATACTGATAAAACACTGAAATCCTCTACTCATTTAATGGTCTGTCTTCCAGATAGCCAGCATGAGTCATACTCAGAGTAGACATATTGAAATCTTTGGCCACAAGTAACTTCAGTCCATTTATTTTAATGGGTCTACTCAGGATGCATTCAAACACAAGAATTATTGTGTTAGTTTTCCTGACTCCAAATTTTGTCACATGAAATTACAACACATTTTTACAAATTGTGTTGCTGTTTTATTGTTTGCTGTGCTGGGCTCCTGTGGAAGGAATGTGGGGTGACAAAAAAATAAATACTGCTCTCCCCACTCCCCATAAACTCCACCTGTCTGGTTCTGGCTTCTAGGAGAAAACAGAAACAAATGAGTTGTGCATAAAATATATTAGCTGGGAATGGAAATATAACCATTTAGAACTCATGAGCATTCATTTCACAATATCTGAAACCAATGGTTCTGATTCATTTCAGTTTTGATTGATCACAAAACAAATGCCCTTTCCTATCAAAAGTGTGGATAAAAGAGATAGCCGTAGTAGCACCTGACCCTTCTATTTAATTTCTCAAGGTCTACTCTGTGTGAACACTGCAGTGCGTTAGTGACACAACACCAGCGCACTCCTAGGCCTCTTCTGTCCTTGCGATAAAGAGTTATGGAAACACATTATGGAAAGCATTGGAGATGAGGGTGCTAACTTCACAAATATCCAGGGCCTTTTTCCCCCAGCCGGAACTCACCAGGATTCAGTTCTGGCAGGTGAGCGCCATTGCTATTATAAGAGAACAAGGGAGGTGTTCATGGTGACTTCCAGCACCTCTTTGTCTGGAAATATAGCGCTGGACATACCCATTGTTTTTCCTGTCACCCCTCTAACTTGGGGTGGGCAACAGTTTGAAGTAAGAAACCTCCTGCAGTTGTGGTGGCTCAGCACTAAGTATAGAACCTTGGAAAGCCAAGGTTCCAAAATACATGGGGAACCTCCACATGGCAGTGGCAGATGAGTGTTCTTGTCCCTGCTGCCTTCCTTTTGTGTTCCTTTTCCTATTTATCTTATTGACCAAAGAGGGCTCCATTCATTACATGGTGCCCATTTGGATAGGAACAGAGACACCAGCTTACGAGGGCAATCGGAGGGGCCAACATCATGCATGATAAAACGTCCTGCATGTCACGTGCATGACATCAGGATGTCTGGAGGAGCCAGAGGGCAGAGCCAAACACAGTGGCTATGTGGCTTCAATAGACGGTGGCTTCCTCCTGGTACCACCACCACAGTAGGAGGAGGAGGAGATGGCCACCAGAAGAGCACCACACTCCATCTCCTCTTCCTCCTCAACATTGGGGGGGGGGCAGTTCTCTCACAAAAGATATTGAGGAGGCCCAAAACAGCTCAGCCCCCAGAAGCTGGCACCTCTGGATAGGAAGGAAAGTGCTGCCAATCACCTGCCAGTGTGGTCTAGTGGTTAAGAGTGGTAGTCTCGTAATCTGGTGAACCAAGTTTGCTTCCCCGCTCCTCCACATGCAGCTGCTGGGTGACCTTGGGCTAGTCACACTTCTCTGAAGTCTCTCAGCCTCACTCACCTCACAGAGTGTTGTGGGGAAGGAAGGGAAAGGAGAATGTTAGCCGCTTTGAGACTCCTTAGGGTAGTGATAAAGCGGGATATCAAATCCAAACTCCTCCTCCTCCTCCTCCTCCTCCTCCTCCTCCTCCTCTTCTTCTTCTTCTTCTTCTTCTTCTTCTACTACTACTTCTTCTGCCATGGGCATTATCCAATTGGCCCCCTTGGTTCTTGTGCAGCCCCATTCCAAACCTGAATTCGAAAGTAAAATGGCCCTGGAAACTGGAGAAATAACCACATATTTCTGTCATCCGTATATTGCTTCTTGGACACTTAGGGAGGAAATGTAGCGTTCTTGAAACAGAAGTGGTTCCTTGAGGTAATCTGTGAAGTCCTTAAATCATACACACATGTGAATCTGTTTTGAGTGTTGCTTATTTCTTTCTCTTGATAAAGTTGCCAGTTACTCAGTAAACTGAGTCATATGCTTTCCGACAATGGTTGGAAAAAATGTTGACCATTTATACGTCAGCCAGCAGAGTGACATCTTGCAGAGCACAGCCCAAAAAGAAAGCCTATATAATGCCACAGTATTCACGGCCCTTTGTGACCTTTTCTGGCAGGTCAGAATTCCTAGAAATATGATCTAGCATCCGCAAAGGCAGTGGAAATGACTTGTGCACAATTACGGGAATCCAGAAGTTTTCTCATTGTTTTGTATAAATTGTGTACTGACATGGAAAGTGATATCAAAATCTTCCCCTGCTTCAGTTCCACACTAAGTACGCTGAGATGAGTGATTGCAATTCAGAAAGGAGGAGAAGGAAATGACCTTTTATTTCCACTGCAAAATAAATCACAAGTGTGTGATTGCAGCGTTTTTAGCACATTACGGTCCTATATCGAGCGACGGCTTCTTTCTTGCTTGATTTTTTTCCCCTCCCAGTGTCACAATTGTTGTTCTCCTGTGTGTTACAGGGCAACAGTGATGTAGTTGAAAAGGAAAGAGTGGGAAATGGATTGACACTAGTATGCCCTTTGCAGGTTCTTAATGCAAGATCTCCACACACACCCCATGCAAGCAGAACTAAATCAAATGGTTGCCTTATGACTGCTACTGGAAGCTACAGGCTATAACAAGCACATTGTGTATGTTCTGTGACAATGAAGGATGCATACAAAGCACCCAGATGGATAGATAGATTTTGATTGTAGGGCTCCATGACAAAGCAAAGTGCAGTGCCAGAACTGACAGCAGGTTACATTTTAAGACGTTTCTCAAACTGATACAATCTCAGCAAATCCAGGCATTACCTGGTTGAGGAACAATGGCTAAGACCTTGCTTCTGATAGAGTTAGGTGGCTGCAATGGCTTGAGCTTGCATCTGATTTTGTTGTTGTTGTTGTTGCAGTGAAATTTCATTAGAGACATACACACAAAAATTAGTGATGCCTTTGCAGATAATTACAAACACATATATAGAAATGTTTTATTGCTCAAAGAACATGTCAGTGTTACTCTGTAAAATATTAAATGCAGGATTGAAGTGCGTGTTTTGCTACTCTGATATTTAATAAACAATTGCCAATTTTCAATAAAACAAATCTATTTTTTGTTTTGTTTCGCTAACTTGTATCATGCTAAATACCTTAATGTAGTCTTAATTGCAGATTAATGTTTATGTTCCCATTCTTCAATTGCTCCCCAAATAATTATATTCTAGCTGGTGTCACCTTATAACACTATACTTGTTATTTACAGGTTGGGTATACGTTGATGCAATATTAAAAGTTCAAGAAAAGAGCATTCCAGTTATTCTATAAATTCCAGTCATTCTATAAAACAATTTTATTAGCAAATGAACAGTTCTACCAGAAACAAGAACAAGGCCGTTTGCTTCAACATTTTCTGCGTGTTGGATTATAAATACCCATAATTTTACAGCAGCGGAAGGGAACCTGAGACCCTCCAGATGGTGGTGGGCTCCAACTCCCATCAACCCCTGCCAGAATTCTGCTCACCGTTAGGCTAGGCACTTCTGCTGTTGCTGCCTAACAGTAAGCAGAATTAGGATGCAAAGAGGCCTGGTTGCAAGACGATACACTATGGCATCCCCATGGAATAATTCATGATTCAGCCTAATGCCAGCAGGGCCGTCTTACCCATAGGCGCTAGGGGTGTGGGGCACCCGGGCACCTGGCTCTCAGGGGCGCCAGGCCGAGAGTTTGGGGGCCAAGAGTTGAGTCAAGGGAAGAGCACACCCGTCGATCGGAGCGCCGCTGCGGGCTCTTCTGCTACAGGCAGCTCTGTACCACGAGTTTGGGGGTGACCGAGCCAATGAGATACTGAGGCGGCCAGCTGGCTCCGCCCTCCTTTGTGCCTGGGACTGGGCAACCGGGGACCGGGGGGGGGGGTGCGCCAGGTGGTTCTTTGCACCCCAGCGCTGCATATGCTTAAGACAGCCCTGAATGCCAGTTCACAATTCTAAAGGACAATGGGGACGATGGCTGAAAAAAATAGTTGTGTGAATCTACCCTGTTTACATATTAAATCTTTCTGTGAGTGCCTTTAAATGTACACAGAAATATGACAGCACTTAACTCCTGGCTTTATTTAAATGTCATTTTCTTTGACTTTTGTCTCTGCCTCAGAAGGCTAACTCTTGTTTTTCCACCTGAAGAGCTCTCCAGGTTTGGCTATTTAATAATGAGTGCATTCACCAGGCCGCACAGTCTTGAGTTTTGTTGTTGTGCAACTTGGCCCAAAATCACAGTGCCATGCATTACACAGAAATCTTTCAGTCGCAACTGCACGCAAACAATTAACTTTTATTTACATTTGCAATGGGGCTTCACTGGCAGGACTCCTTAATTTGACCCTGGTGAAAGACTCTCATTTTTGTAGCTGCACAAACAGTGCATTTAAGCACTAGGTGTTTTTGACAGGTCCCTCCCCCCCACACACACACTAAATGCTGGTCCTGCACATTTGGAAGAAGGGAGAGAGGGAGGAAAATGCTCTAGAAATTGCATGAGGCTGAGCCCAAATTAAAATTAAATGATGCTGAAATGTGAAAGCTAAATCATTTACAGCAGGCTGAGAGATGAAATGCAAATTTTAGCTGGCATTATAAAGGTCTCTGCGGAGAGATTTTTGACGCTCTGTCATTTTGTTAAGAGTGCAGATTATATCCATCAATTGGAAATCAATATGTATAGTTGGATGTTATTTTTAAATAGCTGGGTAAATGATTGTTGTAAATAAACAGGACATTTTGAGGTAATTGTTTTAGCCACAAACATTATAATTTTCACAGCGTAAGCTCAGGTTTGATTTTGTGGATGTTAACACACTTAGAAGTGCAAAATATCTCTCTGTCTATAGTATTTATTCAACATTCCTAGGCATCCCTACATGACCATTTCTACAGTATGCTACAAGGCAGTGGGGAGAGTAGCCGTTGGCCAAAATCAACTTATACCTGCTCTTTGAACTGAGAACTGCACAAGAAGTCTGTCAAGCTTTTGCAAGGAAAGTTTCCCAATGGACTGTCCTCTGTATGTTTTATTCTTGGCTTTAGCTTCACACATATAGATCTCTCTTTTTTTTGTTTTAAGAAAATGAATATACAGTTAAGAGAAAACAGCTGCCATTTGGAGAAAATAGGTAGATCAGTTTCTAAAACCCCAGCAGAGTGTATACATCTACATTTGCTACTGGCTCTCCTTTGTGAGCTGCCTTCTAGTAAATATGTTCCCTACAGAGATGATTTGGCAAGCCTGTCTGTGCTGAGGAAACACATTATTTTCCTTCTCGCATCACATGGGTATTGTCAAGCATTCATTTCCAATAACAAGTTCAACACGGTATCTGCAGTTATCAGTGTAGCAGTCTTATTATTTTCTTTATTCCACGGGAAGGAGGGGAGGAAAAGCACTAGTCTGCTCCTACTCTAATATCTGTGCACATGAGATTGTCATTGTATGGCAAGAAATATCTGGAATGGGCCGATTTAGTAGGACTTTTTGTAAATCTGCACTGCCAATCCATGTAATGAAGTAAACATTTTGGGCACCATCCACAGTGATGTTCTCCTGAGCCCCTTTCATGGAAACTGCAGAAGGACCCCATTGTACTATTCCCATTGGCTTATGTGAACTTTGTGCATGACAACTTCTGTAGTTGTGGTGTAGTGGTTAAGAGCAGTAGTCTCGTAATCTAGGGAACCGGGTTCGCGTCTCCGCTCCTCCACATGCAGCTGCTGGGTGACCTTGGGCCAGTCACACTTCTTTGAAGTCTCTCAGCCCCACTCACCTCACAGAGTGTTTGTTGTGGGGGAGGAAGGGAAAGGAGAATGTGAGCCGCTTTGAGACTCCTTAAAGGGAGTGAAAGGCGGGATATCAAATCCAAACTCCTCTTCTTCTTCTTCTTCTTCTTCTTCTTCTTCTTCTTCTTCTTCTTCTTCTTCTTCTTGGATTGTATCCCTATTTAGTTTGGGAGTTCACTGTGCTCCTTCTGCATAGTATGGATGTAATTAACTGGGATAGTCACAGGAGCAACAAGAACAACCCAGGAAGAAGAACAGGACAGGAGGACAGGAAGAAGAAGGGCCAGTGGACTGGGGTTTTCTATAATAATGGCCAGCCTACAGCAAAGCAAAATTTTTGAAAATATTTATGTGAACAAGAGCAGTCTTGGCTTGAAGTTTGGTAAAGTAGTTCCTTTACAGTATAAGATACAGTGGTACCTCGGGTTAAGAACTTAATTCGTTCTGGAGGTCCGTTCTTAACCTGAAACTGTTCTTTTTTTTTTTTTTTAAAGATATTTATTAAAATTTCAAAAAAAGGTTACATTGATAAGAAAAATAACAATAGAAAAAAGAAAAATACAAAGTACAAAAAAACCAATTAAAAACAATTCCATCTTTTCATCACTTCTCTTACATTTACTTGTTTCCCGGACCTACTCATACCTCCCTTTTTTGTATTCCAATTCAATTTATTGGTCCAGCAATTCCTTTCCCTCCTTTTTAATCCTGATCTTTAATCTTAATATATTATAGCATTAGGTTTTTACGTATTGAAAACCAATTTTTCCATATTCTTTTATACCATTACAGCTAGAAACCACTTAACTTCAATCCAACATCATTCTAACATTCATTAATTTTACAATATTTCTGTAAGTAGTCTTTAAATTTCTTCCAATCTTCTTCCACCGACTCTTCTCCCTGGTCTCGGATTCTGCCAGTCATTTCTGCCAATTCCATGTAGTCCATCATTTTCATCTGCCATTCCTCCAGTGTGGGTAGATCTTGTGTCTTCCAATACTTTGCAATAAGTATTCTTGCTGCTGTTGTAGCATACATAAAGAAAGTTCTGTCCTTCTTTAACACCGATTGGCCGACTATGCCCAGGAGGAAGGCCTCTGGTTTCTTCAAGAAGGTATATTTAAATACCTTTTTTAATTCATTATAAATCATCTCCCAGAAAACCTTAATCCTTGGGCACGTCCACCAAAGGTGAAAGAATGTACCTTCAGTTTCTTTACATTTCCAACATTTATTATCGGGCAAATGGTAGATTTTTGCAAGCTTGACTGGGGTTATGTACCACCTGTATATCATTTTCATAATATTCTCTCTTAAGACATTACATGCCATAAACTTCATATCTGTGGCCCACAACTGTTCCCAGTCAGCCATCATTATGTTATGTCCAACGTCTTGTGCCCATTTAATCATAGCAGATTTCACCGTTTCATCCTGAGTATTCCATTTCAATAGCAAGTTGTACATCTTTGACAAAATCTTAGTTTTGGGTTCTAACAATTCTGTTTCTAATTTTGATTTTTCCACCTGGAAGCCAATTTTCTTGTCCAAATTGTATGCCTCCATTATCTGATAATAATGAAGCCAGTCTCGCACTCTGTTTTTTAGTTTTTCAAAACTCTGCAGTTTCAATCTATCTCCATCTTGTTCCAAAATTTCCCAATATTTCGGCCATTTAACCTCCATATTGAGCTTTTTCAGAGCTTTCGCTTCCATCGGTGACAGCCACCTTGGGGTTTTATTTTCCAATAAATCCTTATATCTTATCCAGACATTAAAAAAATGCTTTCCTGACAATATGGTTTTTAAATGCTTTATGTGCTTTGACCTTATCATACCACAGATATGCATGCCATTCAAATACATTGTTAAAACCTTCTAGATCCAAAATGTCAGTGTTTTCAAGAAGCAGCCATTCTTTCAACCAGCAAAAAGCTGCTGATTCATAATAAAGTTTGAGGTCTGGCAGGGCAAATCCACCTCTTTCCTTTGCATCTGTTAGTATTTTAAATTTTATTCTGGGCTTCTTGCCCTGCCAGACAAATCTAGAAATATCTCTCTGCCACCTCTTGAAACAGTCCATTTTGTCCACAATTTGCAATGTTTGAAACAAAAACAACATTCTGGGCAATACATTCATTTTTACCACAGCAATACGACCCAGCAGTGAAAGCTTCAAATTTGACCAAATTTCTAAATCTTTTTTCACTTTAGCCCAGCATTTTTTTCCAAGGTCTTCTGGAAATGCAGGCTCAAGATTTTATCTCTCTCCTCTTTTGTTCGGAGGGTGATCAAACAGTCTCTCACCCTGTTCTTTCTCCCTCCTTTTCCAAGCCTAAAAGCACTCACTATCTTGAAACTATCCTTCCCCAAATCTGGGTTCCAAAAGTCTGCAAATTCCTGCGTAAGAAATTCAATCAAATTGTCTTTCTCCACTTCAGGTACAGCCCTGACCCTTAAATTCACTTGTTTCTCCTTCAACTCAATCATAGACAGTATTGACTTGTGGTCTTCAAGTTGGTTGTGTAACGGTGGTATCTTCTCTTCTACAACAGTGGCTGTAGCAGTTGCAATTTCTTTAGCCTCTTCGGCTGTCTTTCGTATCGAGGTGGATTCCTGTAATAGTTTCTGGATAGTTTCTGTATTGGTATTTACCTTCTGTCCCAAATTATTAATACTTGTCGTATTTTGATCAATTTTACCCGATGCCTCGGCTACTTGTTTACTTATTCTTTCCAAAGATTCATTAATTTTACCTAGTGCCTGAGCCAGGGCATCGTCAGCTGCCATACCTTTGGGTTTAGGTTGTGCCGATGAGGTTGCTGTTGGTAAACCAGGAGGGCCAGATGTCGAAGCCCTTCTTTGCAGCCCACCGTCTGTGTGAAATACTCTGCCAGACCTCGTTGCTTGTAACAAATCTATCTTCTCTTTCCCATCTGCCATAACCCTCAAGATATAACCCAAGGTCAATCTCACGATCAGAGTCAGAGTTGTTTTGAAGTGGAAAATTCCCTTAGGAAATTGAAGTGGAAAATTCCCTTAGGCCAGCTGCAGTTGTAGCAGTTTCAAGCTTCCTCTAGGGGGACACAGTAACAGTCAAAAATGTCTTAAAGTAATTAACTTCTCCCTTTAGCCCCCCAATTTACCAAAAAGACAACAGTTTCTATCTCAGTAGTTTCCTGTTACTTTAAAACCAGGAGATACCTGTCAGCAATATTGTATCTTAGTTGTATCTCAGATGCAGAGTTAACTGTCAAAGAGTACTTTCAGCAACAGCGCAGTTCTCAATACGGCTTCTTACTGTCACTGGGAACCCGTTCCAGGGTTTTAAGCGGTGGATTTTATCTCCTCTTCCTCTCTTTTTTCAAGGAAATAACGTTCAAACCTTCTCCCCCCTCCTCCCCTGCAATCAAGGGGGGGAAATCACAGTTTTGATGCTCGAATTATAATCCTTTTCCAACGTCTTTTAAAGCTTCCGCTTTCAAGTTCATTGCTTTACTCCGTTTACAAGAACGGGAGGCAGACTTCCTGGTTTATACCTCTCCGCTTCGGTGCCGAATTATTCATAAAATTTGTAAAGTTCCCTTAATTCCAAAGTTAGCCTACTCACGGATCGTTGTTTTACAGCCAAATTGTCCCAGGAAAAAGGCAGCGCTCTCCGGTAACAGCTGCGCGGCTTCACTCCACGGAAGAAGCAGACGACTCACAGCACAGCGCCACTTCCCCGCTCCGCTCCGGAGCCCGTTGCCGGGCTCCTTTGCCAATGGGGGGGGCGCAAATGGTGCCCGCCGAGTCCCACGGTCACAGGCTTCACCTGCCTGTGATTTTTGAAGGGTCCCCGCTGCGCCGTAGCGGTACAGACCCGATTTCTGTAGAGCCGGTTCCTTCCAAATCAGAGGGAATCCGCCATTACCGATGGCACCACCCCAGAAGTCTTCTAACCTGAAACTGTTCTTAACCTGAGGTACCACTTTAGCCAATGGGGCCTCCTGCTGCCGCCGCAGCTGCACAATTTCTGTTCTCATCCTGAAGCAAAGTTCTTAACCCGAGGTACTATTTCTGGGTTAGCAGAGTCTGTAACCTGAAGCGTCTGTAACCCGAGGTACCACTGTATAGTTAAACAGCAAGTAAAAAGAGAATTGACATTTTTGGAACACTTGATTGTGGCACGTAATGTTAATGCCAAAGGACAGATTGCCCAAATATAGAAAATATTAATAACATTGGATACAGGTGACCTAATATGATTGCAAAAATGTTGGGGAATGATTTGGGTTATAATATGGGAAAGAATGTGGAACAAGATGTCTATGAAATCAATCTCAGCAAAGTTTCAAGAATATACTCATGATAATCATTAGGTGATTCTATACACTAGTGATTTGATCACAAATTAAGCCTACTCTATGCCCAAAATACTAGTGCTGTAAAAAAAAACCCATAAAGGTTCGTCTTTCCACTTCTGGTGGGACAGTCCTCTCAGTGGCAGCTTTTTGGGTGCTCCTAGAAATTAATTTAATAGCAAAACAAGACTTGGCACCAATCACTTCATTAGTATGACTGAGGATATGGAATGGGCCAAAGGAAGATGGTTTGGATAAAGAATTGATTCTATTTTTATTGTTAGCAGTCAAGACGGTTAGTACAAGGAAATGGAAATATTTAGAGGGCTTAAATAAAGATTTGAGTCAAAATAACTCAGGAATTAAGGCTGATGGGAGTTGTAATAAATCTATATCCAGAGGGCACCAGATTGGGGAAAACTCCTGTTTGCAAACTACAATGAAGAAGTGTGCAAAATTAATTTGTTTGTCAATGTCAAAAAAGACATATTAGAATCATAGAGTTGGAAGAGACCACAAGGGCCATCGAGTCCAACGCCCTGCCAAGCAGGAATATGATATCAAATCAGTGTGACCTTTTTTCATTTGATAAAGTGAATTCAGGCCTTAAAAACCAGAGCTTTCTATTATGTGCTTATGAGTGTGCCTGCTGAGATTATACAGCAAGTGCAGAACTTTGCTTAACGAATAAAGGGCCCGCAATCAATTACAAAGCAGACCTTCCTATCTAGGCTAGACACATGGAGACCACAATGCTATCTCATCAGGGAACCCACTGCGTCCAGGTGCCTTTTGGAAGAACGATGTAGGAACATGCTTCCTTGCATTTGGGGAATGATTTGAGGGGGTTATTTCTGAATGAGTAATTAAAGGGAATCAATCTTCTTTGCATTTGCCACTGCCATGAAAAGCACCATAGCTGTGCAATAATCGCATGCAATTATTCAACTACCCCTTTGGCAAGGACAACATAATTAGTCCTGGTGGTGTCGAGAGATTCCCTTTATACCCAACAAATTGGCAGTTTTAATCAAGTGTTGCTGAAAATGTCTCATAACACAAGGAAAACAATAAGTGAAGGTACCAGGCCCCCAAGCTGTGTGACTCCTATCTACAATGGTACAATTTTACAATACTAACAACATGATGAATACTACCAATCCCTGCATAAGCTGATTATAATTGCATATCAGTCTTGAGTCACAATGGTGCCTATTTGTTTGGAATCCAGGATGTCACCCTATTTATGCCTTGGCAGATGAGCCGCTTTGAGATGTTAGCCATCGCTCAAACTCTGCTTCCAGAACATCCCTCCAAGCCACCTACTATCGCAGCAATGAAGAACATGCCTGGAACTCTCTGAGTGACTTGCTGAGCCATCAGGAAATGTCAAATAGCCCAGAGCCTGAGCTGCTGAAAGCATATGGGAGAGTTAAAAGAGAGTTCACTGCAAAAAAAACAGCAACAACATTCTGCTGGGCTAGGCAAAGAAGAAAACAATCTGTATATAGAGCAAGGGTAGTCAATGGGTATTCCAACCAGCCCCAGCCAGCATGGCCAATGGTCAGGGATGATGGGATTTGTAGTCCAGCAGCTTCCGGAGAGTACCACATTGGATATACCTGATGCACAGAGCAGGTCAGAAATTTAAGAAGTTCCTCGGACCTGAACACATGAGCAGTGCCTTGATGCAAAAGGCTAGGTGATCCACAGACTGTTCAAGTGAAGGACCATCAATTCTGGGGTGCTTTGCTGATGAACCCACACAACCCAGACCATAACATAACACAAAGAAGTAAAGGTAAAGGGATCCCTGGTCTAGTCGTGACTGACTCTGGGGTTGCGGCACTCATCTCGCTTTACTGGCCGAGGGAGCCGGTGTACAGCTTCCGGGTCATGTGGCCAGCATGACTAAGCCGCTTCTGGCGAACCAGAGCAGTGCACGGAAACGCCGTTTACCTTCCCGCCGGAGCGGTACCTATTTATCCACTTGCACTTTGACGTGCTTTTGAACTGCTAGGTTGGCAGGAGCAGGGACCGAGCAACAAGAGCTCACCCCGTCGCAGGGATTCGAACCGCCAACCTTCTGATCGGCAAGACCTAGGCTCTGTGGTTTAACCCACAGTACCACCCGCGTCCCTGCTCTTAACTTACAAAAGAGCTATCCCATACAAGACATAAGTGACTGCAAAAAGCAGGGTTTTGCGTGAAGGAACATTCTTCCACCTCTGGTGGACTTGCCCTAAAGTGAAGGCGTTCTGGGAAATGATTTATAATGAACTGAAAAAGGTATTTAAGTATACCTTCACAAAGAAACCAGAGGCCTTTCTTTTGGGTATTGTCGGCCAAGGGGTGGTAAAGAAGGATTGGACATTTTTTATGTACGCAACAACAGCAGCAAGGATACTTCTTGCAAAGCACTGGAAAGCTCAAGATCTACCCACACTGGAAGAATGGCAGATGCAACTGATAGACTATATGGAACTGGTTGAGATGACCGGCAGAATCCGTGACCTGGGAGAGGAGAGGATGGAGGAGGACTGGAAGAAATTCAAGATTTATCTACAAAAATACTGTAATTTGAGTGAATGTTAAGCAGGATGCTAGATCATAAATAATTGAGCACCACTAAATTAGATGATTTAAGATGATAAGTGAGATTGAGAAAATATAAATTTTTTCGAGAATTACAAGATTATAAATAAATAGATGGGACATAAGAATGCAAACAAGATGATAAATTGCTGGCAAAAAGTTATAACGATGAAAGTGGGGGCGGGAGATGTGAGGGAGTCCAAAGAAGATGTGAAACTATGTTAAGACATATGCTATATTGTTTATTATATCTATTCTGTATGTTAAACCCTAATAAACATTTATAAAAAAAATAAAAAAAAGCAGGGTTTTGCTTCCACGAAGCTTAAAATCTAATTTCAATATAAATGAAGGAAGGAGGAGAGCAAACAGAAAAGGGCAACTTCATAAACATGCACTGACTGTATGTTCATTTTTATGCATGTTTATGTAGTTGCCCTTTTCTGTTTCTTCTTCCCCTTCTTCCCCCCCACCCCTGTTCGGGGTGGGGGGACCACTGGATTTGAGCATCAAGAGCTATTCCACCTTCATTTAAGTAATACCCATTATGACTTCATTTCTGAGGCCATTCTGTTGTTATTTGAAGCAGTTAAATCGACAACAGTGTACCTCATAGCTTGTAAAATGGGAACGCTGTGCTCACCTTCTCGACAGACAGCAACAGCATGATTGCAAATCGTAAGACCTAATATGGCCATCAGGGTGGACCAGTTTGGGGGTGTGGAGACAAAAGGCCACAGTAACAATTGGTAGAGCAAGACACTCTTAATCTCATCGTTGTGGGTTCAAGCCCCCTGTTGGGCAAAAGATTCCTGCATTGCAGGGAGTTGGACTGGGTGAACCTTGCGGTCTTTCCCAAGTCTAAAATTCTATGATCCTATTCTCATCCATTTACATTGCCTGAATGATAGCACAAGGAGAGAATCACTTAATGCCCTATCCCTGTATGTCAGTGAGAGAAGCTTGTATGTAGCTGATTCTGAGGCTGATCAATGGGTTTATTTGGGGAATAGATGCATAGGTAGCCAGTCAGTTGCCCCAATGACTAAATAAAAGCCCCGGTGATACTTTCATTGCTGACTAGAAGAAGAAAAAATGTTTCATGGGTTATTCCATTTCTGATGTGCTGTTTATAAAGCATATTTTCCAAACAAATAGGAATTTAGAATTTTTCGGCATAAAAATGAGAAACATTGTAGATGCTAGCTTTCTGTATACAGAGTACATATGTACATGTAACTACAAAACAATGTATCGAAACACAAGAAGAAATGTACCTGGAGCATAGAAATATATGATAACATTCGTATCCCTTAATGGCTTCAGAATCCCTAAATCAACAAAGCACTGCTTTATGTATGCATTTGAAAAGTATATCCATTCTTGGGAAAGAAAAACAAGGAACTGTGTTGTTGTTTTTTAAAATAAATATCTAGCATCTCTTAAAGAAATTACCTTAGAGCTTAAAATGCAAAAATAATTCCTTGGGCTGCATTCCCATTTTTCGTATTTTATGGCTGCGAGCAGAACTGTTTGGGGTTTGCACATTGACAGAAACATCCATTACTTGTAGCAAAGCGATGATTTGTTACATTCTCTCTCTCTCTCTCTCTCTCTCTCTCTCTCTCTCTCTCTCTCTGCAAGCAATTTGAGAAACAAAGCTAGGCTGGGAAGGGAGGAGATTGGCGCATTCCAGTATATATGCACAAGAGGTTTTGTGTATAATCTGAATAACTTTCTTCCCTGCAGAGGTCTGTTATCTTAATGACTTTGCTTAAGAAGTTGTCTTGTCAAACACATTTAAAAGCTTTTGCCTCATATGAATAATGTACAAATGGAAGCAATTTGGCAACAGCCTAACTAGAGATAAAGGAGCTTCAAGGTATTGCAGAGACTTGGAAATGCTGAAAAATATAAAGTTATGAAATACCGAGGACCTTTAAAAAAAACTCTTGAGTTAAATTTGTCTGAGTACATACATCATGGAGTGAAAAGTAAGTACAAGCTCATTCACTTCTCTTCCCTACAATCTATGCTATGCAATAATTGGGAAGCTATAGTCTTAACAATATTCTGTTGTTTTTTCTGCAGGAGACGGGGAAACTGGTACTTAAATTAAACTTGTAGCACACTGTGTTCACTTCTGGAGCCATTAGCCATGCCTGGACTGGAGACTAATGTACTTCAATTTGGCGTGGTGTTATCGCAACACAGAGATGGAGAAGATGTGAAGGAAGAAATGGAGATAATCCCAGGATACTAAGATTGCCAGATCAGTTCCATGTATATTTATTCAGAAGTATTGCATAATGGGTTGAATTCGGTTTGTGCCTCTGCGCTCACAAAATGGCTTTTGAACCAGTGGATGCTCCACAAATGGAAGAGGAAAGGGTTCCTGTTTTTTGGCCATTTCCTCCAGCCTCCTGTGCCCACCCCCACCCACAAATCTTTTCCAATCTGTTGCAGGACCAGAAAGTTGCTCATGTACCTGGAAGTAAGCCCAGCTGGGCTGAATGCAGTTGGATTTAATTCTGAGTAAACATGACTTTGGCTGGGTTGTGTCCACAGCGAATAGACAGACCTCCATCCACAGACCTAAGAGCAGAGCTAGATAGGTGTTCAAAGATGTTTATAGATCTAAATAATAATAATAATAATAATAATAATAATAATAATAATAAATTTTATTTATATCCCGCCCTCCCCAGCCGAAGCCGGGCTCAGGGCGGCTAACAGCAAGTCAAGCCAGCTAATAAGGAATTTTGGACCAGAGGGGTGGAAATTGGGAAGTTCAATGTTTTTTTTTGGGGGGGGGGTTGAAATAAATTGATGTATTGGCCTTGTTCTCAGATTGTGACCTTGGGCAAAACACTTGTCTAAGACCAGATGTCCCTTGCGGTTCTCTCCAGCCCTACCATTCTGTGATTCCATTTTTCAGCACCACTAGTTTGTCTTCTGTGAAATGGATATTGCAGCACCAAGGGTTGGGGCTCAACCCCCACTTCTGCTTTGTACTCAGTCTGGGGACCACATGCCCCAGGATTCTGCTTTCAACAGTGATTCACCAAATGCTTCTGGAAGGTCAGAAGCAATGCTTTGAGGTCACAGCCTTCCCTTGTCCCTTGTCCATAGCACCGCTTCTGAATGTGGAGGGTCCATTGAGCTATTATAGCTGATAGGATGGCTTTATATCCAGGGGTACCAACTTGAATAAAAAAATTTGGGGGGGGCAGGTAAGCCGCACCCCATATAAGTAATCACATGACATGGCACACACACACACACACATCATTTGAATGGAAACGCCCATCAACTTTGGGAGGCCCTGGCCCCCTAAAATATTTTATTGGGGGGCGAAGGGCCCTCCTCCCTTAAGAGTTGGCTCCTATGATAGGTCCAGAAGGTGGAAACACGCAAACAGGCCTTTTCTGCAGTGGCACCCCCTCTGTGGAATGCTCTCCCCAGGGAGGTTTGCTTGGCACCTTCATTACATACTTTTAGGTACCAGGCAAAAAGTTCCTCTTTAACAAGGTCTTTGGTTGATTGATATTCAATATGTGTGGGGGGTTTTTTTGGAGGGGGTGTTATTGGGCTGTTTTCTTTAACTTTGATTATGTATTATGTGTTTTTATATTGTAATTTTATTCTGTAAACTGCCCTGAGACCTGTGGGTATAGGGTGGTATACAAATTTAATATTACAACAACAGCCATAACAACAACAACAACAACAACAGAGCTGAGCTGGAGAAGAGGGGGTGGAGCATGGATAGGCAAATTAAGGCTCGGGGGCCAGATCCGGCCCAATCACCTTCTAAATCCAGCCCGCGGATGGTCTGGGAATCAGTGTGTTTTCACATGAGTAGAATGTGTCCTTTTATTTAAAATGCACCTTTGGGTTATTTGTGGGGCCTGCCTGGTGTTTTTACATGAGTAAAATGTGTGCTTTTATTTAAAATGCATCTCTGGGTTATTTGTGGGTATAGGAATTCGTTCGTTTCCCCCCAAAAAATATAGTCCAGCCCCCCACAAGGTCTGAGGGACAGTGGACCGGCCCCCTGCTGAAAAGGTTTGCTGATCCCTGGAGTGGAGTTTGTGCGGCTGGAGCTGATGGAAAGTGTGATATGAGTGACTTGGAATTCTGAGTGGGGCATATAGCATCCCAGCTTTTGGAAAGTACGCATTGCCCTTGACTAAAAAACACAAGCACAGTCCAAAAAAATCTAGTCATTTCAGCTGCTTTCCCCCCCTCCCTTTTCCACAAATACTTGGGGACATGCAGTACTTAAACAACGCAATTTTTGCATACGCACAAACTACCATGTAGTCTGTATATGAGACAGGCAGAACTAGATTATCTGCATATGAAAGAAAGAACAAAATCTGGAGGAATGACCCTGGCCACCTTAGATATATACAGACAATTACTTGCTGAGAACATGGGAAGAGTAAATGGAAAGTAAAATCTGTTAGACAACCCATAAATCAAGCTTGTTATCTTTAGCTCTTTGTTACAGTAAGAACCAAGCCATTTTAAATCCCAAGTTTTAGCAACTAGCTGAGTATATAGATGTCATTCAGCAAATGAGAAGCAGATCAGCACACTTAAATTTTTCTGTGCACATTCTTTTCTTTTAACACACAGACACCATTAAAGCTGTATGAAAAATATACAGACAACAGCACAAATGGAATAGCAAATCTTTAAAATAGTGCCTTTGAATTGTTCATCAATGTCCATAGGATTTTAAATACATTTTAAAGAGCCATTTGTGAAGCCATTAGATACAAAGGAAGTAATGGAGATCAATGGGTCTAGAACAAGGCTAGACAACGTGGTGCCCTCCAGATCCTGTTGGACTCCAACTCCCATCGTTCCCAGCCAGCATGGTTCATGGTCAGGGATGATGGGAGTTGGAGTCCAACAACATTGGGCAGGCACATGGAGGAAGAGACAAAGAATAACGAGGGAATGTTTTATAATTGTGAAGGCAGTAACTGGAGAATCTTCTTTAAACTTTCTGCATTGAAAAAGAAAGCAAACGAACTGGAGAGCACTGGTTGGAAGGCTGGAAAAACATTGTCCAGCAAAGGGCGGAATAACTGAATAATCTAGATTGACTATTTTGAAGAAATATTGCATACACAACTGACAGATGGATAGCTGGAGGTCCAGTTATCTTTTTAAAAAATAAAATATTTGTTTGTTTTTTCAGATTAAAATTTTACAGTCATATATCAAACATAGATAATAATAACAAGATTCCAAGGAATCTCCTGGACTTCCATCCTCTCATTTGTGGGTCCTATTATTAATCATTTCCTCCTGCATCTCCAAATCTTTTACATCTCCACTGTACCTAGAATTCACCATTAAACTACAAGTGATACTCCAATCCTACTAACAATTTTAACTGTTTATAATGGTGTTTAAGATAAGTTATAAATTTCCCCCATTCCTTATTAAAATTTTGAGCCAGTGTGGTGTAGTGGTTAAGAGCGGTAGTCTCGTAATCTGGGGAACCGGGTTTGAGTCTCCGCTCCTCCACATGCAGCTGCTGGGTGACCTTGGGCCAGTCACACTTCTTTGAAGTCTCTCAGCCCCACTCACCTCACAGAGTGTTTGTTGTGGGGGAGGAAGGGAAAGGAGAATGTTAGCCGCTTTGAGACTCCTTAAAGGGAGTGAAAGGCGGGATATCAAATCCAAACTCTTCTTCTTCTTCTTCATCTTCCTGATTTCTGACTTTTCTGGTCATTTTAGGCATTTTGGCATCGTCCATCAACCTCATCTGCCATTCTTCTCTTATAGGAAAGTAAATAACGTCCCTACCAGGGGTCCGATTATATATTTCTTTCTCTCTTTTTCTTTCTTTACTTTTATTTTACTTGGTAGTTTATTATTATTCCTATATTATTACTCTCTCATTGTACTTTGGTAAGAATTGTATACAGATGAAGGAGAAGGACAGTTTGGACCCTATGTGAGAGGCGAGAAAGGGGAGATATCACAGAATGAGAGGCTGTGAGAAGGATGAGCCCAGGTGAGAGCTGGAATGATGATGATGATGATGATGATGATGATGATAATTATACCCCGTCTATCTGGCTGGGTTTCCCTAGCCACTCTGGGCGGCTTCCAGCAAAATATTAAAATACAATAATTCATCAAATATTAAAAGCTTCCCTAAAAAGGGTTGCCTTCAGATGTCTTCTAAAAGTCAGATAGTTGTTTATTTCTTTGACATCTGGTGGGAGGGCATTTCACTGAGAAGGTCCTCTGTCTGGTTCCCTGTAACTTCGCTTCTCCCTGTAACTTAAGTTCTGGGAGCACACACCTTCCTCTGTAGGGGATGAAAGTTAAGATATAGTGATGAGCGACGATCTCGTTTCTTTTTGTGTTTCTTCTTTCTTTAGCTTCTTTCTTTTCTGTATTTCCTGTCGATTAGTTTGCTTCTCTTATTGCATTGTGCAAACTTCAATAAAAATTAATCCCCCCCAAACCCAGAACATTTGGAGGGTACGTGTTGACTATCCTGATTGAAAGGAATCAAAACAGGCAGCACCAGCTAAAAATATTATTCTCCTCTCCTATCTAACTGAGGTATCACAAAAGCTGATGGACGGCACACTTTGCAGCCTCTTTCCATTCGTCGAGGAAAGTACAAGCATGTATTAATATCATAAACAAACAAATGGGGCCCTGTAACAAAATATTGTGGTGTATCCTTGGTGTATGTTACCTGAGAATGTGGATAAGGGAGTTGTGGGGCAGGAGGAGTAAGTAGAGAGAGGCTGTTGGAAAAAGCCCTCTATTCTGCAGTAGACCAAAAGAACAACCTAGATTGTCTGCAATTTAACACTCCTACTGAGGAAGCCAGAGGCTGGGTTTTGTCCCAGTTACACCTTCTCAGTTTACATCCATCCCCCCCTTTTATAGTAACTCAGCTGGTTGTCACTGGTTCTTTTGCTATGGACATTTAGAACCACTAAGGAAGATGGAACAGTCTTGAAATAAATTTATGATTGACTACCTAGACGACTTACACCTGTCTCCATGCTATCCATCTCCATTAAGCTGGCTTTTACTAGTGTGTAAAGTAGCTGTTCCTCAGTTTGCCTTGAGGGCTTCTACTTGCTTACCTCAACTTCCATACATGTTTCATACCCACTTGAATGATGTTACTTTATGTAAGCTGCTGAAACTAACTTACATAAGCTTAGCTAAAATTGCTGGTTTTTATTTTCCTTCTGCGCTGCTTCTGTTTCACCCATTCACATCTCTTAAATTCTTTTTCCAAACTACGGAATCGGAAATTTAAAATACTATAACTCAGGCATTTTCCATCTGATTTCTCTGAAATTTGTAATGCTTCTCCCCCTCGCTAGAGAGATCTGTCAAGATAAATTTCATACTGACAGGGAAACGTGTCTTGATTTTATGAGGAATAGAAATGTAGCAAATCTCCAGAAATTCAACACAACAATATCCAGTAAATATACAGACAGATGCCCAGCCTAACACTCAACACATACAGTTCTCCAGATAACCTACAGTTGCCACCAACGCTAGTCCTACTCAGAGTCAGCTCATTGCAATTAATGGACCTAAGTTACTACATATGCCACCAATCAATTTCTCTGACCCGTATCTGTAAAAAGCACAGTGCTCCCCAGGCATAGAAATATATAGCAAATACCTAGGCAGAAATTCAACAGATGCAGCTGTTCACTTGTTATATCTATATATTACTGTAAAAAAAGATGGTATGATTTAGTGTATTTATTTTTGTAAACAAAAAACAAGCAAACAAATGAAGCACTATGAACTTTCTAGAATCAAAAAAACCCCTTCAGGTTAGTGAAGAATTTAGAATCTTAGAAATTCACCCCCAATATAATTAAACTTGCTAGTTAAGGCTTTTGCCTTTACTTTCCTGCAATGACAGCAATAAAAATACTGAACAGTCCTATTGTCCACACAAGCTAGACTCCTTGAATCCACATTTTCCTCCTCTTCAGTTTTGCTTCCCTGTAGATGAAGAGGATTCTTGCTGAAAGGTTAAGGAGGGCATGGGGTGAATTTTTAAGATCCTCGATTCCTCTTGTCTTAAACCAGAATAGCACAGAAATGCTGAGTTTTACAGAAAAAGATATATTGGATGAGACTTGTCACTGCAGGTTGTCATTTATAGAAAGACCAAGACAAAACAAATTGACCTGGTATATATCTGTGTAAAAGGGAACTGCAATCATTTGTCACTATGCAAAAGATACAAATTTGTTTTTCAAAATAAAACAATAAGTTACTATTTGCACCCCCTGCCTTGTGGAATTCTAGTTTGTTAATATAAAATATGAAATGGCAAAAACAGCAGCCATACAACAATACAGAATGGAAAAATAGAGAATATCACTACAGTACTGTTTAGAAAGCCTCTGCTTCTCTGCAGTAGAAGTACTACTTAATCTTCAAAACCTTTAAGTAGTTTACATAAAACAACCACTAAAGCTCTTGATAGACTCAGATGCTAAACACAGCCTATTCCCCCCCCCCCAAAAAAAATAATAATAAAGGAAGCAGGAAGTTATAAATGAAACTGCATATCAACATGCATGTTAAATCCACAAAGCTGGGTTGGTCTGTTTAAATAAACATTAAAAAGTTTTTAGTAGGCTCTGAAAACAGAACACCAAAGAGAGCTACCCAATACCAATGTGCAGAAATTTCCACAGTACAGTGGTACCTCTGGTTACGAACTTAATTCTTTCTGGAGGTCCATTCTTAACCTGAAACCATTCTTATCCTGAGGTACCACTTTAGCTAATGGGGCCTCCTGCTGCCGCTGCGCCACTGCCACACAATTTCTGTTCCCATCCTGAGGTAAAGTTCTTAACACGAGGTACTACTTCTGGGTTACTGGAGTCTGTAACCCAAGGTACCACTGTATAGGTGACATTGTAGGATTGGTTCTTGCGAGTGCAGAATGAATATTATGTGGCACTTGTAAAACTATAGATGGTGGTGTTCCACATTGGGGGGGGGGGGCTCCAGCCCACAGGGGGTTCAGTTTGAGCTGCAAGGCCATTCTTCCCAAACAACATCTACAGTAGCACCTCAGCTTTGGGTTGCGAAAGCGGCAACCCTGGAAGTGCTTCGCCGTGTGTGCATGCGCAGAAGCAGTCCTTCCAGTTGCAGAAACCTTGGGATCCGACCGGAGCTCCGGAATGGCTCCTGTCCGCGACCGGAGGTACCACTGTACTTTTCCATCATCTGACGTCACTGGTGAGAACAGGGTTTAATCTTGCATTGGCTGCATGCTGAATTGTAATCAATAGATTTAATCCCCGTTCATCAGCTGTTTGAACCAGCACATGATTCAGTTTTAAGCAAGTGGTTTGGTGGTTGATGAGCATAGCAGTGGCAGCAGCAGGGTCAGGGAGAGAAGCTTTTGCAAAGTGCTATAAGGCAGCCCCTATGGTGCTGCTTCAACCCCCAGAGGCTAAAACGAGAGCCCAGAACTGTCTTAAAGCCTTTGCAAGTCTCTCCACACTCCCCCTTTAAACCTCCAATATCAGGAGCTTAAATAGGGAGTGTGGGGAGACATACAGAGCCATTTGCAAGTCTCACGGTGCTCTCTTTTTAAGCCCCAGAGATTGGAAGTTGGCAGGGGTAGATTTAGGGCTGTGAGAGTGGTGTGCATGCCCTGGGCACTGAGCCGAGAGGGCGCTGTCTCAAAGCTTGGTAAGCAAGGCACTGGGTTTTGGGAAGAAGGTGTGATGCTCCAATAGGGTCCTAGAGCCCTCCTGTCTCCATCCCAAAGCCTAGCTAGTGCTTTCCCAGTTTTGGGAAGGAGGAGATGAGAGGACTCTAGAACCTGGTCAGAGCCCTCATGCCTGTTTCCCAAAGCTGGGCACCTTCTTATCTGCCTTTGGGAAGGCAGTGCGAGGACTTGGGGGGCACTAAATTTTGGCTTTGCACAGAAAGCCATCATACTGATGGAGGGGGAGGCCTACAAAGCCACATAAGGGATTTTGCCAGATGGATAGCTCCACTCTCCCTTCAAATTATGGCCTGTGGAGCCAAGAAATTCCCCCAACCCTGTTCTACATGGAGAAGGAGAGGGAGAACATGTTTGGACTAGCGAACATGAAAATTTCACAAGCAACAAGGTTCCTGGCCTTTTACGCGTATGAAGCGCATCCCTCTTCCAGCTCGTCAAACGTATTCAGTGAATTCATGTCACAGATGGAAATTGAGTCAAACGATTGGAAATCCAGTCCAAATTTCTACCCAGTAGACCAAACTAGAATCCCTTCGTTTTCAACCTTTTATCTCTGTTGACATCAGGGGTGAGGAGCCCTTTTAAGCTCAAGGACCTCGTTCCTTTTTCAACACCCTTCTGGTGACCCCATGCCACTGGTGGGTAGAGAGTGTCCTGAGGGCCAGCTAAGCCTGCATTTGGCCCTCCAGGGCTGAGTTTCCCCATGTCTGATTGATTTTCACAGCCATCCTTTCTCGACAGGTTTCCCCCCTGGGCTGTTCCTGAGAGTGGGCATAATTGTTCAACGGGGTCACGGGGGTCTTCGTAGACCACTGATTCCCAAATGAAGGAACAGGTGCAGCCACCCCACCTCCTTGCAAGGAGTGATGTCTTGCTTAAATAGGCACCACACTAAAAGACAGAGATATATTAGCAGTGAAACAGTGCCCTTATTAATGGCAGAACAGCTGGCAAGTCTACAGGACAGGACTCATTCCAATCCATTCTATCCAATTGCAAAACTATAAGCACACTACACTAGGGACCACATGCGAGGAACCAGCCATTCAGCGGCAGTATAATTGCCTCGCAGTTGGAGGTTTGTTCTAGTCAGCTACTGTTATTCTTTGAGGAGGGTTTGTTGGTTTGCTGCTGCTACCTAGAATCAAGCGATGCAAATAAGCTTGCGGAGGGAATGTTTGTTTTCCTCTCAAGCCCCCACGAGGGAAGCCCCTGAAAGCGCTGGGACATTTGTGAAGCCTCTGAGATTCCAACAAAAAATCCCTCAAGTGCTGAGCGAGCACCCGGCGTGAGACACAAGCAGTTCGTTGCAGGATCCCAGCTTCCCCTAGCCTTTGCTCATTGCCCCATGAAGGAAAAATAAACTCCCAAGTCTCAACGAGCCTGTTAGGCCTTACTTCAGAGCTTCCCTTAAGCCCTCCTACTGTGCTAAAGAATAAGCTCTGCCAGTCAGTATGAAACATATAAATGCCTTTAAGTGTACTAGTAGCCTCTACCCAGCAGGAAACCTGGTCTAGAAGGAATCAGTTACAGGGTCTAATCAGGTTTCACAGGCTGATACTTGTGCAGAGGAAAAGATGCTGGGAAGACTTGAGAGAGCATAAAGGGCTTCGCATTCTCGACTGCTCTGAAAGCCCCTTCCAATTGTAACTCAGTAAAAGACTGTGCTTGCATTGGCAAATATGACAGATCAACTGGGATTTACCTACACAATATTTATAAACAGTAAAAAGAAGTCGGGCAAAAGGCTGCATGGTGCAGTCCTCCTATTCAGGATCTTAGCCTGTATTTCTGCTTTTTTCCCTGCTTCGTGCACCTCCTCTGTTAGAGATCAGGAGGGTGGCAACACACCTTTTAATCGTGGCTGCCTGTTTGTAAACTGCTCTCCTGCCTGGTGCCTTCATTATTTAGGTGCCAGGTGAAAACATATCTCTATAACTAGGACTTTGGCTTTCGGCTGATTAACATTCTGCAGCCTTTTAAATGTCCATAACAAAATAAAGGGACACGGGTGGTGCTGTGGGTTAAACCACAGAGCCTAGGACTTGCCGATCAAAAGGTCGGCGGTTCGAATCCCCATGATGGGGTGAGCTCCCGTTGCTCGGTCCCTGCTCCTGCCAACCTAGCAGTTTGAAAGCACATCAAAGTGCAAGTAGATAAATACTTCCAGTGGGAAGGTAAACGGCGTTTCCATGCACTGCTCTGGTTTGCCAGAAGCGGCTTAGTCATGCTGGCCACATGACCCGGAAGTTGTACGCCGGCTCCCTCGGCCAATAAAGCGAGATGAGCGCCGCAACCCCAGAGTCGGCCACGCCTGGACCTAATGGTCAGGGGTCCCTTTACCTTTCACAAAATAAAATATAAAAATTATTTCCATACCAAAAGAAAATTAAATAGATTAATACCTCAAGGTTCCAAGGAACACAGATGGGTTTACATCACCCTGTGCCAACACAATTGCGGACATTTGATCTTTACTGAGTGCTCTTTGAAACAGGGCCCCCAGCACACTAAGGTGTGGTGGGTCCAGACATCAGTCTGCCTCTCCGCATGAGGAGGTGCCATGGTGGGTGCCATTTCCATTGACTTGTGGCCTGTGAACAAAGGAGGGATGTGGGAACATGTGCATGTGGAAATAACACTGGCCTCTGCGGTGTGGGGGTACTGTGAGAGTAGGGGAAGAGACCAATGAAGGGGGCTGCTGAGGTCTGTTAGGGCATCAGCTGAAAAGTGAGTCTCCCCCTGTCTCTGCCATGGGGATGGATGGGGAGCACACCCAGACAACTGTTAGCTTATTGAGCGTCATGGCGTGATGGGGCCTACAGGTTGATAGGAGCTACTTCTGCTACTTGTGCTCAGCAAAGCTGAGGGGCTAAGTGAAAAGAAATTTGGAGCGGCCTCCTTTGTTACGCAGTGATGTACCATGGGTTGCCAAGCGCCCGGGGCTACTTGGAAGGAAGAAGTGGGGGGATGATAGAGTAAGCATGTGCATTCAACTGCCCAACGGCGTCCACATTACTCAGGAGATTGTAGCCACATAAATAAGAAAAGAAGAGTCATTCCGTTGTCTGGGGAGGTCACTACCTGGTTCGCATGCAGAAGCCGTTTTCAAAGGAGCCCAGTGATGGAGTGCGTAGCTGCATTGAGGCAGCACTGAGTGTTGAAATTCTATGCCCCCTAACAATTTTGTGCCTTGGGCAACTGCCCCTGTGGACCCCCACACTATGCTACTGTATCTATCAGGTGGTTCAGCTGCTGCTGCTTTCTCCATAGTTGTGTGTCTGCACTGGTGAGCCCTCTGTGTATCCTTGAAGGCCAGAGCACTGACTCCCTTACAGCATGCAGTACTCACTGCTGGGAGGTAGCATTGGTGTTGAGGAGCTCCAGCATTTCCCTACTTTCTGTAAAGAGCAAATCATGGACACCTGTTATATCAAGACAGGAATTGTCTCCCACAGAACAGGGGCCACCACCCAGAAAGCCCTGCCCTCAGTTACTGAGGAGCAAGCTTCTGATATCTTTGGGAATGCTCACAGTGACCTGCTGGGTACATAAGGCGGTCTCTCAAACCTGTGTGCATATAGGAGGATGTCAATGTGTTTATCAAAATTAAGCATACAAAATTTTGATTTGCATATATTAATGACACTGTTGTTTCAAACAGAAAACAGCCCTTAAAAATGATGTTGAGGCATGCATACACGTCTTAAGCAAACTGTAGAAAAAACTATCTGGCAGATTTTCATAATAATTTTTTTTAGAAGTTCGTTGACTGAAGACTATTTCAACAGAAACACATATGAAACGATAAAGTTCCATTGGCAGGAATTATTAAGAGTAAATGACTTGGTGGAATTACACTATTTCCCAAGATTTACTATTAAGCAGATCTCTCTCTGACTTTATCTACAAGAGCACTTCAATGCTGTGTTCTGGTTTTCTTGGAATAATTTGACATATGGCTCTAGGTAATAAAATAATGGGCTGGCCCAACTTGTTATCTGTTCCTGCTGCTTCAGGATGACTTTTAGATTTTACGTTCTTCTTTTTTTGCTCATTTTCTACTGGTGGCATGTTATGAATAAATGAGCCTGCATTATAGATGAAAATATATTCTTCTCAACTGAAAATCATAATTGAGAGTGGAAGAGACTGGAAAATGGAGGTGGGGGGGGGGAGAGAAACCACCTCACTACCAAGAATGAGTTCACTTCAAAAACAAAAGTTTCTGATAATAGGGACTGAATAGAATAATGCTCCTCAGATAGCTCAGTTGGTAGAACATGAGACTCTTAAATTCAGGGTTGTGGGTTCGAGTCCCATGTTGGGTGAATGATTCCTGCATTGCAGGGGGTTGGACTAGATTATTCTTGTGGCCCCTTCCAGCCCTATGGTTTTATGATTCTATGATTCTATATGCTGTTGTGGTTAGGATCTGAGAAATCAGGGTTCAAATTCCATGAAGTTCACTAGATGATCTTGGCCCAGTCATAGTCTCTTAGCCTAACCTACCTCTTAGAGTTGTTGTGAAGATAAAATAGGGAGAGGTAGAACCATGTACTCCTTGAGCTCCTTGAAAAAGAGATGGGAAACAAATTCAATAATAGGTGAATCATATTCAGCGGAACATTTTCTGGAAGTGAACAAATAACTCTAGAAAAGAAAGTTTTGGTGAGATTTGGCTCAGTTTGAAACTAGCCATTAACTGGGCTCATTTGTACTCTGAAATCCCCAGGGTTGCATTTTTTGAACAGTCATAATGAAAACACACAGAACAAGCTGCTTAACATTCTTGAGATAGAAATTAGTGTAGAAAGTATGGCAAGGTATGATAAGCTTTTCATGCCAAGTGTAGGGCTCACCAAATCTATCACGATTTTCAAGCATCTTGTTTTTTTGTAGACTTTTGCCACTCTTCTCCTAGCCCTGCTTCCAAATCCACGATCCTCTGCACAAATAATAATAATAATAATAATAATAATAATAATAATTTGTTATTTATACCCTGCCCATCTGGTTGGGTTTCCCCAGCCACTCTAGGCAGCTCCAAACAAAACATAGAAAACACAATCAAACAATCAAACATTAAAAACTTCCCTAAACAGGGCTGCCTTCAGATGTCTTCTAAGTTGTTTATTTCCTAGACACCTGATGGGAGGGCATTCCAAAGGGCAGGTGCCACTACCGAGAAGGCCCTCTGCCTGGTTAACTGTAACCTCAATTCTCGCAGGGAGGGAACCGCCAGAAGGCCTTCGGCACTGGATCTCATTGTTCAGGTTGAATGATGGGGGTGGAGATGCTCCTTCAGGTATACTGGGCTGAGACCGTTTAAGTCTTTAAAGGTCAGCACCAACACTTTGAATTGTGCTCGGAAACGTACTTGGAGCCAATGTAGGTCTTTCAGGACCAGTGTTATATGGTCTCGGCAGCCACTCCCAGACACCAGTCTAATTGTCGCATTCTGGATTAGTTGTAGTTTCCGGTCCCCTTCAAAGGTAGCCCCACATGGAGCGCATTGCAGTAGTCTGAGCAGGAGATAACTAGAGTATGCACCACTCTGGAGAGACAGTCTGTGGGCAGGTAGGGTCTCAGCCTGCGTACCAGATGGAGCTGGTAGACAGCTGCCCTGGACACAGAACTGGCCTGCACCTCCATTATTATTACAATTATATCTGACCATTTTGTCCAAGGAGGTCAAGGTGCGGCACACACTATTTTATTCTCACAATAATCTTGAGATACAGGGTTAAGCTGAGATACAGTGACTGGATGGGAAACTGAACCCTGGTCTCCCCAGGTCCAAATCCACCACTCTAACCACTACACCACACCAACTGTCCAATAGTCCAATAGTGTGCTGTCCAATAGTTTTTATGTCAACAGCTCTTGAAGAATTGAGCTTAAGCCAGCTCAGGATCTACTTCATACCTGGGATGCAAAATCTGGTTTCATTCCCCTCCATTTTTCTTTTGTTATCATCGTTATTTTTGAGGAAGCCGGTAAGAGGTTTCACCGATCTCTTTGGAAGGGCTGCTATTTGATATTCCTTCCAGCTTTTGATGTACAGTCTCTGTGATAGTATTTGGAAGATCAATTTGATAAGAGCTACTCCCTTCTCTAGCTTGTGCCGCTATCCCAGGCAAGCCCAAACTTGCCCATCTCCAGTGCTGTGATATATCAGCAGGGCTTGATCCATTATTTTCACTGCTGCAAATGATACTTGGCTGAAATAAATCTGTGGCATTGGCTAGCTCCTGAATGTGAGCTGATAATTGATAGTGGGAGGGGTGCTGCTAGACTCAATCCCTGCATGTCCATGTTGGCTTTCCCAGCTCTTTTGCCCCTCTTCACATACAGGGGGTTAAAGAGAGGTGAGCCACTAGTGCAGGCTGCCTTCAGCCATCTCTCAGGACCAATTAATGTGACCCTACGCAGGACAGCAAAGTGTGTTGCAGCAAGTGGCAGCGCAGTAAAATGGAACAGAGAAAGGAACAAGGGAGTGAATTTGGCATAGGTATCCAAAGTGTGTTAGATTTAGGCCCAACTTCCCAGTGGAGTAGCGTGGGGGGTGCAGGGGGGCCGGCCGCACTGGGCGCAACATCTGGGGGTTAGGGTTAGGGGGCGCAAATCCAAGGGTTAGGGGGCGCAAATCCACGGGTTAGGGGGCGCAAAATACTTGCCTTGCCCCGGGTGCTGACAACCCACGCTACGCCACTGCAACTTCCCACTTGCCTAGTCCCACTTTTCCTTATGGCATGCCTATTTTCATCAGAGAAATGTTGGAGGGTATGGAGTAATGTTACCCCGAAGCCAAGGAGATAAGTAATGATACAACCTATAGAAGACATCTGAAGGGAGCCCTGTATAGGGAAGATTTAAAATGTTTAATGTTTTATTATGTTTTCATATATGTTGGAAGCCGCCCAGAGTGGCTGGGCGACCCGGTCAGAAGGGTGGGGTATTATTTATTATTATTATTATTATTATTATTATTATTATTATTATATAGGACATCTCTATTTTCATTGGAGAAATGTCAGAGGATATACTAGCCTGGTGGTAGCACAGCAAATTTGTGAGAGGCCTTTGTTGCTATGACATCCCTCCCAGAGCTACAATTCCCAATGCCCTTAACAAGTTAGAGTTACCCAGGATTCTTTGGGGGGAGGCCATTAGTGTTGAAGTGCTATAACCGTGTTTTAAATATATGGTATGAATGTGACCATGGTCTCAGTCAGATTTAAATGACTGATCTTTGCCATGACTTGGTATTTGGCAATGGTGAGAATGCAACTCACCTGGAAATGGTTCCCATCTCCCATTAGATGATGGAAGTTCTCCTCTCTCGCCATGTTCCTCCAGCCAGGAAGTGTTCCTCTGAACTTCAAGGATATATGAGCCTTTCATCAAAAGTACAGTGGTACCTCGGGTTACATACGCTTCAGGTTACAGACTCCGTTAACCCAGAAATAGTACCTTGGGTTAAGAACTTTGCTTCAGGATAAGAAGAGAAATTGTGTACTGGCGGCGCGGCAGCAGCAGAAGGCCCCATTACCTAAAGTGGTGCTTCAGGTTAAGAACAGTTTCAGGTTAAGAACGGAGGTACCACTGTATAGCATTGCAGCATGAGCTAGGCAGTGTGCCAGTAGATCAGCTTTCTTCTCTTTCAAAACAACATGATGCTTATTCAAATCTAGAAAATAATCTGATTTTAACCCTGGCTGTTGTGTGCTACACAAATGCTTGACATGACCTGGCAATTGCTATTTATGCCAATTAATTTCTTTTTTAAAAAAATTATTGTTTTCCTTCTTTTAAATGAGGTTCTAAAGAGAGAGAAAGTAGGCCAGGATGGAATTCAAACGAGGGTAGCAAACAGCACTTGCAAGTTAGGTGACGACATCTGTCTGAGCAATTACAAATTGGGTGAAGATATATTTCACAACAATTTGGAAACTTCATCTTGCAAGAATGTAACACAAGCCAAAATACAAAAGGTCCTGGAAGGAATCTTGCGTCAGTGGGTGGAAATTTCTCATGAAGGACTCACAGCAACATTAATCGAGAGGCACATATTGTATGGCCTGAACCCCCTGGAAAGCTGTTGTGCAGATTGTTCTGTACCAGTGCTGGATTTATGTATAGGCTAAGTAGTGAATTGTAGAATTTTAAATACCCATAATCATCCTTGGCTTTTCCATTTTCTTCTAGTTGTGAGGATGGGGGATGGGGACGGGCCTCACAAGTGGGGTAGCCTAGGGTCTCTCTTCATCTAAATCTGGCCCTGTTCTGTGCTATGTCATCTCCGACTCTCAATAGGCAAAAGGAAGCGAAATCCATATCGAAAGAATCTACGGTTTATTAAACACAAACATTCGCAAAGCAAAACGCAGGGTTGAAGATATGAATTCCGTGCAAAGTTTTGACACAAGCAAGAATACATCACGGCATTTTGAAACTGAAAAGCCTTCCTACTGCCATTAGAACAATAAACAGGAAGCCTCGTGTATCTCCCCCCCCCCCCCCAGTGTCCCTATTTTCCAGGGACAGTCCCAGGTTTACAGAAGCCATCCTGGTTTCTGATTGAATCCTGGAATGTTCCACTTTTCCTTAGGCTATGGAGTTCTACGACCCCCGAGCCAAGGAGATAAGCAACTATACAACTTTTAGAAGACATCTAGAGGCAGCCCTGTATAGGGAAATTTTTTGATGTTTTATGTTTTATTATGTTTTCATATATGCTGGAAGCCACGCAGAGTGGCTGGCGCAACCCAGTCATATGGACAGGGCATTATTATTATTATTATTATTATTATTATTATTAGCTGCCCCTGTGTTGGAGGGTATAATATATATATATAATATCTATCCTTTGCAACTAATTGCAGACATGTAGAGTCTGGAACGCAGTTAAATTTCAATTTAGACAATGCCGCGCAAATGTTTCTAGATGTTGTGCATATACTGTTAGGAAGTACTTTTTGTTTAATAGAACATTTGGCAGCTAAATAAAGGAGGCAGGACAATTAAGTGTTGTTGGAGGGGTGGAAGAGAGTACAGTAGATGGCACATACCGGGAAGGCATCTGTGAATGAAACGCTGGCCCTTTGAAACACGGATAGAAATAACCTTGTGTTTTCAGATGTATGGCCTTTGTCTCATTAGGTGTACCTTTAACTGTGATAAACATCCACTTAAGTGAATATCATTTCCGTACAATTATGGCAGGATCATACATAATACACTAAGTTCCCCTGGCAGCCTATGTGTTAGTCATGCATATTTCATGAGCCATTTTATTCCCAGAGTCAGCTTTAAACAGTGCTCAAGCCAATGGCTTTGGTATGTAGGAAATAAAGGTCTTGTCTATAAAAAAAGATCCCACGGCAATTATAGGAGCTCTGCACTTTATCAAGGAGTTTAACACAATGACCCGCTTGTAATATTAGCCCAGCACCGGTATTAATTTTCCTCTTAATATATATGTAATCACTCCCGTTATTTATCAGTGGATTCCGAGGATGGAGCAGGGGGTTAGGGGAAACCTTGCTTTTTCTTAGACTGCATTTTCTTGCATGTAAATATCTTGATTGATACTGAACGATGAAGGGCAGCCGTCCCCAAGGAAAACATTTGTAGTTCTGTAATAAGGGAGCACAAACCCGCCTAGGCTCCCCGAACAGGCATTTTGAAGGACAGGCTGTAAATATATATATATCATGAGCCGTGGAGCATGATTCAAGCAAACCAACATCTGTTATTGCAATCTGATGACTTTTCCTGCTGTGTGCAATGGAAGAAAATAAAGCCGTACGGCGGTATTAAGAATAAAAGAGGGTTGAAGCTGTAGAGAAATCCAATACAGTTCCATAGCCTCAACAACAGCAGGGAGACTATATATGAATGTAATTTTTTATATACAGGAATAAAATAGTCATCTAGGCAAAGTAAGGTGCAATCTGAGAACCTCTTCAGATTTTATGAGTTTGCTATGTATGAAGTGTGCCTTCATGAATGTTGTACTTTGACTGCCATTGCTGTTGATCACATGCAACTATTGTGCCATGCATGCATGCACCAGGAGGTCATGGTCAGTGACCGCTGCTATTAGGTAAAGGTATAGGACCCCTGAACGGTTAGGTCCACTCAAAGGTGACTATGGGGTGCAGCACTCATCTCATTTTTCAGGCCGAGGGAGCTGGCGTTTGTCCACAGACAGCTTTCTGGGTCATGTGGCCAGCATGGCTAAATTGCTACTTGCACACGAAGGATTGTGACAAGTGCCAGAGCGCATGGAAACACTGTTTACCTCCCCACCGCAGTGGTACCTGTTTATCTACTTGTGCTGGTGACAGAAGCTGGGACAGAGCAACAGGAGCTCACCCCATCATGCAGAATCGAATCACCAACCTTTCGATCGGCAAGCCCAAGAGGCTCAGTGGTTTAGACCACAGCGCTACCCATGTCCCTAGTACTGCTGCTAGTACAGTGGTACCTCGGGTTAAGAACTTAATTTGTTTTGGAGATCCGTTCTTAACCTGAAACTGCTCTCAACCTGAAGCACTACTTTAGCTAATGGGGCCTCCTGTTGCCGCCGCGCCACTGCTGCGCGATTTCTGTTCTCATCCTGAAGCAAAGTTCTTAACCCGAGGTACTATTTCTGGGTTAGCAAAGTCTGTAACCTGAAGCGTCTGTCACCTGAAGCGTCTGTAACCCAAGGTACCACTGTGTGCATGAATGAAATGCAACAGGTGTGTGCCATCAACATGTTGACAGGACTTTCTGTGTTTAGTGGAGGGGAATTCATGTGTCACATATCTGAATGCAGGTCTGTGGGACTCTAAAGCAGTGCTGTAACTATGGCGGCACTAGCCTCTTGTGAAGCCACAGAGGGGCGCTACTGAGGCTCCCAGCCTGCGTGTGCAAATGCATGTGGGTTGGGTGTACCAAAGTGGGTCTTTGATCTGGGTGAAATAGAATCTAGTTGCTTTCCTAAATCCAGGCAACTCTCAACTTATGTGGGGGTTATATGTTGCAGGGATAGTGCCTAGAGTCAAAACCGTGTAGGGTCAAAAAGAATTGGGTTCAACAGCAGATGAGATTGCCAAAGGCTTCCCCCCGCCCCCGGATGCCAGCCTCCTTTCCGCACTCCTATTTATTTATTTGGCCAAGGATGTAAGGCTCAATTCATGCAAGTCAAATGCATGTAAGGTGCGATTTACCTGTACGTACGGATCTGAGATTCCTTGAAATCCGCAGAGGTTTCCTTTGATGTAAAGAGTGGAAGGCAATGCTTTAAAGGTCAGATTGCATTGCCTCCAGTGGCAGATTTCCTCCATCTACAAATAAAACCTTCAAAGGAGAGCTTTTCTGAAGTATTGTAGCATGAGAGGAAAGGGTTAAATTCCCCTCCATGCCTGCTGTGATCTTGGTTACTATCAGTCTCTCCCCACATAGAGTTGATGCTATTTGTATTTAAACAACAACAGCCTTGCAGGTTAAATGCAAAGTTTCATTTAACATCACTCCCCTGGTTTGACCCAAAAACACTACCATATAGTTTGTAGATGTTGTTGTTGTTGTTTAGTAGTTTAGTCGTGTCCGACTCTTCGTGACCCCATGGACCAGGGCATGCCAGGCACTTCTGTCTTCCAGTGTAGATAATACATAAATAAACTGATATCCCAAGCATGCTTGGAAATAAACTCTAATGATTTTAATAGTTTCCTTCCCAGTTGCAGTGTATGGACGAAGGTGCCCTTCGGTGCTCACAAACCACAACTTGGCTGGCATGTTCTGTTAGGTTTTGCATTTATTTTCCAAAGTGCTAATCCTGGAAAAGTGGTAGAATTAAGCTCTGAAGGAAAAGCCCCTTTTATCGCTCTGAGATTCTGATAACATGCTTGATGCCATCTGGGTGTGTGTTTTTGAAAAAATAAAACAACGCAGATTTTCCGTCGAACCATTCCCTTGAAGAAAGCGTGTGTTCTTCTTGATGTGCTAAATTAATATTTATGTTGCTAAAATATCAGAGAAGCCACTGGAAAAAAATTAATATAAAAAGGTTATAATTATCTCTCTTTTGGGGGGGGAGGGGGGAATGTAGCAGCAATTGAAATGTAAATCCTAGAGCGCTGGGGAGATATTCTTGTTTGCATTGTGCCTAGGGTACCCTGCCTGACTGCCACAGCTGCAATTGATCATTTCAAATCAAAGGAAACTGGCGATGTCTCTGGTGGCTCAACTGGGGTTGGGAGGGAGGGAATGAGGGAGCTGGGAAGGATGCTCTGTTTGGCATGGCTGTTATCAAAAAATGAGCAGGAATGTGCTTCAAATCTTTCCTCTGTTGAATTTGCAGCCCTTCAAAGTATTGCCATAATAAATAAAGTTTTCAAAACACATAGACTCTAAAAGGCGCATTGAAAATTCCCAAAGCGTTTTCTCCACACACACACACACTCTCTTTCCCTCTCCTTTTCTCTTGTCACGACTAGACAACAGCAGTCTGAGACAAATGTGAACAAAGGGATTTAAGTAAAAGGGACATTCCTTATACTCTTTAGACCTATGTTTTCATGGGGTCCTTTACTGATTCCGTGGGAGGTGAGGAGAGCGAGACACTCGCACCAGCAATTTGGAGATGAAATAAAGAGGCAAAAGATGGGGAATCTGAGCACTAATTCTGTCTTGTGAATTTTCGCATGACCCTATCTCTGGCGAAATAAACAATGCTTTTGGGTTCAACACTCTTACCTTTGAAATAATAAGGAGGAGGGGAGAATGTGCATAATGTAGCAGTGCCAAAGATCTATTAAATTCTGTTTGGCATACATGAAAAAGATTTAATCACAGATGCCAGTCAGAAAACTAATCCATTAATCTCGCAGTTTCTCTTATAAACACTGTATTTTTTTACTTTTATTCTTTTTATTAAAAAAAAAGCCTCCCCCTTTCTCAATTAATTTAGTCATCCATTTAAATTTCATGCATTTATCATGTAAATGTGCCTTATTTGCAGAAGAAAAGCTCGGGACCCAGTGAAATAAATAGTTATTTCATTAAAATGGATACAAAAACCCCTGTGATTAGGGTAATTAATTTGCACACTAAAAGCAATCTTCCCAGTTTAGATCATTAATATTGATGGCCGATTTTTTTTTTTTTTTTTGTTCTCGGAAACATTCCTTGAAAAACACTCTGAGAACTGGCAAGCAGGAAGGAAGAAAATTGGAACTGAGGCATCAATAAGCGTTTGGCTATTTCCCCTTTTTCAGCCAGGCAGAATTCATAACAGAGGACTTTGATACTGATATCCTGACGTTAACTGGGTTACTTGAATCATGCTGGATTATGCGGCCTGTCAGAAGTATGACTGATTTATGTATGCTGCTCTTGCTTCTTCTGATTGTATTTCATTTTGTTATTTTTTATTTAAATTGGAAGATAACATTACAGGAGATTAGGCTGCCGTACCCCATGCTGGCATACACATCAGTGCCAGATAACAAGGCAGTGCCTGCCAATATACCTATTCTTATTAGGTTTTCATCTGCATAATATGCAAATAGTAGCGTAGGCTTCCCCAGACGCCTTTCTAGCTCAACTTTTATTCAAGACATGTAATTTGTTCCCTTTACATAGAACAGATGTATTCCACCTAAGACCTTTCAGAAAAAGTGTCAACTTACCATATTTTTCCATGTATAAGATGCCCCCATGTATAAGACGCCCCCTATTGAGCTTTCTTTGGGGGGGGGTTGCCAAAAATCGCTCACCCGCCAGATCAACAATGTTGCTCGCACGTGTCGCAAAAGCCACCTATCCTCTGTCCCCTCACTGGCAAAAGCAGCAAATCGCCCGTCCAATTGCCGCAGCGACAGCCAATCAACACCAGCCCTTGTTGCAGCCACCAGTAACAATCTCCGACTCGTGGCAGCAACCAATCCCACGTCCAAACAATGCACTATCCATGTATAAGATGACCCCCAATTTTTAACATGATTTTTGAATTAAAAAACCTAGTCTTATACACGGAAAAGTACAGTACTCTCAGGTTATGATGGAAAGGAAAATGCCAGGGTATTTTTTTTAAAAAAAAGAAAGGAAGCGGAGGTGGGGGGAGAAACCTTCTTGAAATAATATTGGATGACTTCCTGCAAGTTCTGTAGGCACACCTTCTTGTTGATGGGAAAAACTAATAAACGACTCTTTGCTTTAATATACAGTGGTCCCTCGGGTTACATACACTTCAGGTTACATACGCTTCAGGTTACAGACTCCGCTAACCCAGAAATAGTACCTCGGGTTAAGAACTTTGCTTCAGGATGAGAACAGAAATCGTGCTGCGGCAGCGGGAGGCCCCATTAGTTAAAGTGGTGCTTCAGGTTAAGAACAGTTTCAGGTTAAGAATGGACCTCTGGAACGAATTAAGTACTTAACTTGAGCTACCACTGTATATATATTTCATGGCAGCAGAAGGAAAGTCCTAGGTATGCTCTCAAAGGATGTGAGGTCACTACCTTGCTCAAGTTAAGGAGGTCTGGGAAAGCCCATGCAGAGCTTACCTGAGGAGTATTGTCAGAATAAAGTTACAAATTCAAACAAAAAGGCAGTCAATCCCTGGTTTGTGCCCCCGTCCCTGCATGGAATTGGGTCTAGGCCATGCCTGCATGGGAGACCAACTGGGAACCACACAAATGTTGTCCTGGACAAATGTCTTCCTACAGAAGAAAGGTGGGAGATAAATGTAGGGGGAAACACCAGTAATAAAAAGAGACATAGTCCAACCCATGTCACGGCTTTCAGTCTCCTCCTTCAGGTCTTGTCTACACTCCTGCTTGTCGCATGCACAGAAACACAGTTTTGAACATGGGTTTCCCCCTTGTCTCACCTCATTCCCAGGGAAAACCCGCTCTTTAGCTCTAAACTGGAGCAAACGTCAATCTGGGGGGAAACCTGAATTGCTGTTTCCTCCGATTGAGCGCTAAAGAGCCATTTTCCCCTCAGTGAAGGCCAAAGTCATATGGAGCTTAGAAGCAGCCAACATGGTTTTGTCAGTTTGGAATAGCGTTTCAATATTGTTGGTTGCCTCACCCAAACTCTACGTTACTTTTGTTGAATCTTTGGCAGGACTCTTTTAAAGAAAAGGGTGGAACGGGGGAGCTTTGAGGGATAAGAGCCTGTGGTTGCATATGTGTGGCTCAATGTACCTTACAGAGTGCCTATTTTCAGATGATGCTCCTCATATAATGATAATTTAGAGGTGTGAAATGCAAGGGCAAACATGCATTTCAAGCATGCAAGGAACAGTTTGGAGGAATGATACACAATGGATAAATGGTGCTTAAGGACAGAGTCACTCCAGTCTCCATTCTCAAGCACCTCTCCCATTTTTATTTTTAAACAGCATTGGGCCATACTCATGTTTGCCTAGAAGTGTCATTTAGCTCCCAGTGGGTGGTGCATTTTCTGTCTGCAGGCTAAAAAGACATCATGTGATGCCTTCTAGGCAGAGCCGGATTTAGATGAAGAGAGGCCCTAGGCTACTCCACTTGTGAGGCCACTCCCTGTTCCCCACCCTCACAACTAGAATGAAGTTGTAATGTTATTCTTAAAAAACCTGGCCTTGGCAAAGGCCTGGCCAGGGAAAAGGCCTCTTATATACCTGCTGGAATTAACAAGGCATCTGACCCTCACCTGAGTCTCATAACTCTCCTGACAGGTGATTTGGTCTGCAGCCACAGTCTGAAAATAAAGGATGAGATTGCCCACCAGATACCAGGCATTCTACTATTCAAATTAGGCCTCAGTGTTTTCGTTACAATCCCCTTCTCAATTAAGTAATCAATTTTAATCCAGAACTTAAATTCTCAAAACTTTATGGCTATGCTGTAGTGTAGTGCTTATGTGACTGTGAATAAAAGGTGGCTGGGCTCATTGCCTTAGGGTTGGAGGGGGAGATAACAATGTAGCCTTATTAGACTTTACCGATGGTAAGGTGAGCATTGCTCCCAGAACAGGGAGGAAGGAGTCAAATGACACTGAGGTTGATTCAGGGAAAGAGTTTATTCTGCTCTCCGGATAGCAGAACGCACTTGCGTGGTCAGTTCACAGCAAGTCCAAAGAAATGAGAAATTTCATGCAGTATATATATCCTCCAGGCACCCTCTCCCCCCTTCCCCAGAAATCCAACCACGTCAGCTTATACACGTAAGTTGACATCCATGCCCATAAACAGATATTCCTGTTCTGGTACTCTTAACCATAAAAGGTTGTTCCTGTTCCTATACTCTTATCTTGGGGCAGGAGGTCACCAACTCTAAGAGCGCTCCTGGCGCCGTTCCCGGGCCTCTTGTCAGACCTGACAAGGTCTGTGCGTCTTTGTGGTCAGGATGTAAGATAACACCCAGACGTGCCATCCCTGCTCCACTGGAACTGGCAAGGTCATCCATTGCCGTCACAGACTGATAAAGGAGAGGGCTTTGAGCACTTATTTATACAGCTGGCTTTCTGTTTATACATTGACTCAAGAGCTCAAGTTAATGCATTTTAGAAATGTTCCCTTGGAGGAGGAAAAATGAGGATTTTGGGTCCCGTTTCAGACTGACTGCACAGAAAACCCATTCCTTCCCCCTTCAACAAAACTGATTTCCAATAAGTGCCCCCCCCCCATTTCCATAACAAGTCCTTGAGTCTGTACTCTGAATACTGACACCAGGGACCTAGAAGGTGCAGGGCTTGTCAGTCCAACCCCTGCACAGTCTCATCAGGGCTGACATTAAGGGAATTGGAGCAATCTGGCCAAATTGGGCCCCACGTGCCACTCCTAAGGGGCCCCCCGCACCAGGGTAATCTCAATGGATTTTATTTATATCTATAAGATTTTGCAGACTTTGGCTGCGAACTGAGGACCTACCAAAAAATAATAATTCAAGTTGCCCCCCTCTGCTTCAAATTGGGCCCCACTGGCTAGCCCTGAGTCTCATAGTTGCTGGACCCAAGTTGCCCTGCCCTTGCATGAAGTCTTGGGTTTGCAATTTTGGGAGAGGGGAGGTTGCCTGCTGGGGAGCGGGTGAGCTGACGAGGCTCCCTAGATTTAGAGGCCCTAGGCTTCAGCCTACTTAGCCTATACATAAATACTTCTGGCACTGCTTCTGGGTACTTTGCAGTGCTGTAGCACTCCTAAACAGAGCAATACAACAGCCAGTTTTATACCACTTTAAACTGACTCAGATCTTCTTTCTCTTTGTGGTCTACTGTCTGCAAATGATTTAGCTGTTTGCTTTTAAACATGCAATTTCCCTCTGTCTTGTTTACAAATATATACATTTAAAAAAAAAAAAACCTATAAGAAGGAATGGCAAAATTAAACCTGATGAAGAGCATTTTACATTTCTGGAAAATAAGAGGAAACCCGGTTAAAATAGCCGAGATTTTCTTTTAAAGTGCTCTGTTGTGCATGTTTACTTAGAAGTAAGCCCCTCTACAGTCAGTGGAAGTCACTCCCAGGTTAAGTATGCAAAGGATTGCAGCCTTAAACACTGAAATCCAAAGGATTCTGAAGTAGTTTAATTCAAAATACTCTGTATCTTAACAGCGTTATGTGGAAGATATCTATTCATGACTGCTAAGATGATGAGGCAGTTTTAACTACCGTATTTTTTGCACCATAACACTCACTTTTTTCCTCCTAGAAAGTAAGGGGAAATGTCTGTGCGTGTTATGGAGGGAATGCCTACGGGTGGCATGCCTACGGATTTTCCTCCTCTAAACACTGTGTGCGTGTTATGGTCGGGTGCGTGTTATAGAGCGAAAAATACGGTAATAAGTTGTCAAAGCTTAGCAAATACTTCCCTCCCCTTTCTTGTATCGTGCTCTAGACAATTCAACAAAAGTTTCCTTGATGAATTTACTGGAAGTAAAATCGGTTGCAATGTGGTGAAGTGTTAACAGAGCCAGCAAACACAAAATGATGTATCGGCAATAGTTCCCCCACATTTCTTTTTTTTATTATTATTATTACATTAGAATACATTCATGTCTTCAAAATTGATGTAGCTGCTGGTTGAAAATTAGATTTAGGTATACAACTATGTTGTTACAAGACTAACTTTAGCCAGATTATATTAAAATCTGGTTGCGTATTTCTTGCTGAAGAGAAAGCGGGGAAAGGTGAATGAGCCATTCTGAAAACCCTTGCTTTTTTTTTGCCAATAATTTCTTCCTGTGTTATTCAACTCCATCCCTAACTCACTCCCTAATTCACCACGAGCTACCATATTCAGGCACTGCCCATAAAAATTATTTATACCTATGACAGAACTTCTAGAGTTAGGAAAACAGTGATGTAAAGGCTATACAATTTGTTATCACTCCCCAAAGGACACTTGGCACCAGAATTCTCCCCTAAATGGAACATGTGTTCCAGGTAACAGTACATCTGTCATTTTATAACATGAAATCGTTAACCAAAAAAACCCCCTAAACAAATTAATTTAATTCTGTGTCTTCCACTTTATTCGTAACACATGCTCTGTTAGTGTCCACCAGAATAAACTGGAGTGAAACAGAAAGCATGATGTCATTATGAACTCACTTTCTACCTCTGTCAGAGACTTGGCAACAAAAGCTGTACAACCTGAAATCTGACCTCATGTTCGGCAAGACACACACACACACACAATTTCTTGATGCCTTGATTCAAAATTTGTGTAGGCTGCTCTGCATCTTGAGATCACTGAGTAGGGAACAATAAACACATATAAAAACACTCCATTTGCAATAAAAATGAATCATGCAGAGTAGCCAAAAATTACAGGCCAACATGAAAAATTATTAAAAGTATTGAGGTAAATAGCCATTTTTAAAGGTTTAATCTATATGAAAACAAAGCTGGCACAAGCCAAATGTGAGAGGGGAGTTCTGAGGCACCACCACAGAGAAGGCCCTGTCTTTCATCACAACAGTATATATAACACAGGGGGTCAGCAAACTTTTTCAGCAGGGGGCCGGTCCACTGTCCCTCGGACCTTGTGGGGGGCTGGACTATATTTTTTTGGGGGGGGGGAATGAATGAATTCCTATGCCCCACAAATAACCCAGAGATGCATTTTAAATAAAAGGACACATTCTACTCATGTAAAAACACACTGATTCCCGGACTGTCTGTGGGCCATATTTAGAAGGCAATTGGGCCAGATCCGGCCCCCGGGCCTTAGTTTACCTACCCATGATATAATCCCTTCTACAGTGGTACCTCGGGTTAAGTACTTAATTCGTTCTGAAGGTCTCTTCTTAACCTGAAACTGTTCTTAACCTGAAGCACCGCTTTAGCTAATGGGGCTTCCTGCTGCCGCCGCGCCGCTGGAGCACGATTTCTGTTCTCATCCTGAAGCAAAGTTCTTAACCCGAGGTACTATTTCTGGGTTAGCAGAGTCTGTAACCTGAAGCGTATGTAACCTGAAGTGTATGTAACCCGAGGTACCACTGTAGTAGGATTATACCTCGGTTTTCAAATGTCTCCATTGCCGAACATTTCGGTTTTCGAACACTGTAAACCTGGAAGTAAATGCTTCGGTTTTCAAATCTGCCTCGGAAGTTGAACATGAAATGTGGCTTCTGTATTAAGTTTTCCGTTTTTAGTTTTCCATTTTGAGGTTTCTGTACTGAGTTTTCCATTTTTGAACGTTTCAGAACTCGAAACGTCTTCCGAAACAGATTACGTTTGAAAACCGTGGTACCACTATATAGGGAGTGGTGCTCCCTATAACATCTAGGAAGAGCTCTATAAAGAAAAGTGCCCGTTTATGAGTTAGTTCCTAATACCAATCCTGTCTACATCCCTCCATTGTGATAACTCTCCATTTAGTCCTGCTCTCTGTTTCCTGTTTCTTAATCAGTTCCTGATCCATGAGAGAACCTCTTCATCCCCTAGTATCTGAGATCCACAAAATGCTGGAGATGGAAGCTAGGCCCTTATACAGAAAAGCATGTGCTCTACAGTTCTACTGTGGGTCCTCCCCAAAGTACTGCCTCTGCCTGAACCAGCTGAAGTACAACACTTCAAACTTCAGTTCTAGGTTTGAATCACCAAGCCATGGAGATAAGTAACTACACAACCTTTAGAAGACATTTAGAGTCTGTTGGAGGGGGATTTCCAGCCGGTGGCAGAGGACAGAGTGACTCCAGGAGACATAGGTGTAAAAACCCAAACTAAAACGAAGACTTTATTACTAAACAATAAACACAAACTCTGGTGGTTGTTATTCCTGCAGGCAGGCTACAAAACTCACCTTTTTCCCTTATAGCAACGGCCACCTGCACCCAATTAATCCCAGAAACTTCTTAAAGGTATACACACATGTTTCTGTGCCAAATGTCCCCTAACAGAGTCAGCCCTGTATAGGGATTTTTTTTAATGTTTCATGTTTTGTTATGTTTTAACATATGTTGGAAGCCACTCAGAGTGACTGGGGCAATGCAGCAGCAGTAATAATAATAATAATAATAATAATAATAATAATACTTTATTAATTATACTTGGCCCATCTGGCTGGGTTTCCTCAGCCACTCTGGGTGGTTTCCAACAAAATATCAAAAATACAACAAACATTAAACATCAGACATTAAAAACTTCCCTAAACCAGGGCTGCTTCAGACAGATGTCTTCTAAAATGTCAGATGAGTGGGGTATAAATAATACGACAATGACGACGATGCAATAGGATATCCCTATTTTCATCAGAAAAATGTTGAAGGGTATGGAATTCAATGGCATGCTTTTCTGATGGTTCCATGTCAGACATTTCAGCTTGCCAGAGTGCATGTCTCCCCTCTACTGCTTCTTCACTGGGGTTCTCCTGACTACCCTCATCCAATTTGGGAGTGGGGGGAGAGAGGTACATGGAGAGAGAATGGGGAAAGCCCTGTTGGTCAAGCAGAACTGCTTCCACAGATGGGTCTGTAGTGTGTGATTAGTATATACCCAATTTAGAACATGACTTTTCAGCAACCTGCTGGTAATTCTGGGACTTCCTTCCCTGGAGAAATGATAAAGCAGTTGAATAACTCTAGTATGGACTAAGACATTTGTCAGGGAGTGTTAAGTTGGCTGCTACTTTTAGGTGATGGCTTTATGCTAATTTATACTAACTACTTCTTTCTATTTGTGTTATAATAAGGTTTATTAAATTCCCACAAAACACTAGGTGCATAAATGCAGTACTGAAATTCTGTGCTTTTCGATCACAGGCTTTGTTTCTCACACATTATGTTATTGTTCCTGAAGGTTGCAAGAAATGAACAGACATGTATTGAAAAAGCAAATTAAAAAGCCAAGAATGCTGTTCTTATAACGATGTGCATTTATATGTGTGTAGTAAGTGTGGTCTCTTTGCTTTCTTCCTCTGTGTCTCTCATGTTTTCAATTAAATTTCTCAAGGTGTTAATGTTACTGTTGATTATTTTCGTTCCGAGAATGTATGTGTGGCTGTGCTTAACATGAAGAGCATTCAGAAGTAAATTCTTGCATTTGACCTTCATAATATAATTACATTTGTATAGCCAGAATTAATAAGCCAATTATTTTTGACAAGATAACAGGCACATAACATTGTTTGCTTTTCTTTGCTGTTTTGTATTGCTAGAAAATGAGAAGCCTCCTCCCATGCTAGTTTTAGATTTGATTGGCTTTTATATCTATAATCTGTTCCTGTGAAATAAGCAACAATCTAGGATATTCCTCTACGATTTGCACACATTAAGGCCAGTTTCTTGAGAGTAAGTCGCACTGAACTCATTTGGACTTACTTAATATTTCCTGTCCTTTGATCCCACGGCAGTCCTGTTGGATATTATAGACAAGGAAGCAATGCTTTGAACTAGAAGAGAGATAATTACCTTCCTTTTAATAGGAGCGCGGTTCCTATTGTTGCAAAATGGGAGGAGATCCCTGTACTATCAAAGAAAGCCACGAAAAGAAATATTAACTGTGGAAAAGATCTCACATCAGTGGAAGACTACCGATTAATCCAGATTTAATCATCATTTTATATACTGAAAATGGCAATTGACTCGGCTAACAAAAGAACACATGGATTCTCTTTAACAATACTTTATTTATACATATGTACGTGCAATTTATATACTACTAAACATTAGAAAAACAAAAACAAAGGGAGAAATTGTAATCCCCCCAGCCCCTCCCTCCAGAGCGTGCAGCCATTGCCACAACCCAGCCATGCAAAGCAGAGAGGGCAGAAGGTGCAGATTTTTGGGGGGGAGGGAGGGCAGACAAATCACTGTGCCAGTGGGACCAGTTCAGAAAATCCCATTTCAGGGTTTTCCACTGGTGGCACCTGCCTGCCCACACATTCAGTGGGCAGAAGGGTAAGCTCTGCACCAGCAGGGCGATGCTGGCATGATATTGTTACAAAAGTCGGGTGCCTGCCTTTCTCTCTGCTGAGGGGCAGCAAAAGGCCACGGGGTCCCAGGCACCCACAATGGGTCTGTGGGAGACAGATTAAAATTGCAGTTTTGAAAAATTGAAAAACAGAGTGCGAGATTGGCTCCATTATTATCAAATAATGGAGGCATACAATTTGGACAAAAAAGTTGGTTTCCAGGTGGAAAAATCAAAATTGGAAACAGAATTTTTAGAACCAAGAATTAAGAATATGTCAAGAATGTATAACTTGCTGTTGAAATGGAACACTCAGGATGAAATGGTTAAATCAGCTATGATTAAATGGGCACAAGATGTTGGACATAACATAATGATGGCTGACTGGGAACAGTTATGGACCACAGGCATGAAATTCACGGCATGTAATGCCTTAAGAGAAAATTTAATGAAAATGATTTATAGGTGGTACATGACACCAGTCAAGCTTGCAAAAATTTATCATTTGCCCGACAATAAATGTTGGAAATGTAATGAGACTGAAGGTACATTCTTTCACCTTTGGTGGACATGCCCAAGGATTAAGACATTCTGGGAGATGATCTATAATGAAATGAAAAAGGTATTTAAATATACCTTCCTGAAGAAACCAGAGGCCTTTCTCCTGGGCATGGTCGGCCAATTGGTGCCAAAGAAGGATAGAACCTTTTTTATGTATGCAACTACAGCAGCAAGAATACTCATCGCGAAGTATTGGAATACACAAGATTTACCCACCCGGGAAGAATGGCAGATGAAGTTGATGGACTATATGGAATTGGCGGAAATGACTGGCAGAATGAGACTTCCTCTTTAGCCACACACAACCTCTTCAGCTGGGAGAGGCTGCGCGCGGCTTTGGCAGAACGGGTCCGGGAGCAGGGGTGAGGTTGCGCACAACCTCACCTTCGCTCCCGGAGCTTGCTGCTATCTGCAAGCCTTCGGAGCCCGGCGGTAACTCCCACCGCACTCCGAAGGCTTGCGGATAGCTGCCTGAAGCCTGGAGAGCAAGAGGGGTCGGTGCACCAACCCCTCTTGCTCTCCAGGCTTCAGCGAAAGCCTGCATTCGCTCCATAGGACGCACACACATTTCCCCTTCATTTTTTGAGGGGAAATAGTGTGTCCTATAGAGTGAAAAATACGGTATCTCATTTTCAGGCCGAGGGAGCTGGTGCTTGTCCAGAGACTCTGTGTGTCCCACCATGCAGACGGGAGATAAAGGGAAAAGAGTAACACAAAATAGGGCATAACTCTAAGGGGGGGAAGAGAGATACGTGATAAAGCTACCATTGCAAACACAAAGTCAGAAAACACCCCCAAATTGCAAACATCGTAAATTAAAGATAGGACAGAACATGTCAACATCCGAAAAAATATGCTCTGTTTTGATTCCTTAAGCTCAGTTTTGCAAACATTCACTGACAATTTTAACCACGCCTGCGCCGAGCAGCAATAACCTAACATAAATATCAGCATTTTGTGCCAACCTGTGTGCAGCCATCCTGCATTTAATTTGCTCCACGAGCTGGAAAATGAAAGTCACATTGTGTATGGTGTGCTAAACTCATACATTATTAAACTGCCAGATCCTAACTCTTTGGATGGCAGCAACTTGTCAAGCTGTGGACGTCCACACAGGCGGTTTATGTATGGGTTGCATATTCCTTTCTCTCCCTGCCCCCTCAGATGCAACCAATCCTGCCTGTCAGCAAAATAGCCTAGCAGTAAACAACTTCAGGCAAAACTTCTTATCCCCCAAATTGCATTCAGATTTCCCTGTCTCTTGGAGTTAAAGGGGAGAAATGTTCAGGGTTTGCAATTGATTCCTTTAGCCCCTCAGGTGTATGGCCTAGCAGCTGGCAGTATCAGGAAACCTAACATGTTTAATTCAGTATTAGGATTACTGTATCTCAGACGTAAAGTGGGGAAGGTATCTGCCATATATTGTAACAGAATGAGAGGCATGAGAAGTGAGGGAAGGAATGCATATTATTTCTGCTGAATCACTAAAGATACCCTCAAAGTATCCCTGTTTTCCAGGGACAGTCCTACTAAATTTACAGAAGCTGTCCTGGTTTCTGATTTAATCCCAGAATGCTCCACTTTTCCTTAGGACGTCCCTATTTTCATCGAAGAAATGTTGGAGGGTATGGTAGGACATCCTTATTTTGATCTGAGAAATGTTGGAGGGTATATAATATTTTTTTTCAGCTGGAACACACCAGAAGTCAGTTCTAGCACCTCTCAAGTTGGTGCCATTGCCATTCTGAGAGAACAAGGGAAGCGTTCACAGTGAGTTCCAGCACCTCTTATTCTAGAAAAAATGCACTCAGGATACCAGTTTTCACTGGAGAAAGGTTGGAGGGTATGCATAAAATCAATACAGTGGTACCTCAGGTTACATACGCTTCAGGTTACATACGCTTCAGGTTACAGACTCCGCTAACCCAGAAATAGTGCTTCAGGTTAAGAACTTTGCTTCAGGATCAGAACAGAAATCGTGCTCTGGCGGCGCGGCGGCAGCAGGAGGCCCCATTAGCCAAAGTGGTGCTTCAGGTTAAGAACAAGTTTCAGGTTAAGAACAGACCTCCGGAACGAATTAAGTACTTAACCCGAGGTACCACTGTACTTCACAGAGACCGTCTCTACCACCATGAGCACCGTGCGAGAAGAAAACCATTACCCAGTGTCAGGGAATGGTCTGAAGATGAGAACTGGGGAATGCATTCTATGGCTGACCAGCTTCTCTATGATGGGGACCTGGAGGGGGAAGAGTCCCCCCGCTTGTCCATAGCTTGTTAACCACCAGCTGTAAATGAACTGCATGCGTAATAATAATAATAATAATAATAATAATAATAATAATTTATTTATACCCGCCCATCTGGCTGGGTTTCCCCAGCCATTCTGGGTGGCTTCCAACAGAATATTAAAAACAATACAGCATCAGTCATTAAAAACTTTCCTAAAAGGCCGCCTTCAGTTGTCTTTTAAAAGTAAAATAGTTGTTTATTGCCTTGACATGGGCTGGGAGGGCATTCCACAGGGCAGGCGCCACCACCGAGAAGGCCCTCTGTCTGGTTCCCTGTAACCTCACTTCTCGCAGCAAGGGAACCACCAGAAGGCCCTCGGTGCTGGACCTCAGTGTCCGGGCTGCATCATGGGTGTGGAGACGCTCCTTCAGGTATACAGGACCAAAACCCACACTAAGGCAGGGATATGGTGCAGCCCTGATACATCACTACACACGGTGTATTTACAATAATCTCATACTGAGACGTTAGTGATGGCATAAAGGGCATAGAGACAGAGGGCACATAGATGCCACACCCAATATCCCCAATATCACTGGTGAGCAAGGACGTCTGAAGGGGGCCACTAACTACGTTCAGCTGAACGTGCTTAGAAGTTTCCTCCAGACTGGTAAGTCCGATTTCAAGAGTTAGGTTTCAAGAGCCCTATCAGCTCACTTGAACTGCAGCTGCAGCCTTCTTTACATCCATTGTGCCATTTCTCTTTCATCCAGTTCGTTTGACAGCCTTGCAAATATTTCCCGGAGACCAAAACTGATTGTCTCAATCAGATTTCCTTACACTTGATGACTCAGATGCTTGTAGGGCACTTCAGAATACCAACTTCAATTGGCTTGGTTGCCATATGTGAAACTAACGTATCTCTGAATCAAGCCTTCATCACTATACAATTAGGTAGGCCAAGAAGCACAATCAGTTCTGCTGATCTCTGCTCCGTTTGCATGGGCATGACCCAACATGACCGAAAATACCTCGCCATGGTGAAAGAGAGAAGAGACTTTGTCATCCAGCATCCATATGTTAGCTGTAATAAGTACTTTGCAACTGCAACCACCTTACATGACCCTTTTTGTTTGCAATATGAATTCTATTTGGATTTTCCATCTCTTGAAAACAACACATAAATACAAATATTCAGTAGTGGTCAGTAGGGCAGGGGACGCTGGTTGGAGTTGCTCACCTGACTTGAACATACCCTCCAACATTCCTCAGATGAAAACAGGGACATTTCATAACCCCACCCCCATTTTTGTTGCCCCTCCCCGCCCCGTAGAGCATTTCTACCACCACTACATCAATGGTACATGGAACACACACCCTCTGGAACACCTACTTCCTGTTTTGCAGCATTCGGTTTCCAAGTTGCTCGTGAACTAAACTGTTCAAAAACCGAGGTACCACTGTATTTACTTAAAAATATACCCCACATTTCTGAAATAAACTCATACTAACATATGTAGAACAATAAGTCATTCAAGTTACAAGAAAGTAGTTCAAGTAATGAAAGAACTTGGGAATCTGCCTTATTCTGAATCAAATCATCTATTCTGAATCAAATCATCTATTCACTATTGTCAACATTGTGGCTCTCTAGGTTTCAGTGGGGTGGGATGTAATATTTGATGTATATGAAACCAGCCTATGCTCATCCTATGGGTTACAAGCTGAAGTTGTTCCTGGCAGAGGTGTAGCTTGGGGGACTGGGGGCTGGGGGACAGCCGTCACCCCAGGGGCAGTTTGGGGGCCATTGTATTCCTCATGATGCCCTGCTGCGTTGTGAGCTGTTGTGTCCTTCTCACACTACCCTCCAGCTGGAGGGCACCTTGAGAAGGACGCAACAGCTCACGGCACCCTGCAAGCTCTACACCATTTTTGTGAGTCTTGCAAAATGGCCCTTGGCTCACACAGTGCCATGAGTGCATCCCTCAAAGCAGGGCGCCATCAGTTGTGTTGGCTGGTCAGGCTCCCTACTGTGTAGCTGGGCAGGTGGCAGAGCCCAGCTCCACTTAGCTCCAATGGGTGGGGGGCGCTCCAGTGGTGCCCCTGCCCCTGTGGCATGCCCTGTGCATCCTGGCACCAGCAGGGAATGTTCTGCCACTGGTTCCTGGGTTGGGACTGCTAGAATTCCTGCTCCGTGATTGCAGTCATGGGATTGTTGTCTTTCACATGACGGTATATGTTTTGACTCCACAGAGTGGGAAGTGACGGAAACAGGATGTTTGTGTTACCGTGTTCCATGAAGTGGGACTGTTGTCCTTTGTTCATTCTCTTTGCTGTCTGATGCAAGAGAGAGAGAGGGAGCCATGTTGCAGTGCTCTGTGTGTAAGATAAAGGTAAAGGGACCCCTGACCATTAGGTCCAGTCGTGGCCGACTCTGGGGTTGCGGCGCTCATCTCGCTTTATTGGCCGAGGGAGCCGGCATACAGCTTCTGGGTCATGTGGCCAGCATTACTAAGCCGCTTCTGGCGAACCAGAGCAGTGCACGGAAATGCCGTTTACCTTCCCGCCAGAGTGGTACTTATTTATCTACTTGAACTTTGACGTGCTTTCGAACTGCTAGTTTGGCAGGAGCAGGGAACGAGAAACGGGAACTCACCCCATTGCGGGGATTCGAACCGCCAACCTTCTGATTGGCAAGTCCTAGGCTCTGTGGTTTAACCCACAGCACCACCCACGTCCCTATGGCTCTGTGTGTGTTTATATGTAAATAAAGTAGATTAGCCAAAATGCTGAGTTGCTGAGGTCTGTCACGTAAGCTGTGAAGACTCTGCGGATCCCTAAGTGTGCCAATGTCTGTTGGCATCATTTGCTGTGATGTTCGGGCTGAAGAAAGCTTTTGAAGCTCCCGGATGATCTACCAAGAGGGAGGGAACATGCCAGTCAGGCATGTGTCTCTGCCAGGGTCCTACTCAAGAGTAGGCTGAGCTTCCCAATATTCTGCCTGTGAGCATACACATCCTTCCAGGGATGCTTACAATGAACACAAAGGTGCGGTAATAAAATGACAATATAAATTCTGGTATAACAATGAATCAGGATCCTCCTTGGTGGCAGAAAGCCCTGGGGTTGGGAAGTCCGGCTGAAACTGATTCTGATAGGGTTTCTTGCTGCCTACTTGTCTTTCCTGGAATCTTTCTCACAAGCAGTTGGTGGTTTACGTCCTTGAGAAAAGTAGTTTGTTCCTAGCCTGTCCCCTTTGCTTGGAGAGTGTCTGATGAGTGTCTCTTCACCGTGAATGCAAGGCCCCATTTTGCAGCAGTACTTTTTATTTGAAGGAGTCGCCGTCTTCTGAAAACCCTCTTCATCCAGCAGCCATTCCATGTGACTGATCATTTCTGTTGAACAAGAACATAAGGGAAGCCACAAAGCCTCTGAAAGAATGGAAAGGAATTTATTCACGATATTCACCCTCTGGCAGGAAAAAAAAACCTCAACCCTCCCAACAGCCAAATGCAAAATGACCTCATTAGACCTAGAGGGCAGACTCTTTCAATCTTTCAAGGATTGGCTATATGCAAAGTGATGGCAGGAACCCTGAGTAAGTCTCCTTTGTGTGGTCTGGCGCGCCCGTTCCTATTCTTGTGTGTAGAAACTCATAGCAGGACTGGGAGTAAGTATGGGCTGCGTTGCTGAGTCTGACACATGGGGCAAAATATTGACCACATCTGTCAGAAAATAGCATAAGATTTTGGCTTGGATGAAAAGCAACAGCACAAACTGAATGAGAAAATGTATTAGTACTGTTTGATAAATTCTAGTGCAAGCTAGCAGGGCGTCAGTAGAGCATAAGACTCTTAATCTCAGGATTTGGGGTTCAAGCCCCACATTGAGCAAAACGATTCCTTATGCAGTCTCTTCCAACTCTACAGTTCAATGATTCTGTGACTCACAATGTCACAATGAAATGGGATATGTGTAACATTACAGTAATGCTGAATTGTTGAAATTATGAAAGCTGTAGCATCAATGTGATATCCAGAAGGAGAGACCTGCATGACCATTATGGCATTTGGCTGGCAGACACCTCAACCTTTTCACCCAACCCAGTGTCATGTTAGGGGTGAAAGTTGCCAATGCTCTGAACATTCCATATCACACACACACCCCGGTTACTGCCAAATTAGGCCCAGGGAGTGGTGGGCCATTGTGGAAGTCTTCACAGGCCAGATTAGGGCCCTGAACTAATGGTTAGTCACATGGGCATAGCCAGGATTTTTGTTAGGGGGGCAGGACTTTTGTTGTGAATGTTTTGTGTGAGTGCCTGGAAGTGGAGGGAGGATGGATGGCAGACTAACAGACTGAGATTGAATCCTGACAAGACAGTACTGTTTTGGGGAAACAGGGGGCGGGCAGGTGTGGGGGATTCCCTGGTCCTGAATGGGATAACTGTGCCCCTGAAGGACCAGGTGCACAGCCTGGGAGTCATTTTGGACTCACAGCTGTCCATGGAGGCTCAGGTTAATTCTGTGTCCAGGGTAGCTGTCTATCCTACCTGCCCGCAGACTGTCTTGCCAGGGTGGTGCATGCTCTAGTTATCTCCCGCTTGGACTACTGCAATGCACTCTATGTGGGACCACTCTTGAAGGTGACCTGGAAACTACAACTAATCCAGAATGCGGCAGCTAGACTGGTGACTGGGAGTGGCCACCAAGACTATATAACACCAGTCCTGAAGGACCTGCAGTGGCTCCCAGTAAGTTTCCGAGCACAATTCAAAGTGTTGGTGCTGACCTTTAAAGCCCTAAACAGCCTCGGCTCAGTATACCTGAAGGAGCATCTCCACCCCCATCGTTCAGCCCGGACACTGAGGTCCGGCGCTGAGGACCTTCTGGCGGTTCCCTCACTGCAAGAATTGAGGTTACAGTTAACCAGGCAGAGGGCCTTCTCTGTAGTGGCACCTGCCCTGTGGAATGCCCTCCCATCAGGTGTCTAGGAAATAAACAACTTAGAAGACATCTGAAGGCAGCCCTAAACAGTTTTTAATGTTTGATTGTTTGATTGTGTTTTCTATATTTTGTTTGGAGCTGCCTAGAGTGGCTGGGAAAACCCAACCAGATGGGCAGGGTATAAATAACTTCTTCTTCTTCTTCTTCTTCTTCTTCTTCTTCTTCTTATGTGTGCAGAGGATCGTGGATTTGGAAGCAGGGCTAGGAGAAGAGTGGCAAAAGTCTACAGAAAAACAAGATGCTTGAAAAGGGGGCTCATCGTGATAGATTTGGTGAGCCCTACACTTGGCATGAAAAGCTTATCATACCTTGCCATACTTTCTACACTAATTTCTATCTCAAGAATGTTAAACAGCTTGTTCTGTGTGTTTTCATTATGACTGTTCAAAAAATGCAACCCTGGGGATTTCAGAGTTTCCGAGCACAATTCAAAGTGTTGGTGCTGACCTTTAAAGCCCTAAACAGCCTCGGCTCAGTATACCTGAAGGAGCATCTCCACCCCCATCATTCAGCCCAGAAACTGAGGTCCAGTGCTGAGGACCTTCTGGTGGTTCCCTCACTGCGAGAAGTGAGGTTACAGGGAACCAGGCAGAGGGCCTTCTCCATAGTTCCCTGTGGAACACCCTCCCATCAGGTGTCAAGGAAATAAACAGCTTAGAAGACATCTGAAAGCAGTTTTGTTTAGGGAAGTTTTTAGTGTTTGATGTTTTATCGCTTTACTATTAATAATAATATTCTGTTGGGAGCTGCCCTACCCCCCCCCCCCGCTATGCCCATGGTTTATCATTTCTGCTATAGCCAAGTGCACTCTAGTCACCCATAAAAATAGGATTTGAACATGGGCTTGTGCAAACTCTTGCACAAAATCTTGGAAAAATAAAATAACACCTATGGATCAGGGGTCACTTTCATCATGTACTGTAGTGTGCTTGGCCACTGAGTCAGAAACAGCTCTTCTCTCACCAGCAAAGGATAACAGCTAGTAGAAAGGCACCTTTGAATCTAACCCACAATCACTTTTATTTTTATCCAAAGATTTGACTGATGCTTATTTGTCTTTGCAGAGACTCAGCTCTCAGATGCCTTATCAGAGAAACCCAAGAATATCTTTAATTCCAAAGAAAAGCCTTTCCGTGCCCCCCAAAAAAACCTTTGTTCAAAACTAATCAGATGGGGGGGGTTTGCTTTGTGAAGAAAAGTAAAATACTTTGTCAAGTTCTCTGTAGAAATTCTTCTAGCTATCATCAGGGAGGGGGAAATGTTTAGGCAGGCAATGCTGATTTTTCATATATGGGCAAAATTTTACTGTGTCAAATTATATCCTTCCAAAAGCCTTTACAGCTGCCTTAAAAATCCATTTTGTGCAAAACAATGATCATGCATCAGCTCAGAGTGATTGCATGGTAGTTACTTAGCCTGGCAAATGGCAGGAAAATGTCAGCTGAAATGAAAGACACACAGCCCTGGGCTTATCAGAGAACGTGCGGATGATTCATGTAGCATCATAAATAAATAACACAGGCTGTGTTAAGGCAGGCTTAACAGCCGCTGTTCTCATACCACTGCCAGTTCATTCCAAAGCACCTGTAATAGGAGCTTTATTTGGTGACAGTGACATGCAAAAAGATAAGGTATTCTGTTGTTAACACTCATATTTCAAGGTCACCAAATGTTGAATCTCTTAAGTGAGCAGGGAAAAAAACAACAACCACCATCTGATAGCACGTACATTAATGGATCATCCGAATACTGATAGCTGCAAAGCAATGGACTCCAAGCTTGAAAAACGGGGTGGCTACTTGTTTGCTAAATAGAACCATAGGTAGCTTGTGCATGTGAATAAACAGGAACAACACCAGAAAAAGAAGAAGCCATGGTTTATAATCAGCAAGTAATGCCACGCGGGGTTAACAAGGACATTTTTGACACATGGTGTTTGTTCATTAAAAAAACACACACCATTCTTCAATATAAAAATAATGGGAGGAATTCAACACTACATGAAGGCAATCATTCTGCCAGGGCAAACATTTCAGCTTACAAGTCAGAGTGATCCCCCTTTTCTGAAGACCCAGGGCCAATTTTGGGGCGTTTGCTGATGAATCCCACTCCACGCATAATCAAAAGAAAACAGGATGATTGCAAAATTTTAAGCAGCATAAAATAATGGCTAGAACTGGCAGCAATGAAATCAGCACAGTTTTAATGATTAAAAAGCCTGGGAAAATTAAAATTAAAAGTTAGGTACTAGGAAAGATTGTCTGGGGAAAATAACTCCACATATGGGGTGCCACATCTGAGAAGTCTTTCTTCCCGGTTGCTCCTAATCTCACTCCTGGTGGGAACACCCAGAGGAGAGTCTTGGCTGATCTCTCTACATGGGCAGACTGTATTTCAGCTAACTTAGTCACTAGCTATGACAGACTGTGGGGTTGGGGCAGAATACCTTTCCTGACATATCCCCTAACTGTGGGATTCTCCCCTACCCGCCTGCCCCCTGCAAGAATTACAATGGCACTGCAAAAGTCAGGATCCAGTTGTCTGAATATATACATTAAAATTAAAATCATAGCCACTTTTAAAGACATCAACTTATGCTTTGTGCTTCACTGCTTTCAATTTTCTGTACCTTATAATGGTCCACCTTTGCAGACCTACAAGGAACCCAAGTGAAATAATGTATAAAAACATCTCCAACTTATGCTGGAGGTGTAAAGATAGGTACTTTCTACCACATGTGGTGGACATGCAAAATAGTAAAAGACTTCTGGGAAGTGATATACAAGGAATTGGGGGGGGGGGAATGTTTAAGATAATTTTTATCAAAAAAAACCAGAAGCCATTTTACTAGGATTGACAGGAGATGAAATACCAAAAGAATTAAAATCACTATTTATGTACGCAACCACAGCCTCAAGAATGCTACTTGCCCAGAAGTGAAAAGAAGAAGTCGCGACCAGTGAAGAGTGGATAACCAAGATGGTGGACGATTCTTAAATGGCAATGATGACTGTGAGGATCAGGCACCAAGATGACAAGAAATTCAATCAAGAGTGGGGGGAAAGTTTATAGAATATCTTAAAGACCACTGTGTATACTTAAAAACGTTAGCAGGATTATTGAAACATGTATAATGTAATATTAGTTGAAAGGGGAGGGGGGAGTGATAAAATCATAGCTGTCAACTTTTCCCTTTTCTTGCAAGGAATCCTATTCGGAATAAGGGAATTTCCCTTTAAAAAGGGGAAATGTTGACAGCTATGGATAAAATGAATTAGAAAAATGTAATTAAATGCAAAGAAATAAGGGGAAATTTGGAAATCAGGGGGGTGGGGGGAAGTCCAAGGGATTCAAGCAATCCCAGGAGTGCAAAATTTGAAAATGATGTGAATGTACCAAAATTCTGTTTAAAAAATGAAATTATATCTATCTATCTATCTATCCCAGGTGATGATTAAGAAATATTTCTCTTCAATCTCACTCCAGATTCCAGTTGGCTGCTCATAGCAGTGAAGGGTATTGGGAAACTGTTCTCTTCTGGTGATTTACTAAATGTGAGATGCATTAACCTTAGAAGGAAGGAGCAGGGGAGAAGTAGTGAACAGCTTGGAATGAATGTGAGAGATCACCCTGCAAACCCACAGAATGAATAAAACTGTCTTGGGCACAAAGCAAACAGATATATAAATAGAAACATCTTATCTTGTTACCAAGTGCCCCCTATAATATCACAGTTAGCTAACATAGTCAGCATTTCTGTATAACCATTACATAATTTCCATCTGGTCTTTTCTTCCTTTGGTACAAGCTAAAGTGTTTCAGGAATATTGATCTGACTGGCGGCCTGAGGAAGGAGCATCAGAGTGGAACCTAATTGTCTCTTCCTGGCTACAGATACTTGAGATAGCGTCTGCAATGTTGTTACATTACATTCTCCCCGGCTGAAATATTGCAGGCACAGTGGGAAGGAAAAGACCTTGGGACTTAAGACAATTTGCCTACATTTAGTTCTATTAATATCATTAAATGGGAAAATCAGTGACACGGCGGCTAAAAGCTAGAGATGAACTAACCACCACTTTATCTTCTGTTGCCAAGGACTACATGATGAACTCGGCTGTGACCTAAATTTATTACAGAACAGCACTCACTGCTCCACCAAGCACTCTGCTGCAATTACAACACATTAAGCAAAGAAGCAAATCTCAAGGGGAAATGTCTGTTCTTTTAATCAAGTAGTAGAAAAACCTTCATGTGGACTAATAATAATAATAATAATAATAATAATAATAATAATCCCAGTATATCTCCAGTCAGTCTGCACAGTCATAACCAACAGGTCATGATGACAGAGTTTGCCCACTCTCAGGTAATCTTTGATTCTGTCTGTTCCAAGCTACATTATTATCTCCTCCCTTTCTGACTTCATTAAGAGCTCTGGGGAATTTCCTTTATGATCATCAATAATTTTGGCTTCATATGCAATGTTTTTCGCAAATGCTAGGCTTGGTGGATGGGGAGAAATTTCAGTTGTTTTGCATGCCCGTGGAAGCCTAATTCTCAGTGGAAGCACTTTTGTACTGCAAAGGAAAATAACATGATTACCCAGCCAATTCCCAGTATCTGGAATAATCTGACCAGGGTTTAAACCATTATTTGATGTCTGCCTTCTGACTGAGCATAGTTTCTCTCATAATTCTGTGGGATAAACTCTTGAAATTCAAGAAATAAAATATGTTTCTACGTTTTCCTACTTATGGGTATGCTGTATAGGGAAATGGAACAATGGGTATTTTGTAGACTACTGTAGTCTGAGAAGAAAATAAGTTTGAGAAACTCTAGATAAAAATGATAAGAGGTACAGGGTGAGGGGAATAAAGACAATTTCAAACATAGAACATATAAAACAGTAGACGACAAAGACTTTGTTGTTGTAGAAATTGAAAGAACTCATACGAACATTCCTATATTGATTTCTTTTTAAGGCAACACATTTTGTTCTTATCAGTATGCAAAATACTTTTCAGTTTATAGTTACCAAACGTATTGACAGATACTGCTCAAACCTATTTCATTGTTCAACAATATTTTGGTCTAAATGGCTTTCAGAATCCCATTCTACACCTACCCTTAGTGGTTGGAAGGTTGGAAGTCTGGATAATTGGTTTTTAAAAGTCTTCTTGGGTGGTCAAACCTGATTTTAATATGTAAAAGAGTTTGCAATTTGTTGCCACAGGAACTAATACCTGGAGGTTCCTTCTGGAAGGGCGCTTGTTTCTTCCCCTTCCCAGTTTCCCACTTCCTGAAGAAAATGATGCCATCAAACTTGTTTCCAACTGCAGGTCTGGCACTGCAGTCAGACTGGGTCTGGCAGAGACACACAGAGAGCGGTGTAACTTTCTTGAAGAATCCTATGCTGACGTCTTACATTTAAACCCCTCCTTCCTCCTTGTTTCATCCTCACAACACCCCTGTGAAGAAGGTTAGGCTGAGAATAGTGATTGGCCCAAGGTCATTCAGTGAAATTAATAGCTGAGTGGAGATTTGAACCCTGGTCTCCTCAGTCCAGGTCAAACACTCCTGCCATTACACCACACTGGTTCTGTTAGAAACCTAATGGCAGAGTCTCTGCTGGAGTGTAAACGTTGTGAGATAACCCCAACCAGCAAATATATATTATGTGTAATTAAAGCATATTTCCATGGATGTAGCCAGGGGGTGCGGGTGAGCAGTTGTCCCCCCCAAATAAAGTAAATAAATAAAAATATTTTTTATATAAATCTTTTTATTTTATTTTCAAAAAGAATAAAAAAGAGATGACAAAAGAATAAACATACAACTAAAAACAGTAAAAGGTAAAGGTAAAGGACCCCTGACAGTTAAGTCCAGTCGCAAACGACTCTGGGATTGCCGCGCTCATCTCGCTTTACTGGCCAAAGGGGCTGACATTTGTCCGCAGACAGTTTTTCCGGGTCATGTGGCCAGCATGACTAAGCCACTTCTGGCGAAACCAGAGCAGCACACGGAAATGTCATTTACCTTCCTGCCGGAGCGGACCTATTTATCTACTTGTACTTGACGTGCTTCAAACTGCTAGGTTGACAGGATCTGGGACTGAGCAACGGGAGCTCACCCCTTCGCAGGGATTCGAACCGCCAATCTTCCGATCGGCAAGCCCTAGGCTCAGTGGTTTAGACCACAGCACCACCCATGTCCCTAAAAAACAGTATGAAATCCAAATAACAAGATTACTTTGAAGCTCTTGACTTCCCCCATCCCCTCCATGGGTCCTTTTTATTCTATTTTCAACTGCATATCAATACTTCTACAATTTTTCATCATCCTAAGTTATCAATATAATCAATTATGTTACAAGTGTATTTAAAATCCTGGTAATGTTTTAACCTGTTCACATTGATTTTGTATGTAGATTTATAAACATTTCCCATTCTCTTTTAAATTTCTTGTCTTCTTCATTCCTGAGCTTCCTGGTTAATTTTGCCATTTCAGCATAGTCCCTTAATTTGGTTTGCCTTTCTTCTCTGGTCAGGGCTGTCTCGTCCTTCCATCTCTGGGCTAGTAATATCCAGGTGGCCGTTGTAGCATAAATAAATGAAGATACTTAACTAACTGACCAATTGCATCACAGATAACGCAGCCCCTCCCCCAAACATGGAGATTTCCCCTCCTAAAATAAATCCTAGCTAAGCCTATGCATATATCCAAATCTCAAATGACCTTCTTCCAAAGAAATCAAACCCTGGGTGCAGGCTGGACCCCTGAAACACCTCGAAACTCAGAAGTGAGGTGTGCACATGGAACTATGCACATTGCAGAAGGATTACATTGGCTCCCAGTACATTTCCAAGCACAATTCGAAGTGTTGGTGCTGACCTTTAAAGCCCTAAACGGCCTCGGCCCAGTATACCTGAAGGAGCGTCTCCACCCTCATTATTCTGCCCAGACACTGAGGTCCAGCGCCAAGGGCCTTCTGGCAGTTCCCTCACTGCGAGAAGCAAAGCTACAGGGAACCAGGCAGAGGGCCTTCTCGGTAGTGGCGCCCGCCCTGTGGAACGCCCTCCCATCAGATGTCAAAGCGATAAACAACTACCTGACATTTAGAAAACATCTGAAGGCAGCCCTGTTCAGGGAAGGTTTTAATGTGTGGCATTTTGATGTATTTTTAATCTTTGCTGGAAGCCACCCAGAGTGGCTGGGGAAACCCAGTCAGATGGGCGGGGTACAAATAATAAATTATTATTATTATTATTATTATTATTATTATTATTATTATTACAAGCTACCTTCATTAAGAGCATCTCTATAAGCAGGATAAATTCAGCAAGTGAACTCTTTCCTCCTCTCCACACCCCAAAGTAGATTCCTTGTTAGGTCTTGAGAATAGAAGACTTGGCAGTTGGCATTAGGCAAGGATGTAATCATATGAAAAGGCAAATACAGTGGTACCTCGGGTTACATACGCTTCAGGTTACAGACTCTGCTAACCCAGAAATAGTACCTCGGGTTAAGAACTTTGCTTCAGGATGAGAACAGAAATTGTGCTCCGGTGGCACGGCAGCAGCAGGAGGCCCCATTACCTAAAGTGGTGCTTCAGGTTAAGAACAGTTTCAGGTTAAGAACGGACCTCCGGAACGAATTACCGTATTTTTTGCTCTATAAGACTCACTTTTTCCCTCCTAAAAAGTAAGAGGAAATGTGTGTGCGTCTTATGGAGCGAATGCAGGCTGCGCAGCTATCACAGAAGCCAGAACAGCAAGAGTGATTGCTGCTTTCACTGTGCAGCGATCCCTCTTGCTGTTCTGGCTTCTGAGATTCAGAATTTTTTCCTCCTCCAAAAACTAGGTGCATCTTGTGGTCTGGTGCGTCTTATAGAGCGAAAAATACGGTAAGTACTTAACCCGGGGTACCACTGTAGTGCCTCCAAAGGATCAAGTGTCTCGCCTCCACAAAATATCCACCAAGGGCAATTCTAATTAAGCATCAGGACAAGAGATGGGTTGGCATTTGGGAATCCAGCCTCCGGCCTGGCTAAGCTATGTAGTGGGAACTGCAGCATAAAGCTCCCAGGTGAGAAAGATAGGAACACATTAAGTCTGTCAGAATAAAGGAACCCAAGGAAAAGGAGTTTTGTGCCTTGGGAGCCACAATTCAAGGAGAGTTGCTGTTATATTGGCAAGGTCCAGTATATTAAAAGAAAAAAGGAAGCAGCTGGCTTGTGGGATGTGTATACCGACTGATCATTTAGTGCAGACATGTCCAAAGTCCATCTGAGGGGCCTAATCCGGCCCGTAAAATCCTAAGAAAACCTCAACAACTTCAATCCTAAAAAAGCTCAATGACTTTGGAATAAAATCCTTAAAAACAAGCTCAACAAGTTCAATCCTAAAAAAAGGTTAACAACTATGGTCAACCCTTTAGTCGGCCCTCACAGCCCTTCAGTTCATCAAATCTGGCCCTCTTTGAAAAAAGTTTGGACACCACTGATTTAGTGCCTGTTTTCCCAACTTGGAGGGAAAGCACTCAGAGTTTGGGATGCAAGGTGCACAAAAGCCATGAAGGTGGAATCTCACGTTGTCTGCCTCAACACCAGAGGGCTCTAATTCAAGGACAGAAAGCCTTTGAGATGTGTGGGACTTCTCCTTTTAATAAGTACTGGATGGAGCCGTGTTCGTGGGATTGTTAGTCAAACCATTTATCTTCTTGCATTTATATCCTGCCTTTCTTCCACCATGGAAGTGTATGTGTGTGAAATATACTCAGAGTCGCAAAGTGATTTCATGCTCTTTATTCAGCTCATAGTGGTGAGGAGGAATGAATGAATGTCCCCTCACAGTATCTGCTTTATATACATTATTTACACAATGGGCTGCACATGATTGGCTAATTCTGGAATTCTACTGTAAGCCAATCAGGTTGTGGATTCACTTCTATCTGGAGCAGGATTGGGTGGTTCCTGCCAACCAATCATACTGCTGCATTGTTCTAGGACCAATCAGACTGCTGCATTCTGAATCCTATTGTTCTAGGACCAATCAGACTGCTGCCTTTTGGATCCTATTGTTCTAGGACCAATCAGACTGCTACAGTTTGGATCCTATTCAACTCAGTACATAACACCCCTCCCCTCTAAGTTCCAGTCCTGCCCGGGAGGTCGCATTCATAGTCCTCAAGGTATGCCGGCGGCCTACGTGTGCGTTGTGGCCTGGGGTGTTCCCTGGTCCGGGCTCCGGGTTCTGGCTCGTGTTCCAAGGATGCTGGCTGTGATGCGGCTGTTTGGTCTGGTGCAACCGGCTCGCTCAGTCGTGGTTCTGGTTCCGGTGTCCTTTCGGCCTCACGGGTCCTCTCTGTATTTACTGATTCTGCCTCTCCTGCTGGCCCCTCCTGCTCTATGGGCCTCACTGCCCCGCTGTTCCCTTGGGACTCCTCTGACCTGTCCTCCTCCTGGTTTTCTCCCGGGAATCGTCGCCGTATCTGGTCGCAGTGGCGGCGCCAGCATTGCCCCCCATCCGTTAGCACCTCGTACGACACGGGGCCAGTGACCCTGGTGATTGTGGCGGGTACCCATGCTGGGCCTGCCCCAAAATTCTTTGCGTACACTGGGTCCTGGGCCTCGAAGGTCCGGGGGTTCCTGCCTTCCCCCACCACTACCTCATCCTGAGCTCTATCGGGGTGAAGGCGGTCCAATCTGATTGCAAGGCGCCGACCCATTAGTAGTTCAGCGGGGCTCCGGCCAGTCGTTGAGCTGGGGGTGCTGTGCTGTGCTAGAAGGAATGTGGCAAGGCGGTACTCCCAGTCCCCTTGCGTCATGCGGCGAAGGGTGTCCTTGGTGGTCCGCACCATGCGTTCTGCTTGGCCATTGGTGGCAGGGTGGAACGGCGCCGAACGGATGTGGCGGATGGCGTTCTGCGCTGTGAAGGTTTGGAATTCTCCTGACGTAAATGCAGTCCCGTTGTCTGAGACGAGAGTGTCAGGGAGCCCGTGGGTTGCAAACAGCCTGCGTAGTACCCGGATGGCTGCGGACGTGGAAGTGGACGGTACCAGTGCGACTTCCAGCCATTTGGTGTAGGAGTCCACCACTATGAAGAATGTTTTCCCCTGAAAGGGGCCAGCGAAATCCACATGCAGGCGTGACCATGGTGCTCGGGCGGACTCCCAGGACTGGACTGGGGCCCTTGGGGGATCTGGGCGGGATTCTTGGCAGGCCTGGCAGTGTTTGACCCAGGCCTCTATCTCTCCATCGATCCCCGGCCACCACACATAACTCCTGGCAAGGGCCTTCATTCTTACTACCCCTGGATGTGTCTCGTGTAGGGCTGTGAGGACCCTTTTGCAGAGGGGCTGGGGAACCACGACTCTGCTTCCCCATAACAGGCACCCCTTGTGGGCCGACAGTTCATGTTTGCGGGTTGTGTAGCCGGCGAATTCTGGCCCGGGGCTGCTGCTGGGCCATCCCCTCCACACCCAGTCCAGGACCCGGGAGATGACCCTATCTTTCTTGGAATGGTGTGCAACTTCTTGTGCCTGAATGGGGCGGTCGGGAAGCAGCTCCAGGCTCATAACCTCTTGTGCAGGTGCTGGGTCAGGGCCTGTTTCCGGTAGTGGTAGCCTGCTGAGGGCGTCCGCATGGCCCATCGCCTTCCCAGGTCGGTGAATCAGTGCATACTGGTAGCTGGCAAGGAAAATTGACCACCTGAGGACGCGAGGAGACAGCACTTGGGGGGTCTGCTTTTCGGGGGCAAACAAGCCAAGCAACGGCTTGTGGTCAGTCACCACGGTGAAGGGCCGCCCGTACAAGAAATCATGGAATTTTTTTACTCCCTTTACGATTGCCAGACCCTCCTTGTCGATTTGCGAGTAGTTCCGCTCGGTTGTGTTGAGTGTCTGGGAAAAGTACGCCACCGGTACCTCTCTTCCATCCGGGAGTTGGTGCCCCAGGACAGCTCCAATGCCATAGGGTGAGGCGTCGCATGCTAGCACCACCGGCAGCCTCTCGTCGAAGTGTGCCAAGACCGAGTTTGAGACAAGCAAGTCCTTGACTGCCTGGAATGCGGCCTCCTGGCGCTGGCCCCACACCCAAGGGGCCCGCTTGTCCAGGAGTCTGTGTAGGGGCTCCGCTACCGCCGCCTTGTGGGGAAGGAAGGAATGGTAAAAGTTCAATAGTCCCAAGAAGGCCTGAAGTTCAGTCTTGCTCTTGGGCGCTGGGGCATCACAAATGGCCCGTACCTTGTCCCCAGTCGGGTGGACCCCTTCTGCGTCCACCATAAATCCCAGAAAGTCCACCTGAGGCACTCCTAGTAGACATTTTTCCCGCTTCACCTTGAGACCCGCCGTCTGGAAACGGTGCAGAACGGTGCGGAGGCGGTCCTCAAACTCCTCTGGTGTGGGGCCGGCAATCAACACATCATCGAAGAAGGGGGTGACGCCAGGAATCCCTTTAAGGAGAGAGTCCATTATATTCTGGAATATGCCTGGTGCCACGCTGACACCGAATTGCAGCCGCTTTACCCTGAACGCTCCTCTGTGCGTCACAATCGTCTGTGCCTCAGCTGTGGCCTCATCTACTGGCAGCTGTTGATATGCTTGGGCCAAGTCCAGCTTGCCAAAAATTTTCGACCCAGCCAGGGTGGCAAGGACATGGCTGACCACTGGCACTGGGTATGCGTGGGCCGTGAGGGCCTTGTTTATGGTACATTTGTAGTCTGCGCAGATGCGGACCGAACCATTAGGCTTGACGGGTGTGACGATTGGGGTTTCCCAGGGAGCATTAGGCACCGGCTCCAGCACTCCTTGCTCTACGAGTCGGTCCAATTCCTCGTCTATACGGGGTTTCAAGGCGAACGGGACCCGGCGGGCCTTGAGCCTGACCGGTCGTACTGCGGGGTCAAGCTGTAGCGCAATGGGGGGGCCCGTATACTGTCCCAATTTCCCATCGAAAACCCCTGGAAATTCCTTGCATATGGCGTCCACGTCCACTTGTAAGCTAGTGTGGTTCACCCCGGTGACAGCTAGCCCCAGTGGTCCAAACCATGCCAATCCCAGTAAGCTAATGTAGGGGCCCTTGACCACAAGCAAGTCCAGTTGCCGCGTCCGCCCTCGGTATTGCACCCTGAAGGTCCCCACCCCCATTGTGGGGACCTTACGTTTCTGGAAGTCCCGGAGGGTGAATGGGGCCGGCCTGAGTTTGGGACCCCCAGTGGGACACAGTTTCCTTAAGGTCCTTGCCGAGATTATGGATAGAGTTGAACCCGTGTCAAGCTCCATGCGGCATGGGGCCCCCTCTATCTGTACCTCTACATAAATTTTCTCTACGTTGGGGTGGGGCAACTGGTATACCTGGAAGTCCGTGAGCTCCGTCGAGTTGCCTTGGTGCGTTGGGCCCCGGGACCTGGGGCTCTTGGATTGGTCATCTGATGCCTGGTGTCGGGTGGGCCGAGCCCGACACACCCGGGCGATGTGTCCCGATTTTCTGCACTGCCTGCACTCTGCGTTGCGGAAACGGCAGGTCCTCCTCTCGTGACTCTCCCCGCAGCTTGCGCAGTTCCCTCCTTCTCGTCGAGGCAGCTGTGGTCTGTGCGCTGCTTGAGTGCGCTGCTGTACTCGGTGCACCTCCTCCCTGTCGGATCCTGAGTCGTCGGTGAGGTCTTCATGGTGGACCCTCGGTTGGGATGGCAGGCTCGGCCGTGCCTCTTGGGTCGACCTCTCGGCAGCTTCTGTTGCCAGGGCCTCCTCCAGAGCGACCTGGAACGTTAGGTCCTTCTTAGCGTAGAGGCGCCGTTGCAGCTTCTCATCCTTCAGGCCACCGACGAGGCGGTCACGAAGCATGTTCTCCAGCTCTGAGAAGTTGCAGAACCGGGCGGCTTGGCGGAGAGAGGTCACAAACCCAGTTATGGTTTCCCCAGGGGCTTGCCGCTTTGCGTAGAAGGCATTTCGACGAGCCACCACTGAGGGCTGCGGCGAAAAGTGCCCCTTCAGCTGTTCCATTATTGTTTTGTATGGAGCAGTAGCGACGTCTTCAGGCGCAAGGAGAGCCCGGGCGATTTCAAACGTCTCCTCTCCGCAGACGCTGAAGAATATCGCCCTCTTCTTGGCGTCTTCTTCGTCGGTGACCCCTTTGGCTTCTAGGAGGAAGGTGAAACGGGAGGCGTACGCTTCCCAGTCTCCAGATGCTGGGTTGAATGGCGAGAAGCTGCTGTTGGCTGCCATTCTGAGTTCCTTGTGCCCCGGAGCTGAAGCCTGGATACACGGTGCGAGGCAGCGGTGCGGCAGTTGGCGGTGCTGCGGTGCTGTGTGTGGCAGTCAGCTCAGCGGGATCCCACCTTCGTCGCCAGTGAAATATACTCAGAGTCGCAAAGTGATTTCATGCTCTTTATTCAGCTCATAGTGGTGAGGAGGAATGAATGAATGTCCCCTCACAGTATCTGCTTTATATACATTATTTACACAATGGGCTGCACATGATTGGCTAATTCTGGAATTCTACTGTAAGCCAATCAGGTTGTGGATTCACTTCTATCTGGAGCAGGATTGGGTGGTTCCTGCCAACCAATCATACTGCTGCATTGTTCTAGGACCAATCAGACTGCTGCATTCTGAATCCTATTGTTCTAGGACCAATCAGACTGCTGCCTTTTGGATCCTATTGTTCTAGGACCAATCAGACTGCTACAGTTTGGATCCTATTCAACTCAGTACATAACAGTGTGGTTCTACTGCTGTAACTCCATCCCTGTGAATCTTCGGTGGGATGCTGCCATGGTCAAATCTCTAGGTTGCTATGGAAAGCACAGCCTACTCAGGAAATACTGCTTCACTTTTCCATTCTATGTGCAAGTTCACATGTGGCAGTAACAAATGCTCCTTTATTGACTCAGCAGGATGTATGATTTGGGTTATCCCATTAGGACAAGGTACCCCTGCTACTTGTGATATGCCTTTTTTCCAAAAAGACCTCTTATTTTCCATTTTTCGTTTTTTTGTATCTTGGTCTCATGAGTCATTTAGTGTGCAGTTGGCAGAGGGAGAATAGTTAAACAGTCCTAATCTTCTTAATACTGTTTTCTTCCTCTGCACAGAATTTCACTCGGGAATCAAAACATCAGAGGAAAGCTACTAGTAGATAACTGTCCTCTCCTACATGATGATTAGTATGACAGCAGCTTGGCAAATCCAAATGTTTCAGAGATTTTAACAGGATTTATTGATAGTTATGGGAACAGATGACTATTCCATGTGTGCAGCGATGGGTGAAGAAGGACTCTATTTTCTACCAATTTCAGCTACATGTTCCTGTTTGAGCTGCAATCACCTCTTCTTCTTTTACGGTAGTATATAAGAATCCAGATCTTTCAGAAAAGCTGGGCTTTTTGTTTTGCTTCCCCCGCCCCACCCACTAGGTTCTGCATTTCAGGATGATTGCAACAACTGCAATTTCACTGCTTGATGGGAACCGTTTGGCAGCAGGGAAACCCCCTTACTGTTATTATCTAACATGCTTTCATGATTATTTGTGTGAGGACACTAAACGCTACAAAGGAGATAGACATAAGCAAGGATCTACAGTACATCAGCCGATGGGGGTGAGGGGGTGGGAAATAAAAGCCCTGTTATTTCAAGGGAAAGGACACACAAGGATTTATTTAGCCTCTCAGTCTTGGGTGTAATCTATCAAGCATCCTCTGTTAGAGGTTCCAGGCATTTCAATTGTGCTTGAATAGAAGCATTAATGGGTGTACTGCACCTTTATATGGTAATTTCCCATCTATTAGGCAGAGTATAATAGTGTTTGGGCAGGATGTAAATGTCAGTACCTTGCATAATGAGGAGTTTCTGGAGGCAGCGATGATTTTCCTTTTCCAGTTGATCTTCTGGCTGTGTGGGAACTGATTCTATTCTATATGTCTCCATTTTTGCATTTATATAACATATGCACACACATCTTCCCTGTGTGTGTGTGTGTGTGTGTGTGTGTGTGTTATTATTTATTGCTTGTTTTTGTTATAGATTCTTTTATTGTCGTTTTGTTGTTGTTTTTTAAAGTCCCTCTTTAAATCGACACTGAAAGGCAGAATGCACATCCTTTGATACATAAGCAAACAAATAAGTAGCAACAGGATTTCTTTGAACTCAGAGGCGAGGATTACAAAGTATTGATAAGAACTTTTCAGAGCTACATGAAAAGGACAATGCTTCTTGCTCCATGCAACAATAACAAGGGCTGCATTGATTTAGGGTGAAGAATAAGTTATTTTACTGTTTGACCCTAAATCTACTCCTACTCACCCCTAACTAATGCTTTCCTCACACAATAGCCATTGAATAAATGAGAATCTAAGTCTAGAAATCATTTGTACCTAGTGTCTCCCTTTTCAAGTACAGTGGTACCTCTGGTTGCAAACGGGATCTGTTTCGGAGTCCCACTTGCAACATGAAAAGAGCGCAACCTACAGCAACGCATCTGTGCATGTGTGGGTTGCGATTCGCCGCTTCTGCGCATGCGAGCGATGTCATTTTACGCTTCTGCGCATGCGCGAGCGGCGAAACCCGAAAGTAACCCTTTCCAGTACTTTCGGGTCGCCGCAGGACGTAACCTGAAAGAACGTAACATGAAGCGGACGTAACATGAGGTATGACTGTATGCAGAGACAACTTTTGGACATCGGCCCTCACTTTACTATGTTTTGGTATGTATGTTCAACACTCATTGACTACAGCCTCGATTGCATGCACCAAAGAGCCATCACAAGTAAAACATGGCATACAGAGCTTTCATAATATCTGACATCAGCTCAAACATGATACTTTTCAATGGAAACTACACGTTGAGCTGCCAGTTACCAAGGTTCAAAACCGGTGCTTATATTTTCTTTCAGCAATGCATCTCAGATGTGTCTAAGAACATAGTTATATTAACAGTGTTTACGAGTCATTCTGCAGATGCAGCTAGGCCCACTCGAAAAGAATGTATATGATTATGGTAGTTGAAAAGTATAGATTAGAAATGTCAAGTATAAAATAAGTGGCATCCTCTTTGGAGAACATCTCACCTTACATTCTGTGTAAGCACCCATTCTTTTCTTTTTCTTTTTTTCCTATTGGCAGCAGGTAAAAATATATTTGTTGCTCAAACATTTATAGGGTGGTTGTTTTATTGCTGAAAGTATGCAATCTAAGAGCATAAGAAGAGTGGTCCAGGATGAAAAGGCCCATCTACCTGACTTTTAGAAGACATCTGAAGGCAGCCCTGTTTAGGGAAATTTTTAATGTTTGATCTTTTATCGTATGATGATGATGATGATGATGATGATGTTGGGAGCAACCCAGAGTGGCTGGGGAAACCCAGCCAGATGGGTGGGGTATACAATTATATTATTATTATTATTATTATTATTATTATTATTATTATTACTACTATTATCAGTACAGTGGAACCTCAGGTTACAGACTCCACTAACCCAGAAATAGTGCTTCAGGTTAAGAACTTTGCTTCAGGATGAGAACAGAAATCGTGCTCTGGCGGCGCGGTAGCAGCAGGAGGCCCCATTAGCTAAAGTGGTGCTTCAGGTTAAGTACGGACCTCCGGAACGAATTAAGTACTTAACCTGAGGTACCACTGTATCATGTTCTCACAGTGGCCAACCTCAGTCCCACTTTCCTTCCCTCCCTTCTCTGATGCCCTCTCACATCTCTGCCTCCCAAAGGCTTGCATGGCTGTTTGTTGCAGCAGCGCAGGCGACAAGCTCCCCAGGCAAATGGTGCCTCTGGGGCTGGCCAGGGGGTGCTGGTTGCCAGGAACTGTGGTGGCCTCAGAGTAAGCAAGCAAGTGGGCGAGGAACCCAGCCAGCCAGTCTGCCAGCCCTTGCTGTTGGGAATAGACAGACATGTCCCAGGCCCCTGTGGGGCAGTGGGGCATCTCTTTGGGGGCAGCTCAGAAACCAGGGGTGGTGGTAGTAGCTTCCCAGAGGACTCCCAAAGAGATGGGAGAGGAGAGGAGGCTGAGGGAACACTCCACAAGGTAGGGTGCTCAAAAAAAGGGTGAGAGTCGGCCAGCTCTGCAGAAAAGGGGTGATGTAACTGGGCTCCTGAGCCCCACAGTGGTGCTGCAGAAAGAATGCAGTTGGTCGAGGGCGCCGTGGACTCAAAAAGTTTGAAAACCTCTTGTCTATTATATCACCCGGTTTTCAACATGATGATACATCCAGCCAGGCAATAAATAAACTGTCAGCCTAGCCCATAAAAATATAAAATTCTACAAGGAGAGAAATGGGAGTGGGCAAGAGGAGTGCTTCCTTCCCTTGCCATCTTCCCTCTCTTTCTCTATGGTATCATTTTGAAGCCTGCTTTCTAAAACAGAAGTTGAACAAATGAATCCTTCTGTCTTCACTTTCAGTTGTCAGCAGTGCTTCAGTGTGAGATGAAATAAATTGCCAGGCACTTTCATCTTCTATAATCAGCTCTGCACAGCTGAGTACACCCACAACCCTGCGAGCTGTCTCTGCCAGCGCAAATTCTACGTGGAATGGAAAGTCTTTGTTAGTGCCACATTTCTAATGTTCTACACACAGGAGTGGGCTTTATATTTTATTCCCCCCCCCCCATTTTTCTCCTTCACACTCCCCTCCCGCTTTCCTCCCAATTAGCTATTGTACAATCCATTTTCCACAGGAAAGAAGCTTTTAGGTGGGGCTATTATTTACGACTTGGGTGTTGTCTTTCTCAACATGCACACCACAATCACGGGAGTAGTGATGGTTTAGAAGCACAATACTTCTCAATTGAAGCTGATTCAGAGAAGCCCTTGGACCAATCCCACAGGAAGTCACTTTCCCCATTTTAAAATAAGCCTTGAAAGCTACAAAACAACAACAACACACCTCCGATCATGAACAGATTTGCTACAGCTGTTTTTATATTTTCAGTACACACTATAGTTTAGAAGGACCAAAAAAAAGTATGTGCAACAAATTAATGCAAAACTACCGTATTTTTCACCCTATAGGACGCACTTTTCTCCCTCCAAAAATGAAGGGAAAATCTGTGTGCGTCCTATGGGGCGAATACAGGCTTTTGCTGAAGCTTGGAGAGCGAGAGGGGTCGGTGCGCACCGACCCCTCTCGCTCTCCAGGCTTCAGGAAGCTATCAGCAAGCCTGGGGAGCCCGCGGGAGTTGCCGCAGGGCTCCCTAGGCTGCGGATAGCAGCCTGCCGCCCGGCGCGCAAGGCACCCTGAAGCAGAGCGCCCCTCGTGCCGGGCAGACATCGGCCAGCTCCACAAGCTCGGGGGAGAGCAGGGAGGCGCAGCGCCGCCATCCCGCTGTTCCCCGACCTGGTTTGGGGGGGGGAAACAAAGGAAAAAAAAATTCCTTTATTTCCCCCCAAAAAAACTAGGTGCGTCCTATGGGACGGAGTGTCCTATGGGACGAAAAATACGGTATTTTGTTCCAGAATGCTTGTTTTTTTAAAAAATAACAGATGTAATCTTTAATGGCGTAGAGGTCTTTACCTTTACTTGTTCAAAATCCAGTACACACAATTCAGTAGGATGGTATTGGATAACCTCAGTTGGCATTTTTTCTGGTAGCCTGAATTCAGCTCAATGGAGGCAATCAACATTCCAGGGCATTTTGAGGTTTACAGAAGCTCTTCATGGGGAGGAGTGGAGTTGAACATACTGTCCTTTTGTAAAGCAACACAGAAATGCAACTCTACTTAATCTCATTTTGGGGGGAGATTCAGAATTAGTGAAATTACTCATCTTCAAGTATCATTCAAAGATAGATGATAGATAGATAGATAGATAGATAGATAGATAGATGAATAGATAGATAGATAGATAGATAGATAGATAGATAGATAGATGCAAACAGATACATGATATAATATATATATACTCTGAGTGCTGAAGGATATAGAGCACGGCAGGGACAGAGTAGCTTTGTGATTGTCACAGTGGTAAACCAAGCAATGTTCTGCACGGCCAGTTAGAGTGCAAATAGAGTGTTAGTTTCTTGATGTTCACAAGAGCCAACCAATCAGGACTCTTCATAGCCAGCTTATTCATGAAAAATAGGGATGGCCCTACCATGAGGCAGACAGCAGCAGCTGCCTCAGGCAGGGAAAAAAGTTAATAATTTAATGTGGTTTTATGTATTTTTACTGCCAGGGTGGAGGAGAAGTGCTTGTGGGATTTTTCTGCCTTATATGTCAAAATAAATTAGCTTGACACCAGATAAAACACACTTTTTTAATGGAGGGGAAGCATTTGCTGCTCTGCCTCAAGCAGCAAAATGCCTTGGGCTGGTCCTGATTCTGGACACGACTCTGGGCTTTGGAAGTGTGTATATGTGCACTTAAAATTGTGATTGTGGATTCACAGCAGGCAGGGTTCCTACCTCCTGAGGCTTACAACCATGTAAGGGGCCCCGACATTTCAGTCCCTGCTGATCCTTCAGTCTTGCATTTACTGCCTATTCACCTTCCCCCTTGAAGCACGCAAACAATGTTCATAGCAAGGAGATGGCAAAATCCTCCTCATGACCGGCACCCTCCTTTTGGTTGAGTGTGTGGATTGGGACCAGAAGACGAGGGCGAGCAAATGGGCAGCTTTGATGGTGGCGAGGAAATGGTTGCACTCATGGAGGGAAGACCCCATAGACGGCATTTCACCTGAGCCCCCCTAAAACATGGAACCAGCCAACACTGACAGCAGGCTCACCCATCAGGGTGTAGGTGCCAATCATCAATCAATTTGATGGATGGATGGATTGATTGATTACTGTCCATCACATCCAAAAGTGATTTAATATTAAAAAGATCAATAACAACAAGTTCCAGCCTAATACAGATCATGATAGACTGTGATAAAATATATTCACTTTAAAACACTATGTGTCAAAGAGATACCAGAGATGGCACCTGTCTGGTATGTAACAGAAGGGATTTCCAAAGGGTAGCTGCCACCATGTTGAAAACTCAATTCCAATATGCTACTGAATGGACCTCCTGCTATCAGTAATTTGTGCATTTGTGTGGGGTGCATTATATGCCAAGGTGAGCAAATTTTCTTGCGTACAGCTTCCTCAGAATTGGCAGTGTGATCTGCATTTTTAAATGGCTTTCCACACCTGGTTGATGTGACATTTGCTTGAGCATGGGTAGGCAAACTAAGGCCTGGGAGCTGGATCTGGCCCAATCACCTTCTAACTCTGGCCCGTGGACGGTCCGGGAATCAGCATATTTTTACATGAGTAGAATGTGGCCTTTTATTTAAAATGCATCTCTGGATTATTTGTGGGGCCTGCCTGGTGTTTTTGCATGAATAGAATGTGTGCTTTTATTTAAAATGCATCTCTGGGTTATTTGTGGGGCACAGGAATTCGTTCATTTCCCCCCAAAAAATATAGTCCGTCCCCCCACAAGGTCTGAGGGACAGTGGACCGGCCCCCTGCTCAAAAAGTTTGCTGACCCCTGTGCTAAAGGTTAGAGTCATCAGCCTTACGATTTTATGTCACACCTTGCATTTTAGCAACATGTATCTAGAAAACAGAAAGGCATGTACAATACTTGGAATCTGACATAGGCAGGCTGATTTTAAATGGAAAAGGATTTGCCAAGAGGACTCACAAATCACAACGGTCTTCTTAATGGGAACTCCATCATTCCAAGATTTTACGGCAATATTTCTCTGTGTGTGTATTATTTACTATGCTGGCTTCTTTGTTTTAATCTAAAATGTGTAATGAGATGCAAACATGTGGTCTTTGGCGAAAATCAACGAAATGTCAGCAAAGACGTCAGCCATTGTCTGCAGAATTGAGCTTTCTGTCAAATATTAAAATAATGTTTTTCCTTGCCACCCCTCTCCCCATCCCTGGGTGAAAAGTACAGTGATTTGTGACTACAAGGCTAATGAAGTGAGTCACAAGTGCTTGAGAGTCAATTGAAAGTCCCTCAACAGCAAAAAATACCCCCCCTTCCCCCCAAAAAATCACACTGTGAAAACAAACTCCTTACAAGAGCCTTCTCTCTAAATCTTGCAAGTTCCAACAACTGTTAATTTTGTCTCACTTCTGAGTGGAGTGTTTATATTACAAACATGTTGCAAGTTATGTTAAAACTCATCTCCCCCACCACCCTTTTAAAGCAGAATATCGACACTCAAAACAGTTGTGGCCAATTTGTGTGGAAAAGGAAGTGTGTGTGTGAGAGAGAGAAAACATAATGGAAACCTCCTGTCAGGGATAGAAGAAAAAAAAATTCTACATCTTCTTTAGTTCAAAGAATCTCCCTTGCTTAAGTTGGTGGGATTTTATCTTCCTTTTTGTGTAAGAAAACCTGACACGAGGTTGTTTGTGTCTGTTTGGGTTTTGCCAGATGGAAAGGTTTACTCATTAGAGGCAGCTGTTTTAGCAAATTACCTCACTCAGTATAATGACAGAGTTATAACAGACTATTGAAGAAAATCCTTTCATTTCCCAGTGAGATCATGATAAGTAGAAACAAGTTCAATGAGATGTTTGATTTACTTTGGAAGGTATTCAGTCAGACACATGGGATACAGTTGGAGACAGTGAGATATGCCTCCCCCCCCCTTTTTTTTTTTTTGCACATGCACATATTTATATATCTGACATTTGGTTCTGCTTTGGGGGAGGAGGAAGTATTTTCTCTTGGGTGATTTGTTGTTTAATGTTAGAACTGGAAATCCAGGGTGGAGGAAGTTACTTGCTACACAATGCTGCACATTGAGGGGGGCAAAGCATTTTACAATCCTACCAATATATTTGCTTCTTCTTTTTTATTCCATACCCTGTAGGGACGCGAGTGGAGCTGTGGGTTAAACTACAGAGCTAGGACTTGCCAATCAGAAGGTCGCGGTTCGAATCCCCGCGATGGGGTGAGCTCCCATTGCTCGGTCCCTGCTCCTGCCAACCTAGCAGTTCGAAAGCACATCAAAGTGCAAGTAGATAAATAGGTACTGCTCCGGTGGGAAGGTAAACGGCGTTTCCATGCGCTGCTCTGGTTTGCCAGAAGTGGCTTAGTCCTGCTGGCCACATGACCCGGAAGCTGTACGCCGGCTCCCTCAGCCAATAAAGCGAGATGAGCGCCGCAACCCCAGAGTTGGCCACGACTGGACCTAATGGTCAGGGGTCCCTTTACCTTTACCTTTATTCTTTAAATCTTCTTAAAATGGGGCACAGTCCACAAGGAATTTCTCTTGTTCAAGTTCTATAAAATTGATGACACTAGACAACAAGGTTATTCTCAAAAGGTTTGGCTCAACCAGTTCTCTTACTGTTAAAATCACGCTCTGAGGCTTGCCCATCTTCCGAGGCAAAACTTCTTAAAATATACACATATCCTGTCATTTCAGATTTTAATCTCGGCAGGAACTGCTTTAGTTGTACCTTGTTGTTTTTTAGTTTTAAGCTATTCAGTGTTTTTATTATGTGACTTGTAAAAATTATGTGTTCTTATGTTTGTATGCCATCCTGAGAATGGAAACATTGAGAATGGAGGGTAGGTGGGTTGATAGATAAGGATTCTGTCAAACTTAACATACCTGGAATGGAATCCATTGGATTCCAAGGAGCTGTTAAGGCCTCATCCTGTATGTTTTTCTCATCTCAGTAATTAAGGCAAATGTCATTGCCCACTCTGATGAGCATGAAGCTGAACATGACAGGGAGACCACACACCCCCAGCTCAGGACTTCCACCGCAACTGCTGTGGGCTGGTTGGCATCTCTCTCTCTCGGGAGACAATGGGAGAGTGCACCTTTGGAAAAATTGCAGTGCCTTCTGTGGCTGTAGAGACCAATATGGTAGAGACATGTTTTGTTGCAGCTTGGGCAGTTGAAGGCATCCGGCTGTGCTGATGCATCTGTATCACGGCGTTTCTTTTTTCTGCGCTCATCCCAGTGGTCATTCCTCCTCTGGTAACTGCTGTGGATATATGACCTGACTGATTGTCTACAGGTGCTGTGGTCATCTGCAAGGGATTCCCATGTGGCAGGGCTGTGTTGCCAGCCTTCGTGTCATCTTAGCAGACATCTTTGCAACACAGAGTTGGTCAGTCAATGGTCCTGGTGCCTGAAGCCAGCTCCTCATAGAGCACATGTTTGGGGATCCATGCCTATGTGAGTGTCTGGAGGCGCCTGGAGGATGGATGGCGGCTAATGGATTGAGGTTAAAGCCTGACAAGACAGAAGTACTGTTCTTGGGGGAATAGGGGGCGGGGTGGTGTGGAAGACTCCCTGGTCCTGAATGGGGTAACTGTGCTCCTGAAGGACCAGGTGCGCAGCCTGGGAGTCATTTTGGACTCACAGCTGTCCATGGAGGCGCAGGTCAGTTCTGTATCCAGGGCAGCTGTCTACCAGCTCCATCTGGTACACAGGCTGAGACCCTACCTGCCCGCGGACTGTCTCGCCAGAGTGGTGCATTCTCTAGTTATCTCTCGCTTGGACTACTGCAATGTGCTCTACGTGGGGCTACCTTTGAAAGTGACCCAGAAACTACAACTAATCCAGAATATGGCAGCTAGACTGGTGACTGGGAGCAGCCACATGATCTGGAAAGCTGTCTGTGCACAAATGCCAGCTCCCTTGGCCTGAAAGTGAGGAGCGCCATAACCTCATAGTCGCCTTTGACTGGACTTAACCATCCAGGGGTCCTTTACCTTTACCTTTATTTATACAACACAAACGACATAGTGAGGATGCTCTTTCCCTTTTGTCCCTCAAGGTCCAGTATTTTCTAATGTCATGGAAATGTATGCTGGTGCCTTATGCGCTCCTTGTCTGTGAGCAATACTTAGCTGAGAGGGGATTTTAGTGACAAATATGAACCCCAGCAGGATCTGTCAGAGAGTGCCTCCGCTGCTGACTGAACCGTTGTACAGACATCCCACATTATGCATGAGACCTCTGCCAGTACTGTATGAGCCATGGGGCTTCTTAAAAACACAACCGCCTTAAAAAGCATTAAGGCTTGACTTCTCTTTGCTGTGCTGTGGTTCCAGAAAGCCCTCTGGGGTGCAACCCTCGCTTGGGGTTCATTGTGACGGAAACACTGTTTCTGAACTGAACTGCTTCAGAACAATAGAATAATGAATCCCTGACAATATTCCTTTGTGCAGTACATTACTATTCTAATCATATATTATAGGTAGCTCTGAACACTTCCTTCGAGCCAGAATTTCATCTGCCTCCCTTGCCTTGTAGGAACCCTGCTGGTGAGACAATGGATAGCTTATAAAGCTAATGGCCTCTCTCTCTCTCTCTCTCTCTCTCTCTCTATCTCTCTCATTCCCCCCTTGGAGGAGGAACAGAAAGGACAAAGCACACTCAAAGACTTCCCCTCACTGATGTGTGTGTTTTAAAAATACAAAGAGAAAGAAAGAAAGAAAGAAAGAAAGAAAGAAAGAAAGAAAGAAAGAAAGAAAGAAAGAAAGAAATCCTGATGCGCTGGGTGGCCTTCATTAATATTTATTTTGAGATTAATATTGATAAGCAACAACAGCAACCCCCCCAAATAGGCGCAGCTTGCTCTGTTGTCTATCCTTTCAATTCCCTGTTATTCAAGCAGCTTGCCATTAGATTGCACCTCCCTCTGTACCCACAGCTTTCGAAAGCTCTGGCAGGGCTCCAGCTCACTTACGCTTAAATGGGCACTCAAGCTTCGACGGACACACAGCTAAATAGAGGCCAATAATTCAATACAGTATGACTGTGCCGGGGCTGCTAGTAAATCCATCAAGCAGTAAATATCATCTGAAGCCAATGCAAGCTTTTATCTTTCCAATTTTGTGTATGTCTGTGTGAAGCCCAAGCATTCAGCGAATCATGTAATTTATTCTGCAGTGCAGAGCCTCGGCTGCCTCAGACACATCATATTGACTCCCCCCCCCCATCTGTCACGAGTAGTCAGCGCACTCCTTGCTATTCCTTCCCCCCCCCTGCACACATCCCACCCCCACTTCATGCAAGCACATCACATGTCATTTCATTTCATTTACTTATTTATTTATTTATTTGCACTCTCCAGCACGACCGGGCAAGGACACATTTCCTTCTGAGCAACAAATGCTAAAGGGAAGGAAACTCAGGGCCAGGCGGGGTGACATCTGAATGTCATTAGAGCAAGCATGTTAAACATTTGTCCAAACCGGTTTGTTAAATCGGCGAAGGTGCTTCCAAGCAACTGCTTGTAATGGGTTCGGGAAAGGCTCCCTATTGCAATGTTTTTATTAAGCTGCAAATATGCCCTGTTATTTTCTTTTGCTCTTTGGGTCAGCCAGGATGGCAGCGTAATGTAAATAATACCGAACAGCTGGGCTTATTGAATTATGGTGTGTGTTTGGGTGGATAAGACACAGGCGCAGAAGATGAAACCGATACAGGTTAGGGGGGCAGATTCCCCCCCCTCCCCGTGTGGATGTGCGACTCGCATGCATGCAGACACGCACAAGCACAGAGAGAGAGATGCTGCTGTGAAATCCATCCCCCGACCCATAAGTGAGGCTGCGTCCCCCGGGGAGGACAGATGGCAGAACCACTGACCTCATTTCCAGAGGTTAACCACAGAGCTGAAACAAATGGTGCTTTTCAAATTTGCAAATCAAATTCACCCCCACCCCAGAATTCAAATTCACACATTTTCTTTTTTTAAAAAATCAAAAATCAATGACGGATGTTTCTTTTCTTTCTAATTACCATCTTAGACACGTTCACTGCTTGCAGATGATCCATACAAAAGCCTTTATGCCTAAAGGTAGGCCAAATGCAACCATCGTTGCAAGAATCCTTGTGCAGCTATGGGCTGGTGGGTGTCTGTCTCTATTAGCTTGGCCATGTAAGTCAGGGGTGGGAAACCCATCTTATCCCAAGGCCACCCTTCCAGGGCCAAATGGCAGTGGTAGAGGGAGCCAGAGGCAGAGTGAACAGAGCTACAAATCTAAAAAATTTCCATTACAGTGGTAAAAAGGTAAAGGTAAAGGGACCCCTGACCATTAGGTCCAGTCGTGACCGACTCTGGGGTTGCAGCGCTCATCTCGCTTTACTGGCCGAGGGAGCCGGCGTACAGCTTCCGGGTCATGTGGCCAGCATGACTAAGCCTCTTCTGGCGAACCAGAGCAGCGCACGGAAACGCTGTTTACCTTCCCGCTGAAGCGGTACCTATTGATCTACTTGCACTTTGACGTGCTTTTGAACTGCTAGGTTGGCAGGAGCAGGGACCGAGCAACGGGAGCTCACCCCATTGCGGGGATTCGAACCGCCGACCTTCTGATCGGCAAGTCCTAGGCTCTGTGGTTTAACCCACAGCGCCACCCGCATCCCGCTCATTAAAGTGGTACCTCAGGTTAAGTACTTAATTTGTTCCGGAGGTCCGTACTTAACCTGAAACTGTTCTTAACCTGAAGCACCACTTTAGCTAATGGTGCCTCCTGCTGCTGCTGCTGCTGCACTGCCGGAGCAAGATTTCTGTTCTCATCCTGAAGCGATGTTCTTAACCCAAGGTACTATTTCTGGGTTAGCAGAGTCTGTAACCTGAAGCGTATGTAACCCAAGATACCACTGTATACAGTAGGTTAGTTTTTAGACACATACTCTCTCTCAAACACACCCCATCCTCTATCCAGGCAAGCAAAAGATTTTCTCAGACATCTCAAGTATACCTTCTCTAGGTAGCTCAGTAGGTAGAGCATGAGACTCTTGATCTCAAGGTCATGGGTTACAGCCCCACATTGGGCAGGTTTCCTGCATTGCAGGGGGTAAGGCAACATGACCCACATGGTTCCTTCCAACTCCACAATTCTACGATCCATTGATGATAATGATGATGATGATGATGATACTTATTATTATTAATTGTTGTTGTTGGTTGTTTGTTTGTTTATACCTCGCCCATCTGGCTGGGTTTCCCAAGCCACTCTGGGCGGCTCCCAACAGAATATTAAAAACACGATAAAACATCAAACCTTAAAAACTTTCCGAAATAGGGCTGCTTTCAGATGTCTTCTAAAAGTCAGATAGTTGTTTATTTCCTTGACATCTGATGGGAGGGCATTCCACAGGGTGGGCGCCGCTACCGAGAAGGCCCTCTGCCTGGTTCCCTGTAACCTCACTTCTTGCAGTGAGGGAACCGCCAGAAGGTCCTCAGCGCTGGACCTCAGTGTCCAGGCTGAACGATGGGGGTGGAGACGCTCCTTCAGGTATACAGGACCGAGGCCGTTTAGGGCTTTAAAGGTCAGCACCAACACTTTGAATTGTGCTCGGAAACGTACTGGGAGCCAATGTAGGTCTTTCAGGACCAGTGTTATATGGTCTCGGTGGCCACTCCCAGTCACCAGTCTAGCTGCCACATTCTGGATTAGTTGTAGTTTCCAGACACACAGAAACACTCAGGATATGAATCAGGGCCAGTGCAGGGTGTGGCCTGAGGGGAATTCCAGTTAGCTAGGTCTAGAAGTTTGCCTTTGACCCTCAGTTCTCCATCTCTTATGGAAATTAAAGTTGTGGAGGGAGGCAGAAGTCATCCCCTTTATATGTGTGTGTGTGTGTGTGTGTGTGTGTGTGTGTGTTTCTACACTCAGTAGGGCTCACTTATTATTTCTGTTTATTGTGCACACATCTACTTTCCCCACTTAGCTTCTTTAAAATTTCCACGTTGCTATGAATTACACTTAGCCCTTTGGCTATCCAGGACATTTTGTGCCTGATGTATGTGCTAATACAAGAGTTTTAAAACTGTTGCCATTCACTCTATTTGCAATTAAATTCTGTTCCAAATATTCCGAGCAGGAATTGATTAGCTCTGCTGCTATTCCCATTGAGTGCATAGATGAATTATCCGTCTGTGGGCCAGCCACAACTATTTAAATCAAATGAAAAAGGAGATGGCTTCCTTACAGTCCAAAGCTGCCAAGTTATGAGGACAGCTTGCAAAAGTATTGCGCACTAAAAACTCGCACAAAAGATGAAGAACAGCTGGGGAAACTAAGGCCTTTGGAAGATCATTAATGGGAAAACAAAGATGCTCATTGAATATAAATTATGGATTTTACATTTACATTTAATAATAATAATAATAATAAAACCACACGTAATGATCTGCAACTACTTATTTTCTGAGATCCCTTTCTGTCATCTTCCTGCTGTGTGTCTCATCATGACACATTCGGTGTTCACACTGGAACGCACGCTCAGACTCCTATTCCATTCACCTTTGCTAACCTCCATTTAAAAAGAGCTTTGCTGCATGCTTTTGTACTGAGCAAAGGGCAAATCAGTATGCTGCGGGTTTTTTGTTTTTTACTTTGGGGGGGTAGGGAAAGAAGCAAATTAAAAGGCAAGGCTCTGAACCGTTTCCCAACACCTGAGAGCAATTAATGTAGCCGTAGTCAGGAAGCATTGTCAATTATTTAAAATGAAATGAATATGTAACAATGACCTTTTCCAATAGGCATTGGCTTTTCATACTTACACCTGAATAAGTTCAAGAAGGAACAAAAGCATAAGAGATGTTCTGACTCTATATTGTAAAACACACAAACAGAGCACAGAGTAAAACAGTATTATGGCTCCCCTTTGCAGTTATTTTATGCCATCTGCTCAGCTCAAACTGGTGATCTGACAATTGTATTCCATGGAAGAATAGCCCTCTCTGTACTTGGCAATACTTCCTCAGCTTTTTATACATTATTTTGCCTAGTCTGAGCTTCTCTTGTCAACAATATTAAAAATTATTATGATTATGAGGGAAATTATCAAAGGGCAGGTGGTATATATTTTCCTAGGGTTGCCGTCTTCTGGTTTTAATTAATAAAAATTGCCCTTCATGTGCCATTCAGAGTTGCTTGCACGAAAGAAAAGACTGCTATAGCTGCCTCTGGCTGCTCTACAGGATTCAGAGAGCTGGATCTGCATAAAGGGATGTTCACACCATACATTTAAAGCACATTTAAAGCAAATGGATCCCCCAAATTATCCTGGAAAGCGTAGTTCACTCCTCACAGAGCTGCAGTTTCCAGCACCCTTATCAAACTACAATTCCCAGGATTCTTTTGAGGGAAGCCATGTGCTTGAAATGTGGGTGTGGCCACAGCCATATTCAAAATAACAAGTTGAAGCATTTTGTGCTTTTCAGAGCTCCGAGAAATTCCATACATGTACACACTGAAGTTTAAAGAAGATTTGATGCACCTGCATTTCATGTTGTTCACATGACATTGTCCTCATCAAGGTGGAAGCCCACATCCCCTTAACTCATTCAATTCAGATTTCACACCTTCCAACATTTATCTGATGAAAATAGGGATGTCCTATTTGACTGGGTTGCTCCAGACATTCTGGGCAGCTTCCAACATATATAAAAACAAAGCATTAAACATTTTAAAAAAACTTCCCTATACACGGCTGCCTTCAGATGTCTTCTAAAGATTGTAGAGTTACTTATCTCCTTGGCTGGAGGCTCGCATATCTCCATACCCTCTAACATTTCTCCGATGAAAATAGGGACATCCTAAGGAAAAGCGAGACATTCCAGGACCAAACTGCAGGAGACAGTGGAAGACAGGCATGCCTGGCGTGCTCTGGTCCATGGGGTCACGAAGAGTTGGACACGACTAAATGACTAAACAACAACAACATATTCCACTCTAATTCTGGAAGAGCCTTTCATGTCATGTGACAGCACAAATATAATATGGAACCTAACATAACCCTCCTTTCTTCCCCTGTGCACTGTTCTAGGAGTTATCCCAGCCTCCCCTCTGAGCCGAATTTCGTGGGGAGGTGGCACAAGGGAAGTAGAGAGGGAAAGACCTGGTAAATGGCTTTTACTGACAATGTTTAAGGTGAATCTTGCCTGTTGCAACAGAGTTCAATTGATAGTTCTCATGCCTGAATAAATGTACACAAAGGTAGTGCCAGATTTAGGGCAGTGTCTGTGGTCCCCACCCAGAAACAGGCTGCCAAACCGAGGAGGTACAAAATAGAGAAGATCTATAATCGAGAAGATCCATTTGGGGGTGCCAAATTTTGGGGTGGCACAGGGTGCCATACAGTGGTACCTCGGGTTAAGTACTTAATTTGTTCCGGAGGTCCGTTCTTAACCTGAGGTACCACTTTAGCTAATGGGGCCTCTTGCTGCCACCGCGCCGCTGCCGTGCGATTTCTGTTCTCATCCTGAAGCAAAGTTCTTAACCCAAGGTACTATTTCTGGGTTAGCGGAGTCTGTAACCTGAAGCTTCTGTAACCCGAGGTACCACTGTATTACAAAATATTTCCAAAGTCCACAAAAGCACATGTGGAGAAAACAGAACTGTGCGACCCATGTGCAGGTTAACAGCCTGGTGGATGTAATGGGGGAACTACACCTGTTGAATGTTCGCCTGCTTTAGCGGTCTGAATTAAGCCATACCTCTTTCTGACTATTTCATTTGTTTATTCCCAGAACTCCTGCCCTGCCTTTGTCAAAGCACCGGATGGGAAACAGACACCTGGAAAAAGCTCAAGTGTCACCAGAGCTAATTATTTAAAGGATGTTCCTGCCAATAGTCCTTTGTACTGAGTGGCTGTCAGCTTGGGCCGCTATTTTGGAAGGGGGTGGAGAGAGTCTTGGGAAACATTACCCTGGATCCTTTGAATTAAGCGAGTGCGGCATTTGTCAGCATGTTTTACAAGTCTGTTCCCTCTCATTTCATGAGCCATCATTTAAAGGGTTACGTTTCATTTGTAGAAAGGTCACTTTTCTATGGAGAAGTAAAACTGGCATTTAAAGTGATTTGTGTTTGGACACAGGAGCTCTTTGATTCATTACAGAAACAGTTATCATATGATAATTCTGAAATATATAAGGATCTACATGTGGTGTATAGATCGTTTTATCTGCATGTTCTTGTAGGGTTCGAAAATAAGATGGACCTTATAAGTGACACCAGAGCTTTCCAAACTGTGTGTTGTGCATGACACATTAGTGCATGGGTAGGCAAACTAAGGCCCGGGGGCCGGATCCGGCCCAATTACCTTCTAAATCCGGCCCGCAGACAGTCTGGGAATCAGTGTGTTTTTACATGAGTAGGATGTGTCCTTTTATTTAAAATGCATCTCTGGGTTATTTGTGGGGCCTGCCTGGTGTTTTTACATGAGTAGAATGTGTCCTTTAATTTAAAATGCATCTCTGGGTTATTTGTGGGGCATAGGAATTTGTTCGTTCCCCCCCCCAAAAAAAATATAGTCCGGCCCCCCACAAGTTCTGAGGGACAGTGGACTGGCCCCCTGCTGAAAAAGTTTGCTGTCCCCTGCATTAGTTTGTTGGCTGCAGTGTGTAGGTGTGTCATGTTAACGCTCCTCTCGGGACTGGAAAGGGGTTAGTTTAACTTCTGGTTTTCTAGTAAAACTGAATAATTGTGTCACGAAATGACGCCTGTCTAAAAAGTGTGTCACCTACATGAAAAGTTCGAAAAGCCCTGAGTTACACTGTAAAGGTTTCTTAGAAAGCTTCACAAGCAAGGAACTTTCTGAATCACCAGCTCACGCAAATGTACAAAATTAACATGAATTATAGACTGGAGGTTTTTGCATGTGTGGAGGGGCTAGCTACGTTAAACAGTGCAGGGCTATATATTTTGCAATACAATTAAAAAAAAAACACATACCAAGCAATTGTGAGCTGATCATTCAATAGAGTGAAATGCATAAATTATCCCGGCACAAAATGTTCAAGTAATATTAACCTAAAGATATAAGTCATCAATTTTGTTCCAGCAAATGACACTGTGTAGTTAGTATTCAAGTGTTACTACATAAATAAAATTGATGTATGCTGACTCATCGTAGCAAAGGCTGTCAGGTTTGTGTTTGTCTTTTTCTTTTTCTTTTGGATGTCCAAATTCTGCTCCTTCCTTCTTGATCAATCGCCTCTTGGCTGCAGTGTGCAGCATTTGCTACAAACGCCTCAGCAGAGAAACTGGGCTAAGGCAAGGGGGGGGGGACGGAATAATATGTTTTCTGCAGTGCCAGACTAATGACCCTTAAGTGCTTGAGGGGGGGAAATGAGCTGTGTAGGCTGCCTGCCTTTTTACAAAGACTCTGGCTCATGTATCAGGAAGCAACCACTTGTAAGGATTACAGTTGTGAGCTGGGGGTAAATACTGCATGTAGTGCCTAATTTTATGATTATGGCAGGCGATTGGCATATTAAGTCCTTACCATAATACGCTTCCATTCAGGTTTGCTTAAGTATGTTTGCTCTCCCCTCCTGCCCTGCCCTCCGCAGCTTATAAAGATTCCCTTCTTTTTTATATATAATGTACGCTTTAATCATCTCCATCTTTTCTCCTGCTGTTTTTTTGCAGAGCTCATCATGTCATCAAAAAGACATTGATCAAATGCTGACAGGTAGGACACAAAGCTATTTACTTTGAAACGGTAGGAGGGATTCACAGGGCAGAGAAGCACAGTTAAAAATCTGCATTGGCTGGTACTTACATTACCAGAGCTGTTCATAACTCTACTTGAGTGGGTCCCTAAAGAGCCAGAAGAGGAGGCTTAGATTTCCTTCCAGAAATGCCGCCTTCTTCTTTAAAAAAAAAGAAAAGAAAGTCTGTAGTGCAAAGCAGCAAAAGGAAGACCAAAACACAAGCTCATGGGTTTCAGAAAAAGAGGATTATTTAACAATAATTAAAGAGAAATGAAGAACCAGGGACCCCACTGCTCAGGATTATTTGCCGTCATTTCAAATCAGCTGACTTTAAATCCATCCAAAGCACAGCTGATGTTGAGATGGAGCTGTTTTCCTTCGAGCATCCTTCCTGAAAGCAGGGCTGGGGGGCAGACATTGCAACTGTGGGAAATCATTTAAGATATTGGCATCGGCAAATATAATTGGCGGGCAGCAGCTGTTAAGTGCAACTCTCTTTTGAGAAAGCCGCCATTTTGCAAACTAGTGTGGGGTCGTGTAACATCGTTATTCCATTTACAGCTCCCATTAGGTCAACACACCAACGTCTCCCCTGCCAGCCTTCCATCTCGTAGGCCAACGCTTGCTTTTTGAAATAGAATCTTAGACACCACTGGCACGCTTCCATTATGTTGCTGTTCTGTCTTTGATGGGAAATCAGTTTCACATTGTGTTATTTTTATGTTTAGAATGGCGAAGAGAAGAAGGATCCTTTTAAATTAAGTGGGCCCAGCTTGATAGCACTTCCAAATGGAAGGGGGGAAAGCTGGGAGATTGCGTTATCATCTCAATAGTTTACCTGAAAAGGACTATGACACTGAAACAGTCAAATCGCCAAAGTCTAAGCAAAACCATTGATGTGCCTGATCTACAGGCTGCTATCATTAATAAGGATGTTTCTTTAGAACCTTAACAACGCCTTTGGGGAGATACCTGGAAGATACACCTCCGCCCATACAAACGTATATAAAATGCTTTCTTCGTGCCCTTTTCAAGATATTATTGTATGGCTTCCCACTCATTGAACATGAATGAGGGAAATCTATTATGAAGCATTAAAACGGACAGATAATGAACCCCTGCAGCTGATTAGTAGCATAGCAACCAGCACAGGAACTTTCTAAAGAAACCTATGCATACCCTTTTACACCTGCTCCTTTCATCCACTTCCCCATTTAATTTGCCTCGAACCATTTGATGATGGTGTTAGACAGAGAGATGCCTTCTGGAGAAGGCTATGCGCACACTTTTTGTATACCGTGCTTTCGAAAGCAAACCAGGACTGCAATCCTATACTGTACCCAGCTCCCATTGAACTTAGTGGGACTTGCTTTTGTAGACACGTACACAATGGCAGTGTAAAGATCTGCTTGTTCCCGGATGGTTTTTATTACACTTTGTTTCCTTTGCAATTCTTCCCCCAACCCCGGTATGAATTCTGCGGATAATAGCAGGGGAAGGGGTGAGCTAAACGTGATGCCTCCCAGTTTGAAGGATGCTAGCTGCTTCTCAATAAGCAATAACCTCAGGAGCTTAGACCAGCTACAATGGCATTTTGTTTGCTATTGTGCCAACAAACCCTGACCGGACTATGTCACAAATAGCAACATAAAGGAAGACTGCGTTAAAACAGAGTCAGGAAGTAATATGCACTACATTATATCTTCGGGTGACAGGGATGGTGAAGTATAATGTAAGGGCACATTTGTGCATACTTCTTTTATTATAGGTAATGAATATAAATGCCTTTCCAAAGTGATGGAGTATGACTCCAATCAGCTGAGAGTGGTGCCATTTCTCTCAACTCAGAAAGAAGCACAGCAGTGCACATCTAGACCCTAGAAGTGGCAAAAGCATAATGGGGTGAGCCCCCCACCCTAACAGGCCATAGGGGTTTCTGGTGTAAAGCACATTCTCTGATTGCAGAAACTGCTGCTTAAGGCACAAAATAGCTGGTGGCATCTAGGAAATGCAACCGCATTGAGCCAGGTCTGAAGAGGGAGTGCAGCTTTGCTCCCCTGTTATTTCCCCCCGAATCTGGGCTTGTTATGACTTCGAGATTGCGACAGCCGATGCATTCCGATTCACTGAAGAACAATGATTCTAAGCCACAAACTATTTAATGCTTCCCAGTGTTTAGTCAAAGACAAAATGATCTGGTAAACTTCCCGCGTGCTTTCCATTTCTCCACATCTCATTATGTTACTGTCCCTGGTAGTACACAGGGAAAAAATCATGAAGGGAGGATGCAAAGACAGTAAGAACCAAAGTGGTATGTGAGAGTGGGCATGGAAAGAGGGAGTTCTGGGGAAACTGCTAGTAGAGAACTGAAATCTGGAGCAGCTGCCTGTTTTCATTCAGTCATTGTAGGAAGAGTTGCATGGTGTCTCTCCTCACTTCAGTCTCGTATGGCAGCATCTTGAAATGTTTACAGCAGCAAACATTGTGAGAAATGTTCTTTTCACAATCCTGCTAGCAGCAAGGAAAGCTATAATGGAAGCCTCACGATAACATATTTCCATACAAGTTTTCAAGGGTTGCCCAAACCCACCCTCTAGTTTACATAAAGGAGCATCAGTTCATTTGATGCAGCAACAGCAGCACAAACAAATTCACCAGAAGAGTAAGCATCATTTGTTCAAAAGATAAACCTCCCACAGCCCAACTAAATGCAAATTAACCCCAGCATAAGCAGCCTACAGAGCATGGTGACTCACTCTAGCTGTAAGTGCTCAATGAAAAATTCCTTTGACATATATGGAATAAAGTAGAGGCCGTCAAGGTTCTCAGTTCTTCAAGGCACAAATGTTTTATAATTGGTGTGTTATGCAATTTTATTGTTAAAATTGTTGTGTTTTCTTTCTTATTGATCTAAGCTGCTCTGAATGAGCAGAAGACGAGAGTAATCTTTTTTGCCCAATGCAGGGCTCGAACCCACAACCTTCAGATTAAGGGCCTCATGCTCTACCGACTGAGGTATATCAAATAAGAACAAAAATGCAGTCACTGCTCATAACACACGTCTTGTCGGAAGCCACCATGAATCCCAGCTTGGGGAAAAGGTGGCCTATAAATATATTAAATAAATCAATAATACATAATGTTATTATATTCCTTCATTCTTTCTCCCAGACAGCCTTTCTTGAACTGCTGCTTTTGCAAATTCTCCCTCACATTCAGGGGCTGTCCCACCATTGTTAAAATGGCTGCTTCCATCCCTGCCTCTGCCCCACCCCCCAATTTAAATTATTATCTAAAGCACTGTGCTAGAAAAGCACATCTGTCAATGGAAGTCTCCTTTTAGAAACCAAGAACAACAACAACAGGCCATGTCATTAAGGATGCAGAATGTCATGCAGGGAGGTCTATTTCTGCCACCTCACTTTTCTATCTACAGCTTTCTGCACCTTACCCACCCACCCCCAGTCGTGTAGCATTTGGGGGGCCAAAGGGGCCTTTGCCCTGGGCTCAAAATTGTTAGGGGTGCAAAAATTGCAGTACCTATTGCTGCCTCTATACAGCTGTGTGCTTCTGTCACTGGGCTCCTTTGAAAACGACTGCTCCATGTGGACCAGGAGGCAACCTCTCCAGACAACTGGACGACTCTTTTTTTCTTATCTCTGTGGCTACGTTCTCCTGGGTGACATGGATGCCATTAGACAGTTGAATGTGCATGCAGATACCATCCATTTCCTTCCCTCCCAAACACCCCTCTATGGGGCCCCGAGCCCTGGTAACCCTTGCTATGTCACTGCCCATCCCCACACCATTGGCAATGGTTATCTAAGCTCCAGAAGACTATATGTGGGGTTGTTGAGGGTTGTTCAGGGTTGCAGAGGGAAGCGGCAACACCCCATTCTATGAACACCAACCTTGTTCCAGGGTGATACAAGTCAGCGATTGCCAAATCCAAGATTGAAAGCAATGATAACTTTGTCACAAATTCTACTCACATTGATCCAGAGCAGATTCCAACATTTAGTTAGCAGAGTACAAACGTAAACGCATTGCAGGATTCCCCAAAAATAGACCAGAGGCAATTAATATTTCATCTAGCAGGGCTTTACTGCTACTGAAGGCAAATGAGCATAATGGTCACAAATCCAATACATTCGAGATTGGCACCGTCCATAAGAAATCCAGTTGCCGCAGACTTAACTTAAACTTAAAATAACTTATAATAAGACTAAAAACCTTAACACTAAGCATACTACCATATTTTTCGCTCTATAACACGCACCTGACCATAACACGCACATAGTTTTTAGAGGAGGAAAACAAGAAAAAAATATTCTAAACAAAACAGTGGATGTATGATTTTTGTGGTTCATGCTGTGGCCACAGACGTGATCTGATGGTGAGTTTGGGGTAGCCCAATGCAAAAATCCTGAGGATCCATGTGGATCCATGCTTTGTAACCACATTTTTGCGCCACTGCAGCCCCATGAAACAGTGGGTGCGTGTGTGTTTTTTTGTGCAGGCTGTAGCCATGGATATGCTATGTGATCTGATGGTGAACTTGGGATGACCCAGTGCAAAAATCCTGAGGATCCATGTGGATCCGTGCTTTGCAACCACGTTTTAAGTGGGGAGGGAAGGAAAAGCATTCAAGGGACAAGGAACATGCGTGGGGTGTGTGGAGAAGGATGCTGCTAATAATGCAGAAGAGGGGTTTAAGGGAAGAAGGAACACGCGTGGCGTGTGTGGAGAAGGATGCTGCTAATGATGCAGAAGAGGGGTTTAAGGGGAGAAGGAACACACGTGGGGTGTGTGGAGAAGGATTCGGCTAATAATGCAGGCGAGGGGTCTAAGGGGAGAAGGAACATGCTTGGGGTGTGTAGAGAAGGATGCTGCTAATAATGCAGGAGAGGGGTTTAAGGGGAGAAGGAACACGCGTGGGGTGTGTGGAGAAGGATGCGGCTAATAATGCAGGCGAGGGGTCTAAGGGGAAAAGGAACACGCATGGGGTGTGTAGAGAAGGATGCTGCTAATAGTCAAAGAAGGATAGAACTTTTTTTATGTATGCAACAACAACAGCAAGAATACTCATCGTGAAGTATTGGAAGACACAAGATTTACCCACTCGGGAAGAATGGCAGATGAAGTTGATGGACTATATGGAATTGGCGAAAATGACTGGCAGAATCCGAGACCAGGGAGAAGAGTCGGTGGAAGAAGACTGGAAAAAGTTTAAAGACTATTTACAGAAATATTGTAAAATTAATGAATGTTAGGAAAATGTTGGAATGAAGTTATATGGCTTTAGTAGAAATGTTATAAGGAATTAAGTATAAATAGATTAATAGAGTATTAAAGGGAAAAATAAGGCTAGAATTTGTTAAGATAATTAAAGGATAGAAAGCAGAGGAAGATGGAAAGGAATTGCTGAAACAATCAACAGAAGTGGAATACAAAAAGGGAGGTGTGAGGAGGCCACTGAAATAAGTGAATGAAAGATAAGATATAGAAATTGTTTGGTGTTTTTTAAACTGTTTTTGTTTTGTTTTGTTAGTTTAATGTGTTATGTAGTGTTTTTGTATTGTATTGTATTGTTCTTTTTTCTTTTTTTTGGTGTGTGTTTAAATTGTTGGAAAAGTAATAAATTTTTTTTTTATAAAAAAAAGAGAAGGGTGCTGCTAATAATGCAGGAGAGGGGTTTAAGGGGAGAAGGAACACGCGTGGGGTGTGTGGAGAAGGATACGGCTAATAATGCAGGTGAGGGGTCTAAGGGGAGAAGGAACACGCTTGGGGTGTGTAGAGAACAATGCTGCTAATAATGCAGGAGAGGGGTTTAAGGGGAGAAGGAACACGCGTGGGGTGTGTGGAGAAGGATGCTGCTAATGATGCAGGCGAGGGGTTTAAGGGGAGAAGGAACACGTGTGGGGTGTGTAGAGAAGGATGCTGCTAATAATGCAGGAGAGGGGTTTAAGGGGAGAAGGAGCTCGCGTGGGGTGTGTGGAAAAGGAGCTTTTCAGCGAGCTGAGCGGGGAGGGGGGAGGGAAAGAGCACTGTTGCTTTAAAGGAGCCAACCGGACAGCAGCCACTAACAGCAGTGTAAGCAGCTCCTTTCCTCTCCCACTTTGCTCCTTGTCTCCCTCTTTGCTGCCTTACGCAGCTAATGGCGAATCCCCTGCAACCCAAGTCCTGCTCAGCGGATCAGCTGAGACGCTGGGAGAATCGTAATTTCCCCCTCTCCCTCATCCCGTGCCCTCCTGTCCCCAGCAGCCTTTTTAAAAACTTTTTTACTGGTTTTCACTGCGCTCGTGGCTCAGAGCCCTCCTGTGCCCTGCCGTCCCTCTGCAGCCTCATTGCTCCGTTTAGAGAGCGCACGGACCTTTGCCAGCTGAGGCTGTAGCAGCTGTTGCTGGCTACGCGGCGCTTTTTGCGGCTCGCTATGGCTCCCGTCTGTCCCTCCTCCCGTGTAAGCGGCTGCTGCCCGCTTTGCTGCCATGGCTCTCCTTCCCTCCCTCCTCCTCGGCTCCTCCCCCTCCTCCTGGCTGTAAAGCAAGCAAAGCTGGAGCCGTGCAAAGCCCTGCAAGCGGCTCCCGCTTTGCTTGACTGATAGCAGCCATGGCATTTTCCCTTACTTTCTAGGAGCAAAAAAGTGCGTGTTTTGGAGCGAAAATTACGGTATATACACAACACCACACCAGAAGGAAAGAGAGAGAGAAAGTGAAGACCCAGGCTCCTTCTGGCCCTACTTTTATAGTCAGCATGACCTTGACAGAAAGAGATAACAGAACCATTTTAAGCCAGCTGTACTCAGCTTCTCTGAAGGAATAACCCAAACATCATGAACCTTTTGCTTGTTTCTAGGCAGAATAGAAACTTTTGTGTCAGCTAGAAACTTCACACAGAGAAGCTTCCAGAACCCTCTTGAATTAATTAGAACAGGAAAGATCTCTGCACATCAGATCAATACTTTCTGTACCAAGAAATGCAAACTGACAAACTTATCAAAAACAAAGGCTGCAAAATGTAGGAAAAAAGAGCAGAAGATTCCTTATAGCAGAGATGGTCAGCTCCCATCAGTCCCAGCCAGTACATTCAATGGTCAGAGATGATGGGAGTTGTAGCCTGGAAACACCTGGAAGCTCACATGATTCCTCATTCCCATTTATATATAGTAGTCCCATTGCACTGATCTGAATCAACATCTCTCCGCCAGACCTGTGACCAGTCTTTTGGTAGACTCGGCCTCAAGAGAGTATGACCACAGCAAGCTGTCTGACTGCGATAAAATGTCGATGCTTTTGAAAAAGCCTTGCTTCTGTTGCCTATGTCCAGCTTCAGAATGAAATTGTTCTGCTCTAATCTCCAAGGATTAAAGCAATATGATTTGGAGCTTTTGTACAAGATGACCACTAGCAGCCTCGGGGAGGGGTGTGTGGAATCAGTGGTTTTAAACATTCTAGGAGTGTATGGAGAAAGAAGAGGATATTACATTTTTATTAAAACAGATAACAGGAATGCTATCAGGACAGGAACTTTCTATTGCCTGCTGAGTCCTGTAATGAGGATTCAGGGCTTGGTAAATGATACAGTATCCGCATAAGCCTATGGATGCTCAGCCAGAAGCAGCAAAGCAGATCCATTCTCCTGCAGAACTTAATCTTATGAAACGTTTATTTAAGCAACACCTACTAATTAAAAATGCCTGCTTTTAAAAGAAGCCAGGTTCCAGTCTTTCCCCCTGCCTCCCTGTAGCTGTGGATGAAAATTAACTAAGCACATTAAGAAATTAATTAGAAGAATGTGGCCATCTCCTGAAAGGGAGCTATGCGCACCTTTAGTCGATAATGAGGTGCCCTCTCTAGTTAACCGAATGTGCAGTGTATAACAAACAGTTATGCTCACTGCTTTAGCATGCTAAGGCTGTAATCCTAAAAACACATCCAGTGAAATCAATGAAGCTTATTTCCAAATAGATGTATTTTAGGCTTGCAGAGCTGGAGCCGAAAAGCAACTCGGTTTTCCACAATAGCAGATAAACGGAGAGGGGTGTGTGTGATTCTTTTGTCCTCTTGTCACCGGGGCGATATCTACCTCGTTTTTTGTGGGATATGCCACCGTTTCTGTTTTCTTTTTGTCTGGACTTCTGTCTCCCTCCAATTAATTTCTGCTTAATTCCCTGCTCTGCCTTGCATCTCCTCTTTGAGTCTGCAGAGGAAGAGAACCTGAGTGGCATTTTCCTGTGGAGTTGATTGGACTGCTGAAATGCTTCCTCTGCAGCCGCCGCCAAACCCGCCCCCCCCCTTCCACTTGACAGGGGGCTAGTGATTCAGCTTGAAGGAGGGTGGAGCAGCCTGACATTTATAACAGGCCATCAGTAAAGTGGAACAGCTCGAACACTGTAGTTAAAATTCAGAGCATTAAAGAGTTATGACAGTGAAGTATGCTCAGGATGAGCCAAAGCAGTAAGCATGAAGAATGTAAAATATATTAGCTCCCTTTTAGAGGGAGGGCAGGCTTGCTCATCCCTCGAATATTTGATTTTCTAATTTTCTGTGCATTCGTTTCAGAAAAGTAATTATTTTTGTATGAGTACATTTGCCAATAAAATGTCACATAAGCTAAGATGAAGACGGTAAAACACATCATCCTACACTTACTCACGCGAAATGGCAACGGATTTAACATCAGGTAATTACAGGGGCCCAAAGAGAAATACAGCGCGGTGAACAATATTATGCATTGCACCATAATGCAAAGTCCTTGTTTGGCTCTCCTTTCACACGCCGCCTTTGCATTTCTAAAGGCCAACATCTGAAAAGCTAAGAGTTAGAGTGGTGCATATTAAATGCAGGGGCTTCCGTTTTCCTCGCACAACTCTATATTTCTGCAGAGAGGGAAAAGAGAGAGGAATAGGTCCAGCAGGAGAAACAGCAGTTGCACACAAAATGTCTACTTTGGCAGGCAATTATCCAGGCTGAAAAGGCAGATATTTTTGTAAAAAATGCAGATTTTATTTTATTTTATTTGAACACTCCAGCATACCCTTATACTTTACGTAGCTTTTCTTCTGATTTGCTGCAGAATTACATCTGTACTTCCCCAAGATGACCAAGGTGTTTTAAACATGTTTTTTGCTCTCTGAAACTCAAGGATTGTTTATATGTTCCTGCAACGTTGTGGAGGCAGGAGGCGGTGGGGGTGGGGTAAGGCTTAAATAAACGCATGCAGGTATGGGAGAGAGAGAAAAATCCATACAGAAATGTCAGCTCAGATGTATGATGCCCCTTCAGAGGCAGTGGAAGTAAATTCTGATCCCTTCCCTCAAGAATATAAAGACATTAGCACAAAGTAAAGTGAAGTGCAATTCTCCAGACTTAGACCTTCAAAAAGGTTTCAGTAAAATGAAGGGGTCAAGACTCCAGCCCTATCAGCTCACGTCTGTTTAGCTCTTCAGCTGCTCTTCTTTGATATTTAGGCTCCGACTTTGGACAGGAGCTTCAATCAGAGCTCACAACCAGTCATTTCATGGCAAGAGCAACTTTGCTTAGCAGCAGAAGCCGACGCGTAAAGCTCCGGAAAGGCCTCCTCGTAAAGAGACTGTAATACAGATCTGCTGGAGGCATGAAAGGCCCTGCTCCTGACCTCATACCTGGATGAAATATTTCTTCAAGACCTTGCCTTATCTTTTTATCATGCTTTTGTAATGTTTTAAATGTGTTTATGTGGGGAACAAGAGTCCCTGATTTTTGCATAATTTCTTTAGAATCAGGGCAATGATCTATCTACTTACGGCTACACCCCTTTGTACTTTTCACACAAGCCCTGTGGAGACGCACTGTAAACACTGAGCGTTTGGGATCAGGGTCGTTCTTCCTGGCCTTGCCACAATCTTTGGGCATTGATTGTAACTTCTTCATTGAGCTACATAGAACCATAAAATCATATAATTGTAGAGTTGGAAGGCACCCCGAGGGTCATCTAGTCCAACTGCCTGCAATGCAGGAAACTCAGCTAGATCATCCATGACAGATGGACATCCAACCTCTGCTTCAAAATCTCCAAGGAAAGAGAGTCCACCACCGCTAATGGGAGTCTGTTCCATTGTCATGATGCCCCAACCATCAGAAAGTTATTCCTGCTTAGTTGGAAACTCCTTTCTTGTAACTTGAATCCATCGGATTGGGTCCTAGCCTCTGCAACAGAAGAAAACAAGCTGGCTCCATCTTCTATGTGACACCCCTTTCAGTAGTTGAAGATGGCTATCATATCTCCTCTCAGTCTCCTCTTAAACAGGCTAAACATACCCAACCGTTTCTCATAAGGCTTGCTCTCCAGACCCTTGATCATCTTGGTTGCCCTCCTCTGCGCACATTCCAGCTTTTCAATAGCTCTCTTAAATTGCAGGACTAACTCCAGGCTTAAGAGGGCCTGTGGCTCTCAACCTTCTCAGGTGGGCTTAACTGATTGGGTTCCCCTTTGGTTATCTTCAGACCAAAATGTTCCCAATGTATTTTAAGTCCTCAGAATGCCCCAGAGCAACACTATGCCTGGGGTATTGTTGGGAAATAAAAATGAGGGAAAGCAGCAGAGCAAAAAACAAAACAAAACAAAACAAAAAAGTGCTAGGACACACACCTGGAAAGCCCAGGCCTGAGCCTAGAAAATTAGATGAGCCCTAAGTCCCTGGCATCTGGGGAAGATCCTGGGCTCCTGTCAGCTGCACTGTAGTGATGAAGACCCTCCAAAGATGAATCTACTCCTATGCCACGACTCTTCTCCTCACTCCATGCAGCCTAAAAAACTGTTCCAGGGGGTCTTTCAAGCCTCTGGTGCAGAATTTGAGGGCACGGAAAGGCTGCAGCGGAAGGGAGAAGGGAAGAAGGTTCCATTATACAAACGGAAGTCTGCTATACTGGAGGAACAGTAGTGTTGGATACAAGCCATTGCTTCTCATGGCTGGCAAAGAGTTGCTTCCTGTTTCGTGCATGCCATAGGCCCATCAATGCAAGCCTAGAAAACAGACACCGAAACTTTTAGTTTCCTGCCACCTTTCTGTGTGTGCCTGCTGACAAAAGTTACATTTTTAGAAGCAACCATTTGTCCTTCAGTTTCCCAAACTCCCTAAAATGGAACTGTCTCCAGGAATAAATCATACCTTACTCCTCAGCTATTCCTTTCCTCTGTTTTACAGGATAATTGAGTGCTTTAAATATTTATGGCCCTCATTTTTAGACAGTAGGCACCCAGCTGTGTATGAAAAATGCAGATGAAACTGGAAAGTGCCTAAATGTGAAAAAGAGACTGAGATCATTATTTGGGCACTCAAAATTAATATGTAGGCTTTATCGGCAAGAAGATACAATATAAATTGCCTGAGATGAAGAGAGGACAGCCTGGAAATTTCATTCCCATGCTCCCACCTTGATAGCAGAGGCAGCCAATGACAGCACACATTGACTTGAAAACATCCATATTATTTAATGGAGCACTTGCCAGCAGAAGCCTACATTTGTTGAATCTAATAACATGTTTTCTGTTACACACACACACATGCCCTAAACATTAATGGATATGAAGCCTTTGCAGACCCTCCAAGTGTCCCTATTTTCCAGGAACAGTCCTGGAATTGCAGACGCCCTCCTGGTTTCTGATGTGATCCCACAATGTCCCAGTTTTCCTTTTTCCTTCCCTCCATGTCTCAGAAAACAATTAAAAGCGGTGTGTGGGTGTGGGTGTAAAAACAGAGTCCTGTTTATACTGAAAATAAGATTCCTGCACCAAATGAAGGAAATGGAGAAGATGGCATACGAAGGACTTATTATAATGTTGAAGGAAAATGTCACCAGACCACTTTATATTCTTTAATTGCAAGGCTTCAGCTACCATTTCATAGGAAACACGTGGAGTGGTTATTTCTTGATTGTAAATGGAGCCTTACACTGTCTACTAAGAAGTAAGTCCCACTGTATTCAATGGAGCTTACTCCCAGGTAACCGGGCAGACTTACACTGCCATCCCACACTCTGAGTTCAATAGGATTTACTCTCTGGTATGTTCCTGATTATTTCCACAGTTTCCATGATGGTGATGATGATGACGACATCCCGCCTTTTCCCCTGACAGGGTCTCAAGGCTGCTTACAGCTAATTTTTTATTTAATTCCCTTTATCTGTTGAAGGTGTTGTACGTGATCCCTTCCCTCACATACATTCCCTTTACAACAATCCTATGAGGTAGGTTAAGCCGAGAGGTTGCAATGGTGACTGATGTAGATGTGCATATGACGTCTACATGTGCAGCGAGATCAAACTCAGGAGAAGCTTCCTGGTGTAGAAAAGAACATCCCTATTTTTATCGTAGAAATGACGGAGAGTACACTTTACTGAAGGATCTTACATCAGCAATAGTATTCCATGGCAGATGGTACATAACAGGTGCTATTGTTTATGACTGATGGAAATGCATCTGACATCAAAACAGAAATACCAATGTATTATACGTTCAGGGAACCTTTACAGCAATGGTAGCCAAAGTGGTGCCCCCCCCCCCAAGATGGTGTTGGACTACAATTCCCATAATCCCTGACCAATGGCCATCGTTTTTAAAAAATAAATTTTATTTTTCTTTATTTTTTTGACACAGCAATAATCATAAATAAATAAGAATAACAATGTGCACCCCACCACCAAGACCATTCCATCGTAACTATCCAACCTCCCAAAATTTCATCACCTCTTGTGATGGTTTGCCCCTTTCCATGTTAACAGTACAGATTCTACAAACACCTTCCATATCTCCTCAAAATTACTTCTGCTGTGTATTCCCTGTCTTACCTGAATGGCACATGTTAATTTATCATCAATAGCTATATCCCAAACCTCTTTAAACCATTCTTCCATTTTATATTCTGTTTGCCCCTTCCACTTCCTAGCTATAATAATTCGTGAAGCTGTCAATACATTTGTGAGCAAGTCTTTCATAGCCTGTGAACCTTCCACCGTATCGTAAATTGATAATAACGCTACCTCTGGACTTTCAGTCAGCTTTAACCTAGTGATTTCTGTTATCTCCTTAAACACCCTTTGCCAGAAAAATTGTTCATATTTTCTCCCCCACTACATGTGAACATAATTTCCTGGCATCCCTTCCAGCATAACACCAAATATCCCTTGTTTATTTAATTTAATCTGACTGGTGTTAAATACCACCTCCAAATTAATTTATAATAATTTTACTTTTATTCTTATAGACTACATTTTCAATGTACATTTCTCCCATATTCCCCCCCCCCCCCAGCTTTGACTATCTATCTGCCCTACCAATGGCCATCCTGGCTGGGGCTGATGGTAGCCGGAGTCCAAAAAGATCTGGAGGGGACTACATTGGCTGCTGCTGCTGTTTTCGTACACCAGGCCCCATGGGAACTGCTGTGACCCCCCCCCCAAATGTTGGTATGTATGGTTCGCACCTGATAGTCACCCTATGGGAATCAGCTGGTGTTTGTGCGTGTGTTTAGAGAAACTGCTGCTACTGACAAGCAATACAAGGGCATCCTTTCAATTTTACTGCATGCAGTACGCTTAAAGAAAATGTTATGAAAATGATGTATAGGTGGTATTTAACACCAGTTAAATTGGCCAAAATGTATAGAACAAAAAATGAATGTTGGAAGTGTAAGGATAAGGGAGCTACCTTTTACCATATGTGGTGGACATGTAAAGAGGTAAAAGCTCCTGGGAAATGATATATAATGAGTTAAAGAAAATGTTTAAGAACACTTTTGTTAAAAAACCAGAAGCTTTTTTACTGGGTATAGTGGGTAGAGAGATACCGAGACAAGATTAAAAATTGTTCCTATATGCAACAACTGCGGCAATATTTTTTTTAGCCCAAAGATGGAAACAACAGGAGCTACCAACAAAAGAAGAGTGACAGATGAAATTTATGGACTTTGCAGAGCTTGCGAAACTGACAGGAAGAATCCGGAACCAGTGAGATCAAGCATTCCAAAAGGACTGGAATGAAATTATATTATATCTGAAAGACAACTGTAAGCAATTAACATCATTAGCAGATGTAAAGTCTAATTTTGTAAACCATCAGACAGGAGGGAAGGAAGTCATTAGGCTCAGTTGAGCCAAAGAGATAATATAAGAGGGTATGATATTACATAATGTGATTGATTATATGTAAAACCAATAAAAATTATTTACAACAAGTGCATCACTTGTTTCAACTTTAAGGCGAGAGAGGCTCAAATGGATTGGTTAAGATATAAATCACAAGTGGGTGAACACCATCCTTTTGTCTAAAGTACGTGGGCAAACTCTAGAGATGGAGTGACTTTCTCACTCTTTTGAAGCCAAGGAAGAGACACCCTTGTAATCTGAAATGAATTAAATACATGATAATGAATAACCATGAAACACTGATGCAAAGCCTTTCTGTCCCAAGGCTACATCAACACAAAATTTATGTATTACATCTGTTTATATAGGAGCACTCATATCGTCAATAATACCTTGTGTAACTATTACAGTATTCACCCCAGATGCATACAGTACAATCTGCCGTTGATTTTATGGTTCAATAGCCAGTTTTATGGCTCAGCATTTTATGTTTTCTTAACACAGGTTGTTTTGTTTTGGGGTATTTAAAGAGGTCTTCAAGAATGACTTCACCTAGGTCAAAGTATATTGTTTATTGATATATTTCATTCTGTTCTGGATAAAGGAAGTGAGAATTTTTACATTGCAGAGTTAAATGTCATGTTTGGGAAATTTATAAAGCTGGAAAAAGAAAAATACAAGTCTTCCAATATGAATAGGAGAGGGAAAACTGAAGAATGGTGCATGTTTTCAGATAGTAGAAACCCCAGTTATTCATATATCCAATCTGAATCTAATGTCTCAGTTCACCATTATTTCTTAGTGCAACATCCATGTAAGTATGTGGAAATGCTTCAGTCTGTCCAGGTTCTGAATATCTGTTTTACATGGGCCTGGATAATTTGATTTAAAACATTGCTCTACATAAGGGAAGGGCAATAAAATCAGAGATGTGAATTGTAAATATGAAGGTGAGCAGATGATATCAATCTTAGAAGAACCAATGAGAAAAAAAGGATCCTGAGGTACTTTTGTCTTTATTGGCAAGAGGGAATGCTCCACATTTCATGACTGAGGTATCCTACATGCAGTTCGTGCTCGAAGCAGAAATTCTGTCAACGAAAACTGTGACTTATTGAGTCACCTAGCAATACATTTCTTTAAATGCACTTATATTGTCTACAGAAATAGATCTAAAACTGTAAATTTCCCCACCAACCCATGAGAGTTTAAGGAGCAAATTCATGTTTCCACCGTGCTTGTGTCAATTAAAATTTATTCTCCCTTTCAATTTCAGCCAGGCATATTAGAGCTATGGCATCAGGCTGCACAAATCCTTACCTGGGCAGTGGCAATCATTGGATGCTGGAGGACTGCAACTCTGAACCTCCCTTCCACCAGGCACACACCATAACCAGTGCTAGATGCACACCTGAGACCTGTGTGCACAAATGCTTAATAAAACACACCTCTCTTTTCTGAGTAGGAAAAATTATACAAATTGAGCAATGACGTACATAGCTGTCTGTGTATAGCAACTGCATCACACATTACATCATTTTTGTTTATAGGGGTTTTCCAATTGAAGTGCAGAGTGTTTGAGGACCGGGGCATTCACAGGGAAACCAAAGTGCTTGCTTAGTAAGCTATTATACTACCAACCTTACTGTATGCTTGTGAAACATGGACCACTTCTAAACGCCATCTCCAACTCCTTGAAAGATTCCATCAATGGTGTCTTGGAAAATTTTACACATCACTTGGGAAGACAGGAGAACTAATGCCAGTGTACTGGAGGAAGCAAAGATCACAAGTGCTGAAGCAATGATTCTTCAACATCAACTTCGTTGGACTGGTCATGTTGTGCAGATGCCTGATTATCATCTTCCAAAGCAACTACTCCATTCTGAACTTAAGAATGGAAAGTGTAATGCTGGTGGTCAACAAAAGAGGTTTAAAGAGTGTCTCAAGGCAAATTTTAAAAAAGTAGTATAAATACCAACAAGTGGGAAACACTGGCCTGCGAGCGCTCCAATTGGAGAACAGCCTTTACCAAAGGTGTCATGGACTTTGAAGACACTCAAACTCAGGACGCAAGGGGGAAATGTGCTAAGAGGAAGGCACACTTGGCAAATCCACACTGTGATCAACTCCTGCTCAGGAACCAATGTCCCCACTGTGGAAGGACATGTGGATCCAGAACTGGCCTCCACATTCACTTATGATCTCATTGTTAAAACCATGTTTATGGAAGACAATCTTACTCAGTTACAAGTGATCGCCAAAGAAGAAGAAGAAGAAGAGGAGGAGGAGGAAGAGGAAGAAGAAGAAGAAATGAAATGAAATAAAAAGTACCCACTCTTTGACAACCATTGCACATGCACAGATGATAGCTTAGATAGATAGATAAACTTTATTCGTATTAGCCAACGGACATAGCAACATAAAACACACAATATATACAATTAAAAAGACAACAATGGGTAAAAAGGGCAATCAAATGACCAAGATTATTGTTCAGATAGTGGCCCTTAATCTCATTGCACCCTCAATAAACCTAGCAACCTTTGCTGTTGTCTGATCATTTTGATCTGATAAAAGAAAGAACAATGTGGCCACAGATGGGCGGCCTGGGATGGTAAGTAAGAGTGGGGTGATGATCTCATTCCTCAGATCTTTATAAAGGGGACAGGACAGGAAAACATGAGCCACTGTTTCCAAATTGGTATATTCTTAAATTTACTTCAGAAAATTAACATATACATTAAATTGTGCTGGGGTCCTGGAACAGGGGAGATTCTGTAGTATGGCTCAAGTAATGAGCATAGCATGGAGGAGTCAGTCATAGCTTACAGAGAAGTACGGGGGGGGGGAATGGGACTAAAGAAATAATAATTCATTTTAGGTCAAATAGTTAATATAAGTTACCCAATGACGGTAAAGACTTGCAGGCATCAGGTTCCACAAACTCAACAAAAGTCAAGGGATTAGCATTGATTCATAGGAGGTAACGAGGAATGTGCTAAAAGATTTCTACAAACAACATGCTGGGATTTGTAGGTCCTTACTTTTTAGCACATAATTGCTGTCAAAGCCCTGAAGGGATGACCTTGTGAAGTTTGTTTCCTCCGTGTAGGGCATGTCTTTGGTTTACAAAAAGCATTTCTCCCAGAGGTTAATTTTGCCACCAGAATATAGAAAATTATCTTCATCACCTATCTCCCATTTCATGCAAAGATCAAAAGACAAGAAGCCTATGGAAGTATAAAACTGTTGTAACCAACACTGAAGTGGGAAATGGGATTAGCATTTGTAAACATGCAGGCTCTTTAAAGTTTTGTTTTTGCACATGCCTAAATGGACCACACTGGATATTTTAGAGATCACACTACCTGGAATTTTCTGAAAATGTTATTTCAGTTTGATTTGGTTTGGGTAATATGTGGTTTCAAAACTGTTGGGGGGGTTACGTGAATAGGTTGGATACACTGGTACTGCATTCAATTCTTGGATTTCTTCATTGATTTATATCAGCAGTTTTCACTTTTGTTCCTTGGCACATTTGCATAGCTTCTTATTGTGACCCAGGACCTATCCAGAAAATGAGATAATTATTTACCTTCTGTTTTCTATCTATGTGTCCCTTCTTACATTTTTGTTTCTTGCTCCCCCCCCCCCCCAAAAAAACCCTTTTCTTTCTCTTTTTTAGCTTTGAAAACCTTTGGGTTTCCTCAAGCTGAAACCTTCCAAAATGCATGATGCCATTATGGCTACATAAGGATTGGTAAAGGGTAAAGTAAAGGGACCTCTGACCGTTAGGTCCAGTCGCGGACGACTCTGGGGTTGTGGCGCTCATCTCACTTTACTGGCCGAGGGAGCCGACATACAGCTTCTGGGTCATGTGGCCAGCATGACTAAGCCGCTTCTGGCGAACCAGAGCAGCGCATGGAAACGCTGTTTACCTTCCTGCTGGAGCAGTACCTATTTATCTACTTGCACTTTATACTTTCGAACTGCTAGGTTGGCAGGAGCAGGGACCAAACAACGGGAGCTCACCCTGTTGCGGAGATTCGAACTGCCGACCTTCTGATCGGCAAACCCTAGGTTCTGTGGTTTAACCCACAGCGCCACCTGTGTCCCGTATACCATAGCTGTCAATGTTTCCCGTTTTTTAAAGGGAAATTCCCTTATTCCGAATAGGATTCCTTGCAAGAAAAGGGAAAAGTTGACAGCTATGCATATACTCACCCCTGAAAGATGCAAATAGAAGTAATGATTACTTTTATTTCTGTTTATATAAGTCATAGAATAAATGTGTTGCCTTTCCCCACTGTATTTGTTTATCTCTTCTGTATTTATCTTCTCACAGCTGCCTGACCCCATTCACTTCCTTAAGTACTGTGCGTATGGCGATTGGGGTAACTACAACTTTATAAGGGAAGAGTATACAGAGAGTCTCGCTATTTGTCGTGCTTTCCTTGGGCTGGGCTCAGCATGCCCAGCCTGTGAGGAATGTGACCAACTCAGCTGGGTCCCAACTCTTGAAATAAACTGCCCTGCCCCATTCACGACTCAGCTGTTCATTATTAGCAGCTGTTATACTTAGCCTAAATGACACCTATAGGGGAACACATGGGGAGATAAAGACAGAGGTACTACTTTCTCTCTCTTTTTTTTTGCAGAAAGAAGCTGGCAACAGAGAGGGGATGGGGGTTTATTTTTGTTTCTCTCTTTAAAGCCTACATTGACATTTGAAAGAGAACTATGATTTAAATAGCTCCCTGTCTCTGGCTTGAAAGACTACAATTAGTCCATTGTAAAAGTAATGATATGTTTCATTTATTTTCATGTGTTATTTTAATAGAACATTTGGAGAGGAGGGATTTCGCTCTGGAAAACTACAGGATACAGCTGAAAAGCTGTGCAGCAATGGCAGCAATCTGAGAACATTTAAGAAACATCTGTGATGTTTAATTCTGGTAACAATGGAACTAATGGCTCCATTTTGCTTCTCATGGAATGCACATGCCTGCATTCCAAAAAGCCTCAAAGATTCTCAAGCACACACACAACACCCCTTACCTTCTTTTTGCTTCTAAATGCCTCCTGTCAAAATAGAAACACCTACAGTCAGTGGATGGGCATATTTTAGAACTGCTTCGGGAAAAGATGCAAAATAGCTTGTCTCTTCCTGCATTTTTAAAGGTGTTCTGATTAAGCCTCTCACATACTCAGTGAATAGCAGCCCACCCATAGCCCATTCAAATGCAGCTAGCTATGTGTGCATAGGACTTCTCCACTCAGTTGGAAACCCTGATTGGCCAGGACTCCCTGATTGGTTGGGATGCACGAATGTCAAATGAGGGACCACCATGGAGCTTGGTGAGTGAGGGGCTGGCTGGTAGGTTAAACTCATGAGCAGTTCATATGTATTCAAATCACTTGAGCCTAAGTTTCCAACTAGCTGGAAAACAAGAATAGACTCTTTGTAAAAATCTGTAGCGTCACAAATACAAGTAGATTTTTTGAGCCTAATATTATAATAGCTTCCAGAGCCCACAAGTTACAATTTTGTTAGATTTCCCTAAAAGCAGAAACATTGGAAGAAAGCAATGGTTTGCTATCAGCTGCTGGACTGTCTAACTTTTTTCAAAAGTGAGGCTTTATTATTATTACTGCCACATTTCCCCCTCCTTCAGAGGGAGCGTAAACCTTCTGAAGAGCAGAGATACATGCTCCAATAGTGATCGCTACTAGCGGATATTGAAAGCAAATAGCTATGTAAGCAGAAGGAAGAATGCAATACAGTTCTGTAATTTCCCACCCTTAAAGGTGCCTGGTTATGCAGATAGATCTGATGACTCTTGGACTCATGGTTCTGAGTGCTTTTTCTCACAATATTAAAAAACTGACAGTCCAAACCTATGCGTGATTACTCAGGCTGCCTACATGCCACACATTTAAAGCACATCTCCCCTCCTCCTCCTCCTGGTAAGTGCAGTTTACCCCGCCCAGAGCTACAATTCCGAAGCACCCGTAGCAGTTCCCACTTCCCACTTGTGATATCTATGCAGCCAATGGTATTCTAGGGGTTTACTCCCAGAGAGGTGTGAATAGGATGGTGGTCAGAGAAATGGTGGAGGAAGGGGGCGGTGGGGGCGGTCCACCCCAGGTGTCATCCCTGAGGGGGGGGTGACATCACTGCGACACCCCCCTTGGGTGCTCACCCCGCCCCTGCGTGCACACCATGTGAGCCACTCTGGGTGCCAGAGTTTTCCTCCTTTAAGCCAACGTCTGCTCCATACAAGATGCCTATCACTGTTGTGTGTACCATTGCACATGACTAGCACATACATCTTTGTTGCCATGTGTAGACATGGCAGGAAACCCGACTGGCGATGAGACAAAGAGTTATGATATATGAACAGAATAAGCCTACACCAGTGTTGTTAGACCAGAATTCCCATCATTCCTGACCATTGGCCACGCCGACTTGGGCTGATGCGAATCCTGTGTCCCATCTTCCCGATCTCAGTTCCACACAGAAGCGATAGCTGTGCAAGAAGCTTCTTTTGTGTACAGCGATCCCGAGTTATTTTACATTAAAGAATTTCCAACAAAGAGCTCTTCCACTTTCACTGGATGGGGCAAATAATGCAATAGTTATTTTTGTTCTGCAAAAAGATGTAGCAGCTGGCCATTTCTCACAGCAGATTAATATAAACTCTATTACAGTTTTGTCTGGCAAAGGAACAATAAAAGCTTATGTCTCACAATTTTCCTTACCCTTAATTTATTTTTAAGTTTATCCACCTCCCTTTGCCAGGTTTCGTTCTTGACCTGAAGGTAACCTTTAGACAAATGTGCGTGCCCAGATAGCTTTGAAACATGATCTGCATTTTCTTTGGTGTTGGGAAATGTAAATCAGGACACTGGGTGAGTAACAGCTTGGCTTTGTGTCATGAAATGCAGTTCTGAGCAATGACAGGGTCAGGTTTTCTGCAGCTAGCTAGCAAGACTAGAATAGGCAGCCTGCAAGCCTATACCTGCAGTGTCTTTCAGAGGAGAGTGTATCAGGAGCACGTGTGTGTGTGTGTGTGTGTGTGTGTGTGTGTGTAAATTGGCATTTACTGAACTTAATACTAGATTGTCATTGTTGTTGTTGAAAAGGGATGCTTCAAAAGGAATTCTGTGCAAAATAGTCATACTGAAAGTGAAAAAATGTTGCAGCTGCACACTCAACAGCACCCTTGAAACATTGTTTACTATAAAAAATTGGGGAAAACAGTTGTTATACTTGGGAGATCTAAGATGCAAATAATAAAAGGCACCTCAAAGTTCATCTAGCCCAACCCGCTGCAAATGGAGTAAATCAACTCCTACAGCAGACCTGCTCAGTGACCATTCTTGCCTCTGCTTAAAACCTTCTAACGATGAAAAGTCCCCTGTTGCACAGTTCAGGTTCATCTCATGTGCACTTGAAAAGCAACCGCCTGTCCCCCACCCCGCCACCCTCAGACAGGAAGGTTTGAACTCGTCAATCAATAATCGTAATTATGTGTTTCATTAATCCAGTATTGCAGCACAGAAAGCCATTCCCTTCTAATGCTGCTTCGCACTCTGTGAGAAAAGAGCAAATCAGCAAAACGACGATGATTTAACCTGCGCATTTGCTTTCAGATTGTCCTCAAATGCTGCACACTGAGCAAGACTGACTGCAAAGGAGGACAGGAATCCTATATTTTTGATGGTTATACTAAGAAAGACTTGTGGCAGTGCTGAAAAAGCTGGACCTGCTGAGATAATCTCTTCTGCACAGCTTTCATAAGCGAAGATGCCCAATTTTCCTTTGCAACTGGTACTCAGCCTCCCATCTGGGAGACAGGCTGATTGAATTCAACGGAACTTATTTCTCAGTAAATACACATAGGAGTGTGTCTAAAGTTGACTCTCTAGAGATGCAAATATTTTATTTTGGAGGAACACAGAATCCCTATATTTCACTGGACTGACTCTTCAGGTAAACCCATGTTGCTTGATTATGGTCGGGTCATACAATCACAGTTTGGGATTTCTCCTTTCATGACCTCCAAGAAAGGACTTACCTTCTTTCCAGCAAGACCCACTGGCAGCTACTGGCAGGAACATTTGAATTAAGCTTGTTTGCAGATTGGCTACACTATTATAAAAAATGTATCTTTACATTCCATTCAGAATTGTGGACCTCCCAGGTTCTGACAGTAACTAAATAACCTGGTCAGTCCTCAACCCACTGATATTCTTTCTTTTCCTTCTTTGTAGCTAAACACCTACCTATTAAATGGTAGTGTAAGATTTAGTTACCCTTCCCTCCCCAATCGAATACAGAAAAATCCCAAACCAAGCAAAACGCTGCAACCCCTTTCAACTTTCCCACAACCATTCAAGTGCAAATTTTTAATAAAGTCCAAAGTGGAAGATGGATAGTTTTGAATTGGTCATTAAAACATTTCCATTTCCAATGTAATTATCTGTTTAACATATTAGTTCCACCTGGCAGGCTGAGGTTTCAGTTGGCATATGAAATATCCAGCATGTCAGTCTTGGCATTCCCTTCTTCACTGGAAGTTTGACAACATTAATGGCGCCATATCTGGAATGACTAATGAGGGAAGCATGTAATAATTGGATAAGATTCATTTCCTTATTCAACCTCAAAAGTCGCCTCTTTAGCAATTCATATTCTGCGGGAAGGCTGGATGTCAAATGAATATGTACCAACACCATGTATCCATAAAGGTGTCGAAAGAGTCTTCTGTTACGGGTGTTGGTAGTGGTTGTAAGCTAAATTTTCATTATAGTTTTGCATTGCTTGTCGTAGGAACTTCTAGGCAAACAACAATCATGTTTAACTATCAGTTTGCCCATGACACACAGATACCACAGTTTCAGTTTCGATCCTGATCTAAAATTAAAATGAATAAAGGAACATTTGCATCTAGGCCCTGTTCCTTGACTGAGAAAATTAGCTGCTCTATTCAGTTTATTTCTTAAACTGCGCAGTACAGCAGAATAAAGGCACAAAATTCATCAGAATGCCAAAAGAGTTCAGTTACACAGTACATAGAAAGCACTTCGGCTACATTATTTGCACAGTTTCTGCAGGGAGTTGTGAAAGGTCTTAAATTTAACATGCTTGGCCTACTTCCACCTGGCCTTAGTTCAAACCCATTGCCTGGCTGCTTACTGGATACAGAGTGGGAAATCAGTCATTATATTAAGAACTGATGGCAAATTATTCCAGTTCACTTTATTTTTCAGCTGGTCTGTTTTTAATCTGGAAGGAGACCAAATTGAAAATTTCTGAGGTTCGACAAGTGGGACCTTAATTCTCTGCTTCAGACTAAACACATTTGCTAGTTTCCAAAGCAGATAGAGTCTTTATTGTTCTAGGAGCTGTTGCTACGGAAGACCCATGACATCATCAGCTTCTTTTATTTTTTCTTCTTCTTTTTAATAGTAGACAATACCTTCAGCTAAGTCCTTCAGCTGAAAAGATTGGTATTTTAGCACTGCTCAAGGTTCCATAAATTTGTATCAGCTTTGAGTGAATTGAAAGATTCTTTCCCATGAATAAAATACCTCTATGGGAGAGAGAGGAAAAAACTGGCCTGACTTTGCATAGTGTTCTTTTTACTCCAGATTTATTGTCTTTCATTTTTATGCTTCGGTGCCTTTGCAGGAGTTGATTCACTATTATGGATGCACTTATAAGAAAAAAGAGCATCTTTTGCATGAAGTTTCTTTTCTTAAAAAATTGGTTTTTAAAGCAGGGTGACAAATTTGTTCTGGCGATCTGGCTCCGGTGACATGCAGGTTAGTTGGACACAACAAATAGAGCCCTAGATATTAATTCAGTCATAGAATCATAGAACTGGACAGTTGGAAGAGACCGTGAGGGTCATCTAGTCCAACCCCACTCCAATGCAGGAATCGTTTGCCCAATGGGCTTGAACCCATAGTCCTGAGTTTAAGAGTGGGTGGAGACTTCCTTTGACAGCCAAAGGAGCATGCAGATTTTCTTAGGGAGTCCATTGACCATTCCATGTGTTTTACATGCATAAGCCTCTCTTTTTCTGTGTATCTCCCTTGCAGGCTCTGGGCAACTGCTCTTTGAAAATAATATTTTCATATAAAACAATCCACCTGACTAACTCTGAAACCTATTACTGTTTGGCATCTCGACTCAGAAATTGGGTGACTTATTGCATAGGACTAACCCGCAAATCTGCAGTCCTTTTATTAGAGTGGCCAGATGTCCTACTTTACATAAATCATTCTTCTGGAAGAAGAAGAAGAAGAAGAAGAAGAAGAAGAAGAAGAAGAAGAGGAGTTGTTGTTGTTGTTTGGACTTGATACTCAACCTTTCACTCCCCTTAAGGAGTCTCAAAGCGGCTAACAATCTCCTTTAATCTCCTTTCCCTTCCTCCCCCACAACAAACACTCTGTGAGGTGAGTGGGGCTGAGAGACTTCAGAGAAGTGTGACTAGCCCAAAGGCATCCAGCAGCTGCATGTGGAGGAGCGGGGAAGCGAACCCTGTTCACCAGATTACAAGTCCACCACTCTTAACCACTACACCATCAGTGGCTGGCTGGCTGTTTCTATGAAGAGATTGCCTGTATGAAAGGCTGTCTGGTCTAAGACCTGTTTAAAGATTAAAAGAACCAGAAGAAGAAAAGAGTAGGGGTCTTGAAGTTACACTTCAGTTCACATAAGCAAAGCATGCTGGATCTGGGCACCACAACCGAAGAAGGATGTTGACAAACTGGAACATGTGCAGAGGAGAGCAACCAAGATGATGAAGGCGCTGGAAACCAAGCCTGATGAGGAACAGTTGAAGGAGCTGGATATGTTTAGCCTGGAAAAGAGGAGACTGAGAGGAGACATGAGAGCCATCTTCAAATATCTCAAGGGCTGTCACACGGAAGAGCAAACAAGCTTGTTTTCTCCTGCTCTGGAGGGTAGGACTTGAACCAATGGCTTCAAGTTACAAGAAAGGATATTCCAAGTAGATTCCAGATAAACATCAGGAAGAACTTTCTGATAGCAAGAGCTGTTGGAGAGTGGAATGGTCTCCCTTGGGAGGTTGTGGATTCTCCTTCCTTGGAGGTTTTTAAGCAGAGGTTGGATGGTCATCTGTCATGGATGCTGTAGCTGAGATTCTTGCATCGCAGAGGGGTTGGACTAGATAATCCTTGGGTCTCTTCCAACTCTACAGTTCTATGATTCTATGACCAGGCCAGTGCTCATCTAGTCATAGAATCATAGAAGTCATAGAATAAAAAAGTTTTATTTATGTATTTTAAAAAAATGTATTGTGTGTACTTATAGCCCATTCTTCACCAAATGGTCCCAGGGCCAGTTACAAAAATATAATAGTCAAAACAGGTACAACTGTTCATTAAAATCCAAAAATAAAACCACAGAGCAAATACTTGTAGTGTGTGTGCATGCACGTGCATGTGTGTGCAGTAATTGTGGTCTTTTTGTTTTCTTTTTTCGGTTTCTCTTTATCTCTCATCATTTCAGCCAAATAACTCAAGGTGTTAATGTTACTGTTGATTATTTTCATACTAGAATGTATGTGCGGCTGTGCTTAACATGAAGCGCATTCAGAAGTAAATTATTGTATTTGACCTTCGTAATATAATTACATTTGTATAGCCAGGATTAATGAGCCAATTATTTTTGACAAGATAACAGGCACATAACATTGTTTGCTTTTCTTTGCTGTTTTGTATTGCTAACAAACGAGAGGCATCCCCCGTGCTAGTTTTGGATTTGATTGGCTTTTATATCTATGATCTGTTCTTGGGAAATTAGCAACAATTTGGGAGTTCATAGCTATATTGAGAAGGATAAAAATGTAGGAAATGCTCATAGTAGTGGGCTTTATCACAGGAAAGATACAAACAGTATCTGTTAAGAATCAGGATCTAACTTTAAAAAGTTTTAAAAGAGTTCCCATAGATAGTCTTTTTCACTTTTTCCACATATGCAGAAATTAAAGGCAGGCCTAGATATGATGTTATTCATACAGTTGCATGTCACCTCTGTCTCCAAGTGGCACAAGATCCCAGGCATTCCAGGTGCTTATGCAGGATTCAGTTTCCTTGGAATGAGAGGAGAAGGAGAAGGAGAAGAAGAGGAGGAGGAGGAGGAGGAAGAAGAAGAAGAAGGAGAGAAGAGTTTGGACTTGATATCCTGCCTTTCACTTCCCTTAAGGAGTCTCAAAGCGGCCAACAATCTCTTTTCCTTTCCCCCCCCACAACAAACACTCTGTGAGGTGAGGGGGGCTGAGAGACTTTAAAGAAGTATGACTAGCCCAAGGTCACCCAGCAGTTGCATGTGGAGGAGCAGGGAAGCGAACCCGGTTCACCTGATTATGAGTCCACCGCTCTTAACCACTACACCATGCTGGCATAGTAACAGTGGAGACTGTGGTGTCTTTATAATATATGGTTTCTTTGCACATATCTACAAACTGAGCCTATGTCTTTCTTCTCTGGCGATCACTCGTAGCCGAGTAAGATTGTCTTCCATAAACACGATGGGTTTTTGGAAGATGCCTATGTGTAAATTTGTTTTATGTGTGTAGATCAGTGCACGCTGACCAACTCACAGTCTTCGCAGTAAGGCTCTATTCCGATGGCAAATACCTCCCATCATCTGCATGTTGTTTCTGCAATATTTTTACATGCCATATTCAAGGTTTGCATCTTTGGACCTGACCATCATGACTGCTCAGGTTTCCATATTGTGGCTGATATTTTTTCTGTATTGCTCAGCTGACAAAATCTGCTACTTCCATCCATGTGGAGGTGTTCAATCACAAAAATGGCACTCCCTTGTGAACACAGCCTGGTTGTAAGCCTGGAAGTGGCCCCACATGGTTCCAAGCCAGTCTGCAAACCTTCCTCAAGATTCACCATGAAATTGATTCAGGGCATCTTCATAGCTGTCAACTTTTCCCTTTTCTTGCGAGGAATCCTATTCAGAATAAGGGAATTTCCCTTACAAAAATGGAAACGTATGACAGCTAGGAGAACAAGGAGTTAAAATGCAAACTGCTTTCTTGTCACATTTTTTTGCATTTTGCACACCTATTTGTTCTAAGGGCTTTCCCAAAAGGCAGCAGCTGCCAAATCCAACCTAAATTAAGCCATTGTCTGTTCTTAAAGCCACTGACAAATAGACATCGGGAACAAAAGAAGAAACTCTCTCATACTTTTCTCTTTGTGTTCGACAATAGCTGTAACATTTAAAGATCATACACACAGCTTTTATCCGAACAAGGAAAAGGTTTGATGAGCTGAATTGATATTTCAGCTGGCTTAATTCACCTTTCAAATAAAAGCTTTTTGAAACCATATTCTTCAAAAGATCAGGAATGTACATAGGGGTTGGGAAGGGAGCAAGTAAAAGGGGGATAAGAGAGAAAAATAGAATGATATCTACTTAGCCGAATAGCAAGAGTTTGGAACATACACCGATGACTATGGGGTGTGGGTATGTATTAGCCAGTGTGGTGTTAGTGGTTAGAGTGTTGGACTAGGACCTGGGAAACCAGGGTTCAAATCCCTACTCAGCCAGGTAAGTATACATTTCATGCATTTGCCCACTAACCATGCAATCCTAGACATGTCGACTCAGAAGTTATGTTGGTTTCACTTGGGATTACATCCAGTTTGGGATGTCTCATGCGAGCAATTCATAAATTAAATATCATCATCATCATCATCATCATCATCCAGTTAATCTGCTTCTTTTTTGACGATCACTCGTAGCCAAGTAAGATTGTCTTTGTGGCGTTCGTACAGAGCCCCTGGTCATTTCATGGACTATTGACCTGTACACCACTGCTTTATTCTTCCACTGCCACCAACCAGGTTTCTTCTGGTGAAATGCTGTGTCTCAGTCAGGTTGTAAAGTCAACAACGAAGATTAAAGTTTATTGAAGAACAAACAAATTTTAAATATGTTCTGAACGGTTTCTCAAATGCGCGCCCTTAACTAGATGTGGCACTATCTCACACTGTCATACTCTTCTCTTTCAGTTCTATCCATGTCTCTCACTCTAACTGTCACAACCACTATGCTCAACTTTTTCTACATTAACCATTTACACACACACCCCGTACAAACATAATCACACGGAATGGGCAAACCCCACATCCTTCCATGAACACGATCTTAACAGTGAGTCCGTAAGTTACTGTGGAGGCCAATTCTGGATCCACACATCCTTCCACAGTGTGGACATTGGTTTCCAGGCAGGAGTTGATCAGGGTGAGGGTTTGCCAAACATGCCTTCCTCTTAGCACATTTCTCCCTTTCATCCTGAGTTTGAGCGTCTTCAAAGTCCATGACACGTTTGTTAAAGACTGTTCTCCAATCGGAGCACTCGTAGGCCAGTGTTTCCCAGTTGTCGGTGTTTATACAACCCAGTTAAGTGAGTAAAGGATTGCAGCCTAGGGGAATGAGTATTAGAACTGCAGCCATTTTGAACTTGGACTTCCAGTAGCAGCTGGCAGGGTGGTGTTGCTCACTTGGCTTCCCAACATGGTGATCATAACTGGTAACAGAGAGGGAGTGGGGTGAGGCAGGAAGCAGGTTGGCACGGTGTACTTGTGCTGCCAATCCACCACTCTGGCTGCTGTGTGCTGCAGAGAGAGAAGTGGATTGGGCCCACCCCTGTGCCCACCCCGCGCAGTTATTGACAGTGACCTCTTGGAGCCAAGTGAGCAAGATCACTCCACCTCACTGGCCACTACTTAGACAAATATCATAGACAACACACATTCCCTGTGCTTTCTTTTTGCTGAGAAAAACATCTGTAGGCCCCGAATAAAACCACGACTCACCATCTGATGGTGTCAGTCCAGCTTCAGCCACTTTGTTTTTCATCTGCTTCATATTGGATGAATGACTAACAGATCCACCCCGTTGATTTTGCTTTCACAGTAAGCCACTCCAGCTAAAGAGGAGTTCAGCCAGTGCCAACTTCTCTCCAGCATCATCTGTGAGCTGAGCCAGCCAAGCCAAGCAGCTGAGGACAGACATATCTAATGATCTGCATCAGGGATTATACCTGTCCTTTTAGGCTTCATTGAATCAGCCCACACAAACTGCGTGTTTAAAAATGAAGTAGCAAATCTTGAATTGTGCATGTATCAAAAAGTGTTCTTTGTGGGATAGAAAATGTAGCACCCCACTGTAAAAACTGAACCTTTTGCATTTTGTACCAAAAGCACAAGGGAGCTATACCAAAATCATATATGTGGCTCTATCCTTTCTTCATGTTAATAACCTCCTGCAGGGACGCCAACTAAAGTGGGCTCTGGGTGCCTGAGCACCCACAAAAAATTGTTTTGGGAGCTCAGTACCCACACTGCACAATTTTTTATTTTTATTTTTGCAAAAGCTCAACAAAAAAATGAATTTTTTGAGCTATTTTTAAGGGAAATCACCAAAAAAAACACTGCTGACAGGGGTTACCATACATCCAGATTTCCCCAGACATTTCAGCAATTTCCACCCAGACACTGTTTCCGACAGCCAGTTGCCAGCTAGGTCCGGGAAATTCCGTATGACAACCCTAACTAAGCCTAACTAAACGGGTAATATCTGCATCTTAAAGCGGTTGACAGAGTCATAGAACCAGGGCCAATAAACATCAGCGCCCACCAACATTCCAGCAACAACTCTACTTCCCTGCCATTTTCAAGGAGAGTCAGATGGCATTACAGTAGTTGCCCTTGAAGTTATGGTTATGGTTGTTGGCCACACACGTCCGGCCACTCTAGCATCTCACCTTTAAAGGAGTGTTTACTGTGAGGGAGATGTGAATAAATGTTTCTGATTAAAATGATTTGCAAAAGTGTAGCAAATATTCCATTGGGATATTTTTGCCAAAAAATAAGCACAGCAACAGGGTCTCCCTCAAGCCTTTCTTCTTCAGGATGTTGTAACTGTGGTCTGCCAGGCCTCACAGCCACTGGTTTCAGGCCACAACAAGGTGGGCTCTGAGGCATAGGGAGCAGTAGGAGGAACGCTCTAGGAGGCTAAGGCAAGCAAGGATCCACAGCCCAGGTGGGGCTCACTAGCTTGAGGAGGAGGTGAGGATCACATGCCTTGTCAAGCCCACATACTGCAATCAAGATGAAAAGTGTTGGTCTGTCCTAGGCCAGTTGGCCCCCCTGACATCCTGTTACACAAAGGGTAATTTCCCAGTGTTAAACTTCTCTCCTTGAGGCCTGCATGCATGCCGTCATTGATCAAATGCCTTCAAAGCAGTTGTTTAGAAATTTTCCAGTTCATTTCCTGCTGATAGAGTTTCTCAAACTCTGTGCAATGGCACACATCCAAATGGAATGGTTGCTGGTTGCTTCAGGGCTTCTGAGCCTGTTTGGAATCCACTCTATGTGCATAGTTCATCCAGGTTTGTTTCATTGTTTTCATACCTGGCTGGCCATTTGCGTTGGGAAGCCTTTCCAAAAACTGGTAAAGAGACTCAGAATGAAAACTAAACCGGAGGCACATTGCCCAAAGCACAATATATTTGTGTCCAAATTGGAACGCAAACACACCCATGTGTATGGGATTGTATAATTGTCTTTGCTTACTTGATACACTTCTAGAATATGCCAACTATTACTATTTAAAAACAACAACAACAACAATTTTTAAGCCTGCTAGCCATTATTAAAGGTTGTCTTATCTGTGTGCACCCAAGTATATAGTCATCCAGTTCAATATTGTCTACACTGAGTATTGCCCCATGTTGGGCAAAAGATTCTTGCATTGCAGGGGGTTGGACTAGATGACCCTCATGTCCCCTTTCAACTCTATGATTCTATTATTCAGTGGCTGGCAGTGACTCTCCAGGATTTCAGGCAGCCCTTACTTAGAGAAGCCAGAGATTGATCCTGAGACCTTGTGTGTGTGAAGCAGATGCTCTCTCACTAAACAGTGACCAGTGAACACACAAGCAACTCTTTTGGAAGTGCCACACTCCACAGAGGTTCATTGGAAATTTAAAAGTGCCATTTAGCATTGATATCTTTCACCATGGTGCAGAGGAGGTAAGGACGTTAGCCACATTTTGGCACTGATGTAAACATAACTTATCTCATTGTGAGATAAATTGGTATAAGCAGAGGGCTTGCTGATCAGAAGGTCGACGGTTCAAATCCCCATGACGGGGTGAGCTCCCATTGCTCTGTCCCAGCTCCTGCCAACCTAGCAGTTCAAAATCACACCAGTGCAAGTAGCTGAATAGGTACCGCCGTGGCAGGAAGGTAGACAGCGTTTCCGCACATTCTGGCCCCATGACCCGAAAAGTGGTCTGTGGACAAACGCTGGCTCCCTCGGCCTGAAAGAGAGATAAGTGCAGCAACCCCATAGTCACCTTTGACTGGACTTAACCGACCAGGGGTCCTTTACCTTTTATCTTTTACTGAAATGCTGAAATGATCCTCTGTACCTGTAAGATAGCACAAATCTAAGATGTAGCTATATGTTTCACAGTAAGAAAACTGTAGTTTGGTCCATAGCCAATGAGGCCCCCAGACTCATAGTTTTCTTTCTTTCAAAAAAAGGAGTTAGTTGGACTCCTATATAAAAGTTACAAAGCAAAATGTGCAGGCAAATCTTAATCTCTTGAGCCATTTCTGATTAACAAATGACTAGGAATCTCTGTGGTCCTAAAGAGCTGTCCTTTCCTCCTCCTTCATTTGAGATCAGGTACTGTTGGAATCGGGGGGGTCGTGAAGCCAGCTGGTTCGGCCCCTGCTGGAGCGTCTCCCTCTCAGCCTTGCCGCTGCGGAGATCCATCGACCTCTGCTCTGACATAGATCAGTGACTCAAGCTTGCAGATGAGTACACTTTACTCAGCAGTGTAAACTGTGCAAAAGAAGAGGCTTGAGGCTGTAGACACATACTAAACTACGCATTTATTATACATAAATCAGGACAAAGAAAACATGACATCTCTCCTTGCCGTCTTCTCGGAGAGAGACTAAAAGCAAAAGCAATACAGAGCGGAAGTTCCGCTCACACCAGCAATCTGTGCTGGAATGTAAACGGACATGCGACATGCAACAATCCACATATCTGCAGCAAAAGGTGGAATGGAATCCCAACAGGTACTCCCTATAAATTATTTTCTGCAGATTCTGCAGCAGAGTGCCCAGTCTACCTACAGTACACTAGGACCAGAAAACTCTGTTGGTATCTCTGTACTAGGGCCATGAGGCAAAGTAAGGATCTTACAAGGGCAGCAGATCCCAATGTAGATCTTTACTCCTCACTTCTTCCTGATGCTGATCTTCATCCACCCCTTCTTTCCTGGTGTGGAGGGGGGGGGCACCATCAAGTGGTTCACCTCAAGTACTAAAATGGGCTGGCCCTGCCCTGTATGCACCATCAAAAGAAAATTCAAGGAAATGTCTATTAACATAGATAATATAGTCCAGATATATCCCCAAATCTCAACAATACTTTCAAAAATAATTAAGAGATTATGAATGAGTCTTTCTGGATGTAATAGGACCTTCATATTCTCATTGCATTTAATGGAATACTGCCCCAACACAGACTAGAGACACCCCTTCCTAGGAGCCCCATAAGCCTCTATCCCAGTGAAGCATCATTTACATTGTGAAACACGAATTCCGCTTTGCAATAGTTAACTTCAAGATCTTCCTCTGCTTATGCCTAACAAAATGGTTAAACAGATAAATTCGCTAACAAAGAACTAGATGCATGTCAAACAAATGGAATGCTGTGTGCAGAGGAGTTGAAAACCCGTGCAGATTAAAGAACAAATAACCTTTCCTCGACTTGAGGAATGTTCTGTTTGTCATCCAAAGGCAAAAACTATCTAGCACAAGCTTTGATCATGTGTAATAGATTCTTTCTGACTGGTTGTCAACCTGAAAATTAAAATGCCACATTGGGGGGGAAGCTCACAAGCAGCTCTGGTAAAGAAAGATTAATCATTTGCTCCAACTAATGAAGACATCATCATCCATGTAAATCAAACCAATCCAAGATCATTATCAGCTGAATTTTCATTAGAAATCAAAATGCCTTTATCCACCCATGTAAAATACTAGCATGCAAATGACGGTATCGGCTCTGCCTCACTATTCTGTCTCCAGCAGCAATAATAATCCTGAAACTATCAGATAAACAGGCTTTGCTCATTTTATGAGGCAATACTGAGACAGAAAATGAAAAAAGTGCTACATTCATGAATGCTAAGTTATTCAGATATTTAAATTAATTACATAGTTACAGAATGATTGCTTCCTTTTATCCCCAACCCAAGTAAAAGTCTGGGGGAGGGGGAGCAGATCAAGAAACACAGCTGAGTTTTTATTAATTCCCATCTTCCCCCTACAATTAAACTTTAATCAGTTTCCAAGATTTGGGCACTGTCCAACCCAATGTTTAAATCTCTGATTTCAAAAAGATACATACCGTACTTTTCCGTGTATAAGACTAGGTGTTTTTACTTAAAAATAGGGGGGTAGTCTTATACACGGGGGCAATCTCCCCCCCATTTTCTTAATTTTGAGTCCCCCAAAATAGGGGGCGTCTTATACACGGGGTGTATTATACATGGAAAAATACGGTAAATTTCTGAGAGCACAGGGCTTGGAGCGAGAGGTGTTTTTGAGCAAAGGAAAATGAATATATCTTGCAATGTTAGTAGAGGACTATATATACACCATCAACTTGACCTTTGAAGCACTACACCTAGGGAGAAAGGATTTGCCTACTCAATCCCTTATGCATATATAAGTGTTTTCTTAAAAGATTAAATATCTATGTGCAACACTAAACAGTCCTATGCTTATCACCGCTGCTTGTTTAGAGATCATCTTCCACTGGAAAGACTCCAAGGCATCATCTCCGACAGGATGGCAAGGGAAAGTTTGGGATCTCGCTCTTTCTGAGCATTGAACACAACACAGAAGGGTTGACAGAGACCAAACTAAACGTAATAATGTTCATAAGGTATGGTCCCCATATATCAACTATGTAAACAGAGGAGATGTTAATGACTACCAGCCATTCATGCTTACTTATGGAGAAGCTATGCCAGGGGTTGGCAACCTAAGGCCCAGGGGCCAGATGCGGCCCAATCGCCTTCTCAATCCAGCCCGCAGACGGTCCAGGAATCAGCATGTTTTTACATGAGTAGAATGTGTCCTTTTATTTAGAATGCATCTCTGAGTTATTTGTGGGGCTTAGGAATTCGTTCATTTTTTTTCTTCAAAATATAGTCCGGCCCACCACATGGTCTGAGGGATGGTGGACCAGCCCACTGCTGAAAAAGGTTACTGACCCCTGAGCTATGCAATGGATTGTTGAAATATTCAGTTATTTGACAGTGTGATCTCTCAGTGCTGTTCTTATATGTGACTAAAATAAGCATGTTACACTGTATAGGTTTTGTTAGAATTGAACAATGTTATTTTATTGTTACATAAATAAAATATTATGTTAAAAAAAATTAAATAGAACACTACACAAGCTAAAGAAAAATATTGTGGGAAGCTCTTATCTCTAGATATCAATACAAGACCAGCCAGTCAGTTTCTGTATATAGATTTGTAGTGGGGAGGGTACCATCTTGTCTTTTGCCTAAAGCCTTATATCCATATGGTAGTTGTGCTAAAAAAAACACCCTTTACTTTCAAAGGCAGTCTAGGGTTTCCTCATATATAACAAGGAACACACTTGTTGAAAAGTCAAAGAAGTAAACCTCTCTGTGCTCTGAAAAATGCAAACAACAACTACTACTTATTTTTTTAAGAAGCAAAATGGAAAAGATTTAAGCATCAGGCACCATGTACAGTTATACAGAATAGATAGCCAACAAATTCCTAGAAAAATAAGTTGTTATTATGGCTGCCAGTTTGTAGTGTAATCCTATATATTATTCAGGACTAAGCCCTACAGAGTTCAATAGGACGTACACCCAGGTAAGTGTAAGGATTAGGTAGCCTTAGGTGGCTTCAAAATGAGGTTAGAAACATTCATGAACAATAAAGCTACCAGTGGCTACTATTCATTAGCGCAGCACTAGGATTAAAGGAAGTCTTCCTCTAAAAACCCAGTGTGAGCTCCTGAGTGGAACCAATCTCAATGTGGCTTGCATCTGACTCCAAATCTGGACTAGATGGGCCATTGGGCCTTTCTATGCTCTAAGGTGTCAACTACAAGACCCACTTGCCCAATAAACAATGGAGAGCACACTTTAAGGCTTCCATTTAATCATTTGCAGCCACAGCTTATGTGCCCCACATCTGATGTCACGTGCAGGGCAGATGGACCGGGTTTGGGATAAACAGTTTGTCAAAACAGATTAGAACCGTTATCTGGTCTAATTAGGCCAACAGATTGGAGGTTCCCCACCAGGAACCAAATTTGTCCCCATACACGTTTGCCTAACAGTTTCTAGGATATTTCAAGCATCTATCAAAATGGCGCCCAGCAGATGAAAATCATGTCACAATAAATTTGCTGCTCTTAAAAGTACCACAGGATCCCCCCCCCCAATTGCTGGCTAAAAGTGGCTAGTACAACTACTCTTCTAGAGTATTGCTTATGTGTACTTAATGTGATTTAGGGACAGTTTCAATCTGGGCAAGATTCCTTTCCCCTTCTCACCATCAAACCCCACTCTAAATAAAATTAATAGCTCCCCTTGGACTTGTTAAATTAATTTGATTTGTTTTATGGGATGTGTGTCAATGGTTCACAGTCCATGGGGTCCAGCATTCCCTTTTATAAATAATTCCCTTTTTATGGTGCAATTAGAACTCTGTGTTTGTCTCCTATTCACTCAGAGGTAAGTGTGAAAAATGACCAGTAGTAAAAAAAAGGGGGGAAAGAAAAAGGTTGTTTCCTGTCCTCCATGACACAAGAATCTTTAGACCCCTGAATAGGTGCTACAATGTTATATGTTGTTTTTGTACTGCTGATAGAACATGGCCATTTTTAGAGATGGAAATAAATTACTATTAAAGCAAAGAGTGATGTACAATTGGATTTCCTGCCTCAAAGAGAAAAGCAGCTGCTAAGCTATGATATTTCCCACTCCTGTCAAAAGTGTGAAACATTTTGACCAGATGGCAAAAAGCTGTAATGAAATGAGGCAACGTGAAGGAAGGAAAATGAAAAGAAAAGGAAAAGGAAATTGGGTTGCAGTTATATGTACACTTACATATGAGTAAATCCCATTCAACACAATGAGGCTTACTTCTGAGTATGCATGCATGAGACCATGCTGTTATTTAATTATAAAATATGTGGGGTAAAACCATGGCCACATTTACACCAAGCCAGCGGCTGAATTCTGGAGGCAAAACCATGCTGCCCTGATGGAGGTAGAGGTGTTGTTCTGCTCAATCTGTGATGCTTCAACATTTGGGAAGATTTTAGATAGGCATGTACACCTTCTTTATCAATAGAAACAGTGGAAACAAAGGCACACATACAGCATCATAGCCTACAAGACTCAGGGTTCATCCATTATGTCATTTAAATTGGAAAGTAAGCTTCTTGTACCACCATTAATTCTATGGTGTCCAAATGTTGTTCGTCTCCAAATCACTGCCTTCCCACACTTCTTCCAACCTCAATCTGAATTTCCCCATACCAAGGGTATGGGGAGAAGCTCATTCAAGAGTGAGCCTTCATGCTTATCTATATTCCCTCTGATACAGTTGGCATCCCTTGGGTTTCCTTTGAGCAAGTTATAGTATTTTAAAACTTGCCTGTGTTCTGTCAAGCAAAACCTGCTTGAGCTTCCTCTAGAGAGCCAAGTCATTATGACAGGATTCACAGGCAGGTTTGAACACAACATTTTGCGTGCCAATTAAGTGAATGCTTCTTACATGGCAAATATGAACATGATTTAACATAGATGTTACATCAATTTGTCCTTCACTGTTCCCATCCCAGTGTCTATGGTTGTGTTATTTTGGGCTAAAAAGGAAACATGACTTTCCCCCCTATCTCTTCCAACACTGAATGTTGTTGCACACTAGCCCAATCTCTGAGTGGTGTGAGATTCCATAGGTTCCAGGCTCTTTCCCAGGGTTCAGTTTCTTTGGAATGAGGCACAGCGGAGACTGTGGTGTCTTTATGCTATATGGTTTATTTACACATATCTTCCACCTGAGTTTATGGCGCAGGGATTCACAGCATTAACACCCCAGAAAGTCTTGCTTCTCCCATAGCCACCTCCTTGGATTCCAGAAGAAATCAAGCATGGCTCTCACTCTCTGGCTTCTGCCTGCTCCTAGGCCCAGTCTCACACTTAACTCTGGCTTTTGTCTTTCTCACTACCTACCAGGTGAAGAAGGGGGCCAGCCCATTTGGCCTCTGGCACAGAGCAAGTTCCTTTGTTGTACAATGGCCGTACTTAGGTGGTACTATCTCACAAACGCTAGTTCAACCATGGAATCCTCCATTGGCTTCCTTTTTTTTCTTTTTTTCTTTTTTACAAAACTTAAATTTTATTGGACAGGAAACCGCCTACAGAGGTATAATCCCGAACCATGACACCTCGTCCCACCAGGGTGTACATTTACAAACACAAAGCTTCATTGTACATCATTGCCATGGCACCCAGGAAAGTGACGTCTTCCTGGAAGTTCACGACTTCGTCTCCATTGCAGTCCAGATATTTCATTAATGTCTGTATCTCTGCGTCCTGCAGTTTTGATCCAATGGTCAGATCTTTCTGTATCAACTCCTTCAACTCCTTCTTACTTAGGCTGTTCTTATCGCCATCCTTGCTAGTGTATTTTTGGAAGGTGACAACCAGCAAACCAATAGCTTGGTCAAGAGGTGCTGCCATGGTGAGAGATCAGAAGCAAAATGGTCCAATGCTGAATGGTAGGAAGAGATGGGGAAGTGGTCCTCCACCAGCATTTAACCAAAACTAAACCAGCCCCCAGCTCACACCGATATGTAAGACACTTGGCAAAACAACATCGCATGCTTTCAAGAAAAGTAGTTATTGGAAATACACTGGTGTATAATGTGCTCCTAGATAACACATTCCAATTCCGGTATTTTATCACTGAGTAGAATTATCATGGGTTGGGGGTAGAGAGGAGTGCTGTATCTCTGTTACCTTTGTCATTTTTCTAATTCTGAATACTTATGTAGCCAGAGCTATATAGGATAATATCTACACCATCCATTTAAAGCTCATTTAAAAGACATTTCTTCCCTGCCCCAAATCCTGGGGACTGTGGTGTCTTAAGAGTACTGGGAATCATAGCTCTGTGAAGGGTAAACTACAGTTTCCAGGATTATGGGGATGGGGGGGGGGGAGCCAGGTACTTTAAATGTATGGTGTGGATGTCCTCTATGTTATCCCTCTCTTAAGGTTGTCCCATTTGTTCCGACAAAACTCCTGTGAGAGAGGTTATGTTGAGGCTAGTTCAATGGTTCCTAGAGTGTTTCATGATTGAGCCTCAATGTGAACCCTGGTCCGACTCTAATAGTCTTCCCACCAGATTGCATTGGCTCTTTTCATTACCATTTTATAAGCCAAATGTCTACAAGATAGATCTGTCTTGATGCTTTTACCTGCCAGTCAAAATGAGGAAGGGGGTGAAAGTACGTGCTGCAGATGATTGGAAATGGAGAGGACAAGGAGTGACACGGAAAAGGCGCAAGCTGCATTAAAAATGAGGCTGGTTCTTTCAGAAAATGAAAAAAATGGAGTGATGTGGGAAATCAACTGCCTGTGTCACAAGCTATGATGCCTTGCTTCTTTGCAAGTTTCAGAAATTTGGTGGTAAGCTGCGCTTGTCATACAGTAGTTTAACTGTCAGCAGTATCTAGAGATGACAAAACCACAACTCAGGCATTGCAGGTTCTCAACAGTGGCCAGTTGTTGGGTCAGAATGAAGAGTGAGAGAAAGAAAGAAACTCAGATGTGTGTATCAAACAAAGACCTGTTTTTCATGCTTAACACTTCAAAAAATAACTTGGATTTTCAGTTCTTAGGACCTTTGCTCCTTTGAGGCAGCCAGCAAGCTATGTGGAATGAATTTTAATCAAGACTTGCCGATATCTATCAGTCTATAGCATTTCATAACTCAGATAATACAGAGTCTGGACAGAAATGACAAGCAAGAGAAGAGAAATCTTGAAGGCAAGACAGTGTTTTCTATATCCAGGTCAGACAAGGGTATAAAATGCTTCAGAATGAGCTGTACACTCTGTCAGAGAAATCAATAAGAATGATTTCCCTAAACTATAGGATTTGGATAAATTAATATTTGCAGTCAAGCCAGATGAGCAGTAGAAAAAAAGGAATATTATTTACAGACGGATATAATGACATATCTCCTTGCATAAGCACAACTGATAACTATTTATTACTAACATGTTGCAATGTTAACAAACGTTGATAATATGGAACTGAATAGCATTAACAGGATGAGAAGCAGGAAAACTAATTTGGAGGTGGCATTTTAAAATGTCTACGTGGTCATGATCCTGTAAAGATAAGACGATTTAAGATCTTCTGGTTTTATTGAGGATTCAATATCAGTCCCTACCAGCACCCCAGTTTGTGTTTGAGGTGAAATGCATGAAGATCAGCCAAGTTCAAAAACAAGATTTAGATACAGTATTTCTTGGGGATAGTAGATATTTCTAAGAAAATATCTGTTTCCACACAGAAATTTGTCAAATTCCCATGCCTTTCAGAAGAGAGATCAGGGAATGAATTGGAATATGTGGTAAGAACAGAACTTTTAGAAGATGTTATTCCAGTAACTCATTTTTAACTTCTTTCTGCTTCTTCTCTCTGTGGGTGTGAGGAAGAATAGTTGCTGAGAGAGACTTCTCAGGTCACTGCTGAGGACAGTGGGTGTCATTGTGATCTATCTGAAATGAAGCAGGCAGATAAATATCCCTAAACGTTAATAGGGAGAAACCTGTGCAAGAACTCTTAATAAGGAAGAAGGTGAAAAAGCATGAGATTGTAAATACCGTATTTTTTGCTCTATAAGACTCACTTTTTCCCTCCTAAAAAGTAAGGGGAAATGTGTGTGCGTCTTATGGAGCAAATGCAGGCTGCGCAGCTATCCCAGAAGCCAGAACAGCAAGAGGGATTGCTGCTTTCACTGTGTAGCGATCCCTCTTGCTGTTCTGGCTTCTGAGATTCAGAATATTTTTTTTCTTGTTTTCCTCCTCCAAAAACTAGGTGTGTCTTGTGGTCTGGTGCGTCTTATAGAGTGAAAAATACGGTATATCTTTTCAGTTATATGTTTATGAAAGTAAAATTATTTTGGAATATAAAGAATCTGTACATCTTTACAAAGAAGTTATCAGTCACCTGGAAGAGTTATTTAGCTTCCTAGCTGTAAGCCACTCTGTTTCTTTCCATATCATCAAAAATTATTTATATATACAGTGGTACCTTGGTTTCCGGATGTAATCTGTTTCAGAAGACCGTTTGAGTTCTGAAACGTTCAAAAACCGAGGCACAAAGGGTGGTCTGCAAATTGAATTGAGAAAATTGAAAAACACTCAGTGGAAGCCCTTCGACTTCCAGGGCACATTTGAAAATGGAAGCATTTACTTCTGGGTTTTCGGCATTTGAAAACCAAAACGTTCATCAATGGAGACGTTCGAACCACTGTATATGCGCAATAGTTTGCCCACTTGTGATTCCCATCAACTGGGATCCAGAAGCATGTCATTTCCAACAGTGGAAACAGAACACAGCCATCATGGCTAGTTAGCCACTGACAGGGCAGTGAGAGATTTTACTTTCTTGGGCTCCATGATCACTGCAGATGGTGACAGCAGCCACGAAATTAAAAGACGCCTGCTTCTTGGGAGAAAAGCAATGACAAACCTAGACAGCATCTTAAAAAGCAGAGACATCACCTTGCCGACAAAGGTCCGTATAGTAAAAGCTATGGTTTTCCCAGTAGTGATGTATGGAAGTGAGAGCTGGACCATAAAGAAGGCTGATCGCCAAAGAATTGATGCTTTTGAATTATGGTGCTGGAGGAGACTCTTGAGAGTCCCATGGACTGCAAGAAGATCAAACCTGTCCATTCTGAAGGAAAACAGCCCTGAGTGCTCATTGGGAGGACAGATCCTGAAGCTGAGGCTCCAATTCTTTGGCCACCTCATGAGAAGAAAAGACTCCCTGGAAAAGACTCTGATGTTGGGAAAGATGGAGGGCACAAGGAGAAGGGGACGACAGAGGACGAGATGGTTGGACAGTGATTTCGAAGCTACCAGCATGAGTTTCACCAAACTGCGGGAGGCAGTGGAAGACAGGAGTGCCTGGCGTGCTTTGGTCCATGGGCTCACGAAGAGTCGGACATGACTAAACGACTAAACAACAACAACAAGGCATATCTCCTATGAATTCATTTAATCCTCTTTGAAAGCCTTCTAAGTTGCTGCCCACCACTACTTCTTATGAGAGTGGATTCCCTAGTTTAACTATGCACTGTGTGGAGAAGCACTTTCATTTGTTTGTCCTAAGTCTTTCAACATTCAGCTTCATTCAACAGTGTTGCTGTCACCTTCCTTTAAAAGCCATATCCTCAGCATTATATTAAATACCTTGCTGCTATTTGTTTAACTAAGCAAGTCTAAGTTTGATCACTTAAAGTATCATTACATCGGCATGAGTCTCACTCTATTAAAATTTGCAAGTACTTTAAAAACACACATCAAAACACATAAAGAACAGCATGCACTTAAATGTGCTTCTGGAATTATTGGTCCACGAGAAAAGGCATGACATCCTGCTAGAAGCCATAAAAAACTCCCAGCTGTTTGACACCATGAAGAAAATATATTGGATTTTACATTTTATAATTTCCAAGCCTGTTGTGAACAAGCACCGTATGTTACTTTATATTCTACTCATTGCAAGCCACCATAATTCCTCATGGCACAGCCAAGTAAAATATAGCCCTCTGTGCTGACACTACTTATTGTTTTTTGTCTCCTATAAATGATTTGTGTCTATGTTTTGAATTTTAGTAGATGAGAGGGAGGGCATTTCCATAAGCTTTCAAAAGAAACCACACATTCCACGGAACACCCAGTTCAGCCCCTCAGGAAACGGAATAAAAAACATTTGACGTCTATGCCCCCCCCCCCTGATTTTCTCCCAGTTCCTTTGTGCCAAAATGCCCAAGCCCACTTTTTATTTGTACTTGAAAGCTACTTTCAGAAAGCAGAAATATGTTCCACAACAGCCCAACTCTGGGCCATAAGAGAGCCAATGCAATATAATTGTTATGCCCTTCCTAAATAGTGAAGGCTGCCAGGACCCGTGATATATGGAGTTGGCTTCCTTTAGAGGAGAGAACAGGGTGCTTTTGTAATGTTTGGTTTCCTTACAATGGCTGCAGCATAACTGGAGGCAAGCAGCATCTTTCTTATTATTTATTATTATTAGAAATCTAAATTTGGATATTTAAATCTTTGCATCACCTTGAAGGGCCAACTGTAGCTTCAAAGACAGTCTTTAAGTTAGGCAACAAATAAATGTGCACTCCTCTGCCCACTGCCCACCCCAAGGCAGTATTAGTATTAGTATTAGTATTATTAGTATTAGTACAGTGGTACCTCAGGTTAAGAACTTAATTTGTTCTGGAGGTCCGTTCTTAACCTGAAACTGTTCTTAACCTGAGGTACCACTTTAGCTAATGGGGCCTCCCGCTGCAGCCGCACGATTTCTGTTCTCATCCTGAAGCAAAGTTCTTAACCCGAGGTACTATTTCTGGGTTAGCGGAGTCTGTAACCTGAAGCGTCTGTAACCTGAAGCGTCTGTAACCAGAGGTACCACTGTATTAGTGTTAGTATATTTTTACAATGCCTACATGACTGGGTTCCAACAAATATAAATCTCAAACCACAACACACACATGAATAAACCACACTTGTTTCCAGGAACAGAGAAAAACCTCAAAGCATAACTGTTAATTTCTGCTTCTTCATTCAGGGTGGACCAAGTCTTATGCAGACATTCAAGCCCTATAGAAAATGGTGGGTTGAGATTCATCCTGGCCTGCTGAGTCCTGCCCAACATTCAGTCTTCAGCTAGCTCTCTTTGTTTCTCATTCAGACAATGCGTGAGGTTAGGAACCTCAGGCCTGAGGGAGTGAGGGAGGAGCAATGTTGTCCTTTAGACCTCTCTATCTGATCCTCGGGACTTACAACATCCTTGGGCTGGTTGGATATTAAAAATTATTATTATTAATTAGAAAATTTGTATACCACCCTTCATCCACAGATCTCAGGGCAGTTCACAACATAGAATTACAATATAAAAACCTCAAAATACATAGTAAAAATAAGAACAACAAATATATAATCCCACCTCCCATAGCACATTTAAAAGGGCATCAGATGTCAGTCAGACAAACTGGTTGAAGAGGAAAGTTTCTGCCTAGCAGCTAAAGGTGTATAATGAAGGTGCCAGGGGAACCTTTCTGGGGAGCCACTGTAGAAAAGGTCCATTCCCCTGTTGCCACCCTATAGACCTCTTACGGAGGTGACACACGAAGAAGGGCCTCAGAGGATGCTCCCAGGTTCTGAGTCAGTCCATATGGGAGAGGAAGTGCTTGAAGTACTGCAGTCCTTAGCCTTCTATTTTATTTTTTTAAAAGATATTTATTGAGATTTTCAAAATGTTACAAAAAATAAAAAAAATAAAAAATAGAAGCAGAAGAGAGTACAAAGAATAAAAATAGTTAACAAAGTAGGGGGGGGAGGGGAAAAAAACCAACCCCTTCCCACCATATAAGAAAAAATTCCAAATGAGAAAAAAATGACAGAAAAAAAGAAGAATGCAAAAATCACAAAACTTTAAAAACATTTAAAAACAAATTCATTATTTTCAAATCCTTAACTGTCATTACCTTCTTTCTTAGACCTCCTCCTCCTCCCTTTCTTTGTATCCTAGTTATTAATTATCCCAGCAAATCCTTGACCTTATCTTTCTATAATAAAATAAACCTTAACACTTAAAACTTAAATCTTATCCTTACCAACTTCTCATAATCATAATATTCTTTCATAATTCTTTAAACATCTTTGCTAAAGCCAAGTATTTTCATTCCAACATTTCCCTATCATTCATCAATTTTATAAAACAGTTCTAATACAGTGGTACCCCGCAAGACGAATGCCTCGCAAGACGGAAAACCCGCAAGACGAAAGGGTTTTCTGTTTCGGAGGCGCTTCGCAAGACGAATTTCCCTATGGGCTTGCTTCGCAAGACGAAAGCCCATAGGGAAATCTCCGGGGACCTGTTTTAAATTGCTGGCGGTCGGGAGCAAAGACTTTCGCCCACAGCCGGCCTTCAGAAGAGGTCCTGGACCTCTTCTGAAGGCCGGCGGGGGGCAAAAGTCTTTGCTCCCCCCCGCCTGCCTTCCCGGGACAGCGGAGACTTCTCCGCTGCCCCGGGCGATCTTAAAATGCTGGCGGGCGGGAGCGAAGCGTTCGCTGCCGACCCCCAGCATTTTAAAATCTCCCCGGGACAGCAGAGAAGTCCCGCCCCGCTCTGGATGCCGGCGCAGAGCTGTCTGCCGTCCCGGGACTGCCATCCCGAGCGGGGCTAAGTCCCGCCCCGCTCTGGATGGCGGTGCAGATCTGCCTGCCGTCCCGGGATCAGCGAAGCGTTCGCTGCCAACCCCCAGCATTTTAAAATCTCCCCGTGTCCCGGGGAGATTTTAAAATGCTGGGGGTCGGCAGCGAAGCCCTAGTTCCCCCCCCAGCCCCCCCCCAGCCTTCAGAAGCCCTTGTCCCCCCCCCCCCAGCCTTCAGAAGAGGTCCGGGGACAGACTGTCCCCGGACCTGGTCTGAAGGCGGTTTCCCTAGGAACGCATTAATTGATTTTCAATGCATTCCTATGGGAAACCGTGCTTCGCAAGACGAAAAACTCGCAAGAAGAAAAAACTTGCGGAACGAATTAATTTCGTCTTGCGAGGCACCTCTGTAGTAGAAAAAAGAGGTATAAACAGATCCAATCTTCATCCAGCGTCCCTTCCTCCTGGTTCCGGGTTTTGTCAGTCCTTATTCCCGTCAATCTAGCCCATTAACCTGGCAACCTTATGTCCGAGGCCCTCAAGTCTCTTCCATGATCCTTCCGCGGCTCTTCTTCATATTTGTAACTGTATTTTCCCTTGTCTCTTGCTCGTGGTAACTCCAGCTTGACAATGTTTTTAACCCTTCTCAACAGATCAGCCCCTTTTCCATGTTCAACAATGAATTCCATGTAGTATTTAAAAGCATGTTTCAAAGGCCCTCCAAAATTGAGAGGCCCCACAGTCCCAAACATCTCACGGCCCGTTGCCATATTTGAAAAGTCCAAACATCCCAGCATAGGGGGGTCAATCCAGCCCCCCATTTCCAAACCAAGCCAAACTTTTCCTTTCCAGATATGGCTTTTTCCAAGTTCATTTGTCAAATCCAAAAAATCATATTCCTGTTGGGCCTGTTCTGTCAAAACACACTCCTGATTTAATGTCAAAAACTCCTGTTCTGTCAAGACACACTCCTGATTTAAATCCTGAGTGGGCTCCACATATTTTCCCACTGTCTGTTCAAAATTTCCCACTGCCTGTTCAAAGTTTCTAGTCGAAGTCGCCATCCAATTCACCTTCTCATGTAATTGTTCCGTTCTTTTGTAAACAGAATAAAGCAAAGGCAATTTAAACTAGAGCTTGTCTTTGGTTAATGAACTTCACACGTCAGTCCTGACAGCCCGCTCCAGGATCAGGACGGAGGAAAGTTACTTCACTTTAAAGTCACTTTAAAGTCACTTTAAACAGTCCAAAAAGATCCCCCCCTTCTCCTGCTGTCGAAGGGGGTTTCCACAATTTTAAATGGTGAAATCCAATCTTTTAAAAGCGATTTTCTGAGCTCTAGTTTAAATTGCCTTTGCTTTATTCTGTTTACAAAAGAACGGAAGGATGACTTCCTGTTTAGACCTTCCCGTTCCGTACCAAATTCAAGTAAATTTTTAAAGTCCGATTCTTTTCTACTCGCAAGTCCTTATTTGATGTCCAATTGTTCAAAGTCTAAGTACTCACGGGTGCTTATTTTAAAGTCCAAATTGTCCCAGGAAAAAGGCAGCGCTCTCCGGCAACAGCTATGCGGCTTCGCTCCATGGAAATAGCAGTTGACTCACAGCACCGCGCCACTTCCCCCTCTTCACTTCGGAGCCCGTTAGTGGGTTCCTTAGCGGGTTGGAGGGGCGCTAAAGGTGCCCGCCGAGTCCCATGGTCACAGGCTTCATCCGCCTGTGATTTTTAAGTGGGTCCCCGCTTCGCCGTAGCGGAGAAGACCCATTTTCCGCGGAGCTAGTCCCTCCAGTTCAGAGGGAGTCCGCCATTGCCAGTGGCGCCACCCCGGAAGTCAGTCCTTAGCCTTTTAAGGCTTTATAGGTCAAGACCAGCACTTTGAACTGGGCCTGGAAACTAGTTGGCAGCCAGTGCAGTCAGGCCAGGTTCAATGTAATATGCTCAAAACGTTTTGCAGTGGCATAGCATGGGTTGTCAGCACCCAGAACCATGCTGAGGGATTGGTGGGAGGGAGGGAAATGGACAAAGTATGCATGTGCATTCAACTGCCTAATGGTGTCTGCATTAGCAGCCACAGAGATAAAAAAGAAGAGTTGTTCCGTTGTCTGGAGAGATTACTTCCTCTTTTGCATGGAGAAGCTGTTTCCAACGATGAAAGTGCACAGCTGTATTGAGGCAGCACCAGCTGTTGAAATTTTGCACTAACAATTTTGCACTAACAATTTTGTTCCTGGGGCAACCGCCCCTGTGCTACGCCACTGCCATCTTGCCCCCGTGAGCAACCTGGCCTCCAAATTCTGCACTAGCTGAAGTTTCCAAACCATCTTCAGAGAAAGTCCTACGTATAACAAATTGCAGTAATTTCCCTGCCCGTTACATCTCTTTTTTCTGTTTTTAAATGGACATTCTGTGGGGTTATGCTAAATCAATCTACAATGAACTTTTATTGGCAGAATGAAGCCAGTTTCTCAGGAAGCACTTTTCAGAGGCAACACCCCCCCCCCAAAAAAAATGCAATAGATCTAGATTGTGCCTTACATAATAAAAACAAGTACATAGTATTGATTCTAGAATAAAACGTCATGTATACACAGCCTATCACTCAATAAAGATCTTCAGATACCTCTCAACCATTAGCTCCCACTAGTGAAAAATTTAGCAACTCTTCTGAACTATTAACATGTAGTCAGCCTAAGAAAAGGTATTCCTAGCCTGCTGTCATATCACAATATGTAAATGTGTGACAAAATGAGGCAAGATGTGTAATGGAAAGACTGCTCAAATGATGAAGTTGAGTCTGGTCATCCCACAGACCGTCACGCTTCATTTTTGGTGCCCAGAATTCATAAATCACTTCTCCAACAGACAGATCTCCAATAAAAAGCTTTGGATCCAGCAATTTTTTTGCTGTTTTGCTCATTTAACAGGTCTGCCTTGCCTCTTCACTCCTTGCATTCACAGAAAATTTAATTTCTGATGGTTGGGACATCTGGGATGAGGGCTGCACTTTGAGAGGAGAATTGTTGGAGATCAGTTTCCATCCCCACTGCAGGTGGTGAGGGTTTCCATTTGACTTGCTGTATCCCACCAAAAGATTGTACAGAATCCCAACAAGCAGGCATTTCTCAAAGCAGTATAACTATGATTTTAATTCCATTTAGAAATTCAATAAATAGTTAATTTAAAAAGAAAGAAAAAAGAAACAAAGTACAAACGGCACGTGGGCGTCTAACCTTTTCATTGTCACTCAGTTCCCTCACTGCCTTTGAAAATATTTCCCACAACCCTTTATCAGCTTCTGTTTTTAATCATTTTGAAAGAAGTGTGTTTTATTCATGAAAGATCTCACAGTGAAGCAGGGTTTTTTTTTTCTGGGCTAGCTGTTAGAAGGAGCACCATTTTACTTATCAGCTTGAGCATATCTGATCTTGAAATCATTGCAAGGACAATAAGGATGGAACCCTACAAGGCAGCTTTCCCCCCAATCATTCCTCAGAGCAAAACTGCACTTCAAAGTATCTTTTCTTTCCCCTTACAATCTGGTTCATCCATTTTTATGTCTCTATTAGCAAATGAATTGACACTTGTTTCACATAGGGTGAAATACACTTGGGACTTTATTCTAAAAACTTCCAGATAAAATCTAGGATTGGAAGGAGTTGGGAGGGAGAAAGGAGTCACACCAGGTTAATGCAACTTCAAATGTGCTTGATAGAAAGATTTGCAATGCTCAGGAATTCCAGATTAATTTACAGCCATTCTCTATCTCAGGAGTAACCAATGTCAGGCCACCCACTTGGACTACAACACCCAGCATCCCAGGCCATTAGATATTATGACCAAGAAGGATGGGTGTTGGAGCCCAACAACTTCTGGAGAGCACCGGAGCCTGGATAGTTCAGTTGGTTAGAGCATGGTGCTGATAATGTCAAGATTGCGGGTTTGATCCCAGTATGGGACAACTGCAATTCCATTCCAGGGGATTGGACTAGATCATGATCTACTGGTAGATTGCAGGGTGTTCCTGGTAGATCTTTGGCCCCTCAGTTATCTCCTCCCCCCCCCCAAAAAAAGGGAGGGAACCTGTGGCTCCATTAAAAAAGCTCATCAACTTTGCCTTTCCCAAAAAAGCTCAACAATTTTGTTCCATCCAATGACAATGGGTAGATCACTGCCAGTTTTTTTATACTGTGAGTAGATCACAGTCTATTGGGAGTTGGACGTTCCTGGACTAGATGATTCGCAGGTTCCCTTCCAGCCCTCCAATTCTATGATACTATGTTTCCTACCCTTGTTTTAGATAGTTCAGAGGTCAGCAAACTAAGGCCCGTGGGCCGGATATGGTCCACTGGGCTCGTTAATCCGGCCCACAAACCTTGCGGACCCTGCCACCCGCTCAGTCAGTCCCCGTGCTAAACAGGCGTGGCATGGAGGCCTCACCACATTGAGACTGACTTCTGCAGCCAATCAGAAGCCGCAGACACCTCTGGGCACTGCCCCTTCCTTCCCGCTGAGGCGACCGAGCGGGAAGGAAGTGGCAGCTGGTCGGAGGCTGCCTCCGCCACCAAAACCAGCGGCATGGGCTCTGCACCCCGCCGAGACAGAGGACGCCGACGCTGCCAAAGATGAGGCGGCGGCGGTGGCTGCGGTGTGAGTGGCATTGGTGGGGGGGGCCTTTGGGAGGGGGGTGCTTTCAGGAGGGGTGGGTCCGGACCCCACAAGGTCTGAGGGACAGTGGACCGGCCCCCTCCTGAGAAAGTTTGCTGACCCCTGAGATAGTTAATGGTGTAAATGATATGTATAGACCTGTGTGCCTGAAATCTGTGACGTTGGCTAATTGAAAAAAAGGCAAACCCTTGCCATACCTACTAACAAACAAGAGCAGGAATTCTGGTGAGTACAATAGTCACATCATCAGAGACAAGCCCTGTACTGCCTTCAGGAGCTTCTCCTCAGAGAAATCTACTAGAATGTCAAGCTTCTGCACCTTGTGTTGCATACTTACCATAGCCCACATGCTTTTGCAAGGCCAGTCGACAAACAGAACTAACAGCAATTCATCTCTAAACTGGACGTGCAGCGGGAAATGGGCTATAACCAATTGTGTCCCTCGGCTTTGGGAATGTTCTTTGAGCCAACAAAGGATACTGTTCATCAGTGGGATGGGGACTGCTGAAACCTTATGAAATCCCCTCTCACCACACTGGAAGGTTGGTAGCGATGGTGGTAAAGAGAATTGAAGGGGAGGAAGAATTGCCAATGGTCATCTCAATCCCCGTTCTGCTGATGGAAGGCTCTGCTGGGTCAGAGTCTTCTGTCAATGGAGGAAACCCTGATACAATACAACCATCAGTTTACAGGGAAGTAAGAGAGGGCTATTGAAGGCTGCCAGTCATGATAGCTATGATCTACTGGAGACCACAGTAGGAAAGAGTGCTCAGGTCTTGCTTGCAGTATTTATTATTATTATTATTATTATTATTATTATTATTATTAATGCCCTGCCCATCTGACTGAGTTGTCCCAGCACTCTGGGTGGCTTCCAAAATAACAAAAACACAGCAAAACTTCAAACATTAAAAATTTCCTGATGCCAGGCTGCCTTCCGATGTCTTTGGAAAGTTATGTGGCTGTTTATCTGTTTGACATCTGATGGGAGGGAGTTCCACAGGGAGGACACCACTACCGAGAAGGTTTCCCACAATGCATCTGGTTGGCCATTGTGAGAACAGGCACCTTCATTATATATTTTTAGGTGCCTGGTGAAAATGTTCCTCTTCAACCAGGCTTTGGGCTGATTAATATCTTAATCTGTAAGATTAAATGTATCTGTGGGAAGGAGGAGTTTCTTGTTTTGTTGTTTGGGTTTGATTATTTACTTGTGTTTTATCTTGTATTTTATTCTGTGAACCAACCCAAAATCTCTTGATGAAGGGCAGTATATACATTTAATAAACAACAACAACAGGATGCTGGACTAGATGGGCCATTGACCTGGTCCAGCAGCTCTTCTTATGTTCTTAAAACTATTTTTGAAAATAATGACACAGCACATATTGCACATTTTTACAGGTTGATGATGCTGATTAATTGAATTTATATACAATGGTACCTTGGGTTAAGAAATTAATTCGTTCTGGAGGTCCATTCTTAACCTGAAATGGTTCTTAACCTGAGGTACCACTTTAGCTAATGGGGTCTCCCGCTGCCGCCGCGCAATTTCTGTTCTCATCCTGAGGTAAAGTTCTTAACCCGAGGTACTACTTCCGGGTTAGCGGAATCTGTAACCTGAAGCGTTTGTAACCCAAAACATTTGTAACCTGAGGTATCACTGTACTGCCCTATACTCGGAGGTCTTTATGAGTTAGCCAGAAGAATAAGTAACTAGCACAACCCTTAGTTTTGTTTAAGGTTTATTCTTTAAGAACATGTTTGCCTAGGAATTTGAGACTAGCCATTTATCACCTGGGGTTTCCTAGCCTTGCAGTTCGTTCTTCTAATAGGAAGATAATTGTTTCAAATCAAGGATTATGACAATGGTCATAGGTATCAACAGTAGATTCTACATTTCTAAAGTAATGATACATACTAACTAATGATAGGAAATGTCAGCTAGCAAAAGGAAGTGAGAGCTTTGGTTTCAAATGACAAAGGAAAATTTATCAGACGGATTCTACCTGTAAGAAAATAACTCAAGTTAATTGACATTATCTCTGCTTTCCACCTGGTTAACTCTCCAAATGGCAAAATAATAAAATTACGATCATTTTAAAATGCTGGTACAAAATCTCACTGTAAAAGTAGACAGGCAGGAGAAATGTTGGTCAGTCTTCACTAACCTGGTGCCCTTCAGAGAATTTTGGCTACTACTCCTGTGTTCCCTGAGGCTGAAATGAATTGTAGTCCAGAACATTGAGAGGGCACCAGGTTGACAAAGGCTGGTCTAGTTCATAAAAGCTGCCTACAAACAAGACATAGTTTGAATAGTAGAGCTACTCTGGAAATGCACTCACAAAATGTACAAACAAATCAATTTTCACTGGTACATTGAACACTGGGGAAAATGTCAGGTGTTGGCTGTGCACAGTGCTGATTGGCTGCTGCCTGTTGGCTTCATAAGCATGTCATCTCTACTTGCAGTTTTGCAACTTTTAAACATGTGAAAGGCGCTTTTATTTTTAAAAAGAACAATACCAAATGAATTATTAATTCAGTGGATGTATATACAAATTTTAAAGAGGCAGTTGCCTGGACTATGGCAGCATATGTAAAACTGGTGAATAAATCAGCATTCAAATCTGTGTGTAAATATGTAACTTACGTACATGCTACTAGGGAAATGGGAAAGAGGGATTTGAGCAAAATGTGGATCAAAGTTGTCTGCAATTGGGCAGGTTTCTTACCTAGCAGCACCTTGCTCATAGCTGCTTTCTTCAGATAAAATTTCATCCCAAACACCTGGGGGGAACAACTGCTTTTTTTTTTACCCCCACTAAATCTGTAAATGCTATCCTTGCAGGAAAACTACTGCAGTCATCCTTCTGAAATTTAGTAAGATCTATCCCAGCTAAGGCCCAGGGAACGGATCCGGCCCAATCGCCTTCTCAATCCGGCCCATGGACGGTCCAGGAATCAGCATGTTTTTACATGAGTAGAATGTGTCCTTTTATTTAAAATGCATCTCTGGGGCACAGGAATTTGTTCATTATTTTTTTCCAAAATATAGTCAGGTCCCCCACGAGGTCTGAGGGACAGTGGACCAGCCCCCTGCTGAAAAAGTTTGCTAACCCCTGATCTATCCCCTCAGAAGGGGCAGCGATACCTGCAAATTTCATCCAGTTCTTCCTAAAAGAAAAGTTTTAAATATTTCCTTAAAATGTAAAGAAATTAAAATGGCACTTAGTACATGCACACTCTGAACCTATTTGTCTACAATATTGCAGGTTTCATATAGAGGAACCTCTCTCATTTCTGCTATTTTCAGATTGACTGCCTATAAAACACTAGGGGAGATTGGCAGAGCAACTCTCTTTCTGCTGGGCTAGGGGACTGAACTGCGTAGAGTCCTACCCTTTGCCAGTCCTATTGGTCTACACTGGACCCTTTTTGGCCACCACTTACGCAATGATGCCGTACTTTGCTGGTACGGAGTTCTACCTTCCACCAGCTGATTGTGCAGGCAGGCAAAAAATTTTCTAGGGAGGCAGAAACAAAATGTGGATGGACTCTTGGGCTGATCCAGAGGACTCTTATTGTGTCCTGTGCTGACACTCATAGTGGAGAGGGAAAGTGTTGGGAATTGCATCAGTAGAAAGCAAGACAAGACAAGCTTTATGATGTTGCTCTTGTTGTAATGGTAGGGGAAGCACAAAATGTTGACACTGTGTAGGACCATGGTGCTCACGAACACACTTCATTAAAATAAATGTTTGGAAATGTAAATAAAGCCGTGCCAAACTCACAAACTTCCAACTCTTCTTTTTCAACCAGTAACTGGAAAATTGGAAGGGGGAAGATTGGACCCCATCTTAAATAACCGTAGTGCTTGTTAAGGCACTGGAGAAGACAGGGAGAATTTAAATCGATAGGAAGCAAATTAATATCTGTCCCATCCAGCCTCTGGACTTTTCTACAGAAGATATTTAGGCAAGTTCGTGCTGTAGAGCTTAGAGAGTAAAGTCAAAGACTTGCCTTGAAATAAATGTAAATCTCTAATGAAAGAAATTATTGATCACCTTCAGGCACTCTAGTGTGGTAAATCCAAAGAACTGTAGACCAGCAAGAGATCTAAAGGATACAGTATAATGCCGTGGAAAATACCATCAAAGGAAGAATTCTTAAAACAGCAAGTGTTAAAGGAAACTAAAAAGCCACTAATCTGGAGCCTGTTTTGGAGGGGGGAAAGGAGCCAAGGGAGTTCCTTAAAACTACAGTATCTCCAAGCTTTATTTCTCTTATAGGAAAAAAAGAAAAGTGCTTGGGAATCTACTTAAGCATAAAGTAGTACAAGAGACTTATAATGTTGTCGCCAAACCAATACAGGGACCAATCATTTCATAACAAACAAAGGGGGAGACTTCACATAATGCATAACTAACTTATAGAGCTAATGGGAAGAAGATGCTGTGCTTGTCACTCACAGAAACCTTCAAAAAAGGATTAAAGAAATTGCTTGAGGGTGGATCCAATGGACAGGTGGTTATCTACACTGTAGCCTTTTTATGAACTTCTGTGAGGTGTTTGACTTAACACCAATGGAAGCAACATTTTCAATTCTTGGACACTGCATGCCAGAACTTGGGGTAGCAGTAAACTGCTTGGGAGCCCCCAATATACTCATGTGGGGCTTCAAACTGGAGCAACTGGAATTAATGCAGTCCCATCAGAAGTGGGGAACCTGATGCCCTCCAGATTTTGCTGAACTACAACTCCCATCATGACTGATCACTGGCTATGCTAGCAGATGGAAGTCCTCCAAGATCTGGAGGGCCACAGGCACTTGTTCCTACCTCTGAAAAAAATAAACTAGAAAATCACCACCACAGTGGGACTAACCTCCTATAGCGCCAGATTTAGGATGGTGTGAGCATGGTGCCAAGCTGAGGGGGTGCAAAATTAAGAAGATCCAGAGCTGAGAAGATCCATTTGGAGGTACCAAATTTTGGCCTCCCACAGGGCACCATATTATGAAAAATTACCAAAGTCCATGCCTGCCTCCTTTTTGTTGTTGTTGTTTAATCGTTTAGTTGTGTCCGACTCTTCGTGACCCTGTGGACCAGAGCACGCCAGGCACTCCTGTCTTCCACTGCCTCCTGCAGTTTGGTCAAACTCATGTTGGTAGCTTCGAGAACACTATCCAACCATCTCGTCCTCTGTCGTCCCCTTCTTCTTGTGCCCTCCATCTTTCCCAACATCAGAGTCTTTTCCAGGGAGTCTTTTCTTCTCATGAGGTGGCCAAAGTATTGGAGCCTCAGCTTCAGGATCTGTCCTTCCAGTGATCACTCAGGGCTGATTTCCTTAAGAATGGATAGGTTTGATCTTCTTGCACTCCGTGGGACTCTCAAGAGTCTCCTCCAGCACCATAATTCAAAAGCATCAATTCTTTGGCGATCAGGCTTCTTTATGGTCCAGCTCTCACTTCCATACATCACTACTGGGAAAACCATAGCTTTTACTATATGGACCTTTGTTGGCAAGGTGATGTCTCTGCTTTTTAAGATGCTGTCTAGGTTTGTCATTGCTTTTCTCCCAAGAAGCAGACGTCTTTTAATTTGGTGGCTGCTGTCACCATCTGCAGTGATCATGGAGCCCAAGAAAGTAAACTCTCTCACTGCCTCCATTTCTTCCCCTTCTATTTGCCAGGAGGTGATGGGACCAGTGGCCATGATCTTCGTTTTTTTGATGTTGAGCTTCAGACCATATTCTGTGCTCTCCTCTTTCACCCTCATTAAAAGGTTCTTTAATTCCTCCTCACTTTCTGCCATCAAGGTTGTGGTACCTGCATATCTGAGGCTGTTGATATTTCTTCCGGCAATCTTAATTCCAGCTAGGGATTCATCCAGCCCAGCCTTTCGCATGCCTCCTAGTTAGGGCAATTTGGGAAGAGCTAATATTTTCACAATCCTTGTCTAAATGCATCCGTTGTTGGAATATGAAAAATAAATATGAATAACCAACATTGCTTTAGCCCTGTTTCTGAACAACAGGACAACGCATTCTTGGTTCAAACTACATCTTAAATTGTTACAACAGTGCAGTATGAAAATGGCAGGCATTCCTCAAGGCCCACGTCATTTTTCTTCCTTTGTTCCATATATGCCTTTAACAATGCTATCCCCCTACAAGCAGTTGCTTAGGAGTAAACGCCATTTGACACAGTAGAATTTACTTCCAAGTAAGCATGCATACAAATTGTGCTAAGTGAGATATTTCAAACAGCATTTCATTCATCAAATGTTCCCGATGAATGAATTTCTTTTAACGAGAAATGCAAATGACTGAAAATTAGCCAGCCCTTTCCTGAAGTTAAACATGTTGTGCAGGCTGTGCCATATGGTTTTTCCTTGGTGTCTTTCTTAATCAAATCATTTCAGCGGAGCAATACAGCCCTGTGCTCCTTTTATATTTACACTGTGCAAACTTTGTCCTTTAGAAGGATCGGCATTTTATTTCTGTCCCCGGAAAAGGTCATTCTACAACTGATGTCTCATAGGAATAATTAAGAAAAATAAAAGTGATTTTTCTTCTGCATGGATTTTATGGTTTTCCAATGGGGTTAAAAAAAACAACACGTCTATAAAAAGCAACATTTCAGGAAACTTAGGGCCTCTGACCCATTAATATATTTTTATATTTTTGTAATCATTCTTACTTGCAACAAATGTTTATAGACTTTCTATAAAATATGACATTTCACAAAATGGATGCCATCTTTCAGCTGACATTTTAGAATTCACACTATAGTTATAAAAAGAAATGGGGGGGGGGGGTTCCCGTGTTTATTTTACTCCCCTGGATATCATTCTGGAAACACACCAGCACCTAAGTGTGTACCCATGGAAAATGTTAGTGTTGTGTTCTTTTCTGTTCTCGGGATCTCATTGGAAGGATCACATTTGGGCTGAAACTTCGCATAGCAGAGTATTTTCCTTTGCTTCCTTAAAAAAAAACAACCACCACATTTCATCCAGAAGGTGGTGGGACTCAAGTCTTGCTTAGCCGCAAGGCAATTTTGAGTGCAGGGAGGATTTTGCTACTTAGAGACAGCACACCAAAAGCTGCATTATGTCTCAACCATTTTTTTTTCTTTCCCCAGCCATCACCTTAGAGCAGGGGTCAGCAAACTTCTTCAGCAGGGGGCCGGTCCATTATCCCTCAGACCTTGTGGGGGGGGCAGACTATATGGGGGGGGGAATGAACGAATTCCCATGCCCCACAAATAACCCAGAGATGCATTTTAAATAAAATCACACATTCTACTCATGTAAAAATACATTGATTCCCGGACCATCCATGGGCCGGATTGAGAAGGCGATTGGGCCGGATCTGGCCCCAGGGCCTTAGTTTACCTACCCATGCCTTAGATTATGGGTGGGGAATTCATGGCCCTCTGGGTCCTCTCCCAACAGGCAGTGGCGTAGCGTGGAGGGTGCAGGGGGGCCGGCCGCACCGGGCGCAACATCTGGGGGGGGCGCTCGCATTCGCAGCTCTCTGCCCCTACTAAAATCCACGGGTTAGGGGGCGCAAATTACTTGCCTTGCCCCGGGTGCTGACAACCCACGCTACGCCACTGCCAACAGGTATTCAGCAAGTGGGGGAAAGGAGTTCAGTGTTATATAGAGTGTGCAATTGAAGCTCCTTCATCTGCAGAAAGAACTGCTGCAAGAAGATCAAAGCACCTGGCTGAGGAATGTGTCGGCTGCTTAGTGCCCCATGCATTTGGCAATTTCATGCATGCAATTTCCAGAATGCAATTACACTTTCACATTTAAGGTATTAAGCAATAAGACATAGTTTGCAGTTCAGCTGTGCATTGGCCTTATTTGCATTCTTCTGCTGGGATTAGGGAGTTCTTTTCACCATTTGCATAGCCAAGGCAGATGAAGTGCTTTTTATTCCTGCCCAAACTTTGTTCTCTAAAAAGTTATGTTAGAAAACTGAAGGTGAAACTTGAGAGAAGCTACTAATACATATTAGTTTCGTTTTCCACAGAGGTCCTCATCCTAAAAAAGTTTTCCCACGTCTCCTTTGGAGGGACTACAGGATTCAGCATTAGCCCTGAGGCAAAGCCAGGTTAAGGTATAGGTTACATGTGAAGTTAATTATGAAGTTTCACCCTTAAGCAGAGCTTTGTTGTTGTTGTTGTTTTGACAAATACACAGTGTGGGAGCTTGTTCCGAATCAGGACACTTGTATGGGGGCGCTTGCCCCTCACCCCTCGCTTCAGCCCAGTCTGGATTCGTGGCCCTATGCCTAGAGGTTGCATCATAAAATAATGTCTTACTCATTTCAGTGGGACATTTTTGGGCAATCTGGGTCAGACCAGCAGCACCAAAAATTTGAAGCCCTAACTTTATAGCATTATATATTTCTTAATATATAATGAAATTGTAGGGATGTCATCACCATGCAGTTTGTGTGGCCACCTGGGCTGCCCGCCTCCTCTGCTGCACAAAGAAGGAAAGGAGGTTTGTAAAAGGCTGTTCAGGTCTCCCTTCTCTTGTCCTTTGTATCTCCAACATCAGAGGTGCAAAGAAAAAGCACCTGGGCGGATGGCAAAGCCCTTTCAGGTGTCCCCTGCTTTTAACCACCAATGTTACAGGTTGAAAGGAGGAGCATGAGGAATAAAGATTCCTTCTGCAGCAGCAGCAGGTACTGAGGGAAGCAAGAAAGATCCCTGTAAGAAAATATAATTAGATGTTTCTTTCTGGCTCCCTGGTATTTGGGAACCTATCAAGGGATTTCAGCAGGTGAGTAGGACAGCTCATCCACCAATCATGTGGTGCCATATGATTGCCAGGTAGATTGCCCTGCTCACCTGTCAAAGTTGGCCCACAGGGTGAGACAGAGAAAGGTTCCCCACCAATGGTGTAGTGGGGTTTCCTAAACTTCGGCCTCCAGATGTTTCGAGACTACAATTCCCATCATCCCTGACCACTGGTCCTACTAACTAGGGATGATGGGAGTTGTAGTCCAAACACAGCTGGAAACCCAAATTTGGGAAACCCTGAAGGGGTTGAGGGGTACTGGAGGGTTGGTGAGGTCCAGGGGTGGAAGTTGGCAATGGGGGGAAGAAGGGGTTGCCAAGCAACATGAGAGAGAGAAAGAGAAAGAGAAAGAGAGAGAGAGAGAGAGAGAGAGAGAGAGAGAGAGAGAGGTGGCTACTCTGTGTGGAGGCAATGTTTTTTGATTTTTAATATTTTTATATTTTGTAATTTTTTATTTTAGTTATTAAATTTACACACCACGCTTCATACGAAGATCTCAGGGCAGTTCAGAAGATAAAAATACAGGATAGAAAGTACACATTTCGGTTTTCCAAAATGGTATGTAATTTTCTATTTTGAAGAAAAAGCAGCTATTGGGTCTTGATCCAGAAGACCAGTTTAGATCGGGAACCTGTACCAATTTCCTGTTGAGCTCCACCCCCCCACCCCATTCCTATTTCCCCTCAACATGCTGTTCATTGTAAACATCACTGACAGGTACAAATACCACCCAGGAGCGGATTTTCAGCAGGAAACTGGCATGAGGCCCCAAGCTAGATTGAAACCATGCTTTGGAACTTTCCCTCAAAATAAAAGTGGCCAGTTTTAAACACATGACATGCTTCGTAACTGTGTAGCTTGGCCCTAAGTGTGCAAAGACTTCAAAGCACTTCTGTGAAATTGCACATAGGTTTTGTTGTGAGTGGCCCTAATCACCTTAAAACCTCCTCTCCAGTGCATAAAAAAACAATAAATCTTTTTGCCTATGGTTGACAGCTGGAATATGGAATGTAAGCCACATGTTTTCATGAAACTGGATTTTTAAAAATAAAAAAATACCTTTACGCATTTAAAAAAAATACACTTCCCAATACCGCCTTGTGAAGTCTGAAGTCATGTTCTGTAGCTGTGAGAAATGAGATGGGTGTCAAGTCAAAAAGCTTTTTATATGCCTAATGTAAAGCTTTTCTTTTCTAAAATAAAAATAAAAAAATCTTAAAATGAATTCTCTGTAGCAGCTGTTCAAGCTGTTAAATGATAATTGCATGCGAGTGAACGATATTCTTTCTGAACGTACTTCTGTATAGATAATAATAACAATATTAAAAAGTCCTTCTTAAACATTTCAAAAGCCCATTTTCTTTCATTTGTGGGTTTAGCTTTCCTTCAAAGGGAACCATCATTACAGTACTTTCTTGAATCAGAACCTTCAAAAAGGGAGCTAACAAAAGGAGTATTCGATAAAGATCTAAAGACATGGCAAAACCTTTGATATATAATGAAATAATAGTGAATCATCTTTCCGCGCTCATAAGTGAGACAATGTATCTTTTTTTATAAAAAAAATAACATTATCTCTTTGGTGTATTGTAGAGGCATATAGTATAGATTACCTCTTGTATTTGAAGCTGAGTTTTTTCAAAGGAAAAAATTCACCCCTGTGCATTTGAATTAATGTATTATTCGTTTTCTATAACTCAATCCGGCACCCAAGCCCACCTCTGATTACCCTGTATTACACTTTGTATTAATATTACGCTCAATTGTTATTTCAAAACAGGGAGGACAAAGTCAGATCCTCACCTGTCAGCAGGTCAAAGAGCTAAAAATGAACCGTTTCCTCAATTCTGCAGAATGTCGTAGATGGAATTAGCATTCGCGGGAGCTAATCGAGAGGAAAATGTTCACAAAACAGAGCCAGAAATAAACTGGAGCTTTGCGGGTGGGGATTCATAGTAGAGAGTTGACAAGGAATGTTCTGGCGTGGGCATGCCAATCAAATATTTTTAGCAGCGCACAAAGACATTAAATGAGCAGAGGCAAATTAGAAGTATGCTGATTGCAGCCAAATTAAACATACATGGGTTTGGCATAGTGGGTGGGAAAGCAAAGTGTCACTGTGATCTGTTTATCATTTGATAAACAGTTCCTTCTGAGAATGCCATCTAAGCTAGTTGGGCTAGGCTAGAGATACCTGGATACCAAACCTAGCACAATAATAAGCCCGCCATGTGACTTCTTCTCCCTGTCTCTCTCCCTGATCTTTGGATAGATTGAAGCTGCAGCCGCCGTCGAAATGAACTTCTTGCAGTGGTGTAGTTCTTCACGTCTGGGAGCATTCTTCTATGCAATGTTATCATTATTCAGCTACTATTCTAGAATAGTGTCTTCTTCACATCAATTTTGCTTCCACCACACCCACCCAGCCCTGACATCTGTGAAAGATCAAGATTGGATCCTCAATATTTCCATTTGTGTGGAATCTGTCTGAGCATCTTCCTGCTTTCTCTGTGGATGGGTAGAGGTTAGGACCGGATTTAGGTTTGATGAAGATCTAAACTGGCTTATAAGTATAAAACCAGTTTGAGCCAGTTTGTGGTGTTGTTGTTTTGTTGTATTATTATTACTGTCACCACATTTGATACTTTGTGTATATACTTGATGAGGCCCTAAGCTACTGAAGGTAATGGGGCCCTTTATATGTCCAGCTGTTCTTTGTCAACAACAAATTGTCGCTGTTTTTTGTGATGAATATCTGCTATATGGTAATTTATGGACCTAACAGGTATCTAAAGTCATTTGCACATAACAAAATATGTATTTTATCAAAGTAATTGTTGAACTGAAATATTTTACAGTGGTACCTCACGTTACAGATGCTTCAGGTTACATACGCTTCAGGTTACAGACTCTGCTAACCCAGAAATAGTACCTTGGGTTAAGAACTTTGCTTCAGGATGAGAACAGAAATCGCGCGGTGGCGGCGTGGCAGCAGCGGGAGGCCCCATTAGCTAAAGTGGTACCTCAGGTTAAGAAGAGTTTCAGGTTAAGAACAGACCTCCAGAACGAATTAAGTTCTTAACCCGGGGTACCACTGTATTTGTTTTTTATCTTATATTTTGGAAATGTACATCCAGGTTTTTTCCCTTTGAATTTTTTTGGGGGCCCCCAAGAGAGTGGGGCCCTAAGCTATAGCTTGTTTAGCTTATACGTAAATCCGGTCCTGGTAGGGGTTAGCATGCATTGCCCCCTGGTTTTTAATCAGGTTCTCTTTTTTTAAAAAAAAAATGATATTTATTAAAATTTCAGAAAAAAGAGTTACATAAAAACAAGAAAAGCAAAAACAAAAGACAGAAATAAAAATACAAGAAAAATACAAAATACAAAATACAGAATAAAAGAATAAAAAACACTTTAAAAAAATTAGATCAATCTTTCCATGCCTTACATTCATATCCTTGTTTCCCTGACCTCCTCATACCTCCCTTTTTTGTATTCCAATTCAATTAGTTAATTCAGCAATTTCTTTCCCTCTTTATTTTCTCTTAATCCTTTCACTTAATATACTATAACTTTAAATTTTCACCTGTTATCAATCCATTTTTACATACACCTTTATAGCATTACTGCTTAAACCACCTAACTTCATTCTAACATCATTCTAACATTCATTAATTTTGCAATATTTCTGCAGATAGTCTTTAAATTTCTTCCAATCTTCTTCCACCAACTCTTCTCCCTGGTCTCGGATTCTGCCAGTCATTTCCATTGCCAGGTTTTTAATCAGGTTCTCTGTCAGACTTGACATTAGACTGGGAAACTGCTGTCAATATCAGTTGTGAATACAGATACTGATATTGTGCCAATATATTGCCCATGACAGCTATCATTAGCTGCAGATAAAATGTAATCATGATAACCAGGTTTGTTGTAGCTCAGACAGGAACAAGTATCTCCTTCCTTCTAGTCTCCTAGTTTCCCACAGGGTTAGAATTCCGGAATGCCCAGTGATATATAAAACAGGAAAGGGCTCACGGTACCCTGCATGAATGCTCATAACTTCAACATTTACTGGTTAGTAGAACACAATAACAGAATGATACGTTCAGGGCATTCCTATAATTATGGACCTCTTCTCATACCAGACATGTTGGTGCAGATGAGGAAAACATTAAAGATCTCATCAGATTAAGCTCTCATCAGCACAGTCTTTTTGCATTTCATTTCCATTGAATACTAACTCCTACATCCACCCACCCTCCCAACTTTACACTCATCCATATATATTAGGGGCAACAAGATATGAGATATTGATATCAATATCAAGATTGATCTCCGCTCTGTTTCTGTGATCTGTCTGCTTCAGAAATATATAAAATAAATAAAATAATTGCCCAGTAGTACCTTAGAGAGCAACTAAGTTTGTTCTTGGTATGAGCTTTCGTGTGCATGCAGAAGTTTTATTTTATATATATATTTCTACTGCGTCAGACCAACACAGCTACCAACCTGAATCTGTCTGCTTCAGTCTGCAGTTCAGGATCAGTTCCACTTCATGTAAAGCTCTGTGTTCCCATTTACTCCTATGGGGAACTTAAAAACAGTTATTACTTTTTCACTTTTGGCAGAAAAGGATGCAATTTGCAGGCAAAATGTCCTTCTGAGTGCATTAAGCCTACCAAATTGCAGAAAAATAGGACAGGGGGCTTTTGTGGGGGAAGTAAGAGGTATTCACTTTCCTCCATAATCTGTATTAGGGGAATATTTTTACTGGGTCAACTAAAACGCCAACATCCATACATCTCCCAATAGGGATTTTGAGGCAGTATAGAATGCTGCTTGCATTGTGCTCCAAGACATTCCAACCCCACAAGCACGATGGCATACAATTTTAAAAAAAAAAAAGTTAAATGAATTTATAAAAATTACCCACTGCTCTAATTTAACAACAGCAAAAATAATAAAGAGATCTTCGCTTCTCACAAATAAGCCCACAGAGCTAGAGAAATATGGAGACACAGAAAAACATAGAGCTATAGTAGCCATAAAGTTAGAAAGTACACACACAACAGAGCAACACAAAGCATTCTGAAGGCTCTAATCTGTCTTGAGGCACTCTGTTGACATTACAGTTCAACTTGGGGAGGGTAAAATCACCCCAATACACCTTATTATTTGGGCTCAAAACATATATACCTGCCACCCAAGAATTAAACTTAATGTATCTGAGGAAGTGGGCTACAAGGGAGCAAACCAGGGAACCAGGAAGAGAGCCTTCTCGGTAGTGGCGCCCACCCTGTGGAATGCCCTCCCATCAGAAGAGAAGGAGATAAATAACTATACAACTTTTAAAAGAAATCTGAAGGCAGCCTTGTATAGGGAAGTTTTTAGCGTTTGATGTTTTATTATGCTTTTATATTTGTTGGAAGATGCCCATAGTGGCTGCAACAACCCAGTCAGATGGGCAGGGTACAAATAATAAAATTATTATTATTATTATTATCCCACAAAAGCTGATGCAATAATATGTTTGCCACAAAATTCTTCATAGTTTAGGATAATTTAGCACCAGATTAATTTTATAAAGTATTTTCTTGTGACCTTTACCTTCTCCATCTCTTATTCTCCCCATTTCTTGCTTTCTTTCAGTTTTCATTTTGCTTTGCATACACAATCGCACATGCGCACGGCGGGGGAGGGGATTCCTTTTTTTTTTTTTTTTAATCATATTTATTAAAATTTCCAATAATAACAGAATAAAGAAGATAGAAAAGATAAAGAAAAAAAAGAAAGAAGAGAGACCAATTTTAAACCCTTATTTTCATAACCTTCTTTCTGGGACTCCCTCCTTCCCCTCCCGACTGTATTCCCCTTTCCCTACGTTGGTTCCACAAGTTCTCATTCCCAATTTAACCTAATATGTTATGCCTAATAACCAATTTAAATTACAATCTTAACATCACTCCTCACCTTTAACAAAATAGAACAAAGATTTTTTTTTCCCCAAAATCTACCCCGTTTCCTTCCACGAATTCCCCCTTTTCTTTTTTTTTTCCAAAACTTGTTAAATCAAAATACCAAAGTTATATATAAAAAAAAATTTAAAAGATAGAAAATAGAAGAAGGTTCCAGAAGTTGATTACATAGCCTTTGGATTCTAGAATTCCCCCTCCCTTCCCCGGTTTAGATTCCCTATGTCCATCAGTCTGTATGTTGTCGGCCTGGAGGTCTCAAGTCCACAGCCAAACTTTCTCGATTCATCTTGCCGGTTTTCTTTAAATTTACTTGTTTTGATAATGTTTAATTTCAAAAGTCCAGTCTAATCGAGGCCTTTAATTTCCCTTGATCATTGTTACTCCTCCCATTGTTCTTGCCGTGGCGTAGTTGGTCCTTTACTCTTTTGTTTCTTACTTTCTCAGGTTTCTGTCTTGTTCAGCTGCAAAACCATTCTTATTCTGAAATCTAGTATCTCTACAGAGGTTTGTTATTCAGGAGCTTACTTAAATAGAAAGATTCTATTGTGTTGTCACCTCTGTAGACAAAACAAATATTTCAGTTTTGCTACTTTCCCAGGAGCTAAGACCAGTAGTACACATCCCAAAGTAGTTTTCCATATACGCCGCTTGTAATGTCCCAAAGCCCCTCTAGAGGGATTGCAATAACTTTGTGTCCTCTCATCCAAAAGTCAAATTGTTGTTTCTTTTTCCACCCGACATTTTGTATCCATATTTATATCCAATTTGTATCAAAATTAACCAGCAAAATACTTGTAGCAAAGTCCTCTTTATATTCTCAAGATTTGACAGCTACTTTGACAGCTGTCAAACTCTCCATCTCTCTCCGCCAGGTTCTCTGAATCGCCCCGGTTCCCGGGGGGGGGTTGCCTTTTCCCTCTCACCCTCGACTCTCCTCCAGCACAGTTCTTGTAATGATTCCATCGTGGAATTTGGTATTTTTAGTCAGCAATAAACTTCTGAATTGATCTTGGTTTCTCAGTCCTTGTTTTAGCATGTTTACAATCAGGGAGGGGACTGACTTCCTTTTTAGATCCCCCCCGCTCGTGCCGAATCCGGAAAAAAAAAATTCCTTTTTTTTTCCCTCCTTTTGTACCCGGTTACCCAATTACTCACGGGTTTTTGTTAAATGTCCGAATTTCAAATGGAAGAAGCCAGCGCTCTCCGACGAATGGCATGCGGCTGCACTCGGCAGGGGAAGCGATAGACTCAAAGTACCACGCCACTCCCAGGCACCCGATCCGTAGCCTTTAAAAAGGCTCCTTCACGAGTCGGGAGGGCGCTGACGGTACCAGCCGAGTCCCCATGTCCACGGGCCCCGTGCCCGTGGTTTTTAAGGGTCCCCGCGTCGCCGGCGCGGTAGGACCCAGCCCCTGCCGAGCCGACTCCCTCCGGAGCTCGGAGGGAGTCCGCCATTCGGCGATGGCGCCAACCCGGAAGTCCGGGGGAGGGGATTCCATGATGATTCCACAGTAGGTGTCTTTCCTAATTAAACAGATGGCTTCAATTGAGCTTTAATGAGGGTGATACTTTCATTTACTAAAAGCTATTCTATGTCACATGCCACTCAAAATCACCAATTGCACCTAAAGTATTCTCCCCGTCACTGCCAACAGAACTATTCCCTCTACCTGCCTTTCAGGCCTAAGAGAGAGGAAATTAATCAGTAGTAAAAAGAATATTTTAAGATAAGAGTCGTGGCTTGCATTTTTTAAAAAATAAAAAATCCATGTGTGCATAACTTTCCCTCCCCACTTTCTAATGTTTGGTTTCATGTCCTATCACAATCAGCACTTGTTCTCTTGCAAACGAAAAGCCAAAGAACACAATACAGAAATGTACAGCAGTCACATGGAAATCAGGAAGGGTCAAATCAGACAAAGGTTGACACAGGCAGTCGTAACAGCTTTCTGCCATCAACACAGAGCCATCACCACACAGATGAGTTTACTCTTACCATGTTGGCTCACTGCGGAACAAGAAATGGCCAATTTTATTTTGAAGCAACCATCTGTTGCAAATGTACTCTTTGGTTATGAAAAAATGACCCTATCTAGTTTTTGAATAGCTGGATACTTTATGGTGAGCAAGAGGAGCCTGGTTTCTGTTTGCCTCCACAGATGCTAAATCTGTTCTAGCCTTTCTCCATCCCTGAACATTGACTATGCTGGCTGAGACTGAAGAAAGTTGTCATTCGAAACATCTGAAGGTTGGGGAATGATGGCAATCAGGATCTTCCAACATTTCTCCAATGAAAATAGGGATGTCCTATTTCCTATTCTTATTCTTATTACTCTGCCCCAGCCACTCTGGGCGTCTTCCAACATATATAAAAACATAATAAAACATTAAACATTAAAAAAATCTTCCCTATACAGGGCTGCCTTCAGATATCTTCTAAAGGTACAGTTACTTATCTCCTTGGCTCAGGGGTCTCATAACTCCATACCCTCCAACATTTCTCGGATGAAAATAGGGATGTTTTAAGGAAAAGCGGGACATTTTGGGGTCAAATCAGAAACAAACCCAGAAGCCTTCTTATTAAGAAATGTAGGTACCGACATCCCAAAAGAACAGAAAAGACTCTTCGTGTATGTGACAACAGCAGCACGGATGTTATTAGCCCACAGATGGAAAGAAGAAAGAATCCCTACCAGGGGGGAATGGCAAACCAAGCTGTTAGATTACGCCAAAATGGCAAAACTGACTGAAAAACTCGGGGATCAAGAAGACAAAAACTTCAAGAAAGAATGGGGGGGGGGGAGAATTATAATTTATTTAGGAGACCACTGTAAGCAGATGAAAACATTAGCAGGATTTTAATCTCACTTGCAACGTAACAAATACTATGGATGGATAGAAACAAACAAAATATAGACTATGAAATAATATGCAGCTGAAAATGTTGATATGGAGGGGGATGGTGGGGTGTATATCCTTTGTCTTCCTATCTGATTAAGCAGGCCACTCTGTTAAAGTGAGGAAAATCCATGGATCAGAAAAATCCATCTAATTTGATCAGGGCAGTTCAGGACGTGAACTCTATTTCCTAGTTTCCATTCCCTTTCCACCTTTGCAAATGTTAATTTGTTCTCTTGCGGTGATTTCTTTCCTTCTCATAGACCAGTGAATGCCTAATGTAGATTGACTGACTGATATTGGTTTCATCCATAGCCAAGTCTGTCTTAGAGCAGAGCGTTCATTGCACAACATTTATCCTTTCCCAAGGGCATGACTGTGAACACAGGGTGAAGCATGACAGACTTTAGCATAAATGGTTTAAGAAATAGCTATTCCAGTCGCTTTCAGTGCTCATTCCTTCTGTCGGCTTCCTAGCCATGGTCACCAGGTCACCTGGTAAGTTGCATATCCTACTGATGGCCAACAGGAACTTGGCTTCTGAGGATGCTTTATTAAAATGTCCTTAAGTTTGTGGGATGTGAAACACAAGAGCAGTCAAGTACAACGTTCCTAGAGTGAACATAGGGAGGAACGTTTGTCCAGCCAGCAGGTAAACTTCCTGTTTCCTTCTGGGCCGCGACAGACTTCCTCTGCATATGACTAGAGGTGGGTGTGGCCTCACCTGTGCAGGTAATGACAAAAGCACAGGGCAGGGCAGCCATCTCTCTCTCTGTGACTACTTTCACTGAAGAAGCAACATCTGCTTAGCCAAAGATGCTCTCTTGGCCTCCAACCAAGAGAGGACAAAGAGACTGTCTCTTTATTGGATAGTTTCCAGGTGTATGTTTCTTTTCTAAGCTAAGTCTGCCTTCTGGGATCCAATTGTGAACAGAATGTGAGTAAACTCTTTTTATACTTTTATAGAAGACTCTGTCATGTCTTATCTTTTATGAGGGAATAAGGGGGAAATACCAGAACAGTTATTATAGAGGCTTTAGCAAGCCTGAGCAAATGCATCCGCTGTGAGTTTAAAAAGGGGAATGTTACTCTGCTAAATTGTGAACTTGTTAACACAAGTTGGAAAGGCTATAATCAAACAATATATCCTCTCCTGCATCTCTGAACATTCCCACAAAGTTATAAAACCAAAACTTTGTACAGTTGTACCTTGGATCCCAAACACCTTGCGAGTTGAACGTTTTGGCTCCTGAACACCGCAAACCGGGAAGTGAGCGTTCCGGTTTGAGAACATCCTTCGGTACCCGAACGTCTGATTCTGATTCCGATTGGCTGCAGGAGCTTCTTTCTGCAGTCAATCGGAAGCCACGCCTTGGTTCCTGAATGTTTTGGAAGTCGAACAGACTTCCGGAACAGATTCCGTTCGACTTCCGAGGTACCACTGTACCTGCAATGCCCTTTTATGGAAGTAAAGTGCAAAAAAGGCTAGGGGAAGGAAGAGAGAGAAATTGACAGCCTGGCTATTTTTAATTTTTTGGTCCAGCAGCCAGAAAGGCAAAGGGCAATTCTTTATCTCTCTTTTTAGCCAGATATTTTGGCTGAATTGACTAGATTTTGTACCGGGCTCCAGCTACTCCAATCCCATCTGCTAAAAATGTTTGACTCCGCCCACTTTTCCATCTTCAGGACAATTCTGGGCATCACCCTCAGTCTTTGCTCAGATACTAGCATTGAGTTGGCAACTGTATGTCACATAAGGGTCCAGGCGAAAGTGCCATCTCATTTGTGCTCAGAATCAGAATGACATGCTGCAGGAAAGAAAAACTACCCTCTCACCTCTGCCCCTTCATTTCAGAGCAACATTTCTGGGAAATGGAACATATGAAGCTTACAATTCAATCTTATCTATGTCTACTCAGAAGTTAGCCCTGTTGACTTTAATGAGGTTTACTTCCAGATGAGTAGGTACTGGATCATAGCCTTGATTTCTTTTTATATGGCAGGAACACAGCCATGCTTTTTAATGCAAGAGAATTGCCGGAAATGACTGCAGGGAAGATTAAAAAGCAGCCCAGTGGAACAGATTCAAAGAATGGGAACTGTGCAGGTATTATGTGGAGCTTGTAACAGTGCCAGTTCCTGCGATCCTCAGTGATCCAGGGGTGACAGCAAATTATTAACTATTATAAGTTTTATTCATGTCAAGAAACACTTTCGATGCTTTTTAATTACTGGCTACAAAATGCAAGTCCAAAAGCTACTTCTGATGTGGAATGATGAATGGCTGATCCTGAGGAGAAAAATAAAATAAAACAAAATCCCATTGGATCGGCTGAGCTCTATTGCTACAAAGAGGAAGAGCTAAAGTTGTTTTTGGTGTTTTAAGTAGGCCAATCTCCCCTTTAAAACCATTAATTGTTCATCTACAGCCTTGGCACTCCACTCTCAATATCTTCAGTTGATAGAGCCCCATTGTCTTGAGACTAAAGCGCCTCACCCCTTTACATTCTGTTTTCTTGCAATCGCATGCCAAAATATATTAATGGCAGTGAGAGGCGAAATAAAAATTATTGTGAAAGAATTAACTGCTACAAAAGAGACACACAGAGAGAGAAGCTTGTAAAGTAATGCTCAAATCCTGAAATAGCTATTATAAACATTTGTGCTTGCTACGGCTTGCAGTTAAACTTTAAAAATAGCAGTTAAATATGCATGTTAATAACATCCACAAGGCATTTCTTTCAAGCCTGTTTGGGCTGTTGAAGGGTTTAATTTAACCACAGCATTCACTTATGTCTAGCAGTTAGAATTTTCTTTCAAGCTCAAAGGAACTGGGGGTTGGGACTATGATCTAATTGGTGAGGAATGAAGAATGTTTTTCATGTTTCATAGACAACATGAATCCTGATCATTTTACACCAATAAATTATAGACCACTCTACTCACTCCATCTCCCTCTGGCTGCCCAGACCAATCTCTCATTACGCTATAAAAGTAACTTGCCATATTTAGACACTCCTAGGAAGCTCCCCTGCCAGAGTTTTATTTTTGTATCACTAATACGCATTCACCAGCCTTCTCAGAGCCTGCTAGGTTCCTTTATTGGCTCTAAGTAAATTAATTTATAGCTACACCTACATGTCAGAGGGGATGTATAGGGAAGCCAGCCTGCTAGAGGGAGCGATAATTTATTATTGATTTCTCTTCCCTCCCCCCCCCCCCAGCTTCTTTCTAAGAGCAGCTACAATTCACTCGCCAGTCAGTTCCTTCTTTTACATCACATATGATCTACAGAACATGGCTGGCATAAAGAAAGAGCTCCAGTGAGTAAGGTAAAGGAGCTAAAAAGTCATCATTGCATTATTTCCTCGTGCCTTAAAACAAACTGCATGTCATTGAAACATGAATCACGGTTTTTTTAATAAAAAAAAAGCACATACAAAATGAAGACTGCAAATTATGCCCTTTAAATGGATAATTTGCCTTTGAAAAGAAAACCCAGGGATCATCTTACACATAGTAATTTAAAAAACAAAAACAAAAAAAGCATAATATTTGTACATTACCTTATCCACAGTCAAGCAGAAATTCCCTTCAATGGGATTAGGGCTTTTTTAGCACTATGACAAATTATAGCTTTTTAACAGAACAACAGTTTACTTTGGGACTTCAAACAAACATTTAATTTAAAAGGAAATGAAATAGAGTAGCTACTTAAGTCCCTGACTTGCCAGTATTTTAAAGACACGAACAGAAAATGTTTCCCTCACCCGTCTCCCTCTCCATTTCTACCCAAACAAAATGCAAGTGCAAAAATCTGCGGCTACATTTGGATAAGGATCTACTAACATCTTGCTTTGTGGGTCCCAGAAGAGAGCCATGGGTGCTCTCTTATGCCATGGTCCTTTCCCTCAGTCCAAAGGAGTACTAAAAATAAGCCTAAGTGTTAGGTTGTAAATCGTTCTGAAAATAGGAACTGCAGAGAACTTGGAGGTGAAAACGAATATGCCTCCTAAAAGTTAAACTCGTTACTCCCATTTTACAAGGCAGCACACTGCACCTTTGAGTTAAACAGCCAGGCCAGCAGGTGGCAGTAGTTTGATCACCCTCCTAGAATCGCTCTTCCATCTGAAGTAAACAACAACGAATGGGAGGTACTATGGATGAAGAACAATCACTTAACTTGCCCTCTCCAAACCATTCACCCTAAATCCTAATTCTCTGAATAACTGGTCCACCTTTATTAAGATCAGGACTATTCACAGTGTTACAGTGGACCAGGCATGGGCAGACTCGGCCCTCCAGATGTTTCGAGACTACAATTCCCATCATCTCTGACCACTGGTCCTGTTTGCTAGGGATGATGGGAGTTGTAGTCCCAAAACATCTGGAGGACCGGGTTTGCCTATGCCTGCAATGGACCAACAAGTTCTGATGAGTGCTAGAGACAGAATTGGCTAACTTGGATTTTGCATTTTTAAGGGGTTTTTTCCCCTTTAGTTCTCTGTCCAATTTGAGATTTTTTAATACATATTTCTTGCACTAAGCCCAGCTCTAATTGCTGCTAAGTCAAAGGAGGTGCATTTCATCAAAGCTTTTACGGACAGTGAAAAGCACCACTTTGGAGGGTCTACAAACAGGGGCAGCGGTGTATATCCATTTGGTGTGGCTATACCAACTTTGTAGTGGTTTGATGGCATTGCTATGGAGGCAAATCAGTTTGGCTACACAGTGTCCCATTCAGAGTGATGGCAGGAAGCATTACTGTCACTCTGAATTGGCTACATGGCTTTGTGGTGTTTGAAAACCCCCATTCTAACAATGTAAATCTCAGTGTGAAAGCTGTGTGCTTTCGGAGGGAGGGATTCAAATGCAATAAATAAATAATATTATATTAAGACTTAAACAACTTGTGGACAGGGTTAGGTTTAGCATAATGTACAGTACAAGAAAATATTGTTCCCTGTTTCTCTTTCATTTTCATTTTTTTCTAAAGGATCATTGTATCAAAATCTTGCACATTGTAATATGAATCACAGAGCTGAAAGGGACCTTGGAGGTCATCCAGTCAAACGCCCTGCCAATGCAGAGCATCCACTACTACAGAAATGAGCATTGCTTAATCCCGGGGGGGGGGGATATTTACAGCTGCCTTCAAGGTAGTTGTAACTTTTGTGGAGCATAATTTAAACCTTTTGGAAGCTGCTTTCTTTCTTGGAAAGAAATTGTGTCTTTATTCTGGATCTACCTTTCCTCTCCAATTTCCAGCTGAAAAGTACAATTTGTTTAGCACTCTTAACTTTCATAGCTGCCTAGACTTCCGGGGTGGCGCCATCGGTAATGGCGGACTCCCTCTGATCCGGAGGGACTGACTCCACGGAAAACGGGTCTGTTCCGCTACGGCGAAGCGGGGACCCTTTAAAAAATCACAGGCGGAGGAAGCCTGTGACCATGGGACTCGGCGGGCACCTTTTGCGCCCCCCCAATCCGTAAAGGAACCCAACTACGGGCTCTGAAGCGAAGAGGGGTTAGTGGCGCGGTGCTGAGAGTCAACTGCTTCTTCCGTGGAGCGAAGCCACACAGCCGTTGCCAGAGAGCACTACCTTTTTCCTGGGACAATTTGGCTACAAAAACAACTACCCGTGAGCAGATCAAACTTGGTCAATTGGACTTTAAGCAACGATCTGTGAGTAGAAGGGAAAATTGGATTAGAAATTCTTCTTAATTTGGCACTGAAGTGGGAAGGTCTAAACAGGAAGTCAGCCTTCCGTTTCTTGTAGATGGATTAAAGCAAAGACATGGCAAACTAGAGTTCAGAAAATCGTTTGTAAAGGATCAACTTTCATCATCTAAAACTACTGAACCCCCTTCGGAAGCAGGAAAAGAGGGGGGATTTTTTCCGGATGGTTTAAACTTGCAGGAGAGAGTGTAAAGAAAAGTAATTTTCCACCGTCTTGAACCTGGGAGAGGGATGTCAGGACAGACGTTTTTAGGAAGTTCATTGACTATAGACAAATGCTTTTGACAGATAGTTAAAAGAAGAGAAACATAGTGATTCCATTGTTCTCTTTCACATTTTAAAGGAACAAATACTGACAAAATATCTGAAAAAGGAAACTTTGTTGTTAGATCTGCTGTTAAAAAAAAAAAAGAAAGAAAAGAGATTGATACAAATAGAAGTTCTTCCCCTAGAGGGAGCTTGTGAAACTGTTATTAAACTTGAACTGGGGAGCTTCGCAGTTGCAAACAGATTAAGATCGTGGGAACAGACTTCTGACCTTGCATAACAATGTATTCAGAGGCTCTGGTGCGTGCTTTCTGTAAGACAAGTGCTTTATTGGAACAGTTACATGAGAAGACGGATTTGATGACTGTAGCGATTAGAAATTTTGGACAGGTAGTGGGTATCTATATAGAACCCACCCAGGAATCAACTCAGGAGTGTGCTCTGACAGATCAGATGAGGGAGGAGATCGTTGTTGGACCTCGGGTGGCAGAGATGGAGGGAGCTGTGGCCCAGCAAGAACATGAGTTGTTGGATTTGACAAATGAACTTGGAAAAAGCCAGATTTGGAGAGATAGAGTTTTGTTGGGCTTGGAGATGGGGGGCTGGATAGACCCCCCTATGCAGGGATGTCTTGACTTTCCAAGTCTGGCAATGGGCCGTGAGGAGTTTGGGGTTGTGGGGGTCCCCAACTTTGGAGGGACTTTGAAACATGTTTTTAAATACCACATGGAGTTCAGTGTGGATTATGGAAAAGGGGCTGATCTGTCGAGAAGGGACAAAAATACTGTCAAGTTGGAGTTTCCACGAGTGAAAGGACCAGGAGACAAAGTAAAGTACAGGTACAAATATGAAGAAGATCTGCGGAAGGGACATGGAAGAGACTTAAGGGCCTCGGACATAAGATTACCAGGTTAATGAACTAAATGGATGAGACAGAAACGACTGACAAAACCCGGGACCAGGAGGAAGAGACGTTGGAGGAAGATTGGAAGAAAGTTTTAAAAAAAAATTATTTAGGATTGTTTTGTAAAATTAATGAGTATTAGAAAAATCTTGGAACGAAACTATTTGGCTTTAGCAGAAATGTTAAAAAGAACTATGCAAGAATATGTTATGAAATTGGTATAAATAAGATTTAAGTTTTAAGTTTTAGGGTCTTTTAAAGTAAGATAAGGTTAAAATAGATTAAGGTAATTTAATGACAGAATATTATGAAAAATGGGAAGGATTTGCTGTTATAATTAATAACTGGAATACAAAAAAGGGAGGTTTGAGGAGGTCGATGAAATAAGGCAATGACAGTTAAGGATTTGGGAATATTGGATCTGTTTTTAATTGTTTGTGGTTTACTTTTGTTTTTTGGATTTTGATGTGTTTTGTCTTTGTTTTTTTTGTTTTTATTGATCTGTATGGTTTGACTGCTGTTTGCTTTTCCTTTGTTTTTTCTTCTTCTTTGTTTCTTTGTTGTTTTTTTGTAACTTTAAAATGTTTAATAAATATCATTTTTTAAAAAAAAAATAACTTTCATATCTGCCTGAAAGTTTCAAATAACTGACAGCAGTCCCACTCCTGACCCCTCAGTTGGGAATTACAGTGGTACCTTGGGTTACAGACGCTTCAAGTTCACAGACTTCGCTAACCCAGAACCTCGGGTTAAGAATTTTACCTCAGAATGAGAACAGAAATCGTGCTCTGGCAATGCGGCGGCAGCAGGAGGCCCCATTAGCTAAAGTGGTACTTCAGGTTAAGAACAGTTTCAGGTTAAGAACAGACCTCCAGAATGAATTACCATATTTTTTGCTCTATAAGACTCACTTTTCCCCTCGTAAAAAGTAAGGGGAAATGTGTGTGCGTCTTATGGAGCGAATGCAGGCTGCACAGCTATCCCAGAAGCCAGAACAGCAAGAGGGATTGCTGCTTTCACTGCGCAGCGATCCCTCTTGCTGTTCTGGCTTCTGAGATTCAGAATATTTTTTTTCTTGTTTTCCTCCTCCAAAAACTAGGTGTGTCTTATGGTCTGGTGCGTCCTATAGAGCGAAAAATACGGTAAATTCTTAACCCAAGGTACCAATGTATAGCTTCAAGGGGCCTTCAAGTTGTCTATTGGTGCACTTTCATAATAAAATATGACTTTTTATTAAGATACATATGGTGACTACAGACTACAGTACACAGCCATACCAGAGCCTCCAACATTTCACTGATGAAAATAGGGGTGTCCCATTCCATAATAATAATTTTTCTATTTATACCCCACCCATCTGACTGGATTGCCCCAGCCACTCTTGGCTGCTTCCAATATATATAAAAACATAAAAAAATAAACAGTAAAAAACTTCCCTATACAGGGCTGCCTTCAGACAGCTTGGGGGTTGGAAAACTCCATACCCTCCAACATTTTTCCGATGAAAATAGGGATATCTTTGTCAGTTTGCATTTCTTAGTGCAGAAAGTATTGATCTGATGTGTAGAGATCTTTCCTAGTCTACCGTAATTCCAGAGGGTTCTGGAAGCTTCTGGAAGATTCTCGCTGTGAAAGAAACAAGCAGAAGGTTCATGATGTTTGGGTTATTCCTTCAGAGAAACTGAGTACAACTGGTTAAAACTGGTCCTGTTATCTCTTTCTGTCAAGGTCATGCTGACTATAAAAGTAGGGCCAGAAGGAGCCTGGGTCTTCACTTTCTCTCTCTATCTCTGTCCCTTCTGGTGTGGTGTTCTGTACATAGTATGCTTAGTGTTAAGGTTTTTAGTCTTATTTTAAGTTATTGTAAGTTTAAGTTAAGTCTGCTGCAACTGGATTTCTTATGGACAGGGCCAATCCTGAATGTATTGGATATGTGACCATTATGCTCATTTGCCTTTAGTAGCAGTAAAGCTCTGCTGAATGAAATACAATTGCCTCTGGTCTGTTGTTTGGGAATCCTGCAACATGTTTAAGTTTTTACTCTGCTAACTATACATTAGAATCTGCTCTGGATCAATACTGAGTAGAATTTCAATGACAATCCTACTATACCCTCTAACATTTCTCCGATGAAAATAAGGATATCCTAAGGAAAAGTGGGACATTTCAGGATCAATTCAGAAACTGGGACGGCTTCTGTAAATCAGGGACTGTCCGTGGAAAATAGTGACACTTGGAGGATTTGCATATAGCATGCAAATCAGACAATTAAATATGTAGTTCACGGAAATCCCTGCACTTATGGAAACACTTTTGAAGCCAATGCAGTCCTGGAAATCTCTCCAAACCCGTATCCCTGATATATTCCTGGTTCTATCCCAATGCCCATTTGTGGAAGTGCTCCAGAATGGCTGTGACTGTCAATCGTGTACACACTGCTCTTTGAAAAAAGGCCTATATGAAAAGTCTGGAACACATCATTGGTTAAAGTAACATTGCATGCGGAAGGGATCAGATCAGTAATGTGCAGGGTAAGCAAATTAGACCTTGATGTGCAACACACCAGGGTCTGGATTCCATAATGCATAGATGGGTTAAATTTCTGGGAGTGCCACCCTACCACATAATAAAAAGTTGTAGATGACTGTAATTATCCCAAATGTATGAGAAGCAACATGGCATAGGAAAAATGAGTCATAATTAAGGGGGAACTTGATTAATATTGGCTTGCCTTTACAAAGCTTAACTGTCCGGCAGGATAGAATATAATTATGGTATATAAAACTGTAATTTAGTCAGATTTGAAAAGGCGATGATACAGCATGCCATTATATATATATATATATATATATATATATATATATATGCTGCCAATGAAATAATCTCAATGTTTCAACTCTGAAGTGTTCTCCTGTATTTAATTTTGCGCAAACTGGTATATTTGTAATGTGTCTGGAACTGCAATGCACACGAGGCTGAAACAAGTCCTTTTCCATCTGAGCTGAATGCCTGTTGAATTTTAATGGGCTAGATTGTCTCTTTTAATGTGTGTTTCTGTTCAAACTGATTATGTTAAAGTAAGCTGCAATTGAATTATTTATAGGCTATTATTTGGGATTATTTGTTATTTCATTAGCACAGGGGTACTGCGTAGATATTTATAGTTTCTAAATATTTTAAATAACATGGTTTCAGCCAGATAATTTACATAAGTAGTACATTACTTATCATGATTTTTTTTCAACTTTAGACAAAAATGAGTTTCTCCTCTCCCACTACTGATTCGTATTCCCCACCCCCACCCCACCCTTACGTACTTCAAATCATATTTGACCTGGGTAAAACAAAAGCTGGTGCCATTTCAAATAACTTTGGCCTGAGAAAGCATATCTACCATCTTTAAATTCAATTTCATCATTAGATATCTCCAAGAATATTCCTAGCATGAAGTTGTCAGTGTTAACTGGTAAATCTTCATCAGCAGGCTATGTTTTTATGGCAGGAGACTGCATCTAAGTTGGCATCTATTTTCCTTTCTACTTCCCATCAAAGATGTGCATTCTCTTAATTTATGTCTGCTGGAGCTTTCCTAAAAGTTTACCTTTCCTGGAAATAAATGCCTGTGTATGTATATTTCTTGTGTGGCATTTATACACATTAAGACAACAGTGGTTTGGATCCAGATTTAATCATGCTTCAAATCATATCAGTGGGACTAATTTAAGATCCATTGATTTCAATTGGTCTACTCAAAGCATGACTAAATAGGGTTGCCACCTGCCCTGTATAATAGGGGATTGTCCCCTATTTCAGTGTAGAATGTTATGTCTGTATTGATACAATTTTGTCCTGTAGTTATTATTATTAAAGATTTTCTTGGTTTACAAAAGTACATGCCCTGTCTCTTTTTTCAGGTTGTGTAACAGGAACTGCAGGTTGGTAGCATCCATGAATCTTGCTGCATTGAGTGTGTTGGCATTACCTAACTGTCTCTAGCAACATTCCCATACCTCCCATCTTCACAGAATAAGCATAGAAGCATCCTTATTGAATATGATATTTAAGCTTGATTGCTGACAACTAAAAGATAATTCAGATGCTGAAGTACAGCCCCAATGGCGTCTCATTTTTTAACAATAGGACTGAGTACTGGAAAAAGGTTTCCCTTCTCTTTTTTTGAGGAACTGCTAAAGTTTTGCACCTAGCACACGTTAAAGTACCAAAATTCTTTGGTATCACCCTTTACACTAGACATTTCAAGAAATCCACAAAAATCTCTGGATTTGATAGCACAGTCTGGCATGCGTGAAGTACATATTTTAATTCTCCCCACCCCCTCTTCTCCCCACCCCGTTCCTTCTTCCTCTAAGTATTAGTGAGTCATAATAAGCCCTATGGCACTCCCAAATATATTTCAAAGATAAGACATCACACTGTGGGTTGCAGTACTTAAACTGAGATGTCATACTTTGTCTTTGAACTACTTTGCAAAGTGCTTCAGGAAACATTCGATTCTTTGAAAGAATTTTCGCTGGCTTTAGAAATGTTGGCGTGTCCTTCAATTTTTTTTTAAAAAGGTGCATGAGAGAGTAGTGATCACCGTTTGAATTAAAAAGTCATTAGCGGGAATCCACTGTGCTGTTGTGCAGAGGTGATTTCAACAGGAGGCACCAACTTCCTACTAAAAAGCATTATAGTTTATAATAATATGCATTATTATTTCCTTATAGTGGATTGAATTCTGTCTGTGTTCATTGAACTTAGTCATGGTTTCTGTCCCACTAATTTAAATGGACTAGGTAGCCAAGTATCCTACTTTCCAGAAGACGGTCCTCTGTTTCAAGGGCTGCCTAGTCCAAGTCTCGTTTGTTGGTAAAGAAACCATAAGGAAGTAGAGTGCCTGACATTGCCCATCAACAGTTAGAAAATGGATGTCCAACCGGTCAATTGCGATTGACAGGTAGATCATCAGATGATCACGGTCGATCATGGGCTCCCTTTTGATTGCTGGCTGAGAAAAGCATTGTGTTGAAGCAGTCTGCCCACCGCCACCCTCGTTCTTTGTGTGTCTTTTGTGAAGTGTGTGATCGATTTTGATATAAAAGTTGCCTCTTTCACTGCGTCTGCTTTTGAAAATAAAACTTTGTGTTTCGCTGTGCCCCCCCCTAAAAAAAAGCTCAACAACTTAGGCCTCCCCTAAAAATTGACAATGGGTAGATAACTTCCAGTTGGTTTATACTGGGAGTAGATCGTAATCTCTAGGGCAGGGGTTAGCAACCTTTTTCAGCAGGGGGCCAGTCCACTATCTCTTAGACCATGTGGTGGGCCGGACTATATTTTGGGGGGGAAATATGAATGAATTCCTATGCCCCACAAATAACCCAGAGATGTATTTTAAATAAAAGCACACATTCTACTCATGTAAAAACACCAGGCAGGCCCCACAAATAACCCAGAGATTCATTTTAAATAAAAGCACACATTCTACTCATGTAAAAACAAGCTGATTCCCAGACCATCCACGGGCCAGATTGAGAAGGCGATTGGGCCGCATCTGGCCCCTGGGCCTTAGGTTGCCTACCCCTGCTCTAGGGAGTTGGACGAGCCTGCTATAGAACAAACTGAGTGAAAAGGCACACAGATCACTTGGTCACAGTCTTCCCCAGTATGGTGAGATATACTGGATTTTACATTTCAATTATAGTTCTTGTTTCTAAATTGGGATCTATGGTAGTGATGGGCAACCTATGGTGGACTCCAACTTCCATCAGCCCCAACCAGCATAAGCAATGCTTGGGGATTGTCAGGGAACTGCCATCAGCGCCGGAGGGAGAGAGCAAAATCCAGAGGGATTCCAGAGAGCGTCCCGGGATTGGGAGAGGCAGCCCATCTTCTGGGGAAGAGAATCAGCGTAGCACCAGTGGAGAAGGGGGGCAGATGGGGGAAGCGGTGAGGCGGTCCCATGACTCCTTGCCGGGGACCAGCGGGGAGAGTAGCGGTCCTCCACTGCCTATGCCCTCCTTGCGCAGAAGGCTTTCGCGCAGAGAGAGTAGGAGGCGACTAGGCGTCAAAGAGCTTCTTTGCTGGAAGAAGTTTAAGAAACGCCCACTGACGGATTCTGCCAGCGATTGAGACAGCCACGGGTGAGTGGCTGTCCTGACAGAAAAGGTTCACTCAGGCAACCCAGCCAGGTGTTTGCTCCGGTTTACGCACGAGCAACCCCTAGAACCACTACAGGGATGATGGGTGTTGTAACCTACAGATTCTCCATCTCTGATCTTTATATATAAATCGGTGCATGCAAATGTTATGCAATTAAATTAGCACATGCAAATGTTGCACCACCCCTTTTTGGTTATTCATTTCCTCTTGGCATAACTGGCCATGCTAATGCAAGCACCCAAAAGAACCAAGGAGTTTGGGGGGGGGGGGAATCCTGAGGTAACTAAATCATATTACCATCACAAAAGGTTGCAGAGTTTTCTTTTCCTATGTGGTCCCTCTCACAGTAATTGTTATATACTGCAATGCCTCTGGAACTCCCTCTAAAATGGAATGGTAAATATAGCCAATCTCAACAGCTCACATTTTATAACTAATTCAGACAAACTACACAATCAGGAGTGTTTGAGAACCAACATAATGATTCAATCCTAGACTGTTACTTAAGCTATACATATAATGGTTCCAGACATTAAAGACCTGTGTTCAAAACTGTAAAGAAAAGAGTTTCTTGTCACATGAATTTCTATCAAAGCCCATAATCTCTGTTTCTCAGCAGAGGCTATCAGATCTCAATGCCACAATAGCCCCAGGAAGGACTAAATGAAATCACCCAGCCCCAAGTTCAGTCTCCTTTTTCAGGGATCAAATACCCTTTGATATGCAGTGTATGAACACATATAGAAAATTGCTTCCTTTGAAGCCAGGGTAATGATATGGTGATAATAAACTGAAGTTGCCCTCTTCCTGTTCTCTGTGGGCTTTTGAAGTCTTTAAGCTGTGATCCTTTGCCACTTACATGAAACTTGGTTTCACTGGGTTCACTGAAACTTGCTTTGATGGAGTGTTTTTCAAATCAGATGCAAGTGTTTGGATAGTGCGCAAACACAAAAAGTAAAACACAAGATGTAATCTCAGCCATCCTAATTAACAAAGCATTAAACTCCGCACATAATTCATATTACAGAGCTGTAGACAGATAGAGCCTATTTGGGTATTGTAGGTTTAGAGCTAGACTTCAGGATTGTGACTGAGGATGCAAGCCTGCCTGCCTGTCTCCATGTCAAGTTGGAGTAATGCTTTCCTTTTTGAAATGCAAATACCCATCAATGTCCACTAAGGTTTTCTGTCAGGTTATTCACATTTGCTTCCCAAAGGCTTCCTTCAGACTTCCTTGTTTGGCTCCCACCTTAAGGCTTCTCATGGGAGAAGACAACGAGATGATGATGATGATCTGAATTTATGAATTTATGCAGACCATCCATCAACATAGGTTGTCTGAGCAGCTGAGGAAACAAAGAACAATATGCAAAAATAGATTGTACAGAAATATAGCAGCAAAGACATTGAAGCAGAGTATATAAAACCTTCCTTTCTAGCAAAGGAAAAATTAGAGCAATTAACAGCTCATTTTACCTGTATGCAGAGTAGCAAGTGCTCCTTATTTTGGCATAAGTTGAAAAATCTGAAGAAAGGGGGGGAAAGCAGCCCCCATTCATGCAGTCAATTAACTCCAGTTGGCTTTACATGACCATTAGCAGACACTTCCTCCTCTAGATGGATTAGTGTAGATGATTAGACAGATGAAAATCTTTTCTCAATGAGCAAAAGAATTTTCCTTAGCTGGGTCCATGTAACAATATGCATGATGTGACTTAGGGACAAATCGTACAGCACAGTTAAAAAGAGAATAAAGAGGTAGTATTTAATTTTCCAAAAATATTCTATTCTAAATCCATGGTGACAACCGCAGGTTGAGGAACGTTAACCCCAAATCCCTGTCCGCATCAGAGTGTAATTTTGACAGGTAGATTAATGCACAGGCACTCTCTTTTGCAACTCGGTGTTAGCCCTTTTCAGCAATATTATGTATTAATCTTGGCACTAAAGTCAGCGCTAAAGAAAGCTGGCCTTGTTGGTCCCAAGGCATTTGTGGGCTGGCGTTGATGCGGTAAAGCTTTGTTTGAAAATGTACAGAGCTTGCTAAAGACAATCACAGGAGGGAGACCCTTAATTTAACCTCAAGCTTGCAGCATTTCCCCCAGGACATACAGATGACTGATAACACAGGCAGCAGGCAAGGAAAGTACAAAATTATTGAGAAACGAAAGCAGCAAATCAGCAGCGTTGATTTTCTTCTTCTAAATCACTGTTTATACATACGGTCATGCATGCCTGGCTAAGGAGCAGAGACATTACGAAGCAACTTAAAAGCAGTCTTTTAATTAAAAGGCACTCATAGCTGGATTGTCAGAAAGCCATATCCAAAGTACATGAAATAAGGTCATATCTCCACCAGGTAGCAAAGCAAAGTCATATCAGTCCACTCTTCTTTTTTAAATAAAAGATAAGGATGGTTGCCATCTTTGATCTTGGACAGTAAAAGTTAGCCTGTATTAATTTAAAAATATGTACACAGACCCTCCAAGTGTACCTGTTTTCCAGGAACAGTCTTGGATTTACAGAAGCCGTTTTCTGATTTGATCCCAGAATATCCCGCTTTTCCTTTGTTCTTGTTGTTTAGTCGTCTAGTCGTGTCCGACACTTCATGACCCCATGGACCAGAGCACGCCAGGCACTCCTGTCTTCCACTGCCCCCCTCAGTTTGGTCAAACTCATGCTGGTAGCTTCGAGAGCACTATCCAACCATCTTGTCCTCTGTCGTCCCCTTCTTCTTGTGCCCTCCATCTTTCCCAACATCAGGGTCTTTTCCAGGGAGTCTTTTCTTCTCATGCGGTGGCCCCTTAGGACATCTCTATTTTCATAGGAGAAGTGTTGGAGGGTATGGTAGGATGTCCCTATTTTCATCGGAGAAATGTTATGCAACACCTGAGCCAAGGAGAGAAGTAACTTTAGAACCTTTAGAAGACACCTGAAGGCAGCTCTGTGCAAGGATGTTTTTAAATGTTTTATTATGTTTTTATATATGTTGGAAGCCACCCAGAGTTACTGGGGAAACCCAGTCAAATGGGTGGGATATAAATTCTTATCATCATTATTGAATAGGACGTCCCTGTTTTCATCAGAGAAATGCTGAAGGGTATGTCTACACCTTCACATTATACAGGATCAAATTACATCATCAACCTGATGAGCAATTATTTGTAACTTGCATATTCTTTGTAAGATGCAAGTTCATCCAACCCGAGATATCTTGTTACCTCTTATGTGTTTCTATGTACAGAGCAGGCCGGCAAATACTAATGCAATGCTTAACAGACAACGTGATAACCTTTCCCATGGGAACATTAGAGAGTGGTGTTAATGAGCACTCTAATAGCTTGCTTCTTAAGTAGTTTAGGTAAATAGATCTTTATTAACAAAGATTACACCTGATATTTTTCTGTATAATGGGACTGAGGCATGTGTGGTTGGGGGAAAAAAACCTGGAAAATACTTGGCGTATGTTTTCCCCTATTTGCCATTGCTGCTTTGCCAACCAAATTGCTTCCAGTTCTACGAAGCTAAATAGAACATTAATCTGGTGAGATTGGAGGCAGAAATGACTGTTGCTTTGCTGATGATGATTCCTAATAATCCCCGGTCAAAAGGAGTCAAGACTCTAGAGTTGTAATTTAGTGGGTGAAAAAAAATACACAAATAGAGAATATCTAAAATTCTTTGTAGTATTTTCTTCCCTCATTAAGAATAGGGTGCATCTTCCGTAGCTGCTTTTTAAAAGTCAGATACACATCTGACAACACACAATGAAGTCATATGCCACAGTAAATCTGTTGGACTGTAAGGTGCCGCAAGACTATTTTTTTTCTGCAGCAGAATAACATGGCCGTTTCTTCTGGAAGCAGGTGTACATCAGGCCATGAAGATGTTGGTCTCAGCCTGGGCTGAAGCCCCATTCAAGTGCATCACAAACAGTAGTGGAAGCAGGGCCGGATTTAGGTTTGATGAGGCCCTAAGCTACTAAAGGTCATGGGGCCCTTTATATGTCCAGCTCTTCTTTGTCAACAACAAATAGTCACTATTTTTTTTGTTGAATATATGCTATAATATGGTAATTTATGGACCTAATAGATATCTTAAGCCATTTGCACATAACAAAACATGTATTTTATCAAAGTAATTGTTGAACTGAAATACAATTAAGAATAAGTATATTAATAGTGAAATACAGTGGTACCTCAGGTTACAGACACTTCAGGTTACAAATGCTTCAGGTTACAGACTTCGCTAACCCAGAAATAGTACCTCAGTTTAAGAACTTTGCTTCAGGATGAGAAAAGAACTTGCACGGCGGCGGTGCAGCGGCAGCTGGAGGCCCCATTAGCTAAAGTGGTACCTCAGGTTAAGAACAGTTTCAGGTTAAGAATGGACCTCCAGAACGAATTAAGTTCTTAACCTGAAGTACCACTGTAATTATTAAGCTCTAACTTAAAATGATCGGGGGCCCATTACTTACATCATAGGAGCCTACACAACACAAAACACTGTTGTTGTGTGTAGGTTTTATTTTATTTGTGTTTATCTTATATTTTGGAAACGTACATCCAGGGTATTAAAAATTTTTGGGGGGCCCCAAGAGAATGGGGCCCTAAGCTATAGCTTGTTTAGCTTATATGTAAATCCAGCACTGAGTGGAAGCCAAATCAGCCTGCACAATAATAGGATCCACATCGCAATGGGTTTCCCAGACAGCATTGTTTCTGTTATTAAAGGAGCAACTTTGATGATGGTGATGATGATGATGATGATGATGATACATACTACACATATGACTGGGTTGCCCCTAGCCACTCTGGGCGGTTCCCAACAAAATATTAAAAACCCAGTAAAACTTCAACCATTCACAACTGCCTTCAGATGTCTTCTAAAAGTTGTGTAGTTCTTTATCTCCTTGACATCTGATGGGAGGGCGTTGCACAGAGCAGTAACCACTGCCAAGAAGGCCCTCTGCCTGCTTCCCTGTAGCTACACATCTTGGTGTTGGACCTCAGTGTGTGGGCTGAATGATGGGGATGGAGTCGCTCCTTCAGGTATACAGGGCAAGGTGCTCTATTTTCATGTGCAATAATGAAAGAGCAGAGTGATAGGCAGTCAAATATGAGCATAGTTCAGTTCACTGATTTGTTGATGGCTACCCCAGTTCAAATTTATTATAGCCAACCAGGATACCGAAAAAATCAGCATACCCAGGAATTGGACCTTCAGCATGGTAAGACCTGTAAACTTTCCTAATACATCTCAGTGCCTGTTGAATACCTTCCGCTTTCAACAAGGCTTTTAATTGGAATCCTTTACTCCAGTCTAGATCTGTATGGAATTCGAAATTGTTTTTATATATGGAACTCTTTTTAGTTGTTTGTATATACACAATTGTTTTCATATATGGATTTGCTTTCGTTTGTTTTAATTGGCGGCATATTTACGGTGAAATCACTTTGAGATCTTTTATGGGAAGTGATTAATAAATGAATTCAAACTAACATATGGTACTTCCATTGCTGAGTTTTGCTTGAAAATGGTTTGTTTGACAGCCTGTCCATAATTCAGTACTGGCCCTGGTATGGTTTTCATTTGAACCTGTGGATTTGCAGATCTGTTATTTGAAAGGAACCAAATAAACTAGAGGTTTTCCATATGAACATTTTGCGACTTCTTTTTGCATGTGTCCTTAGCAATTCTGTGCATTAGGTCTTTGCATGTTGTCAAAAACCCAGAGTGTAATAGTTTTGTTCCTCTCTTATACCATAATCCTATGATGTCCTACTGTGGGACTCAGAAACAAGTCCCATTATATTAATGAGACCCATTCCTTTTTAAGCGGTTTGAAGATCTCAGCCTTACAGCACAATCTGATGCATAAATATTCAGAACTGATGGGGTTACTCCCAGGAAAGTGTGCATAAGTTTGCAACCTTAAACATGTAATTCTGTTGCTCTGTTTTTCACCTTTTTACAGAACATCACTTCAGTTCTTCTACTTATGCACAATTTTAGCACAATAGCACATCTAATCTATCAAATATCCTTTCCTAAAGGAGTAGGTGAAATTGAATGTTATACTACACAGTCAATTAGCAATTGCTTGAACCTTTGGTGGGCAGGTTGAGGGTGGAGTAACTAATAGATGTGGGGCCCCCAAATTGGATCAGGATCCTCCTGGGGAGGAAGGATTCTTTCTCCTTCTACTCTAGTCCAGTCCTGATTGGGGTTTCACACCTGCCATTTACTCTAAAACAGGCATGTCCAACTCCCAAGAGACTGCAATCTACTCACAGTATAAAAAGACTGGCTGTGATTTACCCATTGTCTTTGCCAGGGGAGGGTTGACCAAAGTTGTTGAGCTCTCTTTTGCTCATGCTTCCATGTCCTCCTGTTTCTGTGTAACATGTATTCAGACTTGAAGAATGACAATTTTAGGTCCAGAAACACCTAAGGATCAGAAGAGATTATTTATGTATGCTACAACAGCTGTGCAGATGCTACTTGCCCAAAGATGGAGGGAGGACAATCTACCTACAAAAGAAGAAGAATGGCTGATGAAGATGGTGGACTATGCCGAATTGATGAAAATGACCACGAAAATCAGAGATCAAGAGGATAATAAATTTAATAAAGAATTGGGAACTTTTTTTAAGTTACTTGAAAGAACACTGTAAACAATTGAAAACATTGGCAGGATTTTAAAATCACTTGCAATGAAGCGAGAACTATGATAAAAATTGAGATTTAAGAAAATATGGAGAATATGATATGATGCAGTTTGAAAAGAATATCTGGGGGAACCATGGAGGGGTGGAGGGAAGTTCGGGGATTCTGAGAATCCTATTTGTAAAATGATTATGATTTATGTATGATGACAAATGTTAAAAGTGAAAATGTATTTTTTTAAAAAAAATTAATTGAGATAAATCGGGTCCTCCTTTAAAGAGGGCACGTATTGCGGTGAGACCTGGAAAACCGACACCCTGTGTTGTGGGTGGGTATGATTGGTCAGTCACAACACCCGATTGGTAGGTCCCTCGTAGCTGGGTGCAATCTGGCCAATGGGACGCAGTCCAAACGGTTCAAGGAACCTATTCATACCCATACATGTGACCCAGAGCTTCCTCTTTCGGCGTGTGCATTTGGAACATCCGCCCACCTCTCCTTACTTTTGCGCTTGACCTTGTTATGCCGTCGTGTGTCATCTGTAGTTGGGACAGGAGCACGGCAGGAATTTTCCCCACCTGGCTGATTGGCTGGTGCCATTTGGGTTTCGCCTGCCACGTAGCAAATCGTCACAACTTGTAAGGTTGCGGATAGGCTCTGGTTCAGGTGATAGGGATGAGGGAACACTCTTGTCATCCCTATGTGAAGGGTGTTCTGTTAAAGGAATCCAGGGACTCGATGGTTTGGTCAACCCTGAGAGGGGGTTGTGCCTGTACCTGAGTCCAGGGGGACATTTGGGTGGAAGAGTTAGCCCATTCCCGGCTTTCTTCTTATCCAGGTGTTCACCCTTGGCTGACCTATGCTGGAACCCTGGGTCAGCACTACCTGCGTGGCAGGGAACTAGCTGAACCAGAGCCGATGCAACCAGTCACTTTCTGTAATCAATAAAGTTGTGGCCTAAATTCTGCCAAAAACCAAAACCAAAATTTGAGTCAAGTGTGAATTTATTTAGGGGGGAGGTTTCTGGGTCTGAAGACGCAAAAAGTGGCTCAGCCAATGAGATGAAGCCACAACACTAGCTTTCTGGGAGTGAAAGGAGGAGGGGAATTTCTCTCCCTTATTCTAAAAGAAGAACTAAACAGGAAGCACCACAAAGGAAAACATAAGCTACTCTTCTCCGTTTTACATTTTATATAGAGAAAGATCACATGTTGACATTATTGACGTATAGCTGGGAGAAGAAGTATCTTCCTTTTCTTCTTAGCATACAACTGTGTGCCAAACCTGATTGTTCAAAGGCTGTTTGTGTCAGGTGTTGTATGGGTCTGATTTTTTTTCCTTTCCCTTTTTACTCCTCTTTAACCTTGATAATAGTAAATAACAAAAAGCACCCCAACTGGGATGCTTAAGTGCCTGGAGAAAGAAAACACGAGATACTATTTTGTTAAGGATTTTAAATCAGCAGAAGGGCAAGGCAAAATGTTACCCCCGGAGAAGCCGTACCATCACATTGAGCGAGAACTAATGAAATCCTAAGAGGGTTTGTTACATGAGCCAGTGGACTGGAGCAACCTTTAACATGTAGGAAACTGAAGTTAATTAAACTGTTTATGGGCATTCTATCCATCATCTCATCAGTGTATTCTATCTCCTCTCCAAGCTGATTTGCATATTGCAATTGTAGGGGAAATGTTTGCAGGCCAGTGGATAAACCATGTTTACCGTCTTCATTGATTTGGTATTTGTGTATAACCTTTATGTTTCATTTCTCCGGTAGTATTTCTTTTAGCTGCTTTGGCAGCACTAAGCGTTTGATTGCAAAGCAATTAGACACTTCTGACATGCGGCAGACAGTAGGAATATGCCCTTCAAAGGATTAACCAGCTATTAAGTCATCTCTGCAGCTTGAAAGTGCACACAAAGGTTCCTTTACAGAAGAAACCCAATTCTAATTTTAAACCAGCTCTGTACCTATGCCTTGACTGAAGCATGACCAAAACCATGCTCATATTTCACCAGACAATGGATGCTTTGGCAGAGGCTTCCCTGACACACAATATATTTTTGAAAACTCAATGTAACATGCTGCCATCTGTGAGATAATTTAGAACCATATTTAACACCTGCATGCATTAATTGGAGTCAAGAGAAAAATGAGAGCAAATCTTTCCTGTAATGATTGGAAAGGTGAAGGAGAAAGCTGGTGCCTTTGGAACATAAATGCCTCATTTTTATAATTCAAACCTTCACTTGCTGACATTTTCCATATCAGGTTTTGACAAGATTCTTTCTTGCTGCGCTTGGCAAGGAATATGTTCATCTAGTTCTGGCATTCCCATGAGGTGAGATACGTCTCCATGAGACTGCATGGACCATTCTTAAAGAAGCACAGAACACACTCTATTATTCCTATATCTTTGTGCCTCTCTGTTTAGAATATTTCACCCATTTCCAAGCAATACCTTGAGCCCATTTCCTTAATTGGTTTAGGATCACAAGGCCTTCCTACCTCATATTATTTCTCCACGCTTCCACTTGACAAATATGAATGATGGGAATTATGATGTAGGGACGCAGGTGGCGCTGTGGGTTAAACCACAGAGCCTAAGACTTGCCGATCAGAAGGTCGGCAGTTCAAATCCCTGCGGCGGGGTGAGCGCCCGTTGCTCGGTCCCTGTTCCTGCCCACCTAGCAGTTCGAAAGCATGTCAAAGTGCAAGTAGATAAGTAGGTACCGCTCCAGCGGGAAGGTAAACGACGTTTCCGTGTGCTGCTCTGGTTCGCCAGAAGCGGCTTAGTCATGCTGGCCACATGACCCGGATGCTGTATGCCAGCTCCCTCGGCCAATAAAGCGAGATGAGAGCCACAACCCCAGAGTCGGTCACGACTGGACCTAATGGTCAGGGGTCCCTTTACCTTAATTATGATGTAACCATTTCAACTTATGGTAATAGCAGTATGTCCTTAATGGTTGCATCACAAGGTAATACATTGACTCAGCTTCTGCCGCGCCTGCCATTAATCCTGCCTGGAATACCAAGGTGATGTGGACCCTACATGGAAATCTTCCCCAGAACACACCTTCTTTCCCAGCCTTCCCACCACTCTCTAAGACTCTTCCTCTGGTTCCTTCTGCTTAAGGCTTTGATGTGTCTAGATCCGGCCCTAGAATTCTCAGCAACTCTTTCAAGGAGGTCTTACCCTGGTGAAGCAGTTACGAGGACTGAAGGTCTTGCCTTCCCAATGTCCACTAGGACTCCTCCTCTCCAGGGTCTTTCCCATGCAGTCTCAGGCTGTATCTGTGCACAACCGCCCTCTGCTCTGCTCGTTTCATTTCTCTGCAAGTTCTAGGAGACCAGGGAGGAGAGGAGATGATTGCAGGAGGAGGAGACTCCCTGGATTCCTCAGCAGCCTCTGCCTCTTGGCTACCCTCTCCTCCAGCCTCCACTTCAGCCTCAGAGTCTGAACTGCTCTCTGCCACAGCTAGGTATCAGTACTCTTTAGATCACATCCTTCCTTAGGGTTGCTGCAAATGAAAAGATTGTAACATCGCAGTGGCTCAGCCTTATCTGGATTGAGCTTCAGTTTGTTGGTTCTCATCTACTCCATATCTAAGGCAAGAAAATAGTCCAGCACTTCTACTACATGGGTAGATGTTGCCCCATTTTATTTAACACCTATATGAAGCCACTGGGAGCAGCTGTCAGGGGATAAGGAGCAATGTGTCACCAGTATGCTGGTAACCCAAAGCTCTATCACTCCGTTTAATCAGTTGTAGGAGACACAGTGCAAGTTCTGAACCAGTGTCTGGAAGCTGGAGTAGGCTAGATGTGGAGCAACAAATTGAAGTTGAAAATGTAGGTGCTATTGGTTGGGGATTCCTGTGTCTGGGTATGGCAGAAATATGTTTTCTTAATGGTATTGCTCTCCCTTGAAGGAGCAGATGTACTTTTTGAGGGTGCTCCTGGAACTATCCTAGTCACTCTAGGCCAAGGGGATCTCAGGACTTGGAGCACCTATGCCTGTCTTCAGCTGATGTACCAACTACCACCATTTCTGAATAGGGATAGCCTAGCCATGGTCACACACACTCTGGTAATCTCCAAGCTAGACTCCTGTAATGTGCTATATTTAGGGGTGCCATTGAAGGTGGTTTGCCACCATCCAGCTGCCAATTGTTTTCTGGTCCCATTTCAATGTGCTTACCCTGATGTATTTATTTATTTATTTATTTATTTATTTATTTATTTATACCCCGCCCATCTGGCTGGGTTTCCCCAGCCACTCTGGGCGGCTTTCAACAAAATATTAAAATACAGTAATGCATCAAATATTAAAAGCTTCCCTAAACAGGGCTGCTTTCAGATGTCTTCTAAAAGTTTGGTAGTTGTTGTTCTCTTTGACATCTGGCGGGAGGGTGTTCCACAGGGCAGGCGCCACTACCGAGAAGGCCCTCTGCCTGATTCCCTGTAACTTGACTTCTCGCAGTGAGGGAACCACCAGAAGGCCCTCAGCGCTGGACCTCAGTGTCTGAGTAGAACGGTGGGGGTGGAGACGCTCCTTCAGATATACTGGACCGAGGCTGTTTAGGGCTTTAAAGGTCAGCACCAACACTTTGAATTGTGCTCAGAAAGGTACTGGGAGCAAATGTAGGTCTTTCAAGACTGGTGTTATATGGTCTCGGCGGCCACTCCCAGTCACCAGTCTAGCTGCTGCATTCTGGATTAGTTTAAATGGCTTGGGCCCCCAATATCTGCAAGAACAATTGCTCCCATGTTGATCTTCCCATGCTTTAAGAATGAAAGGTGAAGCCCTCCTAGTGGTCCCTCCCCATGCAGCATGAGGCACATGGTGTGAGACCATTGAAATAAATTAACTTTTCTGAGACTTTGGCCCTCAGACTCTGCCCAAACCAGCCGTGTTCGAAGCATCTTAAATTTGCTCACTGCTACAAGTCTAATTTAATAACAGACTACCCTGAAATCAATGACACATAGAGAGCAGCCATGAAATGAAAATATTTTAGCATCAATATTTGAAAATCTTGGGTGCAAAGGGAGAGCCAGATTTCGTGCTTCTGACAATGATTTCCATAGGGTAAGAACCATATGTATGAAAATAGCAGGCTTCCTTGTGTTTCAGGTGGCGTAATTTAGTTCTGTATCTCCTGATTTATTCCAAGCTTGTTGTATATTCAATGAATCCAATTAAAGCACAAAGGACCAGGGGTAACTTAATAGTAATATTACCTGTTTTGTTGGTTGAAACAAGCAATTACAATTATATTTTCATTCAGGGCTTTCATTATAAGGGTTTTTGTTTTTCAACAAAAGCAGATTCAAGATAACTATTTCTATCAGGCAGAAACACTATTGTTACCTTCCCATCCGTTCTCCAGTAACCTCAGTGGAATTGATTCTGTACCCTTCTCTCCAAGAAAAGAAGAGGAAACAAACAGGATTTTGATGTGCTCAGCTAATTAAAACAGACTAAGCACAAAGTGCTACATACTCCCCTTTCAAAACCTTTTAAACATTCATCAGTGTGTGTGAAAGGGAGGGAGGCTTCTTTCAGAATTTAACCCTTTGATATGACTTGAATCAGACTTGTGCTTCCGAGTTACCTCTCATACCAAATTTAAGTAGCTGTGTCATACCGACCCAGAACTCATACTCTGATGCTATCACATCTGAAGTACGGACAATTTTTTTAGAAGTCTTATTAACACCACTATTGTGTCTCTGTACAACGTCATTAATCACCTTTGTATCCTGCCCTTACTTCAAGGAACTCAAGAGTGATGTACAAGGAATTATCTCGTTTGATCTTCCCAATAGCCCGGGAGAGTAGGCTAGCCTGAGAATTAATGAAAAGTCTAGGGCTACCCAATTATTGTTTGTCTGTTTGAAGGATTTATATACTTTCTAATTCCTAAAACAGAAATGGCAGCTTATAAACAGGAAGAATGAAAACAAACTATTCAAATAAAACTGGTTTTGAAATTGGTTTGGAAACTGCAGGTGGTACAGAAGGCAGCAGCCAGATTGCTAATGAGGACCCAATGGTCTAACCATTTATGGTGCTATTTTGGTCTGACTGCACTGAATCCCAATAATTTTCTGGGCCAACTCTAAGTGTTGGCCTTAGAGCCTAGAAAAGGTAGTCTGGCTTTAAAGGCCTCTGTATGCTCTAGGTCTAGGTCAGGGGTCAGCAAGCTTTATCTTGTCTGGGCCGGATCGGTCCCACGGAGATCCCTCCATGGGTCAGATTGCATGCCTGCCCACGATTTTCGGCGTCTGCGCATGCACAGGTGCGATTTTTGGTGCCACGGAAGTGAGTCCCCACACCGCGCTGCGCCGGTTTAGCGCAGCGCACAAGCGGGCAGTTCAGTTTGGGGGCAGCTCATGGGACGGTCAAACAACCTCCACGGGCCACTTCCAGCCCATGGGCCTTAGGTTGCTGACCTTTAAAGCCCCATACCTGATGGAACATATCCATAACATGAAATCAACCAGACCCTACCATAATCTCATCCCCTTCTCTGAGAAATGTTCAGAGAATAGTGACAAGAAAAGGGGCCTTTTCAGCCCCCCCCCCCCCATTTATTGGATGTTCTCCCCAGCGAGGCCCATCTGGCACAGACATTATTATTGTTTCGGTCCTAGGTTAAGATCCTGCACTACTCCCAGGCAGTTGATGGCATGTGATGGGCTGGTATTTCTATATGTTATTTGCTAATTGCTGCTGGTGTTTGTTTGTTTGCTTTTTAAAGCGATTTAACTTTTTAAAAAAACAATTTTACATTTTTATTTCTAAATGTTTTAACACCTTTCAGAGATGCTTTGAGATCCTGTTTGAGAAGACGTCTAATAAATTTCAATAAGAACGTAAGTAAGAATAATGCAACCACAAAGGATGGAATAAAAACAATAAGCAAAAAAGCAGTAAGTAAAAAACAAGAAGAATAAGAAAAAAAAATCAAGCAGTATTAAAGGTTGATGGGAACGTAAAGTTTTCAGTCAACTACTGAGTACTGCCTATGGAGCGGAACCAGAAAATCACTGGTCAGAAAAAGAGTCCACATCCTGTTAGAATTCCTGCTCCGTGATTGCAGTCATAGGATTGTTGTCTATCACATGATGGTGTATGTTTTGACTCCACAGAGTGGGAAGTGATGGAGACAGGATGTTTGTGTTACAGTATTCCGTGAAGTGGGACTATTGTCCTTTGTTCTTTCTCTTTGCTGTCTGATGCTAGAGAGAGAGGGAGCCATGTTGCAGTGCTCCGTGCGTGTTTATATGTAAAGTGGATTAGCCAAAATGCTGAGTTGCTGAGGTCTGTTACGCTGCGAAGACTCTGCAGATCCCTAAGTGGGCTGATGTCTGTTGGCATCGGTTGCTGTGATGTTTGGGCTGAAGAAAACTTTTGAAGCTCCCGAACGAACAACCAGGAGGGAGAGAACATGCCAGTCGGGCATGTGTCTCTACCAGGGTCCTACTCGAGTGTAGGACACGCTCCTGACACATCCTAGGTGCCACTAGAGAGAAGGTTCTCTTGCACATCCCAGCCAGTCATATCTCAGAGGATGGAGGGACTGACAGAAGTTCCTTATCAGATAACCTCAGTAGATGGACAGATGATGACTGATCCCAGGGTGAGGGAGGTGGTTCTGTAGGCATTATGGTGCTCTGCCATTAAGATATTTACAGAAAATAACCAAGACTTTCAATCGCATCCAGAAATGAACCAGTAAGTAACCAGTATAACTGGCACAGCAGTGAAATAACAGCTCCCCCAAATCTGACGTATGAATGCCGTTGCCTAAGCATCTTGCCAAGAGAATTTGTTTTTAATAGTGTTATGATTGAAACTCAGCAGCTAAACAAGGTGCTCCAGAAGACTAAATAAGCTATGGGCATGATCCATCATGAAGACAACAAAAGGAACACTCAATAGCAAACTTTGAATATGGCTCCCCACTCTGTGTTGTTAGGTGTCCTTGTTTTTTTGGACTGGATGCTGACACATTTTTTGCTTCACTTCTTTATATTTAACCTTGGCCTCTCCTTTGCCTGAATCTCAGCTTACTTCACGGTCCAAGAGCGCTTCCAGACAGTTGCTATTTTCAGACGGGTTTCAATCAGGTTGCACAATCATACTTGATTTGGTGCTCTTGTGCACCAAACCTGCTTCCTCAAAAGATCAGACTTTTTTGTGATAAGGAAAGCGGTGGGAAATACACTGGAAAGTGTGGACAACATTTGCTTTCAGACGTCCTCTGACCTCCTTCCAACCAAATCAGTGTGATCAGATCACCTGGAAGTGCCTTACATTGGAACAGAAGTGGAATTCCTGTTGGATTCCACTTGTCTTCCAAAATAACCTACTTTAGATCCTGCATGCATTACTCAGTACCATATATCTTTCCCTGATTCCTTTTCCTGTTACATGAAAATAAATCATGTAACAGAGGTAGAGAACCTTTGGCCAACCAGATGTTTTTGCACTCCAAATTCTATCAGTCCTAGTCAGCAGGACAAATGATCACAGATGACACAGATAAACGGCTCAGGACTGCAATACCTCAAGGACCGCCTCTTTCCATATGAACCTACCCGGACCCTGAGGTCATCTTCTGAGGCCCTCCTTCGTGTGCCTCCTCCTCAAAAGGTCTGGAGGGTGGCAACATGAGAACGGGCCTTCTCTGCAGTGACTCTCCATCTGTGGAATCCTCTCCCAGGAAAGTACGCCTGGCGCCTTCATTTAGGCACCAGGCAAAAATTTTCCTTTTTAAGCAGGCATTTGGTTGACCTGATTGACATCCTATACCCTTTTAAAATGTGGCTCTTGGGAAGGGTATTGAGTTATTGTTTTTATTTTGATTTTATATATTGTGACCTTTTCTGTGACCCACCCTGAAACCTCCAGGTGTAGGGCGGTATATAAATTCAATAAATAATAAAAATAAAATAATGGTATGATGGGAGTTGCAGTCCAATAACAGAAGACCACACTGTATAATAATATTGGCATTGCACAGCATATAGCAAGGATGGGGGAATTATTGTTGTCTAGTTGTTGATCTCCAATTCCCTTTGCCCCAGCTACCACGGCCAATGGTCAAGAATGACTGGAACTGCAGTCAAACAACATGTGAAACACCACAGAGTCCCATCTCTGCCATACAGAAAAATGAAATGTTTCTACTTTTCAGGAATAATGCTGTAAAGCAACACAACTTTGTAGAAAGAGGAGAAAAATTGAGCAGGCCTTCCTGCTATTTACATCTTATTTTCTAAATGTAGGAATCTTACTGCTTATGTCGGTTTCTATGAATACATTTAAAACATGGGGGGGGGGGCGGAAATCTCCCATATTAATTATCCAAAAGATACTTCCTGTTATTTTGCTGGAGGTACAGCTCAGAATTGATTTTTGATAAATTCAGACTTGTGCCTTGGCATATGAGCGGTATCTTTAAATATTTATATTGTGCTGCTGGTGGTAATTATTATTCCAGCTTAGTACAGTTCTAATGCATTTAAATGTCAAATGTTTCACAGTTTAATTCATCATGCATATGCTCAGGTGGTTGTATACATATATTCATTATGTAGCCTGGACCCCCAAAAAGGCTCCTATTTATATTTCAGTAGCTTTACATTAAGGAAGATCATTTCATATACATTTAAACTGTAAACATTAACGAGATCACAGAGCATCTTTAATCAAACCTTCATTTAAACACTTTTTTAAATTTTAAAAAACAAAAACCCTTATTTTATTGCCCTTCCAATTGGGGATGGGGGTGAGAAATCATTCTATTACATTCTATCTGGAAATCTAAAAGATAATGAGATAAAAATAAAGGTCTGCCTATTTATGCAGTTTGCTTCCAAGCAGGCAGAGGCAGGAGGGGCAGCTCTGTGGAAAGACCTAGTAAGTGTCATGCTTTATTATCTATGTGTATTCTGATGTTAAAGAGCAATTATGCTAATGGCTGTTTTCTCAGCCAATCTTCTGAGCTAAGTCACTGTGACAAAAGGGAGTGCAAAAACAGAACAGACTTGCCATTTTGTCTATATTCTCCAAAACAGCTCTTCAAGGTCATTGGAGAAAAAAATAGTCTCTCTCTTCTTCTTCTTCTTCTTCTTCTTCTTCTTCTTCTTCTTCTTCTTCTTCTTCTTCTTCTTCTTCCTTTGCCCCTTGGTAAGTACAGTGGTACCTCGGGTTAAGAACTTAATTTGTTCTGGAGGTCCGTTCTTAACCTGAAACTGTTCTTAACCTGAGGTATCACTTTAGCTAATGGGGCCTCCCGCTGCAGCTGCGCAATTTCTGTTCTCATCCTGAAGCAAAGTTCTTAACTATTTCTGGGTGAGCGGAGTCTGTAACCTGAAGCGTCTGTAACCTAAAGCGTCTGTAACCCGAGTTACCACTGTATGACTAAGATTTGGTTTTACTGCTTATAGATGACCACTACCACACTGCCTCTCCTTCGTTTATAGGGGCGGGAGCACAATCAAATGGAACAGGCAGATTATTTCCAAAGTCTGTGCCGTATACAATGGAAACAACACAAGCTGTGTATGCCTTAGCCAAGCTACCTGTGGCATCCAGTGTGTTCAGCATCATTGCGAGATACAGCTATTGTTCGTCATGCCAGGATGGTTTCCTGCCCAAAATATAGTACACAAAAAATGCCTGTTGTTTAGTATGATACACAACAGCTCAAGCTGTGCCTCCAGTATTGATTTTATTGGTGTTCAGCCAGCCAGACTGTTTTGTTCAGCCTAATGCAGTAACTCCATGATATGTAATTGTAATTGACCAGAACAGGATGTCAGGATTAATTATCGCCGTTGAAGAAAGGACCATTTTTTTCTGAGAAAGCCATTGTCATTACTTGTGGCATTTATTTATCCTGACATTTAAAAGGCACAATAATTTTTAAATAATCGCAACAATTTGCAAAATGCAATACCCCGGCAATGTATACGTAACAGGAAAACAGACTGCACATACACATGCAAAAATATATGTGCAGAATTTCCATACGTCATGAGAAATTTGGATATTTGGGATTCCCCGCCCCCGAGAAATATTAAAACATTCTATGCCTACTAAATGGATTTACTCTTACTGCCTAATTCATTATGCTAAAACCATGAAGCAATTTCCTGTTCAAAGCCCAGCTCACAGACCCTCTGTTGTCAAGTATTTGAATTTCAGATTATAAATGGGTTCATTTGGATAGCATGAAAGAAAACCTTTGTTGTCAGCTTTGCTTTATGTTCTGCCAGAAGCAAAATCCTTCTTCTTCAGCAGTCACCAGCCAAATACCAGACCTTCCATTCTGGTCTCGCCTATCTCCAAGCAAACGTAAAACGCTTTTGGCCTTGGAGGCGAGGCACCAATTTGAGGCTTGCCCCTACACTAATAACATATTTTTTAAAGATAATTTCTGAGAGATGGTATCAGGACATGTTTAGATTATATGGTGAGAGAAAGAGAGATTGGAAATGGGGAGGGAGGAGAGTGAGGCATTTCTGCAATGAAAAAGAGAGACTGGGAAACATTCAGAATGGTAGGGATTTGAACATGAAGTAGTGCAGAGGAATGTCAGGCCTGAGGACCAAACGTGACTAGGCCCTACCCCTTTTCCAGGCCCCAATCCTCACTGGTCCTGCTATAGTGCACCCACCTGTGGTAATTTTACCTGGCTAGAATAACAATACATCTTGCTTGCCTTGATGAAGGATGGGGAGTGGTGTGTATTGCGTATATTAATATTGTGAAGTTTTAAGTGGCTGGATGCATAAAAACTGTCTCCTTTTGGAATGAAACATTGACTAGACCCATTAGGTTGTTCAAAACTTTACTTTCTGTATTCTTCAAAACAGAAGAAAAACATCCTAGAACTAAAATTCCAAACAGACCTAGAAGCAGAGGTCTCTCTCCTTACAGCTGTTTTGCTGTACAGCTTCATTTGCACCCTCACTCTCATAGAGCCTAGAAACAAAGACTAAAGGCAAAATGGAGATTTGCAACCAAATACCATTGTCAACTGATTTAAGGTTAAACACTCGCATGTTAGCTAGCAGAAAAACAACAGTTAATTATCGACCCATCAAAGAGTTCCAGGATAAGAAGTTACTCTTTGGCGGGGTGTCAGGAGATGTGGGCAAGGTATTAATAAAAAAAGGAGATTGCAGACAGGGTATACCAAATGATTGCTCAGGTTGCGCAGTCTAAAGTGACAGTAGTAACGTGACTTGGTTGCTTGGAAAGCTTGGAAAGAATGATGGCTAGAGAGGTTGCATGTATTAAAGAAACATACCCAGACGGCATGTCTACTCCACAAGGAGGCTAATGTCTTGCTGCACTCCAAAGAGCAGAATATAAAATTTAATAAAGCGCTTAACTAACCTTGGCTGTAAAGATGAAACAACAGCAGCAGAATAATCACTTTTGCTGGAGTGGACTGAGATGTAAGTGATGTACCGGGCAGGAAGCAGTCCTGCTTTGTCACCTCGGCCCGTCATGCTCAGAGAAACATGCAGAGTCTTCAACGTGAAGGTGATACAGGTTATTTAGTTGGCGGAGCTTGGAAAGCCATCTGAACTCTTGACTGTATAACAGATAACTACATCACTAGTGAAATCTGCATTTCCAGTATTGAACAATGATGCATCATTTGTTCCATTTTTCACATAATGCCATTATTTAGATGTCAAATGAAAACTCTTTCCATTTTTGCAAGATGCATATATTTTGTCTTGAAATATATGTCTAAGGGATCATATAATGTAAGTAAACACTATGACATACTTGACATCACTTTTAACCTTGCTCTTTCTCCAAACAACTCAGGTTGGTGTGTAAGCGTCTACCCTCCCTGATCTCATCATAATTTTTTATCATCCCTTTTATCATCACAACAAGCCTGGGAGGTAGGTTTGGCTGAAAGTAAATGAGTCACTCAGTGAGTTTCATGTCCGAATGATGATTTGGACCAGTCCTAATCACCAAATCACAGCGGCTTATATTTCTGCACATCAAACAACACCATTAAAGAATTAACAACTGCTTGTTCAGTTAAAGGTAGAAAATAAATAGTGTGGTTTCTGACATGCAAGGATAGAGGAAATCTGGCATTCTGGAAGAGAGGGAGGAAGGGAGGATATTTTTACTGTATGAGAAGGAAGAGATCGAAGTAGGCATTGCATCAGTTTGCCCTGCTTGGTTTCAAAATGGAGAAGGGTGATTTGCAGGATCCCTACTAATAATATCCAACCAGCCATTTCAAGATTAAAGGCACTTGCAATTACTCACATGCATACTTTATAATAAGCAGCATCATATTTTCACTACACCATTTAGCTGCAGTCACCCTTGAGAAATATGTAGAATAGTATCTTCATTTTGCAGATTACATTGTAAACTTCTACATCCTTACTAAGAAAAAGCCCTGTTGTGCTCACTCCCAGAAAAGTATGCATTTGATTCCAGCTTCAGTTACATTGGAAGTGTCCTGTTAACTATATCATGCTCCATCATTTAGAACCTTTCTTTTTTCCCTTTTCCCTTTTTGCAGTCATTACCTAGGCTACATCTGAAGGTCCAGCTCAGTTGGGCTCCACAGGTTTGCTTTGGTTATTTTATTACAAGGTGATCTTAACCACCTACTTGCCTTTTACTTCTTTTATGAGACTTGCATCTTTCAAAAGCATGAGGCAAATTGGTATTCAGTTGGTGGTTGGCCAGGCAAGTTTGCATGATCTTTTGCAGAGCTTTGATCCTACTTGCTCTTCAAGTTCCAATTGAGAGAGGGAAGAGATAGGTTCTATGCTGCACAGCCAACAGGAGCATCATAATGTATCCTGATGATAAAATTTACTATTATTATTATTATTATTATTATTATTGAATAGGATGTCCCTATTTTCATTGGAGAAATGTTGGAGGGTTTGTACTTTCTAAGATTCAGAAACTGGTTTTGGAATTCTACTTTTTAGAAGGTTTGTTAGTATGCAAGGGGAGAATATGTTATTGGGGATAGGAGAGAACTCCCATTTTCTGAAGAGAATAGTCTTTGTTCCTTGTTCTTTAAACCTGTGAGCAGTTGTGGCAACCAGGCATCTCACAGAATTCAGCCTATAGGTTTGCAAATAGGGTTAGAACAGTACCACTACTTGAGAGAAAGAAAACACCAAAATACATTTAGATCAGCAGGCAGAGTATTTTAGGGTGTGTCAGATTTCTTAAAACCTCTGATTTTCGCCCTTAGGCTGTGTTATGAAAAATCCCAGAAGCTCTGGAAATGAGCAGCCACTTTCCCTGAACTGAGGTTTTAATTTGGCAGAAGGACAATGCATCCCTTTTTTTCCCCTACAGGTGTCGTTGCCAAGCAACCATTTCATTCTGTAACACAGACACTGTGTCATTACTGATCAAGCAATAGAGGGTTTAACCCGTTCACTACTCAGTTAAGACACCAATTACAAAATATTTGAAGATACTGCGATACAGATCAAGAAGGTTGGCCTGCCAAACCATTTCCCTCCCACCCGGCGTCCCTTGTATGAATTGCCCCTTCCTGCAGCGCTGAAGCTAATTAAACTCTTATTGTTATTTGATTTTGCCCAGAGAATAAACCAATGATTGTAAAATAATATTTCGCATAGACTAACACAATTTGGTTAGAGAAGTCATAATGATTTTTTTCATTTTTTGAGAACATGATATCATCCACAATATGACATTTGGAGAGTGTAATTGGTTTGTTATCGTGTTAAATATTTTTGATTTTTATGCAGTAAACCCTGTGATCCTCAGATGTAGGGTGGTATATGACTTTAACAAATAATTAATAAATAAATATCCAGTGGCATGCATTAAATGGATCGCTTTTGTAAATCTTGCCAGTAAACACAAATTACTTCCCTGCAGCATGTAAATTCACATATAAAACATTAGTGATTATGATAGTGGAGTTAACACGAGCAATAAGCCACCATATGCATGTACATGTATAATCCTGACACACACTTCATTGGCCATATTTACATATCAGCCTAAAGTAAACTATGGTTTGGAATGACATGAATGATCCAACATGATGGGACCAGGAGGAGGAGTTCGGAAGCTTCCACTTGGTTTTTATTTCACGGTGGTTCGCCATGTCATCCAACCCAACAAACTTGGTTAACATTAACTACATTTTCTGTTTGAAACAAACCATGGAAGGGGGAGTCTTGGAGCTTTACTTCTGTATTTGCTTCGCTGTGTCTTGCTGTTTTATCCAAATCAACAAGCCGTGGTTAACATGGTTTGTTTGAAGCAAGGCAACTTGAAGACCATGAACTGCGGAGAGAAAATGTGCATGCGGTTGCTTAATCTTTAATGGTGGATTACATAAATCTAGTTGTATGGGTGGCCTACAAATGCAAAACATAAGTAAACAATGGCCTTCCAGGAAGAATCTAACTAGGCAGAATGCTCAACCGGATGGGTCCTTGATGTGGTCCACCAGGGGTCTTCTTATTCCAAACTTTTGTGCCGGATTTCTATGACATGCACTCTGCGAGAATACTAAAAATAAAAGATAACCAAACTGTTCAAGATCCTTTACTAAGGAAAGTTTGAAGGCGAGAAAAGCTTGCTGGTTTAATCCTAATGAATACTACACTCGGAAAACCTAGCATCTTAAAAACCTTCAAGTGTTTGAACAAGAAAGAGCAGTTTCCCCTCACACTGTGAGTTTAATTTATCCCTAGTATTAGCTTTGTTCTCTTTTATTAAATTGCCAGGCTTTGCTGGATTTCTAACCATGGAATTCTGTGACATAAATGTCATTCCTAAATCTTCATACCCTTTCGGAAGTGCAAACCTAAGATGTAGCTGATCATTCGTTGTTTGTGACTTCATCCGTAAAGTTCAACAGGATCATAAAAGAGAACTAGACAGTGACAGTATTTGCTCCACAGTTTTTATTTCCTTTTCCTTTTGAAGCCAAAAGTCAAAAAGAGCCGACGGAGATGAAAAATCAGGTGGTCCAATAGATGCTACCTTGCAAAGCTTCAACACACACACACACACACACACACACACACACACAAATATTATATCGACTTAATTTTAATGTTGAAGACATTTCTATATCACCATGAGGTTTTTATCCCACTCTTAAGTAGGGGTACTGGCGTTTAGGCTACATAGGGAACATATGAATTACAGGTTATTAAAAGAAGATTAAAATATAAATGACAGTGCCCTATATACTGCCTCACTTTTCATTTTTTCCATCTTGGAAGTGATACTGGAATACAGTGATACCTTGGTTTTTGAATGTAATCCGTTCCGGAAGACCCTTCGGGTTCTGAAACATTCGAAAACTGAGGCGCGGTTTCCCATAGAAAGTAATGCAAAATGGATTAATCCATTCCAGACCTTTAAAACCCCTAAAACAGCAATTTAACATGAATTTTACTATCTAATGATACCATAGATCCATAAAATGATACACAGTGAAAGCAAATTGGTTGCAAGAGAGCTCCTGAGAGATTAGCTGAACACAGATTTATGCACTGGGTTCCACACAGTCACAAAAACAAATTCGTTGCAAGAGAGCTCCTGAGATGAGATGAGCACAGATTTAATGCACACAGACACCAAATAAGCCCAAAGATCACGTCCGTGTTGTGCTGTTGCCCAGGACTCAACAGCCGACAGCTAGGCTTTCGGATCTTGCACTCAGCGGAAGCCGCATGGCATATTTGACATCTGAGGCGCATTTGAAAACAGAAGCATTTACTTCCGGCTTTACGGCGTTCAAAAACCGAAATGTCCGTCAACCTAGACGTTGAGGACGTTCGACCGAGACGTTGACGCAGAGGACGTTCAACCTTAATACCTAGTTGCTAAGAAACACAACTTGTTTGTCACTGCTGGATGTGCCTCCAACTGAATATACCGGTAATTATTTTTATGAAGCAACCCTATATCACCAGGTTGGGACAGAGTGCACTTATCCAGCCTTCGCCGCCACCACTGGGTGGGCACAGGGGACAGGGGACAGACTCTGCAGAGGGTCTCTTGGTGAAAGCGGAGGCTGTCCAGCACCCAGTGGGCGTGGGGGTGCACTTCACCCTCCGCTCTCACCCTCCGCTGGAGCCAGGCAGGGTGTGGGGATCTCCGCAGGTGGACAGGGGACGCCTGGTTCATGCAGTCCCCAAGATTCTGCGCCCAGGGCCTTGCCCCTCTCAGCATCCCCCATACTACCCCACTGCTATAGATAGATACTCAACCTCTTTTGTTTTGTTTTATTTGACCTCTGAATGTGCCTTATTATGTTAAGTACCATATTTTTCGCTCTATAAGACGCACCAGACCACAAGACGCACCTAGTTTTTGGAGGAGGAAAACAAGAAAAAAAAATTCTGAATCTCGGAAGCCAGAACAGCAAGAGGGATCGCTGAGCAGTGAAAGCAGCAATCCCTCTTGCTGTTCTGGCTTCTGGGATAGCTGCGCAGCCTGCATTCGCTCCATAAGACGCACACACATTTCCCCTTACTTTTTAGGAGGGAAAAAGTGAGTCTTATAGAGCAAAAAATACGGTACTTAATTCGTTCCGGAGGTCTGTACTTAACCTGAAACTGTTCTTAACCTGAAGCACCACTTTAGTTAATGGGGCCTCCTGCTGCCGCCGTGCCGCCGGAGCATGATTTCTGTTCTTATCCTGAAGCAAAGTTCTTAACCTGAAGCACTATTTCTGGGTTAGCGGAGTCTGTAACCTGAAGCATATGTAACCTGAAGCGTATGTAACCCGAGGTACCACTGTACATCTAACACACAATGCTCACCTGAGTTCTCATTTTACAATAGAACAGACTGAACAAAGGAGGTTGGAACTTAAGAGAAGTAAAATATTTTACCTTTTATTTGTCTACAGCCCCCAAACTCCTCTTTTTCCTCTAGTTCCCCTCCTTTTTCTACTGGCAGCCATGAACGTATCATTGGGCAGGGTGGAAGGTGAAAGCACCAGATTTCAAATACCTCAGTGGCCTTTTCAGCTTTTGTTCCCATCAGGATCTCAAGTCCCCCACATTTTTTATCCTTGGAGTTAAAAACTGCTTGGGGGGGCGGAATCACATATAGTAGAGAAAAATGTGTATGCAATTAGGAGAAACGGGCACAAAAATAAATCCCAAATGTGTGGAAATGCAGGAGAACCAACTTAAGACTGGAGAAATGGAGAGAAACCAAAATGGACAAATCCTTTTATCAGGAGTACTCTGTAAAGTGAATGTAGTGAATACAAATTCTCTTATTGTCCTCAGAAAAATACAGCAGACAAATTTCAATTAAGGAGGTAACGTGTGAAGAAATAGTTTTTTTGTTTGTTGATTCACTTCACCACCTGTCCAGAAGACAGTTGGAAGAAGAGAGAGGGAGAATTCTTCCTGGAAGTCCAGGTTACCCAAACTGTCTGTGTACCTCTTGCTGACCTCCTAAAACCACAATTTTTCCCATTCAAAGACTCAGGATGTGATCCTGTGAACACTTAACTGGGATCAAGCTCCACAGAGGAACATCCTTACACATGAAAATCAGTGATATCCAAACTTTTTTCAAAGAGGGCCAGATTTGATGAAGTGAAGGGCCATGGGGGCCAACCAAAGTTGTTGACGCTTTTTTCGGATTGAAGTTGTTTAGCTTTTTTATGAGTTTACCCCAAAGTTGTTGAGCATTTTTTTCAGATGGAAGTTGTTGAGATTTTTTAGGATTTTACCCCAGGAAATAAATTGCCACAGGGGCCCGATTAAACCGACCGGCGGGCCGGATTAGGCCCCCACAACAGACTTTGGACATGCCTGCATGAAAATGAAACAGATTGCGCTGCCATGCCTTTCCACTGAACATCTCCACAAGTGCCGCTGCCTTCTCAGAGCACCAGATGGAGGCACAGGTATTTCCCAAAAGGATGTGTTTTTCTCCCTTTTGCCACTGATTTAATTCCTAATAAAGAAACACTAAATAGCTCACTGCATGAACCCAACGTCTCTTGTATTAATTACAATAATATAACTGTAATAATTAAAAGTTGTGTTTCATTATAAACACAGCTGAATTTCAATCATTTCCATATGGCATTACAACATCCAAGGCTTGGCAAACAGTATTTGAACTATAAACATTATTTGTGTGCACTGCTATTGATATACATCATGATTTCCTCTTCTTCTTTCTTGGGGGCTGTCATTCTCTTTTAAGATTCTATTTCTTCTTTTCTTCATTAATTAAATATACTTACTAAATGTATGCATGTCCTAGGGCTGCGCAATAGTTCTGTATGGGGAGCAAATATTGTGGTGAATAGGCGGGATTTCCCCTCCCAATATGTGATGTTCATAATCTCCGAGTCAGATAAGGTCCCTTACAAATATGCCTGCTGCTCTGCAGCTCTCTTTATGTTATTTTCTTCCCATATAGCTCTATATGCAAGTGGCGCTGCGGTCTAAACCACTGAGCCTCTTGGGCTTGCCAATCAGAAGGTCGTCGGTTCAAATCCCTGTGACAGGGTGAGCTCCCGTTGCTCTGTCCCAGCTCCTGCCAACCTAGCAGTTTGAAAGCATGCCAGTACAAGTAGGTAAATAGGTATCACTGTGGTGGAAAAGTAAACAGCATTTCCATGCGCTCTAGTTTCCGTCATGGTGTTCCGTTGTGCCAGAAATGGTTTAGTCATGCTGGCCACATGACCCGGAAAGCTGTCTGCGGACAAACGCTGGCTCCCTTGGAAGCGATATGAGCACCACAACCCCATAGTCACCTTTGACTGGACTTAACTGTCCAGGGGTCCTTTACCTTTATCTTTTTTACCTTATATGCTCCTATGTACCTCTAGGTCCACAAGCTTTGCGAGCGCTAAGGGGTAAGAGCAATGGACCTGAATGAACATGTCTTCACTCAGGTCCGCCATCGGAGGATATAAGCCGTCGGTGGAGCAGCAACCTATCAACCTATATACTGTTTTCTGGGTTCCATGTTCTTCCAGTAAACCTTGCTATGATTCATATGGTCACCATATTTGGGGCCAGGAAGGAATTTGCCTCCATACAAAATGGGCCCGTTTTGCCTTCCTCAAAGCAACCACCACAGCTTTGGGTGGATAAGGCATTGGGTGGAATCCTAAGTCTAATTTCAGATGTGGTGGTGATTTGGTGCATCACCTCGATCCAATGCAGGCACAATGTTACAGTACCCTAGTAAAGGGGTCTGGGTGGAAGTTTCTGTCCTGAAGCCGAACTGAGGGCAGATGGGCCTTATCAGGGGTGTAGGAAGGGGGGTGTGGGGAGTGCAGTCTGCCCCGGGTGTCATCCCTGAGGGGGTGACAAAATGGCACACTGCAGGGGGCAGCACTTACCGTGGGGCCTGGCCTGGAGCACGCCCGAGCCATGCGTCTCTCCTGGGGTGACTCAGTGGCTCGGGGCCCCGCACTGCCCAAAATGGCAGCATGGGGTTTGCATCCGTGGCACCCCCATGTGGGGATGGCCCTGCCGCCTGTCGCTCCAGCTGCTGGAGCAGTTAGCTACCTCCCTGGGCCTTAGAACATCCAATAGGGGCTTGGGAAGGACCAACTTAGTTGACCCCCTTCTTGAGATGGTACTTAACCCAGGTATGACCCTGGTCAAAATTTCTGCCTTCAGTCAGAAGGCTAATTCAAGATACACACCCAGTGCCTGAAACAAAGCCTACCCACACCTGTAATCAATAAAGCTGTGGCCAATTTTCCATCCCATAAAGTTGTTGTGCCAACTTTTTTATCCTGTCAATCCATCAACCTTCCATCCACGGGGAGCTTGCAGCATGTGGGTCTACAATTCCCCATGACTGCTATTTATATGACAAAAATATGCACATGAATTTCATTCATGTCACTCCAGACTTTTGTTGGATAAGTATATTTTCCTGAATCTCCATAACTGCCCAGTGCATCAGTGCCATGCAACTTTCTCAGTTGATCACTTCTCATAATAGTTAATACTTAGTTCAAACTAATAGTGATTCGAGTAATTTGCCTCTCCTGGTATGCCCCGCAGAGGACCTTAAGGTCCATGAATAACCATAGTTTAGAGGTCCCGGGCCCTAAGGAAGTCAGACTATCCTCCACCAGGGCCTTTTCAGTGATGGCTCCGATCTGGTGGAATGCTCTGTCCCATGAGACTAGGGCCCTTCAGGATTTAACCTCCTTCCGTCGGGTCTGTAAGACAGAGCTATTCCGCCTGGCTTTTAATTTGAATTTAGTCTGATCTTTTATTTCCCTTCCCTTCCCTACCCCTCCTCTTTTATGAAGATTACCCACTCTGAGACCCCACAGCTAATTCTCCCCTGGCCTCCTCGCTGGCCCAAATAGGACTAATTCAGCCAGCTAGCCCTGGTGATTATCTAATGTTTATTAGATGGATTTCCCCTAAATTGATTTCTGAACTTTGAATTTTATTGTTATTCATGTTTTTATACTGTATTTTATGCTGCTGTTGCAATTAAGTGTTTTAAATTTGCTGTTAGCCGCCCTGAGCCCAGTTTTTGAACCAGGAAGGGCGGGGTATAAATAATAAAATATTATTATTATTTATTATAATTATTTCCAGTACTTAGTTTTTTAAAAAAAAAAATCCACACATTTCTGCCACAAAGGCACCCAAGGAATCCTATTTCCTCCCTGGTAAAATTCTCTCTCCCATCAAAAAACTAGGTTCACTATCTAGCTCTCCTCCACCAGCAAGCAGCTCATGCTAATGATGCAATTAGCACTGTTCAGTTGTGGCATACTAGGTCCTACCACCATTCATAGATGTTCTTTGTCCTTGATTTCCAGCAGCTTATCAGCTCCGCCCATAGCACTTTCTCTCCCTCGATTCCCTTTGCCTGTGTGAAATTTACCTTTGCTTCTGCTGCCTAAGAGTTAGAGGAATGCAAACTCTTTTTGCAATAACTTCATTTATTCACCTCCTGACATTCAGCTTATTAAGCTTCACTCACTGAATACCCGGTTTTTGCATTTGCCAGGGGACTACAAAGAGAAATGGTAACTGCTCCCAAATTACTATCAATAGTAAAGTATGTTCAGTTCTCTGCCCTTTATAAAACTCTGCTCGTATATGTGATCATCATCTGTCAGAGATCCATAAAAGAATACGTTCTTTGAGAAGCCTTATAATGGTGATTTGGTTAATAATGGCTTATTCCTGACAATGGTAAAATGCTGCAGATTCCTTTAAAAAAAAAAAAAAAAAGTCTTTAAAAAGATGGAGTAAAGAGGCAAAAATTATTGAGCCTGTTTTTAAATGGTCTAACATTCCTTCTTCATATTTTGATGGAAGTGAGATTAGGAGTAGGACTCTTATACTCAAGATTGTTGGCCATTCACTGGCATGTCTGTTAGGACCGTCAAGCATACAAGGAAATGCACATAGGCTCAAATTATGTGCTAAAATCACACACACACACACACACACACAGAGAGAGAGAGAGAGAGAGAGAGAGAGAGAGAGAGAGAGAGAGTCTATGTACCCTGGATTGTATAGGAGTTAGTGCCTTGAATCAGGTATGTATGGAGATAAAATGTGCATTCTTGTACTGCTGCCATATTTCAAAAAGTAAAAACTAGGATACCCCAAAAGTTGTTGAGCTGTTTTAGGAAGACCCCAAAATTGTTGAGCTTTATAAAGGAAAAGCCAAAAGCTGTTGAGCAAGAACAACTCATGAAGCCACCCGTTTGGTTTAACAGCTTACCTCCTAGCCTATTACCAGGCTTTCCCCCACTAATAACCCAGACTCAGCCAGCTATCACCAGGCTGGTCCTTGCTTGTATTTTAACAAAAGCTGCACTCAGAGCTTCACTGGCAAAATTTAACTCCCCAAAAATGGACACATGAATTTAGGGTGTTTCGCACCCCCCAATCTCATAACAATATATTGCTCAGTATCCATTGTATTCCATTTCTCCTGAAATTAGATTTAACATGATGATGATGATGATGATGATAGATAGATAGATAGATAGATAGTGAGAGGTTAAGAAATATTGGTTGTTCATAGGCTTAATCAACATGATGCTGTCCAGATGTTTTGGACTACAATCCCCATCAGCCCCAGATAGCCCAGCCAGGCTGACTTGGCCTCTTTCACCTATTACTAATTTTAGGAAGAACAAATCCATTTTTTGGAATTAGCTTGCCAAGTACATGTATAGTTTATGATTTGTGATTGTGCTTTGAATGGAACGTGACTGGCTATTAGCAATCCCTGTATCAGAAATGGAGAATCAGTTGTAATTGGATATTGAATTGTACAATGCCAAATTCTCAGATAAATGATTGGATAATTACTTGAAAAACCATTGATCATATGATTGATTGATCAATTATCTAGGCAAATGTATTGGACTTTAAAATAAGTGGCAGTGTTTATTGAACTTTGAATAAGAGACCCTTGCAGTCCATTTTCATTATGGAAGACAGGTTTGGTCACCGTGTCTTCCTTTCTACATAATAAACTGGAAGTAAACTATGTCTTGGAATAGAAGAAAACCTCCATGGCAGATGAAAAGTCTCAGTAGTCATCTCCAGAAGTGGGCATTGAGGACTACACCCTTCACAACTTCACTATCTCTTTCATAACAATATTATTCTTACAAAATTCCCTACATCAAATGATTCACACCCTGGCCAGCACATCTTTAATCTTCTACCCTCGGGCAGGAGATAAAGAAGTATAATCAGTTGTACCAACAGGCTAAAACACAGTTTCTATCCATGGGCTGTTAGGCTGCTGAACGGAAAATAATATAGTGCAACTGACTTTCGGGGTTGGTGTGTTGTGTGACAAGCACACAGAGTGCAATGAGATTGAGTGTTGGGGGGGAGGCTCAGTTAATTTCATTGTACACAGGTTGTACATTGACAATAAAGGTATTATTATTAATTTGGAAGTAGTAGCAGGAGAAAAATCAGAAGGGATTTACATTTACCGCATAGGAAGTTAACCATTTGATTTGCCCTTGAATGAATTAATATCCTTTCAGAAATAGCCAGCCAGGGGACCCAAGATAGATCTGGATAGACCCTGGCATGATGGGTAGGGAAACATTAGGTTCTCCTGTGGTCCCAAATCTGAATCAGACTATTCACAGATTTGCACTGGGGGAAGGGGGCGATTCCCATCAGAGCTGATGTGAAGAGTCCTCCCACAATGCAAATTGCCGGCATGGGTCTCCTGAACCAAATCAGCACCATATAGAATAAAGGTAAAGGTAAAGGGACCCTGACCATTAGGTCCAGTCACGGACGACTCTGGGGTTGCGGCGCTCATCTCACTTTATTGGCCGAGGGAGCCGGTGTACAGCATGACTAAGCCACTTCTGGCGAACCAGAACAGTGCACGGAAACGCCATTTACCTTCCCGCCAGAGTGGTACCTATTTATCTACTTGCACTTTGACATGCTTTCGAACTGCTAGATGGGCAGGAGCAGGGACCAAACAACGGGAGCTAACCCCGTCACAGGGATTCAAACAGCCAACCTTCTGATCGGCAAGCCCTAGGCTCTGTGATTTAGACCACAGCGCCACCTGCGTCCCTCAACCTTTTGGAGTAGCAAAGGGCTAAAGCCCATTACCACCACACCAGGGTCTCAATGTGGATCAAACATCCTGTCTATGCTGACTATTTCTGAAAGAAAAAAATATACTCTCAATGAAAAACCATTGAGTGATGAATGTCCTATACAGTGGTACCTTGGTTCTCAAATGCCTTAGTACTCAAACAACTTGGAACCTGAACACTGCAAACCCGGAAATAAGTGTTCCATTTTGTGAGCTTTTTTCGGAAGCCAAACGTGTCCCGTTTTGAGTGTTACGCTGAGGTCTGTCTGTTTTTGGTATTTATTTTGCATTTTTGTATTTTGCGTTTTTGTTTATGCGGCTCTTTTTGTTTTGTTTTTGTGACTGTGTGGAACCCAGTTCAGCTACTGATTGATTGTGTAACTGCAGTACATTGCTTATTGCTTTCATTTTATGTATCAAATCCATGTTAAATTGCTGGTTTAGGGGTTGTTTTTAAAAGCCTGGAACGGATTAATCCATTTTGCATTACTTTCTATGGGAAAGCGCACCTTAGTTTTGGAATGCTTTGGTTTTGGAACGGACTTCCGGAACAGATTAAGTTTGAGAACCAAGGTACCACTGTATTGTTTGGCCCTTTGTAGCGCTTCCAATCTGACCTTCAAAAATGAATGGGTTGGGTCAGTGAGGAGAAGAAAAGTCAGATGTATAAACAGCTGAGAACAGTTCCCTTTTTAACACTATGCCGGGTGTGTAGCAGGGGGATGTGGAACTCAAAATGAAGAGTCAAATGTCTAATTCTTCATACAATTTCCAATGGGCATTCTATGACATTTTGGATTATTGATTTATTACACAGAGGAATTGTTGTAAGTTGAAAAAAAGTCCTTGAGTTCTGATTGCATAGAATGCGACTCTTCTTTTTGTATCCTAGAAAAGCTACAGCATGATCTTTGACAGCTGGCTTAAGGGCATTTTACACTATGTGGTTTTTTATTATCGAGGACCATCTCATTTCCCCCCAACATACGGATTCTTCTCCCTCTTAGTTGGCCACTTGTGCTCCCTCAGTCCCTGCCCTTTTCTCAAAAGGGCAGACTAGCAAAGACAAGGTAGATTATTCCCTTCTCTGTAATGATTTATGAGCCAGAGTGTGACTAATTACCATGGAGGAACAAAACTACAACAATAATTACATTTTCAACCAACACAGGTAGCCAAGAATTAGATTATATTCAGCTACATGCATGAATTTTCAAAGAAGTATTTTCTGTTCAAGGCAGTCTCTAAACTGAAAGCAGTTACGAAAGCAAGGATAGCAGGAGGGGGGTGCTGTTGAACTCTTAACCCCCATCATCTCTGGCTATTGCAGACCCTCCAAGTGTCCCTATTTTCCAAGGGCAGTCCCAGTTTTACAGAAGCCATCCTGGTTTCTGATTTGATCCTGGAATGTCCCACTTTTCCTTAGACTGTTCCTATCTTCTTCTTCTTCTTCTTCTTCTTCTTCTTCTTCTTCTTCTTCTTCTTCTTCTTCTTCTGTGATTACTCATAGCTGAGTAAGATTGTCTTCCATTAACACAGTCTTAACAGTGAGTCCGTAAGTGACAGTGGAGGGCAATTCCGGATCCACACGTCCTTCCACAGTGAGGACTTAGGTTTCCAGGCAGGAGTTGATCATGGTGAGGGTTTGCCAAGTGCGCCTTCCTCTTAGCACGTTTCTCCCTTGCATCCTGAGTTCAAGTGTCTTCAAAGCCCATGACACCTTTGGTAAAGGCTGTTCTCCAATTGAAGTGCTTGCAGGCCAGTGTTTCCCAATTGTTGGTGTTATACTACATTTTTAAAAAATTGCCTTGAGGCAGCCTTTAAACCTCTTTTGTTGACCACCAGCATTACGCTTTCCATTTTTAAGTTCGGAATAGAGTATTTGCTTTGGAAGACGATAATCAGGCATCTGCACAACATGACCAGTCCAACAAAGTTGATGTTGAAGAATCATTGCTTCAACACTGATGATCTTTGCTTCTTCCAGTACACTGGTATTAGTTCTCCTGTCTTCCCAAGTGATGTGTAAAAATTTTCAGAGACACCGTTGGTGGAATCTTTGAAGGAGATGGAGATGGTGTTTATAAGTGGTCCACATTTCACAAGCATACAGTAAGGCTGATAGTACAATAGCTTAGTAAGCAAGCATTTTGGTTTCCTTGAGAATGTCCCAGTCCTCAAACACTCTGCACTTCAATCAGGAGAAAGCTGCACTCGCAGAGCTCAGGCGATGCTGGACTTCGCCATCAGTGTTGACCCTTGTGGAAAGATAACTGCCCAGGTAGGAGAAGTGATTGACATTTTCCAATGTTACACCATTGAGTTGGATTTGTGGCACTGCAGAGGGGTTATTTTCATCAGAGAAATGTTGGAGGGTATGCTATTGGCCATGCCGGTTATGTTTGACGGAAGTCAGAGTCCAACATGATCTGAAGGCGTCACGTGGGCTACATGCGGACAAAACAGGACAAGGAGAATGAACTTTCAGAATTAACCATTTTGATTATATACTGTATCTTTCATTTATTGATTTGGAAAAGTTATAAACCACTTGTTCAAGAAAATTCGCTAAGAGGTATGAAAATAAAATCTGGAGACAAAACACTGCTAAAGTCCATAGTCTAATTGAAAGCAAATATACATAAAACCAAAGACGATAGAAATGTAGAGTTGAAAGGGACCCCAATGTCATCTAGTCCAACCCCCTGCCATGTAAGAATCTTTTGCCCAAGATTCTAACCCTGAGATTAACAGTATCGTGTGTTACCAGATGAGCTATCCCAGCACATATCAAAAGAGGTGAAATCAAAATCTTTCAGACAGATAGAGGTAGCTAAATTATACATCTGGGTAGGCCTGCCAAAACAGAAACATTTCAGCAAGTGTCTAAAAAAATATAGTGAGGGTGCTATATTGCGATGGTAAGTACATCTACAGGAGATTTGAGTTGATAATTCTTTGCATGCGTGTTAAGTTGGGAGTAACTCCCACTGGGTTCAATGGGACTTATAGGAAATGCCTAGGAATGCAGCATAAGGCGCTTCATCTTTTGGAATGCTCTTCCTATTGAGACTTGCCAACACTAATTCATGCTTTCTTTTAGAAGAAATTGAGCATTTAAACGAATGCCAGGTGTCCCACCGTGGTTTATTTTAGTAGCTGGTGTTTGTGTGTGTTTGCTTGGTTCTTTGTTTTGGGGTCTGTTCTTTCTTTCTTTCTTTCTTTCTTTCTTTCTTTCTTTCTGTTTACTGAATTGGATTATTTGCATTGTTGGGTCTGTTTTCGCTGCTAGCCCTATTGATTTGTAAAAATAGACAAAATGGATTTAAGCCTTTTAAACACACAAAAATAAATGATTGCGTATTCAGCCCAGCTGGAAAGGGGTGTTTTCACTGGGCTTGCTAAGAAGACATCTTGTGATGTCACATTGTTTTCCTCTGAATTCTCTGGCATTCAGATAAATCCTTGCGTTAAAGCCTTTTAGCTTTATTCTTGAAGATGGCCGCTAGTGGCAAAGATCTAACATGCAAATCAGAAAAGCAAAATTCACAGCTAAAAGCAAATAACAGGATGGCAGTTGCTGCTAGCTGAATACTGGACATCAGCAGTTTGAAAATTCTTGAAGTAACCCAATATTTTCAGGGAAGCACAAGTATGTTCACAGATAAAGAGTTTTTAATGCAATCAAAGCAATTCGGGGGGGGGGGGAAGGAATCCACACACATATTATGCAAATATGTTAGCAAATGTAAAATGATAAATTAGCAAGCGACTCTTTAATTATTACTGTGACTAATTCCTGTAGATGGTGACACAACCGATGAACCTGAACTTGTTCTGGTTGACTGCAATGTTTTGTTGAAACATTTCCATTTGGTTTTTGTTTGCTGCCTGTGTTGCTTGCTAAAGGAGACAGCATCTGTTTAATGAGCTCCCACTTCATTATGAAGTCGTTCTCCTTACTGAGTCATTCTCCTTAAGTATTCAGGCTGTGTAATCTGGTGTTGTTTTAAAGCAAATACTAATTTATGATTACCTGTCACATTAGGCCATTGAAAATTGTACTCACACTTCTTTGCATGAGCAGAATGCTAATGAGCCGATTATGGATTCTTCAAATGGGCTTTCGCACTAACAATCCACGGGAGTAAAACACAAAATCCAGGTTTACTGGCTGAGCAGGGAAAACTGCTTTGCAGGAGCAGAATGAAAATCTTTCATATGTAAAATGGGCAGGGTGATGCGTCCTTAAGCCATCATACACAATAATAGCTTGATTATAAGATCATCAGAAATAAAAAAAATGTGCAGATGTAGGTTATGGCACTTAAAAGCTGAGCCAACTGCCACTGGGAAGAGAAGTTCTGCCCAGTATTGTCCAGGGACCTATTTTTTAAAAATAATAATAATCAGTTTTTGACTGAATCATAAGGTCTTGCCATCAAACTTTGATTCCAGAGGCACACAAATGGATAACTTCTATTATGGCCATCTATATCAGGCTTCTTCAACCTCGGCACTCCAGATGTTTTGAGATTACAATTCCCAGCATCCCTGACTACTGGTCCTGCTACCTAGGGTTCATGGGAGTTATAGGCCAAAAACATCTGGAGGGCCGAGGCTGAGGAATCCTGATCTATGCTAAGATTTTTTTATCCCAAAAGTGGGAATGATGCCCTTGGCTCATTTACACATGAACCTGCTCCAGGTCCCTTTCGAGACACAATTCAAAATACAGTCGTACCTTAGTTGTCGAACGCATTGGTACTTGGACAATTCGGCTCCCGGATGCCACAAACCCAGAATCGAGTGTTCCAGTTTGCGAACATTCTTTGGAACCCAAACGTCCAACAGGGCTTCCGTGGCTTCTGATTGGCTGCAGGAGCTTCCTGCAGCCAATCAGAAGCCACACTTTGGTTTCTGAACATTTTGGAAGTCGAACGGACTTCTGGAATGGATTCTGTTCAGCTTCCAAGGTACCACTGTATTGGGTTTTGCCTTCAAAGCCCTTAATGGCATGAAACTTGGATAAACTTAAGAATCACCTATCTTTATTTGTGCCTGACTGAATCATCATCAAAGTTGCTTAAGAAGAATCTTCCTGGGTCAAACAAAAAGGCCTATCTAGTCCAGCATATCTGCCAAGCGCCCCCGAAAAAAATGGGACATCCTGTTTTTTCGAGCAAGATTGTGGCGGCCATTTTGGGAGCTGCACTTTCGTGATGAAAAAAATTGCTTTCTTCAGTATCACAATCTCACGTAGCACCCAAAACATGCATGTTTTTGGCCACTGGATAATATTGTGCGCCAAAGAAAAGTACTTTGGGGGCGACAGCAGTGTGCAGGTCAGTCTCCCAGGAGTGCAGCCCAGAAAACGTGCATCCCGGTTTTCCATCAGAAAAAGTTGGACAGTATGGTCTAGCTTCCAGTTTCCAGCAATGGACAATCAACGTGGCCACACTTGCCCCACCCAAAGTGAAGAAATTTATCACTCCAAGAGAATGCTTGCATATTGTGAGGAACATGGGGCCCCAGAGTGCAGCGGGAAAGTCAGCCTCAGAAATTGAGCTAAGCAAGCAAGGGGTTGACTCTGCAGATGAGAGCTGTCTGTCAGAGTTTAGAGAGGACAGCCCGACACCCCTCATTCCCAGGGAAGAAGCTGTTAGCTCCCAAGGAGAGAAAGAGTTGGAAGTCGGTCAGAGCGTTGCCAGGCAACCAGCAGATAAACCAGAATATGAAGCTGTGTCTTCTGGGAGTGGGGAGGAGACAGGCCAGCCATTCAGTTCCCGTACTAGGAGACTGGAGAAACTCAGAGAACAATGGAAGGGAAGGAGAAGAAATGTGGGATTTTGGTGTTCTTCCTGTTGGGGGAGGAATGATGAGTCAAACTGATCAACTACTGTTAATGCGAGCAGGAGGAAAAGCCGTGCTCTGGATGTGTTTTTTCTTGTAAATAAACTTACATAAAACTGACGGAGAGTAGTTGCTGCTTATCAGGCTGCTTGCCTGCCAGAGATGGTTATACACATATTTATATTAGATTTTAAAATTTTACTTTATATTTATAGGTGCCAATTTGGAATTACTAGAATTTATATAGAAATGCAAAGGGGACGTGGGTGGCGCTGTGGGTAAAACCTCAGCGCCTAGGACTTGCCGATCGTCAGGTCGGCGATTCGAATCCCCGCGGCGGGGTGCGCTCCCGTTGCTCGGTCCCAGCGCCTGCCAACCTAGCAGTTCGAAAGCACCCCCGGGTGCAAGTAGATAAATAGGGACCGCTTACTAGCGGGAAGGTAAACGGCGTTTCCGTGTGCTGTGCTGGTTCGCCGGAGCAGCTTCGTCACGCTGGCCACGTGACCCGGAAGTGTCTGCGGACAGTGCTGGCCCCCGGCCTCTTAAGCGAGATGGGCGCGCAACCCCAGAGTCGGACACAACTGGCCCGTACGGGCAGGGGTACCTTTACCTTTACTATATAGAAATGCATACACTTAAATAGCCATACTTTTAGCATTTAGCATGATAATAGTGATAATTTATACTTCACAAGTGCACTGTCCCTGTAGGCTCCTTTGCTTTGTTCAGCAGAGGCCTGCCCCCTGGGTGGGACATTTCCAGGCTGTTGAAGAGCTGAATCTTTGAATCCGTGGGTTAAATCTCTTCTTGCCTTCCCTATGGATTTTAACTGTAGTGTGAGAAGCCACGGGCAGCGGCTACCGAGTGCCCGAGAACACTGGACTCACAGACCGTGTTTTAAATGGAAGGCCATTTCATGTTTAACAATTTGGCATTTAGAACCAGTATATTACCCAGAAATATACGTAGGCCTGGCAAATAATCGTGTCTTCTAAAACACAGGAACTTCATACCCTAACAACCCTCCTGAAGTGATGCTACTATTATATAGAATCTATTATATGGATTTTTACAGTTATCACTTCTTTTCCCTAAGTGAAGCACATCTGTAGCCATTTTGAAACACAGATGTAAGACATACATGAACTCACAGAATCTGTAGCCCACTCTAGAAAAATAGCAGTGGAGTTTTGTTTCCCTGCAGTTTTTGAAAAGAAAACTGTGAAAATGTAATGAATGCAGGGGTTTAAAAAAATAAATAATAGCAGCTTTTTGGGGTCAGTATTTATATTTCACTGATACACGTTTGCTGTGGCTCAGTCAATAAATAGTTCTACACATAATCGGCAAGACCAAGAAGCTATGAAGCCATTTGGAGGAAATAGTTCCAGACAAGTTTAACTACTGTTAGCACAAGACAGATTTAGCGAACCGTGGTAATGTTGTCTTTGCCAACCCACAAAAGTCAAGTATTTTTGCCAACCCACAAAAGCCATCTAGGGAGAATTCTGACTTCATCTTGCAATGGGGGCTAAGGAAGGCTGAATAGAGTTATTCTGTATGCATTGTGCTTTGGATTCTTAAAGGAGACTTTTAAAACAACAACAACTTTTCTCCCCAAAGGCATTCACTGCATGCAAGTTTCACCTTTGCTGCAGATGTTCTTTTTGAACCTGCTTTTGTAGAACAAATTAGGAGAGAGAGGAAGAAAGAGAGAGAAAATGAAAGAAGTGTAAAAGGTGCCCAGTGACTCTTTCCTCTGAGGAGCCCCTCAAAGGAGTCACTGAGGTGGCAACAGAAGGAGACAATGATTCCTGTGAATAAAGCAAGTGACAAGCAAAACTAATTTGAGAAGAAAGCCAGCGCACATCCTCCTGTGGAAAAACTAACCGGCAATCGTTTCATTTCACAAGGACTTTTGCAGACATGTCAGGACTCGAGGCACCCTCAAGTGCGTTTTAAGAAATATTATCCGCATAATTGTTTTGCAAAGGGTGCCTGAGGAAGCGGTTATCAAAATGCCCTAGGAAAGTTGTCAATAGGCATCCATTTCTAGTCTGTGATAACAAGCAGCACTGGAAAAGGAGGGATGGCGATGTTGATGATTTAAAAATTGTAATTTCCGAAGGGGCCTAAAATTGAGGGGGGACGGGTGTCAACATGTCCACAAATTCATCAAAGCTGTTTCCTCCATTTTTGGACAATCTGTTCTCCTTTTAGTGAGTGCCAGCCTGAAATGTAGATGATTCTGGAGAATTTACACTGCCTATCAGAATTAATTGGTTGCCTCCTCACAGCAACTGCAAGTCATGGCAGCTGCTTCAGAGCATTAAATGCTTCCATTTATTTATCAGATAATGATCTTGATTTGTTGATGAAGCTGCAATCTTTGTTGAACTGAAAGTGACTATCATTTTGCAAACTTCTCTCTCTTTAAAAGAACTTCCTCTAAATGCTGTCGTGATCTAGCAAGAACGCAAATGCCTAGAACTATTAAAGCTTGGTTAACAATAAATGAAACCACATACTGGATTCAGCCTACAAGTTACACATCACTGCACTGTCCACTGATCTCTCTAAGTGAAAAACTAAATATTCACAGATGTCAGCCAACTGTCAAATGTGCTCCAGTTACATTGAGATGGGGGTCTCCTGCTCTCTCTTTCGCTTTTCATCCCCCTCCCCCTTAGGTACCATATTTCCTGAGCTTCTGAGCAATCAAAAATAACAATTGTGCAGGCTAGCAAAAAAGGCATTAGGTGTGTGGGTGTGTTTCCCGCCGCCGCCCCCCCTTCAGTTGGGCAGACTTGCTGAAATAATGATCCCGGCAACATGTTAGCGAAGCATTAGAAACACTTTAGTAAGCAAATAATTTAATTACAGTCTTCGCTGAGGCAGCTTATATAGCTTGCCCTCTGACCCCTTATATTGCACTACCTAGAGTCAGCGTGGGATTCACACTTCCTATTCCTGTCACAGAATCTCTCCATCTTGTACCATTTAATATAGTGTGCTCCAGGTGTTCTGTGGTGAATGAATAGTTATATTACTACCTGTCAGACACAATCACACTCTATTCATCATTCTCGGCTGGCTGCGTGAAGCCCTGCTTCCAGCAGGCAGCCTCTCTATTTCCTTGTTCAAACGTCTGCAGTGCTTTCGGTCCATCTGTCAAGGCTGTCATTTAGAGGGAAAACAGTATCAGCGCTTTAAATATATAGAGTTCTCTATTGAAACAGTGCTGTGATTGAACTGTCAGCGTTCTCACTATCAGACAGTAATTCATGACTGGTCAGAGCTCCATTTAGGTTGCTATTACTATGTTGACCCCAGAGGGTCACGCTGACGGGCTTTTTCCTATACAGCCAGATCTATAAATAGTGCAATTAACCTTACAAGAATTACCAAATGCTCGGTTCTCCCCAACCCCCACCCCTTATTTACTCGCCGCTTATGACATCTACAATAAAGAACAAATATCTTCAAATGCAAAAAGAAATGAGTGTTGAAATGTGAACCAGATGGGCAGGGAAGCACAAATGAAAACTATCTCCATGCCTCTTGTATTGGCAAAATGTCCACTGCTTTCAGACCTGGTTATCTCAAGGCTGCTGACGCTCCACAGCTTATAGCATTCATGGATGGAAACGCCATTTGAGATACTCTCCGTGACATATTGAAATGGGCAGAAATAGATAGAGCTTTTGAAATTATTAACAAATAAACAATGCTCCTTATTTCTACGGAGGATGGCAATTCCATCCCTCTTCAGGGGTATTTATTTGAAAGGACAAATTGGAATTTACCAGTTTTTCTCAGGAAATTCATCTACCAATACCATATTGACTCTTCAGAGTGGAGGGGGGGTATGCTAAAAATGCTTCTATCTTGGGAAGTTCGCCTGACGTCTTCATTATACACCTTTAGGTGCCTGGCAAAAATGTTTTATTTATTTCATAAAAAATTATACTGCTTGATCATAGTATGCAAGGAGTGTTCAGGTGCAAGTGGAGAATTACACACACACAAAGGTTCTCTCCCTATTATTTGCAAATATATGTTCAATCTGATTCCTGAAGATGCTGAAAATTAAGAACTTTGGGACACTTCATGCTTACTTTGGTGACCCAAAAAAGACACACAGAGCTGCATAAATTATCCACCTTGCTCTGATGGTTTTATTTGATGGTGTGTGAGGTTTCTCCCCCCCCCCCCCCAATGTATGACAGTCGCTGAGAAAAGAATAATTAAGAAAACGTTTATCCAGGGACTCTATTGTTCCGGAGGTAGTCGGAGAACAGAGAAGGTGCAAAAAGGTTCTTTCTTGTTGGTTCGGCAATTAATAATGAATGTACTCTCAGTATGAAGGCAAAAACCTTTGGTATGATTCCAGAGTAAGTGCAAGTCTCATTCCATTAGCTGTCTTATTACTAGGTACCTATTCCAGTTTCACCATGCTTTCAGAATTGCTTAATTATTCACAGTAAAAGCAATCTGCCAAGGCTGCCCTCTTTGTACAGAGGCCTAAGAGCGGAGGCTGTGCTGCCTGATCCACTGCCACTCAGGATGGTATCGCCAGCCACAAAACAACAGAAGCCTTTTTGTTTCAAGCAAAGAAAACGTAGAGGATGTGGAGGGAAAATAAGATGTTTCTATCAGGGAATAAGAACTGCTTTTCATTCTCTGAAAGTAACAACTGATTCCTTCCCTCCTCCTCCTCCTCTTCCTCCTCCTCAGCATTAGAGCTAAACCACACAGTGCATTCTTTATAAATTATACTACCCTTTGTTAATTATAGGGTGTTGACATGGCTTGTCAGTACTAAGCTCGGTAAATGCTTTGTGTGCTCGGATTTTTAATAGCTGTTTGTTCTGCAGAATGTGACAGAGCTATACAAGCGGCTCGGATTGGCCATTGCTCATATCCGTTTCTTTAAAGCTTTTCACATTTTCTATTTTTAAAAGTGCGAGGGCACACACACACACACACACACACACACACACACACACACTAGAGAATTCCAGTTGTATGGTTTACGTTCTCAAATGTCATTGTATTGATTCAGTCAAAATAGACTGGGCCTTACAAAGAAAGCTTTAGAGCCTGTGAGAGAATCAAGTTAAACCCTCTGCATCCCCCAAGACACATCGATAGGATGAATTAGCATTCCTTTTTCTGGTGAAAAATATATTGCCTGTCAATTTGTTTCCAGAACAATAACATGCCAAAATGAAAAAAAACGAACAAGAAAGAAAGAATAACAGGCTAGTATTCAGGTCAGTTAGCTATGCATTTGGAAGCAGCCTATGCAAGCAACCTTAAAAATCCAGCGCACACACATACAGACACTTGATTCTGAGAACACAAGGAGTTCAGATGACCCCTGTGCACTGGAAGAAGATATGAAAGGGGTCCCACGAGGTCCCACAGGATAGCTCAGCCCCCATTGACACATCCAGCATCCACACACCTGCCATACACACATTTGGAGTGTGTCAGAACAGACTCTGCATGTATGCCAATGTACAATCCGAAAGAGAAAGCAGAATATTACATTTGTTGTCGTTTAGTCATTTAGTCGTTTAGTCGTGTCCGACTCTTTGAGACCCCATGGACCAGAGCACGCCAGGCACTCCTGTCTTCCACTGCCTCCTGCAGTTTGGTCAAACTCATGCTGGTAGCTTCGAGAACACTATCCAACCATCTTGTCCTCTGTCATCCCCTTCTCCTTGTGCCCTCCATCTTTCCCAACATCAGGGTCTTTTCCAGGGAGTCTTCTCTTCTCATGAGGTGTCCAAAGTATTGGAGCCTCAGCTTCACAATCTGTCCTTCCAGTGAGCACTTAGGGCTGATTTCCTTAAGAATGAATAGGTTTGGTCTTCTTGCAGTCCATGGGACTCTCAAGAGTCTCCTCCAGGACCATAATTCAAAAGCATCAATTCTTCGGCGATCAGCCTTCTTTATGGTCCAGCTCTCACTTCCATACATCACTAAGAATGTTACATACTGTACTGTAAACTTAGGCATAAATATTTGGAGAAATCTTCAGCAGTGGTTGCTGCCCTCACTGACATGAATAAGATTAAATAACCCAGGGTGGATCTGCTATGAAACTAATGAAGCTTAAGGTTCAAGCATGGGCATAGCCAGGACTTTTGATTGGGGGGGGCAAGCCTTTTGTTACGGGGGACAGAACCTCTGTTTGCTATGTATTTTTATTGATTTAGGGGAGGAAGCTGCACCTCCCTTCCCCCCCTTGGCTACACCCATGGCTTCAGGGCCCCTAATCCCAGAGGGGCCCCAGAAGCAACTTTATTCATGCATGTATATAACATTTCCCTAATTTTCACACACACACACCCCACACACACAGCTTGAAAACTATAAGGCATAGGAAATACTTGTTCACACAAGTGACTTTGACATGTGAGATAATCCAGCACAGCAATTGTAATCAAGACCTGAGGTGTCGTCGTTAAATTTTTTTCAAAATAAAAATAAAAATGTGGTCATCTATCATGGAACAACCCCATTGAAGACGATAACAGTGGTGACCCAGACTTCCTTGCTGGCTGTGAAGGGGCCCCCATAACAGTTCAAGCTTCAGGGCTCCCAAGAATGTAGGTCCACCACTGTAAATATCTGGTTTGGTCTGGATTGGTCCATAACATTTAATACAGTACAGCTAAATTCACAGTGAAGGCTGCTTAATTTACACCAAGTCATCTAAAGGCTCGTCCACACTTACGCTTGTCCTGTACCTAGAAAGCATGGGTTCAAGCGGTTTTCCACTTGACCCACACTTTCTAGGCACGGGTCCAAGCAGTTTCCTCCTTCTCTTTTCCAGGGAAAACTCACTCTTTAGCTTTCAATTGGAGCAAATGCCAATTTGGAAAACCTGTATTGCCATTGAGCATGAAAGAGCAGTTTTCACCCAGGAGAAAGCAAGGGGACAAGAGGAAGCCCTCAGTTTTCTATGTTTGTTTTATTTATTGTACATGCCAATTTTTGTTATCTTTAGGTGTGATTCTTGTGTGCAATTTATGTTCATATGCATTTGCTTAGCTACAATCTGCAGCTTGGTTACCTTATCAATACATTTCAATTTGTACCAATGTATGCATATAGACCTCCTCCATGCAAGTGGAAATACAGGGCCAGGATTCTCATCCACATGGAGAAGCTCTATGTTCGTACATCAATTTGCTGCTGATAGAGCCCCTTCTCATGCCAGCTGCCTATATGGATGGCAAAGGGCATAATTGAAGCATGTGTCATCAGGAGTTGGGGGATGGGCTACTCCATGCAAGCCCTCAAGCAAGACCACTCCTCAAAAAGGAGAGCCACCAACCTGTTCCATGTCCCCTCACCACTGAAGGAATACATTGTTGTTGTTGTTGTTTAATCGTTTAGTCGTGTCCGACTCTTCGTGACCCCATGGACCAGAGCACGCCAGGCACTTCTGTCTTCCACTGCCTCCCACAGTTTGGTCAAACTCATGCTTCGAGAACACTATCTAACCATCTCGTCCTCTGTCGTCCCCTTCTCCTTGTGCCCTCCATCTTTCCCAACATCAGGGTCTTTTCCAGGGAGTCTTCTCTTCTCTTGAGGTGGCCAAAGTATTGGAGCCTCAGCTTCACAATCTGTCCTTCCAGTGAGCACTCAGGGCTGATTTCCTTAAGAATGGAGAGGATTGGTCTTCTTGCAGTCCATGGGACTCTCAAGAGTACATTACATTAGAATACATTACATTAGAATACATTAGAAGGAATACATTAGAGACTTATTATACAGACAATATACAGACAGACTTATTATACAGACAATACATGGCTTTTCAGTTTTCTCAAAAAACATTCTACCCCCTTTTAACTTTCTTAATTGTTCTCTCTTATTGTCTGTCTTATTTTCTCACTCGTTGTATTACTATTTGTCCTTGGGATTCACAGGTGGCTTCCCAAGAAACGTCTTTTCCACAGGCACAGTTGTGTCCTACTGTCTTCTTCCCAGCTCACACAGTGGTCAGTAGTGGTGGGCCTCTTCTTCAAGGCCTCATCTTGCTTGAAAAAGCTTTCTGCACGGCATGCCAGCTGTTATTGTTCTCCTGCTTGCCTTTAAAACAGACATTCACAAAAGTATCTCTAACCCTCTCCTGTGATTTGACAAAAATGTAGAGTGTTTGCTTATTTTTCCTAGGGTTTGATCCAGGAGGTACATAAGGTCACCACTTTGCTGAAGCTGATTTCCAAGCCTCGTGTTTAGTCTTGCTGTAGTTTCCAAATCCCCACTTTCAAGTGTATAATGATGCAAAAGAGATCCCATTCCTTTACATCTGATGCACTGCCTGACTCAACTCATTGATAGGTGCTGTATACCTTTATCTAAAGCTCTGTATAGAACTGCCTTCTTGCCTGCTCTCTGCCCACATCTGTTAGCCATTAATAAGGAACCCCATGCATTCTCATTTTGACCTATTTTCACACTGATTAGGTTCCCAGGACAGCAGAGAGGACTCTGGGGTTAAACACATAAAAATAAAAATTAGGATGGATGCAGTAAATAAACAGTTCTTCCTTAATCATTGGACAAACCTACACAGCATCTTAAAAAGTAGAGACATCACCTTGCCGACAAAGGTCCATATAGTAAAAGCTATGGTTTTCCCAGTAATGATATATGGAAGTGAGAGCTGCACCATAAAGAAGGCTGATCGCTGAAGAATTGATGCTTTTGAATTATGGTGCTGCAGGAGACTCTTGAGAGTCCCATGGACTGCAAGAAGATCAAACCTCTCCATTCTTAAGGAAATCAGCCCTGAGTGCTCACTGGAAGGACAGATCCTGAAGCTGAGGCTCCAATACTTTGGCCACCTCATGAGAAGAGAAGACTCCCTGGAAAAGACCTGATGTTGGGAAAGATGGAGGGCACAAGGAGAAGGGGACGGCAGAGGACAAGATGGTTGGATAGTGTTCTTGAAGCTACCAGCATGAGTCTGACCAAACTGCGGGAGGCAGTGGAAGACAGGAGTGCCTGGCGTGCTCTGGTCCATGGGGTCACGAAGAGTCGGACACGACTAAACGATTAAACAACAAATCATTGTATGTCTTACATACAACATAGAAGAAGGGATGAGGAGCTGGGGACTCAGAGTTGGATGCTGGAGAGGAGAGGAGGGACATAGAATGAGGAGGATATGGGGCAATCCTAACAGCTAATTTTAAAAAAATCTACATTAACATTGGGAACTTGCTGTAGACTTGCTACTCCTACTTATACACCGGACCATCCAGGCCCCAGGAACCAGTTGGGAACCTCCTGGTACAGCCCAACCTAATCTCATCCAAGATGATTCTGCAAGGTTGGCAAGGATGGTTGGAAGGACTGTGGCAGGTTGGAAGATTCCAGGCTCTGGATGTGCAATAATGTTGGGAATTTGGCTCTCCATCATCAGGCCTCCAGCTGGGACATCTTGGAGGTCCCAGGCCACAGAGAGGTTAGGCTGGCCTCAACCAGAGCCAGGGCTTTTTTGGCCGTGGCCCCGATCTGGTGGAATGCTCTGTCACAAGAGACTAGGGCCCTGCGGGACTTGACATCTTTCTGCAGGGCCTGCAAGACAGAGCTGTTCCACCAGGCCTTTGGCCAGGGCACAGCCTGACTCCCTTCTTTGGCAATCTTCACAGAACTCTAGCCCAATGGTTGCCATCAATTTGATTTGAATTAATTTTGTAATGAAATGATTTTAGAATGTTGTATTATTTTATTGTTGTTAGCCGCCCTGAGCCCGGCTTCGGCTGGGGAGGGCAGGATATAAATAAAAATTTATTATCATTATTATTAAGTTACACCGTCTCCGGAATTGCTGTCACAAAGGCAAGAACATGCAAGCTGTCTCCTTCCCATGTTCCCACTTTCCATTCTGCAAAAAAAGACATGCTCAGAAGCCACCTACACTAACCATGATGGCTACGTTCTGCCTCCATTGTTGGAGGTCATTGGCCTCTGAATATCAGTTACTGGAAACTGCAGGAGGGGAGAGTGCTGTTGTCTCGGGTCCGGCTTGTTGGGCACCTCCCATGAGCACCTGGTTGGGCACAGTGCCAGATTACCAAATAGACAGAGTGGGCACCAAACTTTGGGCCCTGTGCCTTTTAGGGGCCCTGCAACAATGGATCAAAATAATGTTGATTTGATCTTGTAAGAAAATGGCAATCAAGCTTTCTTAGTTCAATGTCATCCTACTAGAGCAAGCAGATAAGGGCGCCCCTGAGGATTCATCTGCCTAGGGGCCTCCACAGGGTTTAATCTGGCATTGTTAGGTGCTTTGAGAACACCATGATAGACTAGATGGGCCAACTGCCTGATGCAGAAGAACTATTCTTATGTTCTTTGAACAGCCCCCCTCCCAAATTGAGGGAACTTCTGTGGTCCAGAATGAGTGAATGCCCAGTGTAATCAGTTGGCTCCATTCACCATGTCAACAAGTATTAGCTATGATAGCTAAATAGACCCATAATCTTCAGAGGCAGTGTACCTTTGACTACATTTATTGAAGACACACAATGGAAGAGGACAGTTGGCTTAATGCCTGTCTTGTTGACTTGCCCATAGCATCGGGATGTCCACAGAACACTGAACTGCAAGATCCTGCAAGGCTGTTCTTGTGTTATGTTCTTCCTCTGTGAAAGGAAAAACAAAATTGTGTTTCATAAATGTCACTAGAAGACATCATTCCATTAGATGGGATGTTTCCAGAGTTGCATTCCTAGAGAAGTTTATCATACAATTTGAGGCAAATTGCTATTTCCAGTAGGATTTAGCATGTGTTTTTCATATTTATAAAGCAGATGCTAAGCATTCCATTCATTTACTTAAAAGCTAGTCTCATTTCTAGAAAACACAATACTCATTGCAGACTTATATTGTTTATGTTTTATTTTGTTAAATTGACGCAAAACTATATTGAAACACAACACATTTTTTCATATAAAACATTCCCCATCATTTTCCTAGTATATAGTAGTATATTTTTCTAGTATATAGTAGGATCAGGAGTTAAAGAGGCGTAGAATCAACAGTACAGAACCTTGATGTCTTCCAGAGAGCAAGGAATGTTAACGTGGTCAACTTTTCAGTCTGCATTTACAAAGCTAGTCTGGTTTCAAAAAAGAAGAACAAATCAACCAGGATATCTAATACGTTGAAAATAGTAGAATCACTTAAAAAAAACACCAGTCAATACAAAAACAATGCAAAGGTAGAGAAAGGGGCTGTAACTCAATGATAGAGAACATCTTTTGCATGCAGAAGATTCAAGATTCATTCCTCCCAACTTGAAATAGGGCTGTGAATGATATCTATCTGCAACCCTGGAGAGCAACAGCTGGTCAATGTAGACTTTATCAAACTAGAAGGGCCAATGGTCTGATTCACATACTCCCCAATATTTCTTCAATGAAAATAAAGGTAAAGGTAAAGGTACCCCTGCCCGTACGGGCCAGTCTTGCCAGACTCTAGGGTTGTGCGCTCATCTCACTCTATAGGCCGGGAGCCAGCGCTGTCCGCAGACACTTCCGGGTCACGGCACACGAAACGCCGTTTACCTTCCCGCTGGTAAGCAGTCCCTATTTATCTACTTGCACCCGGGGGTGCTAGGTTGGCAGGCGCTGGGACCGAACGATGGGAGCGCACTCCGCCGCGGGGATTCGAACCGCCGACCATGTGATCGGCAAGTCCTAGGCGCTGAGGTTTTACCCACAGCGCCACCCGCGTCTGAAAATAGGTGTGTCCTATTTAATAATAATTATTATTATACCCTGCCCAGATGGCTGGATTGCCCCAGCCACTCTGGGAGGCTTCCAGCATATAGAAAAATATAATAAAACATTGAACAGTAAAAAAAAAACTTCCCTATACAGGGAATACTTTAGATGTCTTCTAAATGCTGTATAGTTATTTATCTCATTGGCTTGGGGGTCGCATAACTCCATACCCTCCAAGTTTTTTCTAATGAAAATAGGGATGTCCTGTTTGTTTTTATTATTATTATTATTATTATTATTATTATTATTATTATTCCCCACCCATCTGACTGGGTTGCCCCAGCCACTGTGGGCGGCTTCCAACATGTATAAAACTTAATGAAACATAAAACATTTTTTTTAAAGTTCCTTTTACCGGGCAGCCTTCAGATGTCTTCCTTGGTTCAGGGGTCACATTAAAATCTGCCGTTTAAGAACATGTGGGTAACATACATGTCTTGGTTTAACCCTGCTAAATTGTACTTTTTAAAACCATGGTTCAAGCTAATGGAAACTATGGGACTAGAGGAAAACATTGCCAGTAATAATGTGGGAATCTTAAATTGCCTGCCTCAGCAGGTCTGCTCTGACTCAAGTAGGGTAAAATCATTAATGTTTACTTGGACTCCCTTCTTCTAAATTTCTGACAGATCTTTTCGGATTTATATCTTCAAGGTTTGTAGCAAACCCTTGGTAAGAGATTGTTTCAATTGAATTCCTGGTTGGTGCTTTATTTTGGGACAGTCATGATGCAAAAGGGAAGAAAATCATGTGAGCTGGTACAGAAAATGCTTTAAAGTGTCTCCTTTTCCTGAACTCCTTACCCTTCAATGCACCAGGGAGAGACTTTATTTGCATAGTATTAATAGTCTGGTGGCCAGCCAAGAAATGCAGAGAGGACTGTAATTCTGTCCTCGCGTTTCCCTTTGGTGTCATGATCTTGGCAAGCTCACAATGCTAGTAAACTACAGCGCTCTGCTTCAGACATGCGGATCACATGAGAAACAGGAAACAAGGATAAAGTTTCACCTTCACGTTTCCTGGGCTTGGAATTGAATACCCTTAAGAAATCTACAGCAGCGAAGCACGTTTTCAGGGAGATCGATACTTTTCAACTGGGCTGCACAACAGTGCATTAACAATCCTGTATCGAGCTATTTAAAAAAAAGGGAGGGGGGAAGAGGGATCATTCATAAGTGTATTGCCTGCACAGCACACGGTATTCTCCAAGGTGAAAAACACCTGAACCTTATTTGACAAACTGGTTGCTCAATGAGCCAGTAGCTAAGGGAGCTTTTGGGCTGCCTCTACGAAAGCAAGGAGATGTGTGGAACAAACGCTTACAGATGCAAAACACTGATGAGAGGAGATGCAGCGAGCAGGCAATGTTCCCAAAGAAAATATCGGATAAAGCAAGCCTAAGTCTGAAAACCGATCTTCTCTCAAAGCAAGCTATTTAGGAGAAGCAGTAGTAAAATTACTTAATTCTTTTGTGCCTCAGGGGGGAAATCAAAGCCTTTTGAGGAGTGATGGAGAGAGAGAGAAGCGAACCCAGGGATGTATTTATCAGGGAAAGAATTCTGTGGAAACAAACTTCCTGTACTTTAAATTTTTTTAAAAAAGAAAACCCAAAAACAGCTATTCTTGCTTGCCAGGAGTTGACAGGTGTACACCTTCTTATTTTTCTGGATGGCAGCCAGAAACCACAGCTTTAATATGCATCTAGTGAGAAAACAGCTGTCTCTCTGGCTTAGCATATAAGGAGACTAAAATATTGAGACAGTCTGCACTTTTATAGCAGTATAGCAAAATCTGCGTAGCTTTGCAGTCCCAACAGCAACATAGCTAAGGAAGTCAAGGGTTGTATTCTGAACCCATTTTGTACCCCCAAATGCTAAGGCAGCTAGGTATTTAAGGGACTTGGGGCACAAATTTGTACAAATTTGAAGGTGCTAATTTCTATGCACAGATGTCGCTGGGAAATTTAACTCGTGAGTGGGGTCTCACCATGACTGCACATTGTATCGTACCCAGTGCCATTTTTCTAGAAAATGAGGTGCCAGAACTCACAATGAACACCTCCCTTGTTGTCTTATAATGGCAATGGTGCCCACCTGAGAGGTGCCGGAACTGAGTTTCTTTGAGTTCTGGCTGGAAAAATGCCCAGGTTGTTCTCAGTCACCCTATATATGTTGTTGTTGTTAGTCGCTTAGTCGTGTCCGACTCTTCGTGACCCCATGGACCAGAGCATGCCAGGCACTCCTGTCTTCCGCTGCCTCCCACAATTTGGTCAAACTCATGCTGGTAGCTTCAAGAACACTATCCAACCATCTCATCCTCTGTCGTCCCCTTCTCCTTGTGCCCTCCATCTTTCCCAACATCAGGGTCTTTTCCAGGGAGTCTTCTCTTCTCATGAGGTGGCCAAAGTATTGGAGTCTCAGCTTCAGGATCTGTCCTTCCAGTGAGCACTCAGGGCTGATTTCCTTAAGGATGGATAGGTTTGACCTTCTTGCAGTCCATGGGACTCTCAAGAGTCTCCTCCAGCACCATAATTCAAAAGCATCAATTCTTTGGCGATCAGCCTTCTTTATGGTGCAGCTCTCACTTCCATACATCACTACTGGATGTATATATATATATAAGTGAAGTTAAAAAGTGGGATGGGACAGGAGATCTGGGGCTCTGCAGAAGACCCCCTAACAATACCCCGGTTGTATTTTGCTGTGTGTATAATGTATGCACACCACAAACAAATAGCTCGAGGAACAAATCACATGTGGATATTCCTTGGAAAAATCCATATTTCTTGCACCCTGATTGTATCCGTCAAGTGGTGTAAACAATTGGGGCAATGAACAAGGTCCTACGCTGATGTAATTACTATAGCTAAAATGAAGTATTAAAAATGTCATCACAGCAGATGTTCTTAAAATTGCTCTGGGGCAATTTAATCTTGAACATATTCAAGAACCGGTCCTTAGACCTCCTTCTAACCTTGCTCTCTCCCACAACTAAAACTGTAATATTACACCTGGGTTAATGAGTGACTAGAGGATTGTGGCAAGTGTTTCCATACCAAGTCTTTTAAAAAAATCAGTCTGATATAACCAACCCAATTCAAACTTGGCGGGGTGGGGCGGGAAATAGAAAATCTTCCAGGCCAACATCAGATAAACATGAGGTACTCATTTACAACCACACTTAACAAATGGAGCTCATAAATCGTTAAGTTTTCATAACGTTGAGAGATGTTTGCCATTAATAAATCCTTTGAACCCAAAATGTTTCCTCACTCTTCAATACCGTGTGTTTTTCTATGGTATGTGGCAAGGAGTTCATTCTAAAGCTCAATTCCCTTGAGGAGTTAAAAAAAAAAAAAAACCTCCTAGTGTACCAGATGTAATGGGCTGTAAGAAATATTCAGCTGGGTTGTATTAAATTTCTTCTTTGGACTGGAGTTTGCTACATTATTAAAAGCTCCTGATAACCAGCTGGCAGATTGTCATTGGATAAACTTGTATATACATGTCTCAGCTGCATATCTAGGCTCACATAGGCTGATAATTTGATATGTGCAAATAAAGCTGGGGGGGCTTAAAGAGTTTTTGTTTATGAGGGAAAACAATATTCATTCAGAAATTGTAATGGGATTTTGAACCAATGATATTCTCCCCAAAGAACTTTACTAGGCCTCGGAAACTTCAAAAGGTCTACGTAATGCAAGATAATTTACATCAAATGTCATGCATGTAACCTTCAGGCTGGGTACAATAATATGAAAGTGGCTCGCTCACAGGTGGGAAAGAATTACTCACAAAGCAAGGAAGGTGAATCCCAAAACCTTGCTCTCTTCTGAAAGAGAATGGCAGTTTTAAGGTTGATTTCTCTCACGAAATTTAATATACAGTGGAACCTTGGTTCCCGATTGACAAACAAATTGGCTCCCGAACACCGATAACCCAGAAATAAGTGTTCTGGTTTGCGAACGTTTTTCAGAAGCCGAACGTCCAAAGCGGTTGTCGGCTGTTGTTTCCGGGGCACCTGTGCCAATCAGAAGCCGCGCCTTGGTTTTCGACATTTTGGAAGTCGAACAGACTTCCGGAACGGATTACGTTCAAGAACCAAAGTACCACTGTAATAAAGTAACAGTAAAATGTATTGAGAAATGTTTCCATATGGTAACAATACATGCTACCATCTCCAGAAAAGCTCTATTTCTCTAGCAAAGGCTTGGTGCTAGCTTGAATCAGAATGAGACCAGTTACTCAGGCAAAAAAAAATTGGTTCCTTTTTCATGGGTGACATCCTATCATTTTCTCTCATGGTGACTCAAAACATTTCTTACACGCCTGCAGAGAGAGGCATTAGTAGCATCTGCTTCTTGTTTTGGGCACCTTTTCGGAAGACCTCACGGTGGCATTGCACGGTCTTAAAGGGAGACTAAAGTGTGGCAAGCACTCATCCAGGGCACCTATTGAGCCTAGCAATCAGGTTGCAATGATTGACCCATTCAATCTCATTGCAGAAAAACCTCCTTGTTTCTTTCTTTCATTACCTTCCCCCACTCCTTATCAGCTGCTCTGTCAAAAAACTAAAAAGATGCAATGCATATTAATGAATGAAGAGTCTAATCTGTTTTAGTGTCAGAAGGAATGACGTGTGTTGGATAACAGATGAATAGGGTGTATGTGTGAGGAAGGAAGGAAGGAAGGAAGGAAGGAAGGAAGGAAGGAAGGAAGGAAGAATAGTGAAAGGAAGAATGTTGGGTTTCTGTTTCTTTTGTTCAAGCCATAACAAACAGCTTTTAGGAGTTCCCAAGGAAGAATATGCAAAATGAATCACAACACAGAAATGTTCAAGCTCTAGCCTTCTTGGAAAGTTTTTTTTAAAATCTCTGTAACATATTCTTCACTTTCAAAATAATTTTCTTTTTTCAATGACCTTAGGATTTTTGTGTTTAAATTATGCTACCCATGTTACAGTAATTTCTAGTGTAGAACACTAATCCATAATAACAGGCAACTGTTCTGGAAACTGTAATTCTGCGTAGCCTTTTTTGAAAGAGACAAATAAGAATGGTCCTTTTCAATATGCTTCGAATAAGCAGGTAGATCTATTTCAAGATGTTGATTATAAACTTTAACTGGAGAGGTTTTGGTAGGGGCCAGAAATAACTGTTGTATGGAACTTTTATATCTGCATTTATGGCTTTGAAGCATTTGTTAGATGCCATTTATGGCTTTGAAGCATTTGTTAGAATATATATATGGCTTCTATCTTTATGGGAATATGCCGAGGTTTTACTGCTTTTTTGCCTGGGACCATCTGTTTTGAGTTCTAGAAGAAGAAAGGAAAGTTTTGTTTAATTCCCTCTCCCTTCCCAACTCACTCTGGACTGAGATAAGATGTTGTTGTTGTTGTTTCTTATCACTGTATAATGTTTTCCCTATTGGGAATGAGTAGATTCTCTAGGGGTCCATGTAAAAAGTCTAATTTTACCAGTGAAGAGATGGCATCTGTTGTTGTGGTCTACAGATCTGAGTTTCATTCTATCTGTGTATCATTCTCAGATGATTTCCGCACTTCACCATCAACTTATACCCCCCACCCCAAATAACACATTCAGAACATGGAAGCATGTACTGTATCATTTGAATATTTGAGCAATAGTATCTTCATACAAGGGGCGTGGGTGGCACTGTGGGTTAAACCACAGAGCTTAGGACTTGTTGATCAGAAGGTTGGCAGTTCGAATCCCCACAACAGGGTGAGCTCCCGTTGCTCGGTCCCTGCTCCTGCCAACCTAGCAGTTTGAAAGCATGTCACAGTGCAAGTAGATAAATAGGTACCATTCTGGCGGGAAGGTAAACGGTGTTTCCATGCGCTGCTCTGGTTCACCAGAAGCTGCTTAGTCATGCTGGCCACATGACCCGGAAGCTGTACACCTTGGCCAATAAAGTGAGATGAGCGCCGCAACCCCAGAGTCGGCCACAACTGGACCTAATGGTCAGGGGTCCCTTTACCTTTACTTTTACCTATCTTCATATAAATACTTCCTAGCATCTTCATTTAAAAAAAGGAAACAACCATTTTATGCATACTTTTGGCTTATCTGTCGCATGCGATCCAGGCAAGCATCTTTGCTCAAGGAAAAGAAATTTCAATACATGGTTGCCTAGAAGAAGCTATGTTTTCCCCAGATTGCGATCCAAGCAGCAGTTACTGGACCACTACTAGAATGTGGATGATCAAGTGTCAGTGACACGTTTTGGATCCTGCTCATGACTTCAGTGAGAAAAAGCATGCAACTCTCTTCCATTGCCTATGTCATGCTGTGGTCCTAACATTAGCCCTCAACCAGGAAAGAGGAAGCGTAACGCTCCAAGCTTTGGGATGTCTATGTATGTCAGAAGTAAATCCAATTGAGTTCAATAGGGCTTATTCTCAGGTAAGAGTCTATAGCATGGGTAGGCAAACTAAGGCCCAGGAGCCAGATCCTGCCCAATTGCCTTCTGAATCCGGCCTGTGGACGGTCCAGGAATCACCATGTTTTTACATGAGTAGAACGTGTCCTTTCATTTAAAATGCATCTCTGGGTTATTTGTGGGGCACAGGAATTCATTCATTATTTTTTTCAAAACATAGTCCAGCCCCCACAAGGTCTGAGGGAGAGTGGACTGGCCCCCTGCTGAAAAAGTTTGCTGACCCCTGGTCTATAGTACTGCAACCTTACACATTAACTAGAGCTGATGTAGGCTTGGACATAAAAGGAGTTGAGGCTTGTTGTTTTTTGCAAAATCTACAAAATAATAATGAAGTTTTGGAGTTATTTTTAAGGAAATTTGCCAAAATCTACACTTCCGACATGGGTTGCCATACATCCAGATTTTCCCAGACATTGAAGCGGTTTCTGCCCAGACACTGATTCCAACGAATCCCAGCTATGTCCGGGAATGGCCACCATAGCTGATGAGTCTCAAGCAAAGCATGGAGGAAGCTCACATGAGTTTCATAACCAGACTTTATACTGACACTTAAAACTTTTTTTTTACCTTTGATACTCAGAACTGGTTAAAAAACCAACTGCCCCCAAAGCTCACACTGCTGCTTTTTGCTTTATGTTATTTCATACTAAAAGGGAGATTCTGGGAGCGTGCTCCACATGCAGAGTTTGTGTATGTTCCTCATGAAGAGAACACACAAATTTGTTCTCTGGAAAAGAAACACAACCTGACAAAAAACAGAAATGCAAGGCACTAGGGCTCTATTCACTTGGGGACACACACACACACACACTTTTGCCATTGTGCAAATGACTAGACCCATTGGTTCTTTTCTCCCCACTTATACTGCCCTCTTATCGATCCAGTGCTCTGATTGGCTCTGTGATGCTACAAATAGCTTCTGGTTGGCTCAGTTCAGTGCTACTCTCATTACTTTAGGGCAGTGATGGCCAAACTTTGCCCTCCAGCTGCTTTAGGACTACAGTTCCCATCATCCCTGACCACTGGTCCTGTTAGCTAGGGATGATGGGAGTTGTAGTTCCAAAACAGCTGGAGGGCCAAGTTTGGCCATCAGTGCTTTAGGGTAAAGATCACGAGGTCAGTGATGTTAACCAATGCCAAGTGAAAATTCAAAGAATCATGCCACTCATGTATCTGCTAGGACCCACTGAGCTGAGTTGCTAAATTGCAAAAGTAGTATCTGGCCAGAATAAAATAGACAGCTAAAACAAATAATTCTAGCAGCTGATTGTAAAACTCACAAAAAAACACCCAGAACAATGGGGTGAAGAATTTTATTCAAAAAGGTCATTAATAAAAAATAACAGCCAATTCTCTTGTAACACAATTGAATTATATCTAAATAGATGCAGATGTTTGTCTGAAAATACATATTAAAATTCTATTAAATTAAATGCATTTATTTAAAACAGTTCAATAAAAAACAAATCCACACATGGGAACAATTGCCTGTAAAATCAAATGCCTTTCTAGACGGGAAAATGTTTACAGTTTGAGAAAAATAGCATCCGAAACAATTGAAACTCTGATTTGTCAAAACATGAAAAAGCCAAGAGCGGTTTGTGCTATATTCCCAAGGTTTGTATTGGTGCATTTCCAAAAGGCATAGTTATAAACCCCTTGGAATCAACATTCAGAATGGGGAAAAAACTGATAGGCTCTTAATTTTAATGGTATATTTGAGAGCTTCTGTAGTAAGCATTACTTTTAATGTCATAAAAGGGTGTTTAAAACAAGATTGCCCAATAAGCAGGTGTTCAAGAGGCCAATGCCATTTAAAGTTTATTGGTTCGTGGAATATGTCGTTCTAAAAGAAAGAGAACTTTATGGGAGATCGCAGATAAGATTTTCAGTCTCACAATACAAAGGCCAGCTACTGTTTGAATACCATTTTCATGTGGAATGCCTCTCCTACTTGCAAAAGGATAGAAATCCAGGAGTTTGTTGACTCCGATAATGTGGCGTTTCACAAATCCTCCCATCACTTGCTTATACTGTCCTTGATTTGGAAAGGCGTACATCTGCACTAGAACCACCATGTTCCTCTCCAAATCTCTCTTGGCAACCTTTAAACAATGCCCGGAACGTATGACTGGTTGGCATCCTATTCTAGCAAACATGATAACCACCTAAAAGCAATCAATAAGTCATTAAACCATTTTATGAAATTGATTAGCACTTTCTGCTTGTTAACACAAATATCAATAATATTAGAGTGGTGGAACCAAACTCTAATGATTTAGTGAAACTCTAATTTACCCTAGGAAGAGTGCCATGCTATCAGATTCTCAGTAGAGTATGTCATTAGAGAAGGCTGGAATAATAATAATAAATCCCTCTTGCTGCTTTATGTAATGGAGAAGGGAGAGGGATATCCAAAAGGTGATGTTCTTATTGTCTCTCTTGAAAACAAAGCAGCTTATTTTCACTCATTAGATAGCAATAAAATTAATATTTTGTATGACCTTAGCCTTTCTATTCAGGAAGGTCCGTATGCTTGCAATTAATTCAGTGTCTCGTTTGTACTCTTATTTTGTTCAGGTTTACAGATAGGGAACCAAAAACATCCTGGATGGATTAGAGACTCAACTGTTAATGAAATCCAAATAACCTCCTGCCACAAACATCCCAGATAAGGTCTCGCTTCATCTAAGATTTTATAAAATAATGTCGTACTGAATCTTGTCCTCAGGTTCCTGTGTACAACACTCTTATTGTTTAGCACTTTGGAACTATTGTTTCACTGCATTGTACAGGCCAGAACTAGGCAACGTGGGGCTCTCCCTCTTTTTGGACTACTCCTTCCATTATCCCTGACCATTGATTATGCTGGAGGGGAATGATGCATGCATTTTGGGTGGATGCAGATGTGAGGAACTTTGTGCTAGTTTTCCTGTCCTGTCCCCTAATGATCCTTTTCTTAGCTCACTGGAAGGACAGATCGTGATGCTGAGGCTCCAATACTTTGGCCACCTCATGAGAAGAGAAGACTCCCTGGAAAGGACTCTGATGTTGGGAAAGATTGAGGGCACAAGGAGAAGGGGATGACAGAGGACGAGATAGTTGGACAGTGTTCTCGAAGCAACCAGCATGAGTTTGACCAAACTGCGGGAGGAAGTGGAAGACAGGAGTGCCTGGCGTGCTCTGGTCCATGGGGTCACGAAGAGTCAGACACGACTAAACAATTAAACAACAATGATCCTTTCACACTGCAGTACCTGTTCTGTTATAGAACGGTGGCTTTTTTTGACCAATACACCACCATGTCGTGCCAAATTTCATTCACACCTGTGGATGTGGTGGATCACAACAAGGACCGTCATTGGACGACATCACTCCTTCTCCACTCTTTCCAGAGGTGTGTTTTTGTTTCCCCATGATTCCACTGTGAAAACGGAAGGAAAGAAGAGGACGGGCAAAAATAGGGAATCAAAATGACCACTTCAGAGTCTGCTGCTGAGTTGTTTGTAATTTGTTTTCCTGATACAATGTGATGTAAATGATGTCGAAGCTAACTGTTCAATGGTTTCTATTATATATATTCATCTGTGACGTGTGAGATGTAAAGAACATCATTGATGATAGTGTCAGCTTCATCCATTGCTTCTCTCTTCTCTCTGCACCCATCCTCCCTGCATCGCAATTTGTAAAGCTTGATGCCTTACCCATCACAAGGCCACAGTGAAGCCAATGAAGTATAGGTAGCTAGGGAGTACTCACTGTGTTAAGGCTTTAGAACCAGGTGGGGAGCCTGTGGTCCTTCAGATGGACCGCAACTTCCAAAATCCCCAGTAAGCATAGTTACAGGTAGGTCGCCGTGTTGGTCTGCCGTGTTGGTCTGCCGTAGCTGAAACAAAATAAACAAACAATTCCTTCCAGTAGCACCTTAGAGACCAACTAAGTTTGTTATTGGTATGAACTTTCGCACACGAAAGCTCATACCAATAACAAACTTAGTTGATCTCTAAAGTGCTACTGGAAGGATTTAGTTATTTTTTGGTCCCTGTGAGCATAGTCAGTGGTTAGGGATGATGGGAGGGCTACAGAATCCTAACCCTTGCTTTAGAATAATTTTTTTGTCTGGCTACTTGGGAGCCAAAATCTGTCACCTGGGAACTGCTGAAGATTCAGGTCTGGCAATTTCTTTTTTACACATAACCTTATCTAATCTCCCCTTGCAATGCCACAACATCTCCCAAAACTGTCACACACATCATGACACTCCTAACATATTGCATTTTTAAAAAGAGGACACGGGGAAGGAGATGATTGGGGCCTTCTAACCTCCCCGTGTAACATCACTACATGCAGCATTCCTCAGACATTTGAGTAACAGCAATCTTGGCTGGAGGATTTCATGCATATTTGCCATTCCACTGTTCTCTCTCATCTTGGTTCCATTCGTCATGTCAGCAGGGAGCAGAATTGACAAGATTGTGGCTTTCTCAACACATCAGTGAACTGCAATCTTGTCCTCTCCGGTCTCCTGCTGACTCAAACAATAAGAGCCAATAGAGAGAATGGTTTGGTGTGCTAAGGCCCAATCATAACAGATTCAAAGCTCTGGGACGCTTATAGGGGCACCTGTCCAAGCAGATGTCAGCTCAATATTGAAACAGCCCCCCACAGAGAAAGATTTTCTCACTGTCAGGAGGACATTAAAAGAGAACCCTTATTCTGTGAGCTTGTTTGTGCATGGAGGCAAGAGAAAAAGAGAAAGTTCTTTTATAACCCATTCTCCCTGTCCTTCTATCTTGTAGGAAAGGCTTGGTGGTCACAAGTAATGCTAGAGTAGGAAACCTGTTGAGTACTGAAAGCTGCATGGGGCAACTGCAAATGTAGCTTTGTCTCCCTGCTAACCAGAAGAACAAATGGAACGCAGCTTCAGGGACATTTCTTCCTTCCACACAGCCTGTGCCTTTCCTGGAATAAAGTCTCCCATGCCGTGCTACCTAAAATTGGACTCACCTGGCTTTTTCTTCAACCAGGATCTGGGACTGCAGTAGGTTCAAAATCTTGGCCAATGGGAAAACCAGCTTAGGACTGCCCAATTGCTGGCTTGATTCACAGTTTTCGAAGACGCAAGTAGGGACCAAAAGAAGAGGTTGCTCACTCCTGAGTATGGCTGTTGATTTCTTCCATGAAAATTCATCAGCGTTTATTTAGTGTGTAGTTATATCATGCAATATTGACAAATATACATATTGCGAACAATTCCCCTTAACATAATGCATTTTGTATGTTTCTTTCCACTACTATTTTCATTTTTATGCACACTTTCCATATGAATTTTTGTGAACAACGGTTGGCGGGGGTGGGCATTGCAAAATTCAGATAGGTGAATAATTCAACTTATATTTGCAAAATTCAGCAAATGCAAATTTCAAAGATTTGGCTTTAAATGGATACGGAACTGAATTTCTCCTCCATCCCTAGCCACCACTTTTTTCACAACAGGAATGCTGATGATGTTGTTGACAGGCATCCATTTGCCAACCCTCTTCATGTCATAAATAAATAAACTCTTCCTAGAGCAGGCATGGCCAAACTTGCCCCTCCAGATGCTTTTGGGACTACAATTCCCATAATCCCTGACCACTGGGTCCTGTTAGCTAGGGATGATGAGAGTTGTAGTCCCAAAACATCTGTAAGGGCCAAGTTTGGCCATGCCTGTCCTAGAGAGAAATCCAGCAAATAACCTAAGCAGGGGAAAGGGTGGGTTGCATCACTATGCCCAGCTAAGGGTTAACGTTTTCTTTTCAAAAAGCCCCATTATTATGACCAACAAAAATGCCACAAAACAGCAGGCAAGCTTTTGAATCTACCAGAGTTCTTTATTAGGCTGGACATTAAACCGAGGTCAGGAGGCAGAAGGGGATAATGCTGATTTGGTCATAATATTTGTATATGTAAAAAAAAATTATTTAGCAGAGCTCTGAAGCATCTGCTTTGCAGCCAGAAGGTCTTCAGTTACATCCTTGGTATCCCAGGTCCATCTGCTTAAAACCCTGGAGAGCCATTGCAAATCAATGTGGCCAATACTGAGCTAGCTGGACTGATGGTCCGATTCAATATGAGACGGCTTACTACTTTCCTCTGTTCTGAGAGGCTATTTGGTTTGTTATGAATTCAGAATTTACTACTACACTACTGCCTGCGGGTTGAAAACTGTACTTGCCCCCTACTCCAGCTTTTAAAGGAAATTCTCGTTTCATCGTCTTTGTAGGAAAAGCCAATTTACTGCTGGAAATATGTGATGAAACACACATCCACGAACAAGAGATTTGGCTTGTCTGTGTTACATGGAAGCAGAGGTTGTGGGTGGGTGGGGGAAGAGACACTTTAGAATTGAAGCAGTCAGGGAGGCACTTAAATCCACAGAGCAAAGCCCTTGCGTTTTCTCTCAGGAGGCTGACATCTATCTTTCCATGTGAGGCTTTGATGTTATTCATATGCTAACAATATGCCATTTCCTCCAAGTGCTCAATACGCTGGAATAAAAGACAATTTGCTGACATTGTGCTGAACACTTCCTGTCCAGAATACTGATCAACAATTGACATTCAGTTTTCCAAAACTAATCTGCCCTAAATAACCCGCAACATAACCTTTCAGATTCCAGTTAAAATAATTTATCATTTTGCAGAATAAAATGATGAAACAGACTATAACTGTATTTTCACTCTGCTTCTAAAATGCAGTTCCAGTGCCCCAGGGACTCCTTTCATCTTATGTAAGTGCTGGCATATGATGTGATTGTTAACATAGCTGGCCACCAGATGAAGTGAATTATCTAAACTGCCAAGGTTTTTACTTTTATTCCAATTTAAACATCAATTTAACACAGAAACTGAAGGGTATTATGAAAGCCCTAATACGAACCATTTTACACATGAAAAAGAACTCTGGGTTATTTATTTATTTTAAACCACTAAAACAAACAAATATGTAATTTATTGAACCTGGTGAAGAGCTAGAAAATAAACAGAGCAGAAGGGTGGATCAGTGCACTCTTGCCTTTATATTAAAATTGAGATGTGCTATCTGTTTGTAAATTAAGATTACAGGATATCACAGGCACATTTGAAACCCTAGACTTGGTGAACACAGACTGGTTTTTAAAAATAAATAAATAGAGTCACTTTCATGTGTTTCAGTTGTTCATCTGTACCAGAAACAATAAATATTGCCCGATTCCTTTCTTTTATAAACATTTTGCCTTTGGGGAATGCCTTGCTAAATTGTTTCTGTGAATTGTAAGAGCTGGCCATTCTTCAGGGTTCAGCCCCAACCTCAGTCTCTGAGTTAGCAGGTAGAAGCAGGTTGTCTCACCTAGTCAGTAAGGACCTTGAAAAAGCTCTTGATGCCTTAAGTGTCTTGAGGATACCTACTGTAATGTGGTTTATGTGAGGCTGCTCTTTGAGACTCTTCAAGTGCTGCAACAATGCTGATACTTTGGTTTGTTGATATCCATCGGTTTTTAGATTTATAATATTTAGGTTTAGAATCAAGGTCCAGATTAAAAGCCTAGGGAGTTGCTTCCTTTCTGCTAAACATTCTGGCTCAGAAGATCTGGGACCTCAGTTTGTGTGTCCAGGCAATTACACCTCAGATTTAATTCAAACTCAGACAACTCAAAATACAAAAGATGGAACATCATGAAAACTGGATTGCCTTGTCTAATGAAGGCCACAGTTCTCTACAAGTCCCCAAAACAGTTTTACCTTCCAATCTATATGCATAACTAAAAGCTAAGCTGTATTCCCCTTTCTCTTGTACAGTTGCTGCTAAATGTCTGATTCATCCGACTTTGGGGGTGACTACGAAGCTGAGAGCACTGCATGTGGAAGGTTTGAACTAGTCTGTCGCACACACAACTGGTTCCTCAAAACCAGGGGCCGGCAACGTTTTTTAAGGCCGGACCGGTCCACTCCCCGGCAGACCTCTCGGTGGGCCGGAGCGTGCATGCCTGAGCGCCTGTGCATGTACTCAAACTATTTGAGGGCCCCTGCATACACGCTATTTCCAGCACACTTCTGGGACAGAGGAGCACCCATGCGCATGCGCACATGCTATTTCTGGTGCTCTTCTGACCCGGAAGTCTGTCCCCGCGGCAAGAAAAAAATGGCGTCGCGGGGGGGGAAGCACAGAATCCCCACACTGATCCACAGAACTGCCATGGGCCGGTTCCAGGAAGTTCATGGGCCAGAACTGGCCCATGGACCTTAGGTTGCCGACCTCTGCTCAAAACCGTTTCTTTTCTCTGCAGATTAGGATTCAAATGCCCTCCAGCAGGTCCTCTCTTTGGTCTCCCCAGTGGTAGGAAAGACTGCATGGCAGAGTTGCACCTGCCATTTATGTTTCCATAATTCCCTAGAGCGACACCTCTTCGCCTATTTTGGTTTTAATATTTTCAAGTGCAGGTTTTTATTGTATTGAGTTTGTATTGGATTTTTATTGTATTGAATTCTGAAGCAATGCTCTATATAAATAAATGGGAGGCATTGTAGGAAATTTAAATGCTGGAAGGCTGCTGGACCCTGCTACTCAATGTAAGGTAGAAGGGCAGGTGCTGGTGCTGAACCCTGGATGGATGCTGAGGTCCTGGCAGCTGCCTGAGGATGCCAGGTGCTAACTTCACTCCTTAACAATCCCAGCTACAGGAATAAATGGAGACTGGTGCCCATGGGGACTGGTAGGGGAAAAGGCAGGGAGGCCAACACTAGGGGGAGCCAGAGCAAATGGCTGGCTGTGCTACAGCCAATGATAGGATGCCTGTGGCGGGGATTAAACCTGGGAACTTGTTTGTGTGTGTTAGCTGTGAGCAACAGCCCTAAATTCCAGAGGCACAGCCATTCTAGCCTTTTAACAAAAATCAACAAGGGGTCCTGTCCCATCTTAAAGACCGTCAGCAATGTCTAGGCAACACTATGACCATGTACATACACAATAGACAATATTTATAGAATTCTTTCAAACCATAACAAGTATGAAATGACATCTTTAGTCTCAAAGTCTCTGAAAGTCTTTAAATGAAGCGAGGTACCAGACTTTGTACCATGAAAGACAAGCTGTGAATTCAGCAAATATTATGTCCAACACTGAACAGTGATTCCGGATATTGACTACTGTTTCGTAGAATCCTTCGTCAGCGTGGTGAGAGGATATAGAATTGCTTCATAGAATCATGGAATCATAGAGTTGGAAGAGACCACAAGGGCCATCGAGTCCAACCCCCTGCCAAGCAGGAAACACCATCAGAGCACTCCTGACATATGGTTGTCAATAGAATCATAAACAGAAAAAAAATTTTTACAGACGATGACCTGCATGCACACATCACTTTACAAAAATTATAAACTATAATACAAAACAGTAATGAAAAAGAGTACATACCCCATCTTATTTCGAATGAATGTATGTAAATGAAAATATCAAATGCTGTGGAAGAGTGCTCATGTAAAAGAGTACGTACTTGCAGGGGGGCACAAGTGTCCTGGCTGTTTAAGTCCAATAAAGAGGCTGAGTAAAAAGGTGGTTTTGAACTGAATCACATGGGCAAAAGTGCCACACTGAATAGCTTTATTAGGAGGCTACATTTTGGTCACTGTTACCAGCCAGCCATTTCAGAGACAGCCAAGGGCAGGCATAATTACTTGATAGGATGTTTGAGGTTACAAGTCCCAGGAAGAGAACACAACTGACAAACTTGGCATTCATCAAGCCAGGGGGAAGCCTCAAGCAGGGATATATGGAGGAGATGATGGGAAAGGGAACCAAGCCAGCAAATTGCTCAAAAGAGTAATTAAGTTTGGAAACAAGGAGCCTTTATGGATGGCGTGAAAGAAGAAAACAGCGCAAGAATATCGTGTTGGTGGCATATGGGAGCAAATACCAGAACAGAAGCAAAACTACAGTCAAATCACTTAAACAGGAGTTCGACAAACAGGAGGGAATTAATATATGTAGTTACGAGGCTTCATTAAAATATATATACAGTATATATAGCTGGACATAAAATGAAAAACAAAAATAAATGGATAAATGGCAATTAACACTCTTTCAAACAGGTGAACTATAAGTTCTCAGGGCATACCTTGGCTGATCATATAATGACCTCAGTAACAGCTCCCCTATGCATGGTTCGGCAAATTAATTTGATTTACTGACAAGTAAACAAGATCAAAGCAGACAAGATGTAGAAGATCCTGGATTTAAAACTTAAAAGTAGCCACAGGAGAGTATAATTTGGATTAAGGGAAACACTGGGAAAGATGTTGTTCCACTTTTTGCCCAGGCCCCCATCTAGATGATATGACCATGTTTCGTGTATCTTGGGAGTTCCATTTAGAAACCTGTATTCAGTAAGTGATGGATGTTCAACAGCGATTGGGCCTGTCTGACCTCAATTGGAAACGAGTTCCACAGAATTGGGCCCACAATTCTGACCACACACTTCCTTGTGTATAAAGGTAAAGGTAAAGGTACCCCTGCCCGTATGGGCCAGTCGTGTCCGACTCTAGGGTTGTGCACCCATCTCACTTAAGAGGCCGGGGGCCAGCACTGTCCGGAGACACTTCCGGGTCACGTGGCCAGCGTGACAAAGCTGCTCTGGCGAGCCTGCACCAGCGCAGCACACGGAAACGCCGTTTATCTTCCCGCTAGAAAGCGGTACCTATTTATCTACTTGCACTTAGGGGTGCTTTCGAACTGCTAGGTGGGCAGGAGCTGGGACCGAAAGATGGGAGCTCACCTCACCGTGGGGATTCGAACCGCCCACCATGCGATCGGCAAGCCCTAGGCACTGAGGTTTTACCCACAGCGCCACCCGCGTCAACTAGAAAGGAGTTCCACAGAATTGGGCCCACACACTTCCTTGTGGATATGAGCCATTAATCCATTCCAAACCATGGAAGGCCACAAACAGTGACTCCCGCAAATACCTTGGTGACTGAGCAGGAATCTAAGGGATCAGGTGGTCCCTGAGGGATCCTGGACCCAAGTACATAAGGAACTTGAAAGTTAATGCAAGAATCTTGATCAGTTTGCATGTGTCCCATTGCTTGCATTATGAAGGAAAACTGTTCAATGTGTGTGCCTTGCCTTGTAGTAAACTGATATTTGTGACGTTCCATTTGCATTCAAATGAAGTTTATTTATTGAATTTTATATTTAAAATTCCCTATTGTAAAGTCAGAGATCAGATATTCAAAAACAAAATACTTAGGGTCACGCCGAGCTTCCCCCGAAGCATTTACATTTGAATTAGGCAAGGAAATGTGACCCTTGTCTGATCCAAATAAAAATGTTTTGGAGAAACTCCTGACCTTTCAAAATCGAACAAAATTAGAAATCAGTGACATCAACCATCTGAGCAAGAAACTATTGTTTCACTTCCATTAATGTCAGGCTTCAGCATTAATAATGTCAAAACGTGTACTGTTACCAATATACTGATTAAAAACATGAATTATACATCTGATAACTATGTAGAATTCTGGAATAGTCACCTAGGGAGACAATATTCACATTCTAATTCAATCCAGATAATACTTTTCAAGGGAGACAGACAGGACCATATGGCATATAAACAGATATGAAGGAACCACATATTCTCCAATCTACTTATAATTGATCCAAATGAAGACTCACATGTTGATGTAAGGACAAGGACGCTAACTAGACTCCTGTAGCCTTCCTGCAGTGGGGAACCTTTTGTATCTGTGGAATATCCCCACCTGACAAGGATTTGCAGTGGAGGACTATTTGGCATGGGGAAACCAAACAGGTAATGTGCATAGGGTAAAGACATCGCCATCCCCTCTGTAGAGCAACGTGCAAATACTACTTGAAACACGGGGGAGGAAACAATCTTACTGCGTTTTAAGCTGTTCATTTGTACGTAGCCTAAATCATGGGTAGGCAAACTAAGGCCCGGGGGCCGGATCCAGCCCAATTATCTTCTAAATCCAGCCCGTGGACAGTCCAGGAATCAGCATGTTTTTACATGAGTATAATGTGTCCTTTTATTTAAAATGCCCCCCACAAGGCCTGAGGGACAGTGGACCGGCCCCCTGCTGAAAAAGTTTGCTGACCCCTGGCCTAAATAAACATATAACACTGGTCCTGAAAGACCTTCATTTGCTCCAAGTACATTTCTGAGCACAATTCAAAGTGTTGTTGCTGACCTTTAAAGCCCTAAATGGCCTTGGCCCAGTATACCTGAAGGAGCATCTCCGCCCCCATCATTCAGCCAGGACACTGAGGTACAGCTCCGAACCACATTCTGGTGGTTCCCTCACTGCAAGAAGTGAGGTTACAGGGAACCAGGCAGAGGGCCTTCTCGGTAGTGGCACCCTCTGACTTTCAGAAGACATCTGAAGGTAGTGCTTTTAATGTTTGATGTTTTATTGTGTTTTTACTACCCTGTCCGAAACTACCCAGAGTAGCTGGGGAGGCCCGACAAGATCGGTGGGGTATAAGTATTATTATTATTATTATTATTATTAGTCTAAAGGTATATTTATATTACACATTTATGTTTGTTATATACCAGATTAATTGTTATATATCTCTCTCCCCCACCCCTTTGCCGCACACACACACACACACACACACACACATGTGGAGTGTTATTAATGGGAATGCAGAGAATTCTCTGTTAGAGATTTCTTGTTCTCTTGTAAAACTAATGTTTCCAGGCTCCCTGGGGAGAGGAAATACTATTAAGGCAGGTTATATCTGTGGTAAAGATATGCCCTTATCTGAAATATCCTGTTGTGGTTTGAGGAATGTATTTTTAAATTAGGCCACTAAAACCTTGCCTTTGCCAGGTTTTAGTGGCCTCTTTTAAATCTAAATCCTCCAACCCACCACAAGATACTTAAGATACAGTCATATCTTCGCCACAGATTTAAACTGCCTAAATAGTATTTTCTCTCTCCAGGGACCTTGGCATATTTATTGTCTACAGGCAATTTGTAGCTACTCTCTGCCAAGAGTTGGGGAGAGAGGGGGGAATATTGTGGATGTCTTTAAAACTAATGAGAACTTTTCAATAAAAGTTAATTTTAAGAAATATACCACTACAGCAGAATGTGCACACATGTTAAATCACTTTATAGTACCTATCCAAATAGTAAGTTTACTGCTTTGGAAGCAGTAGTGCCAACTAACAATAATTAAGGGTTTGTTTTTAACTAGGTTCAATGCCATGCTATACCTGCACATGCATAAGAGGGTATAAAATTGAGCTTTGCGGATATACTGATGAAAAAGTTGTTATCCACGTATGTTGCCTCCAGGCTGTCAATATTTTGCAGGAGGAATTCAAGTACATAGCAGACATTTAGAGCACAACTTAAGTGCTCTATCGACCTAGTGTGAAGCAATCTTGAGTACCGTACTTTCCCATCTATAAGATGCCCCCATGTACAAGACGCCCCCCTGTTTTGGGGGCCTCCATTTAGAAAATGGAGTGGGATTGAGCTTTGGGGGGGTTATTTGGGGGAAATGCCGAAAATCACTCACCTGCCAGAACGCAGCACAAAACCGCTCGCATTTCAGAAACCACCTATCAGCTGGCTGTTCGCCACCATTAGTCCTCCCGATTGCCGCTGCGGCAGCCAATAGACAGCTGCCCTTGTCGCAGCAAGCGGGAGCGTGATTGACGGCCACTGGCGGCGATCGGGCAGCTGATAGTTGGTTTCTGAAACACGAAGCGCTGTGTGCTGCGTTCTGGCGGGTGAGCGATTTTCGGCCCCCAACCATCAAGTGGCCAATCACCACTACTTGGGCTCATGCCAAAAAACCATTCTCCCATCCCTTCGTCTTATACACTGAAAAATACGGTATTTCTTACTAATGCTTTTTTGTGCAAGTTTTGACAATTCCTAATTATTAGAGGAGGCAATGATCCAGGAGGTAGCCATCTTCGTGTATATGCTAGAAGCAGTGGGAGCTAATCCACTAAGGGGAATGGGGTGCAGCCCCACCAGGCAGTCTGCCTTACCAGTCCAGGGTGTGGTGCTGCCTGTCAGTTTCCTCATCCATAGTCTGTGGACTCATCTACATTGGTCAACTTATGCCGTTATGAATGCATTAGAACAATGAGATACCAGATGGTTCTGTAGAACTGAAATCTGAAGTCAATGAGAATTTGCATTGTAAGCTCTTATAACTTTCCCCCACCATAGAGTTTCATGGTGTTTTTTTATAGCTGTATAGATTCAGCCTCTGTGTTGCCCTTGTAGAACTCAGCAGGAAGGAAGATGGGGACAAAACCAGAATCAGTTGGCTCTGCCTGTCGTTGATTCTAACCAGTGCCATTTTTCTTGAAAAAGAGATCCCAGAACACACCATGAATGCTTTCCTTGTTCTCTTATAATGACAGTGATGACCACCTGAGAGGTGTTGGAATTGAGTTCCGGTGAGTTCCAAATGAAAAAAAAAAGCCCTGGCTATAAGTCCACCTGCTGTTGATCTCTCTGCCTTCCACCATAAAGGAAAAGGGACCCCTGACCGGACAACTCTGGGGTTGCAGCGCTCATCTCGCTGGCCGAGGGAGCGAGTGTTTGTCCGCAGACAGCTTCCAGGTCATGTGGCCAGCATGACTAAGCTGCTTCTGGAGAACCAGAGCAGTGCACGGAAACGCTGTTTACCTTCCTGCCAGAGCGGTACTTATTTATCTACTTGCACTTTGATGTGCTTTCAAACTGCTAGGTTGGCAGGAGCAGGGACCGAGCAACAGGAGCTCACCCCGTTGCGGGGATTCGAACCGCCGACCTTCTGATCGGCAAGCCCTAGACTCTGTGGTTTAGACCACAGCGCCACCCACGTCCCGCCTTCCACCATACCAGTCTCAATAAGAAACAGCCACCACTGGCTACAAGGCACTGGGTCCAACACATTGTGAACAAAATAGCTTTCCATATATACTGTGAATACAAAGGTACTTCAAAGAGATTATACAAACCATATCCTCTGACAGTCAAGAGGCCTTCACAAAGGAATATGTATGTACTTCCTTGGAGACAAAAGAAATCAAAGGAAATGACTTCATTTCTAATTCTTACCAAATGCTTAACACAACTGTTCAATGTTAAAAAATGAAAAGACTCACCAGTATCAAGGGCGGAGAAGTTTCTTGCATTTAATAAAAATAATAATAAAATGCTCTCTGTAGTTACAAGATGATCAATTAAGCCTGCATGCAAAACAAGGATAGGAAATTAAACTTTGTAGCATATTTACTGAGCTGACAATTCAATGGGAAAAATCCATATTAAATACTTTAAATGTGAAAGCACTTAACAGATTTAGTTTTTAAGAACTGCATGAATACTCGACATTGTAAACTTTTTTTCTTTGTAAAATCATGGGTGCAGCATAGCAGCTAGAATACAAAGAACAAAGAATGAGCTGACAGCAAGCTGTATGCCCGCTGATGTATACTGCTGTCTTAGCAGTTACCCAAAACAAACCTCACTGATCAAGCAGAACACTGGATTTCACAAGTGTGCCAGCGGCATGTATGTTCTCTAGACTCTAATAGGGAAATGTGCATATTGAGTACTCCCCTCAGCAAAAGAAATTCAGCTCCCCCTTGCTGGTGGCCCAAGGCACTCTGTGGTCTCATAGTAGCAGTACCTGCCTATTGTCCATTTTGAGCACACCATCATGTAGCGTTTAAATCATACTGTAAATCAAAACAAGGAAATGCAGGCCTTTCTTTTGAAGCTGAAAGAAGTGATCTGCGCAGTATAACGGCATACAGGCAAGCTTCCATAATTAATAATTTTTGAAAGTCTAAAGGGGAAATCTGCTTTCTCCCTGCACGGTTTCCTTGATGGAATAGTTCAACAGCTGATGGCTTCAGCTTATGCTTCCCCGCAAACAGTAATGTACAACAACAGGCGGGTAGTGAAATGCACATTGGCATGGTCATTATGTGTCTGCAGTGGGAAAACTGCCTGCAGTAAACCTCTGATTTAAGTACTGCTGTCACCCTTGGCTTCTTTTGGGCCCCCAGGACTCATGTACTCTTGCAGGAAACAAAATCAGATCTTATAGACAGATGAGGCTCCATGAATTGATTATCCATGAGCAATTCCCAAAAGAGGAACTCTTTTACACATTTCTCATTTAAAAAACGACAACAACCAACCAACCAACAGCCCAGTGCTTATCAAAAAGCCCTCTTCTCTCCTACGTACATAATCCATTCAAAAGAATATATGCACACAAAAGCTGAAGGGAAGGGAAATAGAACATAGAATTCACTCCTTCTTTCTCCCCTATGCATCTCATATATTTACATATGACTAACTATCTGAAAAACATAATTACCAATCCATATACACACACTGACAAGGTATTGAGTCAAAATGACTACCAGGTTTGGTGGCAGCTGTCACAGACTGACAGTGTGAGTCACAGATCATAATTCAGGTTGTGCAACTGTTTTGGCCTTGGCCCAATGTGACTGCAAATAGCAATGGGAGGATCCTTACAAGATCACTTCTCAAATAACAGCCTTATTTGAAACTCTGTGACCCCTTTAGGCATACCGTAGTTGTTGTTGTTTTTAATTAAAAGAAATCAACAAATTACCAAAAGACACCCCCCCCAAAAAAACCAACAACAACATTGGAATAATCAGACTCTCCTCTTTTATTTCTTCTTGGAAGTAACTGGACCTTACCTCTAAGTCAAGGCAGAGTGCAGTAGAGTCACAGGTCACAATAAGGCTTGCTATATGGCATGGAAATTCCTGACATGTCCTGGTTTTGGGGTGTAAAAATGGCAAAAGGGGAAAAATTTGCCAAATCAGCAAAATGTCTGTGGAAACCCGGATGTATGGCAACACAATAGGAAAAGCAGTGGAAACTCATAATTTTGAGGTTTTCCTGAAAAAAGCTCAACTTTGCGGGTGTCGGGAATTTTACATGGAGTAAGTCCATGTAACCAGTGTTATTTTTTTCTAGGGGTATCCCCCTAAACATTTTGTGAATCTAAGTTTGGCCTCATTGAGGGGCAGTATTTCAATATGAGTAGGAAAATGAGAATACCCCTAAACATTTTTATTTATTTTTTAGGGGGAAAAGCACTGCATGTAACTTAACGGGACTTATTCTGAGTAAGCTAGGACTTCAGTGTGGATGATCTTAAGATGCAATCCTGTACACACTTACTTGGAAGAAGATACCATTGAACTAAAAAAAAATACTTCTGAGTAAACATGCGTTAGGTTGCACTTTTAATGTATTTCTGGTTGCTTCTATAAACATTTTTCTCCACACCACACATGATGTTAGAAGTATCTTTCTACTCAGTTAGGGACATTATGTGATTACTGGGGGACAGGAAGCAGAGGTGTGACATTTTAAAGTTAGACGTATCTCGTAGAAGCATTTTAAGTTGCAGGAAATGCACAAAGGTGCTTTTGGCGCCATGTGTGAAAATGACCTATATTTGTGTGCTCATGCTTTGGGGTTCACCTTCTACCAACATATATTGCCATTAGGAACATAGTTGTCTGCCTTATGCCAAGTCAGACCATTGTTCTATCTAGCTCAGCATTATCTAAAACAAATTCTCTACCACAGAGCTACAGCCCTTCCCATTAAGGCTTAGAATTCCCCTGTAACATAACATAGGATAAAGAGCTTAGAATTCCCCTGTAACATAACATAGGATAAAGGTAAAGGGACCCCTGACCATTAGGTCCAGTCGTGACCGACTCTGGGGTTGCGGCACTCATCTCGCTTTATTGGCCGAGGGAGCCGGTGTACAGCTTCCAGGTCATGTGGCCAGCATGACTAAGCCGCATCTGGCGAACCAGAGCAGCGCACGGAAACGCCGTTTACCTTCCTGCTGGAGCGGTACCTATTTATCTACTTGTACTTTGACGTGCTTTCAAACTGCTAGGTTGGCAGGAGCAGGGACCAGGAGCAGGGAGCTCACCCCATTGCAGGGATTCGAACCACCAACCTTCTGATTGGCAAGTCCTAGGCTCTGTGGTTTAACCCACAGTGCCACCCGCATGCCTTAACATAGGATAGTGGGATACTAATATAGATTGTGTTTGAAGTACAATTGCCCTCAAAGTTATTGCCCTGTTTCCCCAGACAGGGAATCATTTGCAACACCTTGGCTTCTTGAAAGAAAATCAGGATATATATATATTTTTAAATTTTTCACCGTGCTGCACTCTCATCTATTTATTAAACTTGCATTTTTTGGTCTTCTGGTTCCTTGAAAATTTAAGCAGACATACTAATGTTAAGTGGTGTAAAAATCTGCGAGAGCCCTTGTTTCCATTAAGATGTGTGGTTGTTGTTTTTTCCCAGACATCTGGAAAGGTTAACACAAACGTGGCATAGGGCATCATTTGGGACCTTCCAGAAACAACGAGAACTGAAACCTGACATTGTTCTAGCAGGTGCAACAATGCTTGATAAGTTACTAAAACCAGTAAAAAAGGGGGGGGGGACATTCAGAAGAATAATTGCATCTTGGTTCTAAAAGGTTTCAGCTGAGCTAAAATGAACATAGCTGAGATTTACTGGCTCAAATAGAAAAATAAACCTATTAAACATTAATGGTATTTCACTTTGTATTACAGCATGTCAAAGTTAACCTCCACCAACTGCTCTTTTGTGTGACCTGACTGTAAAATATTCAAGGGATTTCCTTTCCCTGCAAGGCTTTAAACTTGTCCCATTCTCCTCATGTTTTTAGCCTCAGCTGCACTTGTAAAGGAGTAGTAACATAATGTGTTTTTGGAGAAGAGTTGGCTAACACCATACTTCTGCAGCTAGGCAGCGGTACCCACCTCAAGCAGTTGAACATTGTCATTTCTTTATTTATTATGGTTTGCGTTTGATTTTCTATCAGAGAGATGCTGGTGAGATTTTCCTGCTTCAGGTGTCAAAATAACTTGGCCAACCTTTGCTACTGTGCACCTTAATCTAGGAGAGGGAAGTGCTATTTGCTGGCCTGGCCCACCTCAGAAGCAAAAGAGATCCGTCCTGCCATTGGTGAGGATCCAACTCTTGTTTAAATATATGGGGAAACCTGCTATTTGTCACAGAGTGAGCCAGTCAGTAAATCACACAGTTGAAAGTTGGTATTAACTCTTTACAGTCGTTCCTCGAGTTACAGACGCTTCAGGTTAGAGACTCCGCTAACCCAGAAATAGTACCTCAGGTTAAGAACTTTGCTTCAGGATGAGAACAGAAATTATGTGGCAGCGGCGCGGCAGCAGCGGGAGGCCCTATTAGCTAAAGTGGTAACTCAGGTTAAGAACAGTTTCAGGTTAAGAATGGACCTCCAGAATGAATTAAGTTCTTAACCCAAGGTACCACTGTATTAGCAAAAACACAATCTTCACAGATTGTGAGTGCCAGGCCTAATGAGCACAGCAGCTCATTCCCTGTAGGTCTTACTCCATGAAACCAAAGGTCTTCTCCTCCCCACAGCCACCTATGTCTCCTCCTATCCAGGGCTTTTCCCAAGCAATTGGAGACTGCATCTGTGTGCAGCCTGTCGCTGCTCCACCCCTTTCATGCCTCTTCTGGTTCTGGGAGCTAGGAGAGAGGGGGTTCAATCTTTGGCATGACTCCAGGGAGGGCTAAAAAAAAAGTTCTATCTGAAACCTTGGAGTCCCTCTGCCAAATGGTGTAGGCAATTTGCAATGATCCGTCTAGCTACTATATAGAGTACGTAGTCAGGGGTAGTCAACACGATGGTCTCCAGATGTTGGAGGCTCCAGTTCCCATAAGCCCCAGCCAGCATGCCTAATGGCCAAGTATGAGTTGTGGTCTACAATATGTGGAGGGCACCACATTGGTTGTCCCTGAACTAGAAGGTTTGACTCTGGCTTGTCCACAGTTGGCTTGTCCCATGCCTAGAAAGCACAGCTCCACACTTTCTAGGTACAGGTATAAGCGGTTTTACATTTGCCCTTCCACTTTCCCCCAGAAACCCACTCTTCAGTGATAAATTGGAACAAACAGCAATCCCATGGGAAACCAGTGAGCCAAATGGAAGTGTGGATGAGTCCTCAAAATAAGGCAGTTTCCTACCCATCTTTGTGGCATATCTTGTGCCAAGGAAATTTGGCTGTTGGTTGAGATGGTGCATAGTCCTTGCCTGTTCCTTTCCCCTACCTCACACTGAAATAGGCTGCACTGCACAGACATTGGAATCTCTGGCAACTCTGATGCCACAGCTCTCATTTTTCAGTTCACTGTTGCAATTTTTCTAATGTCCAGCCAATAAAACAGTATTTGTAAAAACAATGGGGAGGGGGACTGTGAACACCACACTTTCACATCAGGGGGCTTCACATCTCTCTTCCAAGCAAAACAGTAGAAGTAAATTTTGAACACTATCCAAATATCTTATCCAAGCCCAATCAGATTAGTGTTTAGCAAAGAATCCCTGCAAGAATTTTACAAACTATAAGCATTTCAAAACAGAACAAGAGCCAGCATGACATGGTGTCGATCCAGACCAAGCTTAGAGTTAATATTTTGCTTTGTGGTCCAGATTGTAGCTTTTTTCAGATGTGGTCTAGACTGCATGATCTCAAAAAAATGCAGGCACTCAGAAACAGTCAAATATTCCCTGGCTACATTGACTTTGGCATTCTGCTATACTGAGCCGTATTTCTCCAAAATGATCACAGTGAGCCTCTCATTGTTAAGTGAACTGCTCAAGCCTCTCCACACATATAATCAAGACTTCATGGCTGCCATGATGACCATGTGACTTTCCCAACATGTCATCAGCCCAACGCATGTGGCAGGTAGCATTCTGGACTTGGTTTCTTGGCTGGGCAAGAAGAGGGTGATCTGAGAGTAGGGGTTATTGACATCAATTCTTTATCATTTCCTGCTAAGATTTAGGCCCTAAGTGTTATGTACTGAAGTTCTCACCCTGAGCCAGCAGGGGGATACTGTAGGTAGTTTTCACTCAGGTCCACATATGCAAATAAGGGATTGAAAGTGACGTTCAGTGATTGGATAGTTACAGAAAGTTGCTACTGTTGCGTTGTACTGGAGCTCTATATAAGCAGGCTGGCTGAACCCTTCAGTTCAGTTCTGTTCTGGCCTAAACAAGAGCTGTTTGAAGAATCGCTGTGTCGTCTGATATGTTCACCCACAACTTAACACTAAGCACCTTTCCCCCTCTGCAGAGGTAGGAGACCTATAAGGATGTCCATGCTCAGATGAATCCAATTGGTTCCAAGGTGGCCCAGTGGGGAGGGGTTCCCGCTGATGACTGGCACTCCTGTCAAAGCCATGGCCAACTTGTGGAACTTCCAATTGGCTCAGGCTGTTGACACAATCACCCCTGAGCCCAGTTCCCAGGATAATGAAAAGTGTTTTGTGTGTTGTGCATGTGAGAAACAATTTGTTTGAGGGAAGGATTCGTGTATAAGTATGTGGTTGGACAAGAGGACCCTTGGGATCCCTTCCAACTCAATTCTCAATTCCTTGGTGACTGCTTGGCAGGGGTACCCTGTCCCGTTTTGCTGCCTGAGGTGAAACAGGAAGGCGTCACACATGCCATCACCAACTCTGCCCCACTGCTGAAGCCTCATTTACCAGGGTCGTGCGGAGGTGGCTCCTGGAGGGATCTGGTTGAACTCTTGCACAAGCTCCACGAGATCTCACTGGAACTGGAAAGGGGGAAATGTTCCGACTATAATGGATTGGCAGAATAAGTTACAAGAATATGCGGGAATGGCACAATTGACCAACAGCCTAAGGGGCAGTTCAAGACAAGAATTTGCACAAAAATGGGATAAATACTAGAGATATGTACAAAAATATACCAATGATTTTTCGTCTATGGCAACATTTGAATGAACTTGGATAAAGAAATATAGGACAAATAAGATTAACAGTACAAATTGTTGTAAGCATGTATTAGAAAATATATAAAGAATAGATTAATAATGGTAGGTACATTCACTATTAGAATAAAAGCATACAATGGGAATTGACAGGAAGTCCAAAGTTTTTATGATATTTTTTGTTAATAACTTTTGTTAATAATCTTTGTTAATAACGGCATAAAAAGTAGCATAAACACAGCTGAAGCTTAAGGTTTATAACTATGTAAGAAAAGACAAGTATATGGGGGGGTGCGTGTATATGATTGAAATCTCAATTTACTCTACAATATGTACTATATATATATATATATATATGCAATGTAATGTAAGACTATTAATAAAGCTTGTTACATTTAAAAAAAAGGAAATGGCTGCTGCTACTTATCCAGAAGAAGCAGTAGGGGTGGGTAGAGTCCCCATGGGAGCGCGGCCCCATGGAATTCCACCACCTGAGGCTGCTGCCTCAGTCTGCCTCATGGACAGACAGGGCCTCCTGCTTGGTGTAGATTTTGAGTTCAGTCCACTATGCACTGCTAATTTTATTGGGATACTCTCTCTCCAGCGTTTCCTATCTCGTACCCTTCAACATTCCTCATATGAAAATAGGGACACTGCTCCAACTGACCCTCCTTGACACCCCATTTTCCCCCTCCTGCCACAGAGCATTTCCTGTCAGAAAAAGGGCGAGTGCCACTACCACCCCACCGACGTGACACAGCATACACACCCTCCACCATTCTGAGAAATCCCCTTAATCTCGATTGTATTTTATTCTTTGGTAGATTTACAAAACAGAAAAACGCACGCCAATAAATAAATTTCAGGAAGGGGCAAGATTAGGCGCAGATATACAAAGCATTTAAAAAAGAGAGACTTCTCTCACTCCCCCTATTTTCCCTCCCAGGATGACCCTGTCCTCTGCATGCCCCTCAGAGTTGGTGCATCACTTGAGGCTGGGCCCCTACTCCTCCTCACCTGTTCTCCGACAGCCACTACAAGCTACTCAGGTGAGAAGGCCGGTAGCAGCAGCCATGGAGAAGCAGCAGGATGGTCCCTCACCTCTGCCGCCCAGGACCAGCGCTTGCTCATCCTCCTCCCCGAGGTCAGTGGTGGCAGCAGTGGCAAGGGAAATAAGGACATTCCAGGATCAAATCAGAAGCCAAGATGGCTTTTGTAACTATTCCTGGAGAATCGGGACATTTGGTGGGTATGCTATCTGTGAAACACATAAACACTGTCTAGAATTAATTCCTTAACCATGCGCTACATATCCTGTGTAGGACTGACTTAACAGGATTGATCGGCACTGTCCCTCATTTCTAAATGAAGACCCAACTGAGAGAAAGGTATGAGGGGTCCTCCTGTTTTGCCCAGCAGCTGTGCACATCCTCTCTCTTGAAACTGATGAGAAGCTATTCATCACGTGTGGAAGTGTTACGAACATTGCTCCCTCAGAACTTGTGATCTTCGAATTAGCATTATGAAAATGTTTATTTAAAAAGTGGGACGAGAGAATAGTATACATACATGCAATATTAGGATTGATTAATACGGGTATCGCATGCTTCTAAATTGTGTAACTAAATACCACAATGTCAAACACTCTTATTTTGCTTCAGTTGTTTTTTTGGGGGTTTTTTAATGGGAGGTTGAGAAAGTGTTAGCATTCAAGCAGAAGAATATGCACAATGTTTTATTCAGCCCTCCAAAATCTTTCCGTTCCAAATTGTCCAAACTTTAAGCACATTTTAAGCTCAGCAACAACAGCCTAAATCACACACTTACTCGTCTTCTTTCTACGAGGCTCTGTTACCATGGAAACAAATTCTTCACAAGCACCAATCAAATGAGCTGCTTGAAAACAAAAGATTAATGCATACCTAATTATACCTCTGCCAAATTAGAGGAGGAAACTGTAGAAAACATGAGAGGAAGAATCAGAATGGAACTGTAACTTGGCTAAGGAAGATTCATAAACAATATATGAAATCAACTGGAATTACAGAAGGATAAGCATTAAGGGGGGAGGAGGGGGAGTCAAACATAAAATGTAAAAGGGAGGAATTTATTTTTACAGCTGTGGCAAAGAGAGTTGTAAAAATAAAATTGTCTGGAAATGACTTGTCAGCCTCTAAGAAAGCAAGACACCAACTGGTTCAGATCATTTCTTCTAATTCTGGGCAAGCCAGTCCCTTAATCTCTATATCTTGGCTTCGCCATTTGTAAAATGATTATACTTCCATTCTTGAAAGAGAACACTTGAGTGGTACATTAAGATTTGTGAGGTGCTTTGTGACTAACTGTGTGTGGAGGCGAAGGGCTGTCAGTCTTTGAGGAGCTGGCAACCTGATGGACAAGTTGAGGCGAAGCTTAATGCAAGACCGTAAGAGATCTTTAAAAAAAAAAAAAAATCCACAACATCTTGCCTGTCTGATTACAAGACTGTTGATATTCTGCAAGAGAACCAGGGATTGCACTCAAGAAGGAGAGGTGGTCAGGATTCCCTGCTCCTGAAGTTTTGAGCCATAGCTTCATGCAAACAATAGGCATCATTTTCACTCTGCTGTTTACTAGCATTTGAAACACTTGAGGTTACGGCGGCTATTACTCATGCAGATAAAAATTCAGAGCTAGAATCCATTAACACACAGATACATCTCAGTGAAAGGCTGAAGTGGAAAAAATGTGATAAAAATACAAACATTTATATCCTGCTCTAAGGTAAGAAAAGTATGAAAAGGACCCCTGAACGGTTAAGTCCAGTCAAAGGCAACTATGGGGTTGCGGCTAAACCGCTACTGGTGCAATGGGACACCATCACAGAAGCCAGAGCACACAGAAACGCTGTTTACCTTCCCGCCACAGCAGTACCTATTTATCTACTTTCACTGGTGTGCTTTTGAACTGCTAGGTTGGCAGAAGCTGGGACAGAGCAACGGGAGCTCACCTCATTGTGAGGAATTGAACTGCCAACCTTCCGATCAGCAAGCCAAGTGGTTCAGACCACAGCACCACCTACTCCCTGCTCAAAGAAGTTGGGTTGGTACATATTGTTGATTTAAAGCAGAGTCTCGTGCCCAGCGGAAGGATGAGGAGTACGTGCTGCATACTCTATATTGCTTTATTTACAGTTCAAAGCTGGTATATTACAGAAAGACATCTTGCCTCTGCCGGAGCAGAAAAGCATCCTCTCTCCTCAACAGCTCGGAGAGAATCACAAAGTGAAAAAACAGGAAACCAGTGTACGTCACATCCAGCCTCCCTTTCCCGTGAGAAACTCCAACAGTACAGACTGTGGAATGTAAACACCTGTCTCGTGACAAGCCCTTTCGCTGCACAGTGAAGGAAAGCAGAAACCAACATCCTCCCCCTTTCTGTGAACATCACTGGGCAGCGTGTTCGTACAATATCAGTACAAACCCAACTTCTGCACATAGGTACAGTGTTGATCCCTTGATACAATCTTGGACAATACATCAGCAGGAATTTCATTACCTGGCATATAGGACACCGTCACGAGTCCCTTCTGAATACATTCCCTAGCATGCTGCAACTTTAATTGCAAGTGCTTTGTGCTTTGCTTACAACCTTCAGACTTCAGCAAAGCCAAACATGCTTTGTTGTCCTGGTAAACCTGGATTGGACATTTGACAGGAATTTTCATATCTTTGCACAATTGTATTAACCATTCACAATCCTTAAGTGAATACGATAGTGCATTCAGTTCGGCTTCACAAGTACTTAAGCTAACTGTTGTTTGCTTCTTGCATGACCAATCAAACAGACTCTGATTGTACATGTAGCAAACTCCAGACGTACTTTTCCTGTCTGTAGTGTCACTTCCAAAACTTGCATCTGCAAATATCTCAAGACCACCAGACTTCTGATTGTTAAATCTCAGTCTGTAATGCATAGTGCCTTTCAAATACCGCGCTATGCGTTTCAGAGCTTTCCAATCCTTGACACTAGGATTGTTGACTTGTCTGCTTAGCAAATTACAGCTAACAGCAATGTCTGGTCTTGAACATCTGGCAATGAAGTTTAGCTTGCCTAGCACACTTCTGTACAGTGTAGTGTCAGAAAATGCTTCTTCAGTGTCATCTACCTGATAACCTGTTGTCATCGGTGTGTCTACAGGGTTAGCATCCATCAGATTTAGTTTGCTTAACACATCAGCAATTTTCCGTGACTGGTGTACTAGAATGTTACCATCTTGACCTCTCTCTATTTCCAGAGATAGGTAGTTGTTTACCTCACCAAGATCTTTCATGTCAAAGTGCTCTTTCAGTTGAGCTAGGGCGTTATTGTACATTGCGACATCTTTCCAAAAGAATAATAAATCATCAACATAAAACAAACAGTACAGTTTCTTTTGCCCCTCCTCTTTGACAAATACACATGGATCAGCTTTTCCTTGCTGAAAACCTAGAGAAAACAATACTTCAGTGAGTTTTGTGTGCCAACACCGTGCACTTTGTTTGAGACCATAAAGGGATTTCTTCAGAGCACAAACAAATCCCTGTTTTACCTGTACGCCATCAGGTGGAAGCATATAAAGTGATTCATCTAGAGATCCGTACAGAAAAGCTGTGTTAATATCATGGTGACTAATGTGCAGATTTCCCTCTGCAGCTAGCTTGAGCATAAGCCTAATGCTTTCATATCTCACTGTGGGTGAATAGGTCTCGTGATAGTCTTCACCTGGTACCTGTGCAAAACCTCTGGCTACCAATCTGGCTTTGTGTCTGACTATCTTGCCATTTTGATCTGTCTTCGCTTTGAAGACCCATTTGCTTCCAAGCAGTTTCATTCCTGGAACTACTGGAACTAGCTCCCATGTTTTGTTCCTTTCTAAGGAATCAAGCTCAGCCTTCATGGCATTTAACCATGGCTCAGCTTCCTTTGAATCCAAACCCTGGATTTCTTGGAAACTTGAAGGTTCAAATACCTTCTTGGAGCTTTTAACAGCTGTTACTGCTATCGTAGCAAACTCATCAGCAAATCTCTTTGGAGGTCTGCCTTTTGTGGCTCTCTGTGACCTACGAATTAGCCTTAAGTCTTCAACACTCTCCTCTTCCTTCTTAGGAGAAAAACGACCTACTGTGAACAATGGTTCCTCCAATTCTTGATCAGAGCTTTCAGAGGGTCGCATAGAGGCTTTCGCACTCTTGAAATCCTCTGAATCACCCGATTCAGTTTCAGATTCAGACTCAGAACCTTCATCAGTGGGTGTGGGTTGTTGTGGTTGCTTTTGACTATCCTCAGTCTCATCACCGTCATCAGGATAACATTGGAAAATTCCCACATTCTCCCCCCACTTTGCATTGTACTCAACACTTCTCGTGAGCTTAATTGTCTTAGAGTCAGTCATCATTATTCTGTAAGACCCTTTCTGATAACCTAGAAAGATACCATGCAATCCACGCTTGTCTAACTTGGAGTTTTGTGGTGAGCGAACCCACATGTCAGAACCAAAAATCTTCATGTGTTTGATGTATGGCTTCTTGCCAAACATCTTCTCATAGGGGGTACAACCAATCGCTGAAGATAACCTGCGATTGTAACTGTAAACAAAACACGAGAGAGATTCGGCCCAATAACTCTCTGGAAGATTGGCATCATGCAGCAAGGTTTTTAACCCTTGAAGCAATGTCTGATTTGCCCTTTCCGCAAGTCCATTCTGCCATGGCGAGCGAGGACTAGACAAATCGTGTTGAATTCCTTTCTCAGTCAGAAAAGCTTCAAACTGCTGAGAAGTGAATTCTCCCCCGCGATCACTGAAAAGAGTCTTTATCTTCTTACCATGCACATTTTCCAACCAAGCACAGAATTCCTTGAACCTAGGAAAAGCCTCCGATTTCTGCTTGAGATTGTACACAAAAATATATCTAGAAAATGCATCAATGAGAACCATGAAGTATCTATTTCCACCCAAAGAGGGCGCTAGTGGTCCAACTAAATCAGCATGAACAACCTGGTATGGTTCTGTAGCTTGCCTACTAGACACCTTACCTTTCGCAGCCATTTTCACCTTGTTTGCTGCGCATGCTTTGCACTTCATGTGGTACCTGCAGGGTTTAATAGTCATACCTTCAACCAAGGCAGGCATTTTAGATACTGCCTCAAAATGCAAATGACCAAATTTTCTATGAAAATCGTGAATACATTCTGCATGCAAACTTTTGTTAGAACCTGCAATGCAACAAGTGTCATCCTTCACAACATCATCATAATACAAAACAAACAAACGATCAACATATTCAGCATGCAATACATAATCATTTTTCTTTGTGATGATGCACTTCCTGTTCTTGAAGGAAACGTCAATGTTCCGCTCATTCAGCTGTCCAACGCTGAGCAGATTATGTTTGGCGTCTGGCACGTAAAGCACATTCTGTATCGATAAGTCCAAACTGTGAAGAACAACAGTTCCGTAGCCTTTACTGGGAATAGTGTGGTCATCCGCCTGGTGAATCGCACCTTCCTGCGGTGTAAAAGACACAAACAGTCTCTTATCGTTGCACATGTGGTGGGTTGCCGCTGAATCAACAACGAAGAAAGATCTAGACGTCTTCTGGACCTCTGCAACCTTTGGAGTGAAGCGTGAAACCATAGCCTTGTGCTGCGTTGTCCTAGACACCGGACCTTTGCCTTTGCCTCGGCCTTTTCCGCGCGATGAGCTATCGCTGCGCTGTTCTGTCTTGGCCCTGGGATATCTGCATTCCCTCTTCATATGGCCTAGACGTCCACACGAGTAGCATTTCACTGCCTTCAAAGCTTTGGCGCCATCTGGTGGTTCCACTGCACTATGGGATGACGTCTGTGAAGACTCCCCCTTGCCCATGCAGCTAGCACCCCGGCGATCTGCTTCATTTAAAATCACGGCAGTAACAAAGTCCACTGTCAGCTGAGCAGTTGGTTGCACAGCAATCTGGGTTGCAACAGACTCCCAACCTGAACCCAAAGATTGTAGTATCATGAAAGAATACACAGCCTCTGGAAAGTTGAGTCCTCTCTGTTGCAGCTCATGTCTCAGATTTTGCATCTCCATCAGATGTAAACGCACATCTCCACCTTCAGCAAGAGCCATATTATGCAGCTTGTTAAAGTAAAACATAGTGGACCCAGCTTCTGTCCTTAAGTGAGCTTCTCTCAAAGCGTCCCAAATTTCTCTGGCTGAGGTCTTATCACGCAATAGACAGAGCTCTTCTGGGGATACTATCAATGTAAGAGTTCCCCTTGCTTTGGAATCCTTAGCTTCCCATGCATCTGTAACTGGAACTGGGGGGGTTTCTGTAATCACCTCAAACAAACCCTCTTTCCGCAGAATTGCCTCTGCATACAGAACCCAGTCCGCGTAATTTTTCTTGCTGAGCTTAGGAATCCCACAAGCATCCTGAAGGGCCATCATGACTCTGGCATTAGCCTTCAGCGTCATATATGCTGCTTTAAATCTTGCTGCGTCACTGCTGCAGCTGCTTTATTCCAAAAGCGCACTTAAAAGTTACTTTCGATTTCCCCAGCATAGTAACTTGTGCCTGGGAGCCTTTTGCCTATTCCCGGCAAAAACGGCTTTGAAAGTTCAAAGTCCAGCCATAAAGCCATTAACTAGAAGCTGGCAGGCTGCCCGGAGCAGTAGCACATACCTCATCAATCACTTTTACGCGCAGAGCAGATTCCGTTCCGATCTGTCCCTCTGCATTCCGATCCTTTGCCGGCACTCCGATTCGACTTCTGGGCCCATAACCACGTGTTGATTTAAAGCAGAGTCTCGTGCCCAGCGGAAGGATGAGGAGTACGTGCTGCATACTCTATATTGCTTTATTTACAGTTCAAAGCTGGTATATTACAGAAAGACATCTTGCCTCTGCCGGAGCAGAAAAGCATCCTCTCTCCTCAACAGCTCGGAGAGAATCACAAAGTGAAAAAACAGGAAACCAGTGTACGTCACATCCAGCCTCCCTTTCCCGTGAGAAACTCCAACAGTACAGACTGTGGAATGTAAACACCTGTCTCGTGACAAGCCCTTTCGCTGCACAGTGAAGGAAAGCAGAAACCAACACATATCGGGTTGTCACATTTTAGCCCCATAATAACTGTAAAAGAGAGGCTAGGATAGAGAAAGTGAGTAGTCTAAGGTCACCCATGTGAACTGGTATTTAACCCCAACTCTCTTCATCCAAGTCCACCACACCATCCAGTATGGTTCACAGTAGTAATCGCAGGGGAACAGTCTGGATTCTATTATAACTGGCCCTCTAACACACTGGCACTTGTTAATTGGCAAGAATCTACAAAATCAGCAGCAATGCTTTGGTTGTTGTTGTTTAGTCGTGTCCGACTCTTCACAGCTAAATAATTTTTTTACTGTAAAAGAAAACCCAAAGGCCTAACAATCTATGTTTGTCATCAGGAAAAAAATAAAAACCCACATCAAGGCAGTATTTTTATTCGGCCCAGTGCTTTTTTTCTGGGGGGACACAGGGGTACGCATACTCCCTAAACATTTTGGGACTCTAAAGGGAGAAGAAACTAAAAATAAAATAAAAATTAGTTTCTTCTCTAGCACGGCAAATCATCATTTCTGTTGCTACCCCTGATGCCCATTTACTGTATTTATTTTTCCCGATTTGAGCTATAAAACAGTGATTTTCTTCAGTGAAAATGAAGAAAACCCCCAAACATTTTTTTTAGAAAGAAAGCACTGATTAACCCTAACCAAAGAAACACCCAGAAAGCTTCTGAGTTCTCCAGAATTCTTCATCAGAGGTTAAACAAAGCAGGTGGGAGGATAAAAACTGACTGACGTTGCACCCATTGAGTCTCCACAAAGTCACAGTCTTAAAATGCAATGTGGGAGGAATTAGCAGGTGACTGTATTAGGCTCCTCTAGGTTCTGTGCAGGTTTCAGACTGAACCCAGGGTGTGTACCCCTAGATCAGGGACACTGTAATTTACTGCAATTCATGCCAGTAAACCTCGGCAAACAGTACTGCCATGCGCTATCTAAGAGAGTTTGTGTACTGGTCCAGTAAACGCTTCCGCTGCGCCACCAGCAACAGCTCTCTTTGCAGAGTATTAATTAAGTCCAGTGCAGAGATTCTTGTTGCAGTACAAGCTTCAGAGTCTCAGCAGCAAAGAAATAACGACACAGGGAAGCCTGTCTTTCCAAAGACAGGTTTATTGCAGAAAGATAACAGAAATACCTCCGGAGCTTTCAGACATTTTTGCTTCACGCCCCACAGGCAGAGAAAACAAACACTCTTTATATACTGAGCAACTTAACAACTTAACGAGCTTGACTACTTAAAGTCACATGACATTGCTAACTTGCCAGCGTCTTAGGTTTCACACCCTAACACCCCCTCTCGCTGGCAATACAAAAAACAAAATTACTTCAGACCCATTTCTTCACAAAAGTTTTCATGCCGCTGAAACCCAAGTGGTTTTGTAAAACCATCAGCTTGATTTTCATGACTGGGACAGTAATTTAATTTAACAATTCCTGCTTTTACCGTTTGACAAACATTTTGAAAGCGGATATCCAAATGTTTTGTACGACCTTTAAACTGCCCATTTTGTGCTAACTTAAGACACGGTTGATTATCACCCCATACAGTGATTGGAGTGATGGCCTTTTCATACATCTCTTGTGCCAAGCATTTGTAAAATTCTAGATCTCTACATAACTCAGATAAGGCACAGAACTCAGCTTCTGTTGACGACAAAGCAATTAGGTTCTGTTTCTTGGATCTCCACCCAATCAGAGAGTTACCAAATTTTATTACACAGCCAGACACTGATTTTCTATCCTTTAAATTTGCCCAATCACTATCTGCCCAACAAGTAATCTGTGCTTGTCCTTCCGAAAACAATTCAAGGCAAAAATCTTTGGTGTATTGTAAATATCTTAACACTCTTTGAATTCCTTTCCATGCATTTACACTAGGTTTCGAAGCTTCTCTGCTGAGTAAGTTAACAGCGTAAGCAATATCTGGTCTACTCCATTGCGAAAGATGAAGTAAGCTTCCCAGTGCTGACTGAAAGATTTCAGCACGCTTGAATTCAGCACTATCCTTGAACTCATTGTCTTTTACAAAACCCATTTCCATTGGTGTTCTAACACCTGCACACTCCGTCATGTTAAACTTTTTCAACATTTGCAATATCTTGCCTTTTTGATTCAGTAGAAAACTGCCATTTTTGGTCCTATCTATCTGAACACCAAGATAGACCTTCACATCACCAAGATTCTTAACTTTGAAGTGTTTATTTAACTCTTTGGCTAGTTTTTTTACTTGTTCTTGTGTCTTTGAAGTATAAATCAGGTCATCTACATAAACAAGCAAAGATTCTTGAGCATCTCCTGAACTTCTGAAATATAAGCAATTGTCAGCCTTGCTCCTGCTAAAACCAATGCCTACCAAAACGTCATTCAAACATTCATTCCAATTATGAGCAGATTGCTTGAGTCCATAAATAGATTTATGTAGTTTCCATACCTGATTTGATTTACCAACTTTCAATCCTGGCGGTAGCTCCATATAGAGCTCTTCAGCCAAGTCTGAATGAAGATAAGCTGTAGAGACATCAAATTGATTCACTTTGAACCCTTTCTGAGCAGCAACTGCTAATAGTGCCCGTAGGGTTTCACTCCTTGAAGTGGGTGCATAGACTTCGGAATAATGTAACCCCTTTCTTTGCGTAAAACCTCGAGCTACAAGCCTTGCTTTGTACTCTGGTTTCCCCATCGCTGTTGTCTTTATCCTGTACACCCACCTACAACTTACTGCTTTGGTACCTTCTGGCAGTTTGGTGATGGAAAACACACCCAGTTCTTTCATAGAATTCAACTCCTTTTGCATGGCCTCACGCCACCTACTGGCCTCCTCCTGGGGTAATTGTTCAACCTCCTCAAAACTTTCAGGTTCGCAATTTGCCAAACCAGCCCAAACACTAATAGCTTGGTACCTTTCAGGAGGTTTACCTTTGTTGGTACGCTTAGAACGCCTTAACAGTTCCTGCGATGTTCCTTCAGTTTCCCCCTCTGACCCAGAATCACTAGTCGTCACCTGTTTGTCACTAGTAGTTGTAGAACTTTCTGATTCTGACTTTACACGTCTCTCTTGCTGTACAGGTGAACTTTTAGAACTAGAAGATTCTGACTTTACAGACTTGGGTGAACTAGGCGATTTCTCACCCTTATCCTCAGACTCAAATTCCTCAGTCTGTTCTGGAACTAATACCTGCCCTGGGGCCTGAGTTTCATGGCTGTTCACCACATCAAATAGTATGTCAGGATTTCCATGAATTTTATTCCAACCATCCTGTTCACAAAATTCTGCACTTCTGCTGATTGTGATTTTCGTTTGATTGCCTTCTACATTCACAAATCTCCAACCTTTTGTGTTTGCTTGATAACCACAGAAAAACATTTCTTTAGACCTAGGATCGCCTTTCCTACGTTGTGCCCTAGGCACCAGCACATAAGCACGACATCCAAAAACTCTTAGATGATCAATTTTTGGTTTTTTCCCAAATAGCATGAAGTAAGGAGTGTTGCCTACTGTGCTATTGTACACTCTGTTAAAAGTATAATTCGCATACAGTGCAGCCTCAGCCCAAAAACGCTGTGGAAGTCCAGAATCAAACAGCAAAGCAGCAATGGCTTCCTGTAATGTTCGAAATTTTCTTTCAGCAACTGCATTCTCCTGTGGTGAATAGGGATTGGTAAGTCTATGAACTATACCTTTCCTTTTTAACCACGTCTCCAGCGTGTGGTTCACATATTCCCCACCACGATCTGATTGTATTTTACGTACCCTGGTGTCAAATTTACATTCGACTTCTTCAATCCAATCCATCAGGATGGAAGCTGCTTGTGATTTTTCTTTCAGAAAGAAAACCCAACTAGCCCTTGAAAAATCATCCACCAAAATTTGCATAAATCTCGCACCTCCAAGCGATTTGACTGGCATAGGGCCACACACGTCTGTGTGCACAAGTTCAAAGGGTTTCTTGCTTACTCTATCAGATCTAGGATAGTTACATGTCTTAACCTTAGCATGTTTACAAGCACAACAATCCAGAAAATTTGGACAGGGTTTAATGTTACACTCCTCAGCTAAATCTGGCATCTTGCTTACATACTTAAAGCATATATGAGCTAACCTTCTGTGTAGTAGATGTGCACAACCTGTATGAGGAGCCTTATTTACACACTTAGCTTGCGCTTCACCTGTTGAACATCTACCTGCTGCTAACTGCTCTTCATCCAAAACAAAAAGCCCATCCTCACAGGGAATTTTAACTAGCTCCTTCCCCTGTTTCGAAATGGTGCACACATCATTTTCAAACTCAACCTTAAAACCACTTTTTACCAGGCATGACACACTCAAAAGTCCCTTCTTCATTCCTGGAAGAACAAAAACAGGAAGGTTAGTTTGCAAACAGTTAACATAAATTGTGCCTTTAAGGTTCATTTCTCGTTTACTATTGTCTGCTATAGTCACGGTTTTTGCAACTGGCAATGTCTTGCAGTTCATCAAGCGGCCACTAGATGTCGCTGGAACTAAACTGTGACTTGCTCCACTGTCAATTATCCACTTCAAGGTTTGTTGGCTCCTTTTAGGACTCTTTTGTGCTGCCATTGCAGATAGTCCCTTATCAGCACCTGCTCCCCCTCTGGATCGTTGATTCTTGTAGTTCTCACGTCGTCTTCCCCTGTAGCTCCGGAAACTGGCCCTGGACTGTTGAAATTCCTGTTGCTTTTCTGGACACTTTGCTATCAAATGAAACCTGCTGCCACATCGAAAACATGACTTGCTGGCCATAGCAGACACTTGTGAGGCTTCCTTACAGCTCTGCCTGCTAGTTTCCCCACGCTGGGAATTATCTGAACATCCAACCCTTGGGGTATTTGAATTATCAATACGTTTTCGATGATGTTGATATTCTTGCTCACACAATCTACCAGTCACATAATTCATATTCAGCTGGTCCTCTGGCAAAACCTGTAAAGTTAGTACTAAGTTTTCAAACCCTGCATGCAGGCTGCTAAGCAGAGTATAAACTTGAATATTTTCAGGAAAATTCACACCTAGAGATGACAGTCGGTTGAAATACTCAGTCATCTGTGACGTGTGTTCAACCACACTATCCCCTGGCTTCAGTTTCAACTCATACAAAGCACGTATAATGTTCACCTTCTCTCCGGGCGTGGCTCTATGGTGAATTCGCCTAAGAGCTTCCCAAACTTCAAATGCAGACCTTAAATTTTCCACATGAGGTAATTGGGAATCGTCTATCGATACCATCAACATGCATCTAGCTTTAGTGTCCATTTTATCATGTTCCCTGTTCTGAGCATGTGCAGCAGCCTGTTGCTCTGCTGTGGCATCTGCTGCAACAGCCACAAACGGCTTTCGCCTCTGGACATAGTCAGCCCACACTTCTTTGGCTTCCAACCAGACTTGAGCCCTCTTAGACCACTGCACGTAATTAGCAGAGTTCAACTTTGTAAAGGGAACCTGGAAATTTTCCACTGCCATTCTTGGGGTCTGCTGCTACTCCCTCTGTGTGCCCTTGCTTCTCTTTCCCCTTGGGATTTGTTTTACTCACTTTTCAGATGCCTTCAGCCTCCTCTGAAGCCTTTTAAACTTTTTCCCCCGTCTCTTCACTAGCAACCTACCACCGTCCTCTGTTTTTATTAACAAAACAAAAACACAACGGGAGGTCAAGCTAGCCTTTTGCAGCTAATGAAGCTGTAAATCTTCACTTACACAGCTCTCTCAACTTTCTGCAGCCTCTCAGTTCCTTTAAGAGCTGGATTTACGACCAAGCCGGTCTTCTCTCATCCGAAAGCTGCTTTCACTTTCTCTGCACACAATACAGCTGTAGAAACGTAGAAGGAGCCATAACCTAAGAGAGTTTGTGTACTGGTCCAGTAAACGCTTCCGCTGCGCCACCAGCAACAGCTCTCTTTGCAGAGTATTAATTAAGTCCAGTGCAGAGATTCTTGTTGCAGTACAAGCTTCAGAGTCTCAGCAGCAAAGAAATAACGACACAGGGAAGCCTGTCTTTCCAAAGACAGGTTTATTGCAGAAAGATAACAGAAATACCTCCGGAGCTTTCAGACATTTTTGCTTCACGCCCCACAGGCAGAGAAAACAAACACTCTTTATATACTGAGCAACTTAACAACTTAACGAGCTTGACTACTTAAAGTCACATGACATTGCTAACTTGCCAGCGTCTTAGGTTTCACACCCTAACACTATCTGCTTTCCCAGGCAATGAGATGCGCAGAGGCAATGCTACAGAGTTAGGTTTGCTTTGGATGAGAACAGTCTGGCAACTAACAATGCCTGTATCATATCTGCATATTAGTAAATATTGGTAAATAAAGCAAACTGAGCAAGGATAATTATCCAAGGCGATCATGGTGTCACCCGACCGGCAGTCATAACTGCTGAATTGTCATTAGGAGCAAACGTAGTTTAATTTTCCAGTCTAAATATCAAACCATCCTATTATATGAGAAACGGTTCACTTGGAATTACAATGTTATCTAGTTCTTTTGTGCATGTCCTTACGCTTCTCGTACGTCCATGAGTCTGTGCAATGTAACAATAACATCTTGACAGCTCATATGCTTGTAGCCACAGAGTAATGTCTTCAATATGCTATGTCATAGATTGGTCTTCTAGTCAGCCAGGTGATGGCAAACACATTTTTTACTAAATGCCAGGCATTCCTGTTAACCAGAGAAATGAGAGAATACTTCTTTATGGAGCCTATTGCAAGCTTCCCTTTTTGTGGTTTTGGTCTAGACCATAATAGGTCAGTGGTGTGGTTTTCTCAAGCAATTACAATATTGCAAATCAGAAATCTTGTATCAGGCATGACTGATATTCTTTCAAGTTTTCCTGTGCAGATAGTGTACAATTTTTTCATGTTCAGGGTATCTTGCATCTGGCAGTATGACATCATTTCCAAGACCAGCGAACAGATCAAAGACCTCTTAACTTTGAGACACAATAGCAAATGTTCTTCCGTTTCCCATAGAATGTATTTGTTGACCCACATGCACTAACTGAGCGGAACGGAACAAAGAACTGAATAACTGATGATTTAGAGCAGAATCGATTATTTAAAATGCACCACTTATAAATGATAAGTAAGAATATGGATATAATTTATTTATGGTCCAATGAAGACAAATAAAAAAGTTACAGGGTAAAAAAATACTTGGGACTGTTAAAAAGAGGGGGGAAATCAGAAAACAATGGAAGATTGTCTAAGTGAAATTGCAACATTTAGACTTGCTTATTAATTTTTTTAAAAAAATTAGATCCCTCCAATGAAATGGTCAACAAACTGTGAATATCATCCTGGAAAGGACAGTGTAATGGGGTATATCAGAGTTTCTTTCTGATTTAAATTGCATTTAAAAAGAACATTTGATGCTGACTCTGATGTCTGATATTTACTGGAACTTGATATGCTCCATGTTACATATGCCCTCTAAAAGGGGAAAGTCTGTCAGGGAAAAGACTTCCCTGTATTTTGGAACAGTTAAGTCATTTCAGATGAGACATCCCACTCTTAGAACTAGAACCTGGCAGACTCAGTGGCTAAGAGGGAACCTGAATCATGCCATACAGCTCTTGTAGGATGATAACCATTAGTATTTGACAATACGTTTGGCTTGCTCACTGTTTGTAGACAACAGCAAGGCAAAAGCCCAACTGACATAACTTTTTGCAGCAATATTTTTATCCAGGCAGACTTCCATTGTCACCTGTAATACAACGGAATTCAGAGCAAGAGGAAGACAGCAACAAAGCAACAAACGGATTATATCCAAGCCAGGCAGCTCAGAGAAGCCAAACAAATTAAGAGCAGCACCAACAATGCATCTAGATCTAAATCTAAGAAAATAGGACCAAACTCTTTCTTGAGAAATTTTGAAATCAAATAGGTGCTCCAAATGAACTATTATACTCACTTTCTGCCCCACTTTTGGTCCTTGCCAGTTCTCCCAGGGCTCTCCAGCTGAAAAACACACAAATCCATTTGCCCAAATTTTATTTGAGTCAGCTTGTTCAGACCTAAGAGTATCAGACCTTCTTAGAGAGTGCAATGACTTCAGATGTTGAACCATTGATTATTAAGATTTTTATTTTATTTTCTAACAAGAATCAGTAAACCCAGCCAGTAACTTTTTAAGGCCCAACCTTGTCTGCAAAAAAAGAACTGCATCATCTGCATATAGAAGGCTCAATATCTTTGTGGAACAAATCTTAGGAGGATGGGAAGATACCATTCCACAGAATAAGGTGTGATCTGCCAGGTACAAATTGGATAGAAATGGGGTAAAATACTCCAGTACGCCTGAGCAAATGTATTTTGAGAAAGTGCACGCATCAAAAACAATAGCCGTTCATTAAGGCAGTAATGCACCAATCTATTCCAGATGAATGCAAAATATAGAATCAAAACCAGATTTTAGGTCAATAAAAGCTGTAAACACTAGCTTACTTCTTTTTGGTTTGGAATATTTATCTGCTAGATGGGCCAGTATTAGAGAGTGGTCTACAACAGCCAGACTTAAATGCTATTTGCTTCTTCCTGAGGAAGCTTAATCCAAGCTTTCAATTTAAGACATAAAAAAACTGGCACGAATCTTGCCAGTTATAGATAGCAGACTTATTGGTTGGTGGTTATTTGGGTCATCTTTAGGTCCTTTCTTATAAACTGAAAAAATAAAAGCTTTGAGCCAAACCACAATAAAATCTTTGAGCCAAATCAAAGAAAAAAGGGTGGCCAACAATTCTGAAGGAATCTCATATAGTCTAAATGCTTTGTCTGATTTTAATTGGTACACAATATTTCAATCTCATTGCTTGCAATAGGGAGCTAACCAGGAGCGTTGGGGTTCAATGTTACTGAAGAATCTGAAACAAATGAATAGAGATCATTCAAAATTTGCTGAAATTGATCTTCCCAGACTTTGATTGGATATGGCAATCAGAATTGCCAATACTTTGAAGTGAAACCACTCAATACTAACTGCTGAAATGATGTAACTGATCCTTGTGACCAGATTCATGTATATGGCCACAACATTCGTAGCTGGGTTTCAAACTACTAGATCCTTCATAGCTGCATCTTGGACTCTGATCTCTTATGCACAAGGCAGTGAGATACTATTTGCTACGCAGAATATTATACCTGACCTTTAGCTGTGAATCTCCACCTTCCATATATAATGAAAATATTCTGAAGTGCTTCTTCATTCTTAGAATCAAAAAGGCTTCTTCTATTAAACTCTTCTATTTCCTCCTTTCCAATATTTTGACAAGTTAGGGACCAAGAGGGGCCCTGTTTCAGGTCAAAGAGAAAGTCTATGATTGGCTGCACTATTTCCAGATAAACGGAATGTTCAGGAAAGATATTAAAGACAAAGGATATGCTGATAAAGATTCTAGATTCCAGATTGAGATATTGAATAACAACTATAAAATTTTGTCTAAAATGTATAATCAGTTATTGGAATGGAATTTAATAGACGAGGAAGTAAAGTCGGTAATGATATATTGGGCTAGAGATATCGGTCATAATATATATTTTGAAGAATGGGAGAAACTTTGGAAAAAACATCTCAAGTTTACAGCTTGCGTGACACTAAAGGAGAATTTAATGAAAATGTTTTACCGATGGTATATGACTCCTGCAAAATTAGCCAAAATGTATGGAACTTGTAATAAATGCTGGAAGTGCAAGGAAAGGGAGGGGACCTTCTACCATATGTGGTGGGAATGCCAAAAGGTTAAAGGGTTCTGGGAGAGTGTATATAACGAAATGAAGAAAATTCTAAGATATACTTTTGTTAAAAAACCCGAGGCTTTTCTGTTGGGATTGGTAGGAAGGGAGATAAAAAAGAAAGATCATAAGCTGTTCCAGTATGCAACAACGGCAGCAAGAGTCTTATTAGCTCAAAATTGGAAATCAGAGGGCCTACCGACAATTGAGGAATGGAGAGCAAAACTATTAGATTATGCGGAAATGGATAAGATGACAGGGAAAATTAGATATTCAAAAGACCAGAGGTTCATTAAGGATTGGGAAAGTTTTACGAAATATCTGGAAAATTTAAGTGATGGACAGATAACACTAGTGGGCTTTAAAGGAGCTCTGTAAAAAGAAAAGAGTATTGTCTAAAGAGAAATGGAAGAACTAGAATGATTAATGGCATTACAAATTAAGAAATGCGAACTTTTATAAAAGATTATTACGGATGATTTGTGGAAAGGTTGAAGGAAGTCATACTTAAAAACCTGTGAAAATGAGAATCGAACTTTTATATTTTGTTTTTGTATTTTGCATTATGCAAATTAATAAAAATTATGCATGAAAAAAAAAAAGAGGGGCCCTGTTTCTCATTGTTTCTGCAGATAAGAGTACTGACCTGTAACTTTTTCCCAATGAGTGCATTTACATGTTGAATAAAACTGCTTGCAATCTACCAAAAGTAGAAGGAGCATCATGCAGTTTTCCTTCAAAATGTCATTCTGTGGAATATCATGATTCTTGACACCATTTCAAAACCACTGCTGCCAAAGTAACTTTCCTTCTAGATATTTGGATAGTATTAAGAGTTGATTTGACAGTGAGTCCAGTGGCACAATGGGACGCAGGTGGTGCTGTGGGTTAAACCACAGAGCCTAGGACTTGCTGATCAGAAGGTCGGCGGTTCGAATACCCGCAACGGGGTGAGCTCCCGTTGCTCGGTCCCTCCTCCTGCCAACCTAGCAGTTCGAAAGCACGTCAAGTGCAAGTAGATAAATAGGTACTGCTCCGGCAGGAAGGTAAACGGTGTTTCCGTGCGCTGCTCTGGTTTGCTAGAAGCAGCTTAGTCATGCTGGCCACATGACCTGGAAGCTGTACGCCGGCTCCCTCGGCCAATAAAGCGAGATGAGCGCCACAATCCCAGAGTTGGCCACGACTGGACCTAATGGTCAGGGGTCCCTTTACCAGTGGCACTATCAAGAGGGCATGTAACTGCTTGCTAAGAGGTCAGCAAGATTTTCCCCAAGACCCACTTTCATCCTTTGGCCCACTGGAACTCTTAACAGTCTGTCACAGTGCAAAAAACAACTTGTTGCTTTGGTTTTAGTTTGGTCGCAAACCTATGCACCTACCTGATACATAGGTTTTGTGCCTAATATGTGAGCATCAGGGAAACCACACAAGCTATGGGGGGCAATGCAGACTCACTTCTCTGTGATAGCATAGAGCACCCTTTCTGAAGACAATTGTTGGTGGATGTCAGGGAACTGCCATCGGAGCTAGAGGCGAAGGGAAGGCTCCAGAGGGATGGCGGAGAGGGTCCCAGTAGGGAGAGAGGCAGCCCGTCCGCTGGGGAAGGAAATCAGCGCAACACCAGTGGAGAAGGGGGGCAGATGGGGGAATCGGAGAGGAGGCTCCAAGACTCCTCGCCGGAGACCAGCGGAGAGAGTACGGGTCCTCCGCTGCCCACACCCTCCCTGCGCAGAAGACTTCTGCGCAGGGAGAGTAGGAGGAGACTTGGCGTCAAGGAACTTTTGTGCTGGAAGAAGTTTAAGAAATGCCCACTGACGGATTCTGCCAGTGACTGAGACAGTCACGATGCTGGAGGCTGTTCAATCAGAAAGGGTTTAACCAGGTAACCTAGCTAGGAGTGGCGGCAACTTACGCACGAGCAACCCCTAAACCCATTACAGTTAAGCATGGTTGAAACCCAACACAGATGTGCACTGTCTTATCTAGAAATTGGAACCTTGTGAGATCAGAGCTTTCACTCTCTGATGCATAGGTTTTTATTCCTAAAGAGGAGCCTAGAAGAGCGAAGTTCTTGGAGTACTGCAACCCAAACATGTTAAAAGCGATATTTGCATGTCAAAGCTAGACATGATATGACACACAATTATGTGAGTGTTTTCCTATTGCGGCAGCATAGGAAGGCTGCATTTTTGAGTGGAGGAATGGTGGGAGAAGGGGCTGCACAAACTTTTCCCTGCATTTGCCCACACAGAATCATAGAATTGTAAGCCTGAACCCAACATGGGGCTTGAACCCACAACCCTCAGATTAAAAGTCACTTCCCCAGCTGCATTTTCCCCTTAAGAGAAAATATATAGGTATCCAATGTTTTATCGGGAGAGCTGTGTACTGGGTGCAGCAATTTTTCGCCGACGAAAACTAGTAAAAGAAAGATTTAAGCAACCATTTCTTCTGGTTGTTATGCCATTCAAACCTATAGCTTCTCTTGACTGTTTTTGGTTGTTGTTTTTTATATATATATATAAAACTTGTTGCAAGAAAGATACAATTGTGTGTCACATCTAGCTGAGTCCTTTGATAGGGCATTTATCTGTTTTCTTCATTCATCCTCTGATTCATTCGGCAACATCCTAGTGTTCCTTTGTTGGACTGTCATCCCTTTGTTCCTATCACCATTGATTTCCTGTGGGAGAATAGGGTGAAAACTACCAATATTTAATGCAAATTTACAACCTCATATAAAAGGTTTATTTTAAAACATCAGACACAGCTCCCTGCCATCTGGAATCGGGTATTTTATATACATTTATGCACAATGTGCTGTGGTAAAACATTTGGGTTCATAACATTTCATACTACAGAACTAACTGCAAGCTACTCCAGTTAAGAACTGCCGGATAATTTTGAACGTTTCCCATTAACACTCTACGCATTCAGACCATACGGCATCCTCCAGCATGATTCAAAATTCAGCCTTAATTTTTGAACAGTTACTCTTCTGAGAATACATTGAGATAATGCCCATGAACCATATTGAGCTCCTTGGAGGATACCTTGTATAAATAGATAAAACAGCAACAGCAAATACTCTCACCCCAGGCTTTATTGACATGTTAGTGGCAATTGTGGTGCCTTTCAAAGAAAGTGGAATTTGTTCCACTATAGCAGGGATGGGGAACATGTGACTCTCCAAATGTTGCTCGTCTACAACCTCTATCATCCCTGACCGCTGGTCATGCTGGCTCCAGCCTGAAGGCACACAAAATTTGGAGAGTCACTGTCTCCTTATAACATCCTAGCTGTTCAAGTTGAGCCATCACATAAGTTCTCTTGATCCTGACTGAGCTTGGTATACAGGGAAATTTGCCAAACTTTGAAGATGTCAAATGATCACCATGCGTTTCCCAGACAGCCTTAGTGTTTTCAGTACGACTGTTTTTAGCCTCATAGCCAGCAATACCAGCACTAGATCTAAAAGGAATTTGCTTCCAAAATTCTCCTGAAGATTCTCTGAAAATTCTGATATGGAATACGCTCCCGATATTGTCCAAAAGTTGGAATACGTGCCAGAAATTCACTTGATACCTGTTTCTGACATCCAATTCTATTTGATTTCAATGTTTAATAGTCAACAGTTGGAATTCGACAGCTGATGTGAAATGTGATTTTGCGTTCAAGAGTATTTGATGATTGGCATGCAATAGTGTTATATATCTGACTGAAATTGTTAGTTGACATCTATTGATGTTTAGTGTCTGGAAGCATTCAACAAACAATATGCAATGTTGTTGAAAGTCTGACAGCTTCTGAGATACAATTCTGGGGGAGGCATCCACAGCAACAGCTAGTCTAGCTCTATGGGACCAGTTCCAGTTTTTGTGGCCTGAGGATATGGACAAGATAATTGAAGGGGTTCCACCACTGCTCTTTCACAATCTTTACCCATCATGGCTTATAATAGAGATTGACTGGGTGGGTCTAGGGACTGCCTCTGTGTGGGAAAAGTGATACACCCTCTCTTCAAGAGGCCCTTACTAGACTCAGACATCTGTGACAGTCAATAGTATCACTATTGTTTATGTTTCAGCAGCTTTCAATACCATCAACCATGGTGTTCTCCTGGAGTGGATCTGTGGATTGGGAATTGAAGACATGGTGTTCCTGTGTTTCCACTCCTCTCTGCAGGGCCATTTCCAGAGAGTTGTAATAGCTCTATCTCCTGGCCCCTGTGCTATGGGGGTCCCACAAGGTTTCATCTTGCCCCTCCCCAACATGCTCCTTAACATCTATATAAAGCCACACTATGGTAAAGCAGAGGCATCACCTTGCTGACAAAGGTCCGTATAGTTAAAGCTATGGCTTTCCCAGTAGTGATGTATGGAAGTGAGAGCTGGACCATAAAGAAGGCTGATTGCCGAAGAATTGATGCTTTTGAATTATGATGCTGGAGGAGTCTCTTGAGAGTCCCATGGACTGCAAGAAGATCAAACCTATCCATTCTTAAGGAAATCAGCCCTGAGTGCTCACTGGAAGGACAGATCGTGAAGCTGAGGCTCCAATATTTTGGCTACCTCATGAGAAGAGAAGACTCCCTGGAAAAGACCCTGATGTTGGGAAAGATGGAAGGCACAAGGAGAAGGGGATGATAGAGGACGAGATGGTTGGACAGTGTTCTGGAAGCTACCAACATGAGTTTGACCAAACTGCGGGAGGCCGTGGAAGACAGGAGTGCCTGGCGTGCTCTGGTCCATGGCGTCACGAAGAGTCGGACACGACTAAATGACTAAACAACAATATGGTAAAGTCATCCTAGGATTTGGAGCACTCTGTCATCAACATGTGAATGCCATCCATCTCTCTTTCACCTTGTCATGAGGATTAGGAAAGCCTGAAAAATACATGCAACTGTGTATCACCTGTAGTTTAGCCCATAAGGGCATTTTATTCGCTTATCCTCTGCTAGGTTCTGAAGGAACATAGGGATCTGAGAAGCTGCTTTATACTGTGTCAAACCATTGGTCTGTCTAACTCAGTATAGTCTTGGCAGTGGCTCTCTAAGGATTCAGACCCTTCCTGGAGATCCCGGGTATTTTACGTGGCCTGTTCTGCATGCAAAGAAGATGCTCAACCACTGAGCTATCACTCCTCCCCAATGGGCTGGATAAGGGCCAGTAAGTTGAGAATGAATCATAAGACAAAGATGCTGCAAGTAGACTGTTTCTATGTCTAAGAAGTAGGCAGACAACCTACTTGTGATCATTATAAAGAGAGGAGGAGGTATGGAAATGGGGGTGGTTTGTGTGCAAGGAAGAAGTTGAAAAAGGAAAAGGTAGGAAAAGGGGGGTTGGGGTTCAAAGAGATCTGCAAAAAGAAGGGAGTAGAAGGCATGGAAATGGGCTGAAGACAAAGGCAGGATATGAAAAGGGCTGCAGAGTAGGAGAAGTTGCTTAACAACAAGCTTCTGGTTTTTTTCCTGCAGGTCTGGGAGGCCCCTCCCTCCTGAGTCCCAGGTGTGGTCACCATTTCTTCCTCTGGTTGCTTAGCAACAGTGACTAAGTGATTAAGCATCCTTAACCACAGCAGCTTCTATGTTTCTGTCTAATAAAATGTTGCCTCTATGTTTTGATTTCTAACTTTCTTTATACATGTCAAATTGAGTTGCTTTTTAAAAAATAATAATTAAGAGTCTGGCCCCAGGCTTGAGGCCCAATACATGTGTACCCCCGGTCTGTGGCCCTGTTTTGTGACCCTGGCATGAAGCATATATTCCCCAACTACAATGTCTTCACACATGTGAATGGGCCTGTCCGCTAAGGTCCAGTTCTGTTCCTCATCCAAATCCATCAAAACTGAAACCAGCATGAGAACGAGAACCACATTCCATGCCTAAATTTTAAAACATCCAGTAATTGGCGCAGCTCTGTTTTGACCGGCTGATTTGTGGTAGTTGATAGATCTCTTATTCTATTAAAATCAAAGTCATCCAGGGACAGTTTGTGAAGCACGCTTAGATCAACATGAGGGAAGTAGGACATGAGGAAAGGTTTCTCTGTTACACACATTTCACAGACTGAAGCCTCATCAGCCATTTGGATTTTACAGCAATGTGACTTCATGGATTTATGCTACAGCAGAACTGAATTGTTTGCAATTCTTGTTTGTTCATGCTGAACTTCTTATCTTGAGCAAGACAGCTTATTTACATTACAGCTAGAAAACAGCTTTTCTCTATATTGATCCAATGTTAGTGAAAGAAGACCAGTCTTAGATAAACAGCATTTATACCAGCAATAAAAAGCTAAATGAATCTGCCCTAAAAAAATTGTATTGCTTGTTTCTACTGGGGCGGACAGGAGCACTTCTACCTGTTCCGAACTGTCAGTGCCTTATAAGCCGCACTTTAACTTCCCACCAAGCAAATCTCTCAAGAGGTTCCCCTCTTGCTTGAACCCTCCCGCGAGTAGCTGTTTTTGCCAGCATGTTTATAAGATTGTTACGAGTTCCCTCACACATCTCCTGCAAAAAGAGTAAAGTTGCCGTTCTGATATTCTAAGATATGTTTCAGCACTCGCAAAGGGGGGCTTGTTTAAGAAGCAGTCTTCACTTCAAAACCATAATTGATTTCTGCCAAGCTTGCAGAAAAACACTTTTTTCCCCCTTTTTTGGTACATCAATGCTTTCATTCCAAGCAACTCCTCATGAATAAATCTCTCTCAAAAACACTAGATATGAAATGGAAATATTTTAGTAGCTCCTGCAAATTCCTCATAAGCAATTTTGTCTAATCGGTGCATTTTATGCGGCACATAAATCTCCTGCCTTGCATAAAGTGGTGGCTTATTATTTGCCACCTTATTATATTAAGCTTATCTACTATACATGTAAGGTCCTCCTTTGTACAAGCCTCCCCACCCCCCACACATGAACTGAAATAATGCCACACAAATCTGTAGGACTGTTCAGTAATAGATGTTTTTCCCTCACTAAATCAATTCAGAGGCTAATTGGGGTGGAAGGTGACTATCTCTAGTGGTTATAAATACATTTGCATTGCTATCAATCTCTCCCCCTCCTTTTTAAAAAAAAAACACACACACAAGGCGAGTGTTTAACCAGGCAGAAGAGAAAAGGAGAGGGGGGGAAGAACTATATGGTTTCAAATAGATAGGCAATGCTGCCATCAAGTGGCAAAACTATTAGTTGAACTGCTGACAAATAAAGCTACTGGCATGAACAATGACAAGCCAAGTTAATTTCCCAAGCAAGGAAAATGGGAAGGAGAGCGTAAAAGCCCAGCTGAATCGGACCAATGGTTCATCTGTGCCTATATCAGGGTTGTCTATCCTGTAGCAAACCTGCTAGATACTGAAATGACTTGCATGCGGGTATTGTCAGTGAGCCTCTTGGGCTTGTTGATCAGAAGGTTGGCGGTTCGAATCTGCACGGCGGGGTGAGCTCCCGTTGCTTTGTCCTAGCTCCTGCCAACCTAGCAGTTCAAAAGCATACCAGTGTGTGTAGATAAATAGGTAGTGCTGCGACGGGAAGGTAAACAGCATTTCCATGCACTCTGGCACTCGTCACGGTGTCCCGTTGTGCCAGAAGTGGTTTAGTCTTGCTGGCCATATGACCCGGAAAGATGCCTGTGGTCAAAGGCTGGCTCCCTCAGCCTGAAGCAAGATGAGCGCCGCACCCCATAGCCGCTTTTGACTGGACTTTTAACCATCCAGAGGTCTTTTATCTTTACCTTTCACCTGTCTGTGAAGGCTGTAAAATGCATTAATTCAAAATTCATTTGCTTGCTGGGACCAGTTCAGGCAGGGATGGCAAATCAGTGACCCTCCAAATGTTTATTTAAAGCATCCTCCCTCCACACTGTTCTGTTTAAAAAGGCTCCCCCGGCAGCTTACAATTGCTAATGCTAAGCCAGGCATACAATGTTAAACCAGACATGGCATAAAAGGAAGGGGATTAGGGTGGGAGAAGGAAAAAACAAATGCAGGTGCCATTTTTTAGTGGCAGAATTCTTGTGCCCACCAACTTGAATGGAAAGAATAAAATGTTGTTGGATTCTTGACAACCACCATCCCGTCATCATGGACAGCGGTCAGGGATGATGGGAGCTGGAGTCCAACTCCTACTTCTATTGCTCCAGAGGGCTGGAGGCAAGAGAGGGCAATTATCAATTCTGGAAGCTTGAGAAGCTTTCATTGTATTGATGGAGAGTGGCTGGCTAGAGACAAGAAGGGTGGCTTTTATTTTATTGTTTAAAACAGTTGCGGTCTGTTTAAGACAAACCAAGTTAGGATGTCATCCTACACACTCATCAGGGAGTAAGCTTAATCCTGAGTAGACATGTTTAGGAGAATGCATTATCGTGGAATAAATCCAGTCCACCATTAACTGGTTCCTGTTTTCTCCAATGTGTATATAACTGGTGTCCTCAAATGTTGTCTTATTTCCCAGAAAATCCATACAGTGGTACCTCGGGTTAAGTACTGAATTCGTTCTGGAGGTCCATTCTTAAACTGAAACTGTTCTTGACCTGAAGCACCACTTTAGCTGATGGGGCCTCCTGCTGCTGCTGGGCTGCCGGAGCACGATTTCTGTTCTCATCCTGAAGCAAAGTTCTTAACCCGAGGTACTATTTCTGGGTTAGTAGAGTCTGTAACCTGAAGCGTCTGTAACCTGAAGCGTATGTAACCCGAGGTACCACTGTATTTGTTTTGTTGTTTATTTGGTGATAATGACTGCTCACCCCCTCCCAACAGGTGGGCGGGGTTTGCGACACCGAGTGGGCCTTACCTGGCTGGGGGCCACCCACCTGCGTTAGGATGGTCATCGTCCTGCCCCCAGCTGGGGGCAGGGCCGATGGCAAAGGGAAAAGAGGCTGACCCCTTCAGCCAAACCTCACTTCGTTTCTTCCTTTTCCAGGTTCACCCACCCAACCCTCCCCAACTGATAATTCTTACAGGTTAATATTTTGCCTTCCAGGTCAGCGGGCGCAGCTATGGTCGTAAGATGGTTGCTGTATTCAGAACCGGGAAGGAATTTTCCCTGCAATGGCAGGTTTCGCCTTCCCTGTAGCATTTTCGTCACAACATTGTGACGGTTTCTAGGCCCTGGCAAGGTATCCTTTAGTCTATCTTCAAGTCCAGGGAGAAGCATTTCATGCACCCTCCACACGGCGGTGTTTGCAGAGCCTGTTAAAGGGTTGATGGCAGGAGTCCCTGGCCCTGGAGCGGTGGCATGTAGGTCAAACTCTTGGCCAAGGTAAAGTGGGAGGGCACACTGTGTAAGTTCATGGTTTACAGTTTCCTCTCATTGTACCTCATTGCCCTGCACCTCCTCAGACCCTGTTGGGTTACCTGCCAGGGCCTATGCCAAGTTTTCCTACACCTGAAGTTCAATAAAGTTGTGGCCAATTTGAACCCATACCTTGGTCTTTTGTCTCATGCTTGGGGAGGGGGCTGGGCTCCACGGACAGATGATCTCCGCAGGCAGCTGGATCGAGGTGGGTCGGGGATGCTGATTCTTCTAGATCTGTCAGCAGCCTTTGACATGGTCAATCACGAACTCCTGGACCACCGCCTTGCCGACGTGGGGATCCAGGGCACAGTCCTTCAATGGCTGCGCTCGTTTCTCTCTGGTCGGGGACAGAGGGTGGCGCTTGGGGGGGAATTGTCATCGCGCCACTCCTTGGTGTGTGGAGTGCCTCAGGGTGCGATTCTCTCCCCGATGCTTTTTAACATCTTTATGCGCCCCCTCGCCCAGCTTGTCCGGAGTTTTGGGCTGGGTTGCCATCAGTATGCTGATGACACCCAACTCTATCTGTTGATGGATGGCCATCCTGACTCGGCCCCAGACACACTGACCAGATGTCTGGAAGCTGTGGCTGGATGGTTACGTGGGAGCCGGTTGAAGTTAAATCCTTCGAAGACAGAGGTCCTCTGGCTGGGGCGGGACGATATGGGATTGAGGGGGCAACTCCCATCTCTTGCGGGGGTGCAATTAGTGCCAGCACCGTCCGTTAAGAGTTTGGGTGTAATCTTCGATACCTCCCTTTCTATGGAGGCGCAGATTACAGCTATAACAAAGGCGGCATTTTTTCATCTCCGCCAAGCTAAGCAGTTGGCCCCTTATCTCTCTCGCCCTGACCTAGCCACTGTGATCCATGCGACGGTCACCTCCAGACTGGATTATTGTAACTCGCTCTACGTGGGGCTGCCCTTGAGACTGACCCAGAAACTCCAGCGGGTGCAGAATGCCGCGGCGAGACTCCTTATGGGGTCTTCGCTGCGAGATCACATTCATCCGGTACTATACCAGCTGCACTGGCTCCCGGTGGAGTACAGGATCAGGTTTAAGGTGCTGGTTTTAACCTTTAAAGCCCTATACGGCCTAGGACCCTCGTACCTACGGGACCGCCTCTCCTGGTATGCCCCACAGAGAAACCTACGGTCTGCAAATAATAACATCCTCAAGGTCCCAGGCCTCAGAGAGGTTAGGCTGGCCTCAACTAGAGCCAGGGCCTTCTCGGCTGCGGCTCCAATCTGGTGGAATGCTCTGTCACAAGAGACTAGGGCCCTGCGGGACCTGACATCTTTCCGCAGGGCCTGCAAGACAGAGTTGTTCCGCCAGGCCTTTGATCAGGGCGCAGCCTGACTCCCTCCTCTGGCAACCTGCACAGAACTTTGCTTAATTGGTTGCCATCAATTTGATTTAATTAATTTTTATAATGAAATATTTTTAGATTGTGTGATTATTTGATTTTTTGATTATTTGATTGTTGTTAGCCGCCCTGAGCCCGGCTTCGGCTAGGGAGGGCGGGATATAAATAAAATTTATTATTATTATTATTATTATTATTCAGCGTGTGTGCTCGCAATAACTGCAAATGTGCCCTTCTGCTTACCCCCAGAACCACGCTGGGAACACAGCAGTATGTGTAGCTACTCACACACTAATTTAAAATACCAAATGCTTTGCTTAATTTAAACTAGAATCATGGAGGTTCTCAGCTGCATAAAATTGTGGTTAAGGTTCCTGATGTCTTCAGGAAGTGCACAGGTGGGACTTGAAGGCAATAACCCATTGCTACCATTGTTCCCCACAACTAACTTTAGAGCTCTAAACTAGGTTATCTGTAGAGAAGTGCCTTTACCTGTATGCTAAGATCAGCTTTGGATTGGGTTACCAGACGTCCCCGGTTCCTGGGGACAGTCCCTGGATTTGCAAATCTGTCCCCAGACAAATTCCGTCCCCAGAATGTCCCCAGATTTGCAAATCTTTCCCAGGGAAACGTGGCAGCGACAGCCTCAGCAGCCGGGAGCCAGCCTGGTAGTGCAGTTGGCTCTGGCTGCATTCAGGAGCTGCTCGCTGCTGTGACATCCACCATTTTTCCTCACTGGAAGTCCCCATTTGATGTGTCTTGTGCACAACACATATGCACTAAAGGCAGTGCCTTCTTGGTGGTGTCCCCTGCCCAGCTATGGAACTCCCATTCCAGCAGTCCTTAAACACTCAATTGGTCTGGGTGTCCTTTTCCTAAGGGCCTTGGCGTTGTTGGTTTTTTGACATTTCTGACCTGTTTCATTTTATTTATAAAGGTATTCTGAGAGAGAGAGATTTGTCTGGGATGACTAGTTTTTGAGAAACCCATGCTGTGTCTTAGTAATTACAGTATCCTTTTCTATTACAGCTCAAAGAACAACTGTTTAAATATCTATTCTAGGACCTTTCCTGGTAACAATGTCAAGCTCACCTGTTGGTAGTTACCTGGGTCTTTCTCCCCTCCTTTTTGAAGATGGGGACATCATTTGCCTGCCTCCAGTCTGCAGGGACCTCACCTGTTCTCCAAGAATTCTCAGAGATTATAGGCAGAGGACCTGAGATTAGATGTGCAAGCTCCTTAAGTAAGGTAAAGGTAAAGGGACCCCTGACCATTAGGTCCAGTCGTGACCAACTCTGGGGTTGCAGCGCTCATCTCGCTTTATTGGCCGAGGGAGCCGGCGTTTGTCCGCAGACAGCTTCCGGGTCATGTGGCCAGCATGACTAAGCCACTTCTGGCGAACCAGAGTAGTGCACAGAAACGCCGTTTATCTTCCCACTGGAGCGGTACCTATTTATCTACTTACACTTTGACGTGCTTTCGAACTGCTAGGTTGGCAGGAGCTGGGACCGAACAACGGGAGCTCACCCTGTCGTGGGGATTCGAACCGCTGACCTTCTGATCCGCAAGTCCTAGGCTCTGTGGTTTAACCCACAGCACCACCCGCGTCCCAAGAAGCTCCTTAAGTACCCTTGGTTAAACATACCATTTCCTATTTACAGTCTGAGATTAAACAGTCCAGCAATAGCTGTATCACCAGAGGTGCCTGTGAGTCATGTATCAGTGCTGAAACAGCACATTCAGCTGTTTTAGGTGTAAGTGACCTGATCTTGGAACAAGAGCTAAGACTACATGTTCTCAATGGACTGCCTACGCAGGGCATTAGCAAATTATTCAATGGAGTGGGTGGCAAAATAAGAGAGCAATCTTCTTGCAGATTGTGATTGGGGTGTACCCTATAAACAAAATACTAATGGCAGCAATTCTATAATTTTCAGATGGATTAAATGGAGCAAGAATGACATTAGCATTCATTCATATGCTTGGCAGGTCTAGGAATTGTGTCTGTAAGGTATTTTACATTTGAATGACGCCACTGAAATTTGATATAGTCAATAATAAAAACTAATTGAGAGAGCACTAAATGCACTTATGGGAAGTCAAATGATACAGGAGCGAGTTGGAAGGAGTTCGGGTTGAGTAGCTTGCACATCATATTCTAAGCCCCCACGGAAACAAGTTTGTCTGTTAGCTACATACGCAACACTTTAGTAGTTGTAATGCGTTACATCTATTACAGCAAAATTGGACTAATCACTTCGATACATAAAAGCTTGCCTTAAAGTGCCTTATATAGACGAGGCCTGACCTTTATGATACAAATTTCATTTCACTGTCAGCTCTTACATTTATTAATGCTTAACACAAAGTATTTCAGAAATATTACCTGACAATTTCACAGTGCATTTTATTCACGCCAAGGTTTCATCTTCGCTACCACTGGGCTTGGCATATTACAACTGCTAGAGAGCTATTATTTCAAAACCAGGAAGGTCACACACACACACACACACCTGCCTGTAAAATGAACTGTAAGCTTCATGTTTTCTAACTGTCTCATCTAAATTCAATACATTACTGACATAATATGTTTTCCTGAGTCTTTTCACACCTGGTTCATTTGGCAATCTACATGTTCTGGTGATTATTTCATCATCCATGGGGGGTAGTCTTACTCCAAGCATTGTTCAGAATGTTCCAAACAATAAAAAGACCATTGGAATGATGCCAAGAATTTTAAATAGCATCTATGTTCCATCAAATGTATTTAGTCCCCTTAATAAGAGTTTCTCTTTCTAAACCTTGGTACTGAAATGGAAAAAAATCATCATCATTTCTGCTATATATTCAAAAGTTCCCGTAGAAACTGATCAATAGGAAACTGGAGGTTTTGATGAAAAAGCTATGGTCAATTTCCAATTCAATTTTATCGTTGCCTTAATTCATCAGACTAGCATTCTGCTGTATTTCAGCTGCTAAATGTATTTAATTAATCCTGAGCCTGTTAGTTGCATATCTCTTGATAATTATTGCAGTTATGTTAAATTTTAAACAATTCTTTGACTGTCTTTCATTTCCATAACTATTCTATATATTGATTCAAAGTCAAGACCGTTGCTTTTGGTATTATCTACCTACCTACCTACCTACCAGTTCATACAATCCTATGGACAGATAACAAACTGAAATTGAAATTAACCATTTGTTATCACATTTCCAAAATATATGAAGGCTGCTACAATATTGTTGCATTGTTTTTTGAATGACAGCTTCAATATGTATTCTTATTTTGCATTTATAAGCAACCGCAACTGAGCTCTCCTAGGACACTGAAAAGCTAGACAGCTAGAAACTAATAGTTATTTATGTTCAATGATGCACCATATACATAATGTAAAATGCTTGAAATTTGCTATTCATTTTACAAAAAAAATGTATTCATTGTACAATGAATGTAAAATGTATTCATTTTACAAAATTTTGTAAAATGTATTCATTTTACAAAAAAAAACTAGTTTGGGTGATAATTATTCAGAACAAGAGCAAGTGAAATACAAGGGAAAGTACACAAAATTATCCATTTTATTAAAATATTTGTTCCTTGTGGTTCTTCCCCATTGTTTATTTACCTCTCATGCCTTGAAGTATTCCAATCACAGTGTATGATCAGCTTCAGGGTCAGTAGCCCAAAAGTATTTATTTATTTATTCATTTATTCATTTTGCTATTTACTTGTAAACCCCTTGAGTTTTGGATTGGTTCTTTACCATCTCTAGATTCCAAACTGGCAACATTTATGCATTTCTAACAAAATCTATTTATTGCCTCCCAAAAAGGTGCAAAGGAAATATACGATATAGTTAATAATCGTTATTCCAGTAGGTTAAACTTGTTCGAACTCGCACACTCTTAATTTCTTCCAGAGCTCTATTTTCCAAATATGTAAAATTGTCAATTTCTTCATTGCTGCCATTTCCCTGTTTCCCTGTTTAGTATTTCCAATGCCTTTTGCCTGTATAGTTTTTTCATTAACTAGCAAATTTCAGAAAATGCAAATTTATCAGCATTTGGAGTACCTCTAACTATTCCCAGGCGTATATATTTAAAATAAAACACTCGGCTATGCACCAGTTTGTGCTAGTTCTGCAAAAAGTGGAATACTGAGTGCTTCTTCCCTTGCTACAACACATACTCATGACGTGCTGTGTGTTGAAGACAAAATTGTTATTTTTATGTCAAGCCGGGGGGAAACTTGCAATATTTCACCAGTGCAGAAAACAATACAAGCCTTTTGGAGACAGTAGAAATTATTATCTGCCACCAGCAAGGGAAACACAAGGAAAGAGGAACCCTAATTTTTATTTTCGGATCATAGAATACAAGTTGGAAGATACCCCAAGTGTACGTAGATGGAGAGCCAAGCCCTGCAATGCAGGAATCTTGAAATGCAGGCATATTTTGCCCCCCGTGAGGCTCGAACCTGCGACTCTTGAGATTGAGAGTCTCATGCTCTACCGACTGAGCTATCCCACCTTAGGGCTCATCAACACTTTTGCTCTGCATTTCTAGACACAGGTTTCCAGGACCATGTTTGAACCTTTTTTGCCCTGGCTCTTTCCCTGTGAAAATCTGTGAAAAACCACAGAAAACAATTCTGTGGAAAAACTTGGGAATTGCCGTTTGCTCCGTTAAAGATCAGTAGAGACTGGTTTTTCCTGGGGAATGCAGCGGGGGGTGGGGGGGTGGAGTGCAGATCTGTGCCTAGAAAAGTGTGGATGACACCTTAATGTGGTTGACAATCAGTCTCTCTCTATATAGGAAGATTCCTGCAGGGAAGAATCATGCCACAGCAGGTGACTCAGGACTAACATTAAACACAGTTGGCTCTGTGGCACAACTGGATTTAGGATCCAGTACAGGAATGTATGCCAGTTTTGAGAGCATTTTAAAAAAGGCCAAGCCTATCAACTAAATTATTTTTCAGGTCTGTGCTTCTTCAGATTGGTGATTTTCTCTGCATCAACACCAGTAATTGGCTGCCATGGCAACTTGGCCTGCTGTCTTCATACCAGGCAGGTCATAACAAACCAGGGAGGGGCAGAGGGAAGACGTATTATGCACTTTTTAAAATTAATATCCTATTATCTTGTACCCGTTTTAAGCCTGTCCTTTTCCAGTTCTCTTAACTGTTTGATGTATTACATTCCTCAATTGCATCTCTATTTTTCCTATAAATCTTGACCCTTACTTCTTTCTTATTGTAGGTCTAGGGCTTTGTGTACTAACCCTTTGTACTCTTTTCCTTTGGCTGTTATTATGATTTGAATCGTGTATACCAAGAGCAAACTTATTATCCTACAGTGCATCCTTATAAAGTCAAAATGCCACCATCTATCCACAAGAGAGAATGTCCTTGTCTTTATTACACTCTCATGTAGATACATTGGGGGGATGCTTCACTATCATTTTGGCACCAGGTAAACCTATTCTTGGGACGCAGGTGGCGCTGTGGGTTAAAGCCTCAGCACCTAGGACTTGCCGATCAAAAGGTCGGCGGTTCGAATCCCCACGGTGGGGTGCGCTCCCGGCGCTCGGTCCCGGCGCCTGCCAACCTAGCATTTTGAAAGCACTGTCGGGTGCAAGTAGATAAATAGGGACCGCTTACTAGCGGGAAGGTAAACGGCGTTCCGTGTGCTGCGCTGGCTCGCCAGATGCAGCTTGTCACGCTGGCCACGTGACCCAGAAGTGTCTGCGGACAGCACTGGCTCCCGGCCTCTAGAGTGAGATGGGCGCACAATCCTAGAGTCTGTCAAGACTGGCCCGTACGGGCAGGGGTACCTTTACCTTTACCTAAACCTATTCTTATTCTTCAGTCTTATGGGTGTCTTTAATGATATTGTTAATTGATACTCAGTTCAAGTTTTGCTGGAGTTCTTTTTAAAATTCTTATTAAAACAATGCACAGTAGTGATGCACTATGTTGTTAGGTTTTAACCTAGAGGCACAAACCAAGCCCTACTTGTGTCTTCAAAGTACCGTATTTTTCGCTCTATAAGACGCACCAGACCACAAGACGCACCTAATTTTTGGAGGAGGAAAACAAGAACAAAAATATTCTGAATCTCAGAAGCCAGAACAGCAAGACGGATCGCTGAGCAGTGAAAGCAGCAATCCCTCTTGCTGTTCTGGCTTCTGGGATAGCCAAGCAGCCCGCATTCGCTCCATAAGATGCACACGCATTTCCCCTTACTTTTTAGGAGGGAAAAAGTGAGTCTTATAGAGCAAAAAATACGGTATATATTTTAAGTTCTTTTTAATGCTTTTTTTAAAGCCTCAAGAACACAGCTTTCCCTATTCAGTCTTAATTTTTGTATTAGCGCAAAGTAATCTTATTTTATAATATAGAATAGTCATACCTCATGTTATGTTTGCTTCATGTTACGTTCTTTCATGTTACGTCCCACGGCAACCAGGAAGTATCAGAAAGGGTTACTTCTGGGTTTCGCCAATCGCACTTCGTGCATGTACACAAGCGCCAAATCGCGCTGCACACCTGCGCAGATACAGCACTTCAGGTTGCACACTTTTCATGTTGCGAACGGGCCTTCGGAATGGATCCCGTTCGCAACCAGAGGTACCACTGTAAATTACAGAAGACCTGCATGACTCTAGTCTGCTATTTTCTTGAAAGACCTTTAGACCCCTAAAAAAAAAAATTGTTGTTGTTACTACTACCCACCCTTCACCAGGTGAATCACCCCATCCAACAGAAAAAAACTGCCACATGCAATGTAAAACCATGATTATGTTTAACAAATCACAAGTTAACCGTGAGTTGCTCTACAGATAATCAAGCCATGGCTTGTTTCTATGAAGTGTGGTTCGTTTTCATCTGCTTTTGCCTCATGCCTTTGTAGTTTGGTGAGCTTCTGTGGTGGGGTCAAATAAACCATGGTGATATGTAATGCCAAGCCAGCAAAACAAAACAATGCTCTAAGACAACATACCAAAATTTCAGATACTGGTTTGTAAACAAATCAGAGTTGAACTGATGGGCAGGGTTCATACTATACTAAGCTATAGTTTAATAAAACATGGTTTAGCATTATGTGCAAACCAGGCAAGTTGGAGATATCCAACATTGGGCATACTCAGAGTAGGCCCATTCAGTGAGTCTACTCTATGCCTAATGTTGGATATCATCCAGATATATACTAGCTATCCTTAGTTCAGTCACTTCTATTTGCCAGTTAAATCAATTAATCACTATTAAACAAAAAAACTGCCTTTATCAATTATTTTTTAAATTACCATATATTAGCTATGAGTTTTATGTACTTTGTCAAACTAATACAGGTTTGACCAAGTCTAAACAAATGTGCTGCTAAGCCAGGCTTCCTCAGCCTCAGCCCTCCAAATGTTTTTTTGGCCTACAACTCCCATGATCCCTAGCTAGCAGAACAAGTGGTCAGGGATGATGGGAATTATAGTCTCGAAACCTCTGGAGGGCCAAGGTTGAAGAAGCCTGCACTAAGCTAAATAGAATCAGAGATAGAAAACGGCCATAATGCGTGGACAATGGCACACCTTCACCTTGGTAAGAAATAAATTTTGCAAGCCTAGGTTAGATACATTACTGAAGTTGTTAAAAATTAGAGTACCGTCAGTAATTACTTTCAGCTTGGTATTTGAAGTAGCAGCACATGCCACTGCAAGCCTGTATCTGCAATGGAGTCATGAAATATGCCTATTGATTCTTTTCATAGTTGTGTACAGACTTTAAATTAAAAATGTTTAGTGGTAGTGGATATAGGCCAGTTGTCCCTTGTAGTCCCTTATCTTCACAGTTTCAATGCTGTGGAAAAGATGGAAGAGACAAGTAAAAAAACTACCTTTATTTTTTCTTCTTCATCTGTTACATATTTTTAAACAGGGATGTGTTTTATTATTCAGACATTCAGGCAATGTTGATTTCATTAGTTTAGACAGGGAAAAAGCATATAAATGCAAACATTGTTGGCTTAACCTGAACATAACTGCATAACTTACTACTGACCAGTTGTGTGTTGCGAGGACAAGGTCTTCCTTAGCATTAAAGTGGAGTACTTAAAAATATTGCTAAATAGCCATGACTAGATTCTGGTCTTTGCAGTAAACAAACAGGTTTTATATTTTTTTTAATCTTCAAGTCCATAATTGGATTATGTGTAAGGAGTTCAGATCATATAAACACTGTACAGGCCAAAGAAACCCTTGAAGATGAAATCGAACAGGTGTATGATAGGATACTGCATGTATTTACAAATATTATGAAGAAAAATTTGGTCAAATACTGCAAAGAAAGTGTTCACATTAGGATGGCTACCTTCTCAGCTCAAATAAAAATTAAAAACTCTCATTGGGAGTTTAAGACATTATCAATAATACAAACAGGTAGAGTGAAAACTTTCGACCAAGTAATATAGTCTATGTTTTAATAGGCCAGGTTCAAGCTTGTATACCAAGGATTTACTAAAGTCATTAACAGCAACAGTGACAAACAATGACCAGATCTGCACAATGTGTTCTTATGTGCACCTAATTTCAAGACAATGCACTGCACTTTTGGCTGTTAAGGGAAAAAAATAAATTACAAAACAATCCCTGTAAATGCAATAATGAATCCAAAGGTGTGCATTTATCGATTTTAATACACATTTTGAATGTTACCACAAGATATTAAAAATAAATAAGTATGCCCAAAGGCATGCACTGATAGACAAAGTTATTAAAAGTTAGCTCTAGGAGGCTCTTTTTAAAAGGAAACAAACCATTGAGTTTTGGTCAACAAATCTGTCTAGCCATTTTACTTCCTTTGCTCCATTCTCCACATGATGCTGGCAGCTAAACATGACAAAAGCACACCTCTGTCATTATGGCTTTAAATGAAACAATGGGGGGGCTGCCTTTTCTACTGAACAGTTCACTTGTTCATAATACAGGCACTTCAAGGAGCTATGAGGAAAGTACCTGACCAAGGCTATTAACTGTTTCTTAGTGTCGCAATATTTCACCAAAGCGTAAGAAAGTTCCAGGAACCCCCGGCTGTGATCAGGAACTAAGGGCTAGCATTCATTAAAGGCAGTATTACATCCAATCCATTTCTTTTCTTAAATCAAATAGCAAAATAATTTACAAACAGACCTAAATTTTGTTACATGGCACATCCAGACCTTCACCTTGAAACTTGTTATTCAGCACTAACTTTTGATTATTATTATTTTGAATGTATTCCCCGATTCATGTTCACAGTTATTTCCTTGTAGTGTGTTTTTTCATAACTCCTAAGCATCTTTCTGTTGAAGTTTCAGCCTTTGTGTCGGACATAACTGGAAGCACAACTTGCATTATACAAACATTATTTCTGTACAAGCACTATTGCCACTTCTACTACACTGCATTTCAATTAGAGGCACAACAAAAGCTGAGTTTTAAATCCAGATTTTACCCACAGTGATTCACCTGCTCCCCTAGAAACCACAGCATAGACTTTTGGCATCAGAGGACTCCTTCTCTTGCTTCTGTCTCAGTACCACTGGGCAGTGACTGTACCATGTTTTCTGATAGGATTTAATGGTAACAATTTTGCAAATGCAGTACCTTCAAAGCAATGGGGGAGGGGGAAATCAATGCAAGTGTTACTGACAAAAAAAATCTTAAAGCAAGACGTATTTCAAATGTTTGGGTAGTTATGCTTTCATGTCCATTGTTCTCTGAAAAATCACCTGCTTTCGGTATGGCATCAGAAAAACCTCAGCACATGCCAGGTTTATGAAATATCTGGTCTTCAGCTAATCACTGCTAATGTTTTCTATGACAGTTTAGTTTTGCTGGAGGAAAGAGCAGCATTTTTTCCCCATTGGTCCAGTATCTTAGTGGTCAAATATATACTCATGTGGACACAGATTTAAAGCTTCCAGAAGAGATGATCCAAACTAAGTATGTTGAACCACCAAATCAAAGCAAATATGAGGACCTTCTCATTGAAATAGGGGTGCCAGAAAAACGTGTGGTCACTAATCACGATATAGCAGATGAGCAAGTAAGTAATTCCCCATGGTCTGCCTTCTTCCAAAGTCATTTGTGACGCTGAATGGTTTTCCTTTTCCTTCGCTTGAAAAAACAGCAGCACCTGCAATTGTGAAATGAAAATGGTCTTACATGCAGAACAAGGTATCTCTGATATAAATATCATGCTGATCTAAATACAGTTAAGAAAATTAAGCCAGTTCAAAGCAGGTTAAAGACAAATCACATCAACTTATAGGGAAATAAGTGTAATAAAGCAGACTTCTAAAACATTTCATCATCTGATATCTATGCAGATGGTGCAATGAAGGTGGTATAGTTATGTTGAATCAACATCTATTAGGGGAAAAATAAGTACAACACAAGACAACAGATCCCTGTACGTTGGTTTCATTAGCTACTAACAAACAGTATATGAACTAGGCATGGCAATGTTTGAACATAAATCTGTAGTCATCAGTGGGCATATTTTGTGTGGCTTTGGGGGCTGGTTTATCTGTTGTTATTTTTTAAGCATGTGATGCCGTTGAATCTTTTGCTTTTGACATAAGCAACATGTGTCTGAATCAAGAGAATGGCTTCACTTTTTAAGGTTTTGTTTATATAGTGAAGAATTACTTATATAGCCTCTTTTACCATTTGACAGTGTTAATGCCATCAGTAAGTGATAAATGTTGACAGTTACACTATAGCATTATGGGTAGCCAAACAGGAAAGAGAGGTGGTGGATGTTTGGACCAGTTTATTCACTGGTGTCATAACGTTCCATCCACCTGCTCTCAGGTCTTTATACAGGACATGGAGCAGGCTATGTCCCCGCTCTAGCAAAGGAATAGAGCAAGAATGTGTTCCTGCCTTTGTGAAAGCAACCAAGCGACTTAGGCATTAAAGTGTGAAATGTCAAAAGATGAACATTACAGCAAAATCCTCAATGTCTGAGTAAAAATGACACTGCTAACTTCTAAAACATTGCAAAGATGGGGATTTCTGCCCCATGTCTGTTCAGTATTCTTTAACATCAACATAGAACTGTAACTGCACCCTGTAGTATGCTGCAAAATAAGTCCCAGGATGACAAGCAAAAATCCCCTTTCCCCCTTTCAACAGCCTATATGGACTATGCTACAGAACATGAGGCCCAGTTCTAAGTATTAGAGAAAAGGCCACTGAAGACACAGTATGGTCTTAAGAGACACAGGTCGTACAACTGATCACACTCTCCCTTACTGAGTGTGAATTCCCTCTGTTCACTTAAACTTGGCACCACCATTAATCAGGGTTCATGCTAACCCCAGTAAGGCCAGCAGAGGAAAAGTGGGAGGCAAATTCACACTCAAGAAAAGCTGCTACCAGCCAGTGTACTCAGTGATGAACAAGAAGGTTCAAAGGGTAAAACAATGTATGATTTGCATACATTACATGATTTGCATACTGCCCTTCATTCGAGGATCACAGGGTGGCTTACAATTTAAAAACGCAAAAAATACATACCATCGTAACAAAGAAAAACACCACCCATCACAGTTTAAAAGGCCATAGACTGTTTAATTAGCCAAAGGCCTGGAAGAGGAATGTTTTTGCCTGGCACCTAAAGATATGTAACAAGGGTGCCAGGAGAGCGTCTTTGGGGAAAGTATCCCCTAAAAGGGGAGCCACCACAGAAAATGCCCATTCTCCTGTTGCTGCCCTCCAGAGCTCTTGCGGAGAAGGCACACAAAGAAGGGCCTTATATGATGGTTGCAGGATCCAGGATGGTTCATATGAGGAGAGGCGGTCCTAGAGGTATTGTGTTCCTCAGCGGTTTAAGGCTTTCTAGGTCAAAACCAGCACTTTGAATTGGGCCTGAAAACTAACTGGTAGTGCAGTAGGATCAGCAACCTGGCTGCTGAATTCTGCACCAACTAAAGTTTCTGAACTGTCTTCAGAGCCAGCTCCATGTATAACGCATTGCAGTAATCTAACCTAGAGGTTAACAGAAGTTAAGCTATCCCTGTGTCCAGATAGGGGCGTAGCTGGGGCACCAGGCAAAGCTGATGGAAGGCACTCTGCGCCACCAAGACCACTTGAGCTTCACACGACAGCAATCAATCCAGGAGTACTCCCAAACTGTGTACCAGCTCCTTCAGAGGAAGTGTAATCCCATCCATCCAATCTAGGGAACCACCCATTAACAGTGCCTCAGTCTTGTCATGCTAAAATGACAGTCAATTTTGGAAGGCTTTCTTGAATGAAGATATTATGCAAATCCAAAAGTGATTAACTTTGGATATATTAATAGTAGCCCAATTTCTGATTATAGCCAACTGACAATAGGCTCAACCCCAACCAAATCAAAGGGGCTTAATAAAATCTGGGTGATTCTGAGAAGCATAATTCTAAGTATTGTAAATTCAAACATTGTTTAACCTCAGTGGATTTGACTAATCTCTACTTTAAGTGGTTTAGTACTGTGTATTTCATTCCTGTTTTTTTGTGTTTTGTACTACTGTTTTATTTGTGACTGGGTGCATTTTTTTTAAATTTTATTTGCTAGACCACCTTTGTTATTAGGTGATCTAAAAATAATCTAGTGAAATAAAAAAATATGAGGAACAAGGAGGGCACACCAGGTTTGGGAAGGCTGATATAAACAATTATCAAAACACATTACGATAAGAGTTGAAGAAATTGATGCTAATACATATATAACACTATCCTCAACATCACCCTGTTTATTTGGACAAATACATATTTCATAAAACGTTGTAACTGCTTTGTTTGCATTAAAAAGATATTCACACAACTGTAGAATACCAGTTGCAGCCAATGATATGCTCTTAACTATAAATGGTCACTAGAGGGCCTCGCTTTCCCATATATAACACACAGTTACTATTCTGAGGCGTTCTACTATCTATCCCCTTTGAGGCAGAAATTCCAAGTCTGTGAGAAAAGTAGATACATGCTCATGACCTGTAACACAGAAGGCGGCATTTATAGTCTACATGAACTTATACTGCCTTAGTTCTAAAGGCTATAAAATGATTTAGGACTTAATTGCTTTGTGCAAACAGTAGTTAACTATTTTCAGGACCTTTGTTCTCACTGCAGGCAAATGCATTCAAAACTAAGCTGCCCTGTGCAATGTCATGGGTCTATAATATAGTTGATTTAACAACTTGTCTGCTCCCCACCTACAAAGTAAAGTGTCAAATCTTGCCCAGGCTGAGAGCCAAGGCATGGGAAAGGAAATCTCCTTTTCCCTTAACATCTCTATATGTGACCTTTCCCATCATTTATTTTTAAGATGTGCCTGCACTTCAGGATTTTCCAGGTCTATTTATTTTCCAGGTCTATTTATAGGCTTTTAATTTCTCGTTGCTTACATCAACTTTGGCTTTGGTTGTCTAATTGTTTTCAGGAGCTTTTCCTCCTCTCTTAGGCTTACAGTCATCAAGTTCTGCTGGGGTAACTCATCTGTTTCTTGGAAAGCATACTAACCTTTTAAACAACAACAACTACTGAATTTCTATATGCCTGGAAAACATGATTGTTCCAGCCAAATGATGGGGGTGTGGAGATACAAATATGCATCAAAGAGCTGCAAAATAAAGCCACAAGCCAGGCTTATCTAGATGAGACAGCCTCAAAGTACTTTGCAGGAGTACAAAAACAGCTCAGTGAGGACTGTGCCTGCTCAGTGGGTGCAGAACACACTGCCTGTTGTAAAGAAGGTGGCCCTAAAAACATGGGGCAGGGAGAATGAAATATTCTGGAAGAGAGCATGGCTGACAGTAAACATGAATAGGAGCACCGCACACTGCAACATTTTATTGGTTTCACATGCCCCTTCCGTCTCTGATATTCAATTTGATATTTCCCACACCATTAAATAGCAGGCAGCAAACATTCCACTCCTATTCCCATGCCTCTGAGGGCTGGTCCAGGCCAATTCCCAACAAGAAGGCAATATTTGTAGAGAGCAACAAAAACAGACAGCATAGCTCAGGCTGAAGGGGGAAGCAGACCCCAGATGCACTCTTGGTGGCAGCTACTGATGCTCTTTTACCAGGCTTGTTGTCAGTAGTTGCCAAGGGACCAACCTCCTGACATGAACTCCAAGAAATGCCCAACCAGGATGAATCCCGTTTAAAAACCCAAAGGGAATTTCACAAAAAACTCCAAAGTATTTAGAATTCCACCTGAAATATATGTTGTGTTTCAAGGTGACTTCCTTTCCAGGTGAACAGAAGTTTAGATACCGATTGTAAACTATGGTAGCCAAATTGATTTAGAGCTAAGAAAGCCAGTCAACAATTACTTATATTTTCCAAAGGACTCCAAGTGTGAATATTGAAATACTACAGAGACTGTGATAACAGGGATAACAGTGGGTTGTTAGTAAGCTTATTTGTCCACTTACAACAAATGAAGGACACACACGCATACAGAATACTAGAAGGTATTCCAAGAAAGAAAACAAAGAGAGAGACAGATTTAGGAAGCAAAATTTTAAGAAACGGCTACCTGGGGGGGGGGGGACCCTGAGAGGATGAAGTGAGAGCATAAAGAGCGACATTTGGTCCTTTGTCATTTCCTCCTCCTCACATGCAGAGCCACACACCTACGAATCTCCTATTTCCCACGTTTCCTCCCACTTTATCTCATGTAATTACTAATGGGTGGTGGAAAGGTACGGTGACAGACAGACAGGAGCAGGTGACTCAAATCAGTTACCAATCAAACTGCCAAGAAAAGGTCGGATTGAGCTAACAAATAGATGTAAAGATTGGCCAACATCTCCATCCTAATAGAAAAAGCAGCTAACGCACCTACCCAACTCCCTCCCCTTCCCCACGCTTCTCAGTACTGAGAAATGAAGCAAAGGATAGTAGCTGTCAGGAAGGCATGCTTCCTAGTACTGTAATATCATTCACCACTTCAAGGAAAAGGGCTACAACGTGGGGAAGGAACGCAGAACATGTGCATTTCTCCAGCATCTCAAATGAACTCCACCTCACTGCTCAGTCTCAGAGAGAATAAAGATGATGGACTATAGCTCAGAGTAGCTGTTTTGCACGCAAAACATCCTGGGTTCAATGCTCTGCAACACTAGGTAGGGCTGGGAGAGATTCCTGCCTGGAACTCTGAGGAGTCACTGGCAGTCAATGTAGACAATATTGAGTTAGATGGACCAATGGCCTGACTCCTATGTTCCTTTCTAGCCTTCAGTTAATCTCTAAACTGGATCAATGTTTCTATAAGATACAGTGAAATTGCCTGGGAGGAGGGAGCTCCTTTCATTAGTGAGAAGAAAACTGGTGGCTTAGGCTGTGAGGCTTTGAATCAGGGTGTCTGAATGAATTCAAGGCAATTTAACTCATGATTTGAATCAGCAAGAAGAAGAAAGTATGAAGATGAAGCTTGCCGCTGATTCTGCATCAAAACAATGGTGTAAATCTGACTACTAAACTATGTTGTTTTGCAGTTAGTACTTTTACACTTTTCATTCTTACCACTAGACTTTGCATCCCTTTGCCACACAATATATGCATTGCAAAGGTTTTCTTTGTTTAGCCTAGAGACGGAATGCTTCTAAAATATTCTTATATAGTCTTTCTTATAACCAGCACTTGTTTAATACATTAATGGTGCAATCCTGTGGGCATTTCTCCCTATTGCACTTAGGCAGTAAGTAACCTGTCACTCAAGGAACTACCCTTTGCAGTTTGGGAGGGTTTTTTTCTAACTCCTCATTGTTGGTGGGGTTTTTGGAACAATGTGAGAAGTTGATTTTTTCCCCCCAGCTGGTTTCCATTGATGTCTTCCAATCTAACTCTAGGACATAATCATAAACAATATCCAAGGTTATGGAAGGACTATACCTGCCACTGACTCTGCTGGCATTACAACACCTATTTGCACAGGCATTAAAAAAAATTGCTAGCATTAGTTTGTTGTTTTAAGGAGTCCTGCTGACTCCATAATGTATTTTTTATGATTGAGCTACCATTAAGTTTGTTTTATCTGTTCTGCACAGCTCTTAGGTCAACTGTACTTTAATTGATTAGTAACCTGCCCTAAAATCTTGCTATAGGGCTGAATAAAAGTATATTAAATAAACAAATAAGGTGAAGCAAAAGCTGTGGAACTGCACATGAACAATTTCCACATGTACACAATAGTTCACAGAGACTTGACATATACACAGTTCAAGAAGAAATGTTCTGTAGTCATTTGCACTTCCCACTACTGTTGACATCAACATGAGCAAGAGCCAGCATGAAAGAACTTCCCACATTCATCCCAGGTTTGTGCAAAGATAAAGCTAGCTGAGAGCTCATTTGTACTGAAAAGGGATGACTGCGATACCATATGTGATGCATGTAAGGATGTCATCAGTGATAGGATCTTTTCGGTCAGTGCGACAATGCTTCTTTTGAAATGCATCTTTGCCTGCTCATTCTGCACTGCATGGAAATTTTTCCTAGGCAGGCGCAAAACTTTCACTTCAAATTGCAGCCAGGGCACACTATTTTTCTGATAAGATTTTGCACAAAGTCTGATTATCATTCCCAGTTCTAGATAGGATATATTATTGGTCCATCCCTCAAAGCGTTTTCTTCTCTGAATGAGATGAACAAAGCAGTATTTTCACTTTTATGATTTATTTTATTTGTCATGACTATTGTGTACCTGACACCATGCTTGTTCTGCAGCTTTACTGAGGCAGGTTTACACAGCTTTCATCAATGTATTTTAGGCTGTGACCTCTACCAATATACTTATGTTCACTTGTATATTATTATAGCTCATGTTTAAACAAATACACTGGATTATGTTGTTTTAACCTTAATTTGCCTCTTGAAAATGCCCGTATGTCTCCCAATTGTCTGGTACAAATACCAAACAACGTAAGTTTGACAAGCTCTTCCACCACTTTAGAAAATCTGCCATTTAGTTACAGGGTTAGTAAATCAGTATGATAAAAATTAGCTTTGTGCACAGATTGCATTCAGCAATGAAGTCAGGGAACACGCAAAAGTATGAATTTGAGAAATGCAAATGTACACAGGTTGAGCTATCAGTTAGCAAATAATTACCAATGACTAAACTTTCATAAATATCTGCTATAACTTAGTGGCAAAAGTGCTTTAATTGTTTATGATGTTAGCACCTAAAAAAAATAGTCTGCCCTCTATAATGGCATACCAATAGGTAAACTACTGCATATAATCATTGACATTAAAACAAAAATTTAGAAGTATTAGATAAAAGTACACCAAGATTTGAAAAACAAGCAGAAACAGAAGCAGGCAAAAGTGCTCCTCGATAAGGTAGTAAGTTTCTCATGTTAAAAAAGACCAATAGCAAAAGCCATTAGAATTCATTTGTAATGGTTTTCCAATTGTACTTTGCTCTTGAGAGCTCTTTTGTTTTTAAAATGCTCTGGAGCCTTTTTCTGCCTGCCTGCACTTTAGAACTCACCACATGTTCAACACTTTCTGGCAGCTAATACAAAGAAAATACAAAGGGGAAAGAGAATCAGAATGCTATCCATTGTAAAAGTGCTGCATTTTGCATATATAACATAACACCGAAGTTATCAAGAACTGAAACGATATTTTACAGTACAACAAATGCACAAACTTTGCTTCTTTGCTATGCAATTTGCTTAGCAAAATTTTCAATGAGGGTATAATTATACCCTAAAAGTGCCCCATGCTCACATGCAGAGGGGTTCTTTTAGGTGTCAATAAAGCCCTATTCCTTTTACCACTACCACATCACTGGCGTATGAAGATCTTGAGTTATTTGGAGTTCAGAGAAAAGGGTACTTACATGGGTTTATGAAAAGATGCACCCACCTCCAATTTACTGTACTAATCAGGTGGAGGAGGGAAGAAATATGCTCTGTTGAGTCCCTAAAAAAGTGGCAATATTGCTTTAATTCCCTAGAAAAGGGACTCAAGCTGCAGCCTTCCCTAGAGAATAGCTGCACTCATTTGCATTCTTTTGGGTAAGTAGTTTTGAGAGCTTTCTAAGTTAAAAAGTGACAAATACAAGCAGCGATTGGATTTGAAGCACTTCAGCTCAACACACACGGTCACATGTACCTTTGGGGGCCCTGTGATTTGAAAAGCTGCGTCTAAAGCGCACCATGAATGCCCCTACTGGGTAGTACTATGACACTGCCCATTTTAAGCAACAGAAATCCCTCCCGTGTCAAGTATTTGTTCCCTCCAATCTGTCCTATCTTGAGAACTAGGTACTGAAAAACTAAAATGCTCCTATGCCTTGGAGGTTTTGTGGAAATAACAAAACCTCAATTTTTAACAAGTTTAAATGCAAAACTATTGAAGCAGTTTGTGATTTGCTAGTCATGAACTAAAAATAGTGGAAATTACACTTGAAAAGACAGACTAACTCACACATTCAGTACCACAATATGTGATGGTAACATAGCGATTATTTTGTATAAGATAATACGTACTTTGTTTCGTCCATTACTTCCACTTCTGTAGGGGCTGTGATGGGTGCATTTGAACGTCCTGCAGTAGGATCATCTGTGTTGAGCTCTCCATTTGTTGAGCTTACAACCTGCAATTACAAGTATTTCCAAAAATCATACACTAGTAAATGCCCATATTTCGTTCAATATTTGTTTCATAGCATAAGGAGCTGAAATTAGTATATTAATGCATTACTTCTAGGTTATAACTATTTTTCCATTCAAGCCTCGTGCATAGTTTTACTAAACTTTCTCCAACTGCTTGTAGAAAAAGCCATCTACAAAAAAATTGACTAGTTAAAGGAGAAAAAAGTGAAGAACTACTATATTTAGCAATAAAGGATTTGCCGTAAATTGCAACAGCTATTACTATGAAATATAGCTTTAACTTCAAGCATTGGCAACATTCAGTGGCGCCTCCTGTGGCAACTTGTAAATGCCAGCTGAAAACTTTTCTATTCTGCCAGGCTTATGCAGGCAATGGTTTCCTGGTCTTTTTCCTGAACTTTATTGTTTTTTAACTTGTTTTAAACTTTGTGTGTTTTCATGTATTCTTGTTTTTACTGTTGTAAACTACTCTGATATACTTTTGTAATATAAGAGTATATAATTATTTTTATAAATAAAATAAATTCTACAAAAGGGAGAATGAAGGCTTGTCCTATGAATGTCTTGTGAAGGGCCATTTTAATGAAGGTACATGCCCACAAAAACATAATGAATATGATACCAAACACTCTTCAAGCCTTTTCTGCTTCTGAGTATACTTTCACCCTAATAAACAAGCGGTGCAATTTCTACCAAAGGGCGGAATTAAACATCACACTATACCAACTTCCTGTGTGTGCAAGAATTTCGCATGCCAGATGGAATGGTCTCCTCTCTCCCTTTCTGTGTGCCATTCTCCCACCCCGCCATAGCCAATTTCTAGGGCGCAGCAATGGGCCCCACTGTGAAAGCAGAAGTCCTTTTGCACAGGGCTTCCACTGGCAGGAAATGTTGTGTTAATCCCATCCATAATATCCAAACATCTGCTTTGCTTGCTACATGCCTCATGGTACTACCAAAGATCAGGAAAAAACTTTGGGGGGGGTGTATTTCAAGAAATAAAATTGATATAAACCTGACTTGTTCCTTACAAAAACCACAAAGCATCAGCCAGTTTTCAGTCTTGCTGGCTACAGGGGTCTGTTTCACCAACACAGGGTCTGTTGAGGGAATGCTCTTCATGAAACAGTACCCAACAGGACTGAACCTCACCACCCAGCTCATCATAGACATCACCTAGTTGATGGATAGGGAAATGGCAGGTCCAAGATTGGTCTGTGGACCAGCCCTAAAGCAACAGCAAACTGGGAGCCTATAGTAAAGGTAAAGGGACCCCTGACCATTAGGTCCAGTCGTGGATGACTCTGGGGTTGCGGCGCTCATCACGCTTTATTGGCCGAGGGAGCCGGCGTACAGCTTCTGGGTCACGTGGCCAGCATGACTAAGCCGCTTCTGGCGAACCAGAGCAGTGCACGGAAACGCCGTTTACCTTCCCGCCGGAGCGGTACCTATTTATCTCCTTGCACTTTGGCGTGCTTTTGAACTGCTAGGTTGGCAGGAACAGGGACCGAGCAATGGGAGCTCACCCCGACGCGAGGATTCGAACTGCCGACCTTCTGATCAGCAAGTCCTAGGCTCTGTGGTTTAACCCACAGCGCCACCTGCGTCCCACAAGGAAAGAAAATACAAGAAAAGAAAAGCCTATAGGCATGTCTAAAATATTTAGAAAAAACCCCAAGTGAAATCTGCCTCTCACAATAAATAAGATGTCTGGATAATTTGCTGGGGGGGAGAGAGAACCATTTTTTAAAAGACCTTTTATAAGTGTTTCAAGTTACTGCAACACAAGAACTGTGAAAGAGACAATTCATCAGAGCTATTCAGCTGACATTTTCAGGAACTAAGGCAAACTTTTGTAAAACAGGAATGTAGGAGGCTAGCTAGTGAAACACTAACAATGAACGGTATGTTTCTTCCAGAAATCAAAGCAAGTGAGAAAAATGGACAGTCAGAATAATTTTCTTTTTTATGTCTCACATTGACAAGTCAAATAGTGTTAGACAACCAACAAATTTCTCTCCACAACTTGAATCATTCATTCGCTTTAATGGAAGCTAAATAGACAGAATAAAACTGAAGACAGATTTCCCAAAGCACCATAACCACATGTTTGAGACTTTCAAAAAACCCTAATCACTACCAACAGATGCTTTGCTATTCTGTACTTACTAAAATGATAGGTAAATGAGATCAGTGAACTATTTTGAATGCATAAGGTCAAGGCTAAAGCTTTCCATTTTAAGATGCTTTCAGGTGCTTTATAACCGCCGAAGTTAATAATGTAGGCCAATATCTTCCAACACGATAAAACTATTTTTGAGGCAACAGTACATACGGTCCACCCATTTACAAGAGTGAACACAAAGAACATTTTGCCACACAAGGCTGACCTGCTAGTGATGACGGCAGGTCCTCAGGTTGTAGGAGAAGGGATGTGTTCTGTTTAGAAGTGTACATTTCCATGAAAGCAGCACTAGGTTCCCATTCATAGTTCAAAGAGACAACCTATCTCATTGCTCTGGTACTGGGACCTGACCCTGTCATGCCAACTCTTGTGTTTGTTTAGCACTAGTAGCAAACAATACTGCTGTGCCAGTAAACAATGCTCTCTGCCCGATTCATCTGTGCTGCAAAGGAGATTATAAAGAATAGATTTGCTAACAGCCTCTTATGTAGGATCCTAAATGTTTGCATGTTGAACAAGCAAAAACACAGCACTATAAAAAGGTTACTGAAATCAAGTGGGATAGAACTGCATAGCTATACTCTATTTGCTGGAATAGGCTATTTTTTAGCTGCAAATGGCACAAGCCTCTCCTGTGCTGAAGTTAAACCAGAAGCACATAGGTTGCATGCTATTGGAAAGTAAAGGTAAAGGTACCCCTGCCCATACGGGCCAGTCGTGACCAACTCTGGGGTTGCGCGCCTATCTCGCTTAAGAGGCCGGGGGCCAGCGCTGTCCGAAGACACTTCCGGGTCACGTGGCCAGCGTGACGAAGCTGCTCTGGCGAGCCTGCACCAGCGCAGCACACGGAAACGCTGTTTACCTTTCCGCTATAAAGCGCTACCTATTTATCTACTTGCACTTAAGGGTGCTTTCGAACTGCTAGGTGAGCAGGAGCTGGGACCGAATGACGAGAGCTCACCCCGCCACGGGGATTCGAACCGCCGACCATACGATAAGCAAGTCCTAGGCGCTGAGGTTTTATCCACAGCGCCATCCGTGTCCCCTATTGGAAAGTAGCCAAGATTAAAGTTTCAGGTGTCACTACTGAATTAGTTTACTTAGAAGTTTTTCTTCCTTTACAGAACACTTGTATTTGAGATCTCCCACAAGTTGCACATTTTTATTTCAATATTATGATTCATAATAGCTATTCACAACCTTAAACTCCAATTTTGGCTATGAACATTTTATTTGGAAACCCAACCCAACCACTCATTTCAGATGTTACATAACAAAAGATAAATACTCCAAGCTCAAACCTAAAATGGTTCAGTTTGTGTGAAGGTAAATTTATTTATTATCCAGGAAGCCAAGAACACCCAAGAAGTTCACAAGGTGAGCTTTTGCAAACATAAGCAGCAAGCCCAACAAAATGTTAAATTTATGGGCTTAATTCTTTGTATGCTTTGTAGAAGGATCCTATAGCAGTTTCTGGTAGTTGTAGTCAGGAATTGGAAACATCTAAGCCATTCAGGAAGCTTCTTCAAAGCTCACAGCAACAGAACAAGACTTAAAATATGTCAGTAAGTCATATCCAAGGACATCTCCTTTTGTAATTTACTACCTAATTTGAGATGCCCCGAAAAATACAAACCATCATGATTCAACACGGAATAAGGAGTGAATGGGATATGTTTTTAATTATTTGCTAGATTTATATTCCAGCTTGCCATAAAAAATGTCCATGGCAGCTAGAACTGAAAACGCAATAAGAACTTAAACCTAGACTTATTGCATTGCACCTACATATTTCAATGATTCTGATGTAGTCACATTTCAGTCATGGCACCATGACTGGATTAATTTCTATAGACAACCGCTATATAAGACTCCAAGCATGTATGGGAAAACTCACCAATTCACTGCACAAGCACACAAAATCCTGACCTAACGAGTATCTTGAAGAATAGTGCTTATAACACATTTATATTCCCAAATCATTTATAGGAAGATCTGCCACAAAATATTGCAGAAACTTCAAGATTAGCAACTTGCAATTTGCTCCTTTTCCATTAAAGCAGGTCATGGAGGTGTCAGACGACAGTGACAGTCATCTCATTCCCTATAATCACCATTACAACACTAGCTTAGTTCCCACCTTTGTCACTATGACTATAGCAGAGAACCACTTAACAGACTCTACTGAACAAAAGCAATGAGATCTCTATATAAATGCTAAGTCAAAATGATTCATTTGTACTACTGTGAGGAGTGAGAATGCTCTCACCAAAATTAACAGCAAAAATAAATGGTGGCATTTGGTGTTTTACAATGTCCTTCATGAAGATCAGCAGTGCCTGACAGTTTACCAGTAACAGAAAAATACTCATGAGTGCATTTGTAAATTACAACAGACATCCCTTTTCTTTACACGGATGTTCAACTCAGGGGTTTTTTAAAAAACCAAACTTTCCTCTCAACAAGCCAGCTTTGGGATATTATTCTTATAGTATTGGGTATGATAGTAGGTATTTTGGACTGATAGTTGCAATTCCCTCCTGGCAAGGGAAGTGGATCCATTTGGATGGGCAATCCTTAGAGACTGATGGAAACTATTCCTTCTGAGCTTCTTCTCTGGCGTTGTGCAGCCCTAGTGGCTCCTTGGTATTCTGAAGAGCTATGGGATTTGAAGCAAGCTGGATGACTAGAGTACAAGAGGTATAATTCTCACCATGAAGCCAACCAAACGCCCATAATCATGCATACCATGTGGCAGTGCAAACAGCAAAGAAGTCACATTTCACAGCCTGCATTGCATCATCTAGTGGGCAGCAAGCTGAACTATCTTGCATGGTCTGGAGGTTACAGACACAATGGCTGCTGTTAACAGACCGGTGACCATTTCAGTGACCAGAACTGACACTTTTACAAGCACCAAATAATGTTCATTTTGCACTTGCAAATAATAATTCACTTTGGAGCTCCCTGCCCATTGGCATTAGGAGGGTACCCACACTTTAATGTTTTCAGCAACTGCTGAAACCATTTTTGTTTATCTAAGCCTACCAAACATGTAAATGTAACAAATATTTTAATCTGTTGTTTTGTTTTATAATGTGTATTTTAAAAACTGCTCATTTTATACTAGGGGGAAAATCAGGCTCTCTAATTTTTAACATCTGCTTTTATCATTCATTTTAATGCATATTTTATATTTTATGCAAACTGCTTGGAGATTCTGATGATTAAATGACAAATAAATTTTCTTAAATAGTCTCTGCCTGCTCACTGTGAACTATTGAATCCCAGTTCTGTCTCAACAGCCATTAAAATCGCTCAGTATGGGAAAAGCATTTCGCTTCTATTGTTGTCTAGGACTTGAGACAACAGCATGCTTTAGCTAATCGTGACTATGGCTGGACAAAAATATGTCAGGAAAGTACCTTCTTTCTGTATCAGTGATTTGTAATTATCACAGTGTCATTCAATAATAAAAAGGAAGACCCTCAATTATCCTTGTATAAGCATTAGTGAAACAAAGTACAAGTGTTGGTAGGATTATGGGAACGGCAAGATTAACCAGTGGACCAATATGATTGCAATTAAGGAAGCAAGAGCTACTCAGGTCCTTATTTTAGATGGAGGAAAGGGAGAGCAGAATCTTAGAGAGCTTCCCATCTGCCACTCAATTTTCATGAGGAATTGGAATCCCACTGAAAAGGGTCAGCGAATTTCAATGATTAGCTTTTATGCATACTCATTCTGTATTTACTGTGAGAAGATTGCTCAATTTTGTCATCAATACCACTAATACGAATTCAATCCCCCTGATATGATGGAGCGATAGATACACTTGCAATGAGAAAAAGCAAGCAGAGTATAGAATCACAGCTGCTTTTGAACACGCACTCCAATTCAGTGAGAGCCTTCCAAGTGGAAGATGTGAAGGAGGTACATGTGTTCAAACCTCAGCACTGAAATACCTTACATCCAGACCCTGAGATAACAAAGGTCACTCCTGCAGCACCCATATACCACTTAAGAGTTCATTTGCTCTTGTGGCACTAACATATCAGTTACATGAGGAAATGGAAAATGCAGCAGCCAGACATCCCATTTCCTGGCTGTTTAACAAGAATCACCACTAAAAGAACCAACAGCACTAATAATCTGTTTGGGGTGGAAGGACATCTGCACAAGCATATTAGATATATAATAGCCTACTATACCAAAACTTATGCTTGGTGGCATAAAGCTTCTTTACGTACATTCCAGTAGTACAATATTTTGCAGATATTCTACAGTCCAAATTCATTTGGCCCCAATGTTATTTCTATCACTACCACTGAGTGTCATTCCATCTGTCAACTCAGTCAACTATACCAAACACTCCCCCCCCCCAAAAAAAATCCAGATGAGTATTTTTCTACAAGCATTTGTAGAAACGAAGTCAAATTTTGTGTGATCTTTTTCAGTATGGATATTATCACAAAAGGAGCGTGGTTACAAACTTGGTTATGAAGTAGAATTTTCAGCAGAAAACTACACACATGGCGCGTGTGTCCAAGGATATAAAGATGTGGAAATATTCATGCAAATAACAGAAAATACCTGTACCGAGCCACCATGTCTGTCAGCTGCTAGGTGAGCTCTCAAGTGATGGGGATTGGCCTGATGGGGGTCCCAAGCTGCCCTGTGGTCTGTCGACTGCCAGTTATACAATGCATTAAGCATGCATGGAAGAGGAGGAATAAGAACCCAGAACATATTAAACACATCATGCGGCTAATCAGCTGTTTTCTACATTAAAATAAAAAAATCACAGGAACACAAGGGCATCTATGCACATGTAGCATTATGCATACATATGTATTTGAATACAGAAAGACACATGTTTAAAGTTTTTTTAATATATACAAAAAGTAAGTGATTGAAAATGTTCAACAAAAACTTCAAACATGAAACCCATGCAGAATAGGAATACTTGGGGACATTTGGGGCAGGATAAACTGTGCTTTCTAAAAAGCTCACTTGAATGAGTCATTCTTAAAAACAGAGATCTACAGTACTTCCATAGCATGCACACTCAATACAATACAGATTGTCATAGATACATTGAATATTTGAAAGCTAAAATTTAAACCTGCCAAAACTGTTTAATCCAAAGTTTAAAGCAGAAGTTAACATGAGAAACTTAATGTGGTGATGTTTACACTAATGTACCATTTAATTTTTCTATACAAAATGTAAGAATAAAATGAAATTATTTTGACAGATCCACATTTTTACTTGTGTGTCAAGTCTATTAAGTACACTGAGTCTTGAGCCAGGCTGCACAAACCTACTCATTTTATAGGCACAAGTTACTCTCAGTTTACTTTTATCCTTAGGCTTGGAAAAAAACTATCTGTCCTGCTGAGGGAAATCATAGAATAGATGTAACCAGGCCAGGCTGCTACCACTAGCTTTGGTTCAAAAAATACTGGCAACTTTGAGCTACAGTTAATATTTGATAGCATATGTATTCTTAATCAGACCTTGTTGTAAAGATAATAATATAATTCAAATAAAAATGACAGCCACTTCAAGAAATACAAAATATGCGAGGACAAATTCAGTGTAAGGCTACGCAGATTGCTCCACCAGAGCAAGCACTTTTGATTGCCTGACGGAACAATCTGCCCTCTCTTCCCCACATGCAGTGTTCCAAGATTTCTTTAGGAGAAGGTGGATGCCCCATTGAGTTAGCTAGCATGGGCCTCCCCAGCAGGGTTTGTTAGCTGAATCCCACCCACGAACTCTAGAGAACTCCATGAACTATGGGCAAACACTGAACCAATTGTTTCAGGAACAGCTATAAAATTATACTATACACCTCAACACTTGGATGCTTTTGGTCACGGCAGCAACTCCAATCTCAATTAGAATTTTTACCAACAAGCAGCAAGTATTATTCCTGAGCTAGAACCATTCCCCATCTGTATGTTTGACTTCTATAGAGCTCTTGCTAAGAAAAGATAGCTAGCAATGAGAGCACAGGGAAATCTAGACATTCCAAAATCTTTGCTCACACCTGACGTTCAAGCTGTGTCTAAAGACTTCATATCATTGTTAACAAGAAGCTACATTCTGGAGACTGGCAAGAAAGCAACCTTCAACAACAAAAATGGATCAGGGACAGGTGAAAGGCAATGTGTGCCCTCCTTCCAGGCCCTCTAGGCAAAATTCTCCTTGCCCCTGGATTTAAAACATGGTTATCATTACACAGGTAAATAACAGTAACCACAGAGGACTAACCAGAGTTCCCTCTAAATCAAATTTTAAAACTGAGTTTGATGCTGGCTTCAAATCCTATTTTAATAGGAAGCCTTGTTAACCATAGCAACAGTTTAAGTCAGCGCTGATGTAATGATTAGCCATGGTGAATGCAAGGAAGAAAATTCAGTCTGAAAAAGAGGCTGGTGTGGAGGGATAATGATCTGATATGCACTATCTTTGAAGCAGCTCTTCAATATGCCTCCACTGATCCAGGAAGTCTCTCTCACACTTCCTTTTTCTCTCCCTCCCTCATGCTGACACATAAACCTAACTACATAATAAAGCACTGAACAGTACATACAGAATTACATACAGAGAGTATATTTATTTAAAGAATCAAAAGCCTTGTATGAATAAATACTGTACTAAGAAAACAACATCTGTTTTACTGGAAGCATGAACTAAAGCAAACCTATGACAGTACAAATGGCACACGTTGACAGACAGCATACCTGATTTTTCGACTGTTGCATTTTATCTCTGTGAGGATGTGCTTCTCTGTTGGAAGATATTGCAGGATCCGAATGGATTGAACCCACTGGAGTAGGCTACAAACAATACATTATGTTGAATGCTTGCAATATAACATAGTAGGTTTCAAAGTTACCAGCATATATTTTGGAAAACTGATTGAAAGGGCATCTTAAGTTTCATGATATTAAGTCAGTCACAAGCCTTGAAGCCTTTGGTAAGAAAGAATTACTATCACACAGAGGTTTTGTAAGCTAATGACATTAATATATGTGAGTAAGAAGGCTAGTTACTTTGTGGACCCGCCTGCAAGACTAACATGAGGTTTAAGTATTCTTTTTTACCCTTTCAGAACACATATCCTTCCAAGCCAACTTACACAAGCAGCAGAAATGCACACTTGGAGAAGAGGGGGGCACAACAAGCAACCTCAGTATATCTCAAGGTTCTATCCCATGGGGCAGCTGAGAAGTAGGGAGAAACGGACAGTCCAGCTGGAACAGAAAAAGCTCCTGGTGTCTTTTTCTCTTCTCTGGAATCGTTCCCACAGGGCAATTAATGGAAGATGGCAAGGAGCAGGAGAAGGGAGGCAGTTCAACTAGAGCAGGTTTTCAAAACATCAGATGTACACTTCCATTACACAGTTTAAACTTATTACCAGGAAGTAAAACAGATCATTTTACCGGAAGGCTAAATGCAGGCTATCTTGATAGTTGTTTCAGTTAATGTCCTACATCAGAAAATGTAGCAAGTGTAGCAAGAGGCATCTAACAACTAGCAAGTTACACTTGCCATTTAACCCTATCTGAATTTTTTGGATTTAACATATTGTGAACACTGTGGCTTATGAGAACAAACAAGTTGCCCTGATATGATTAAACATACGTGTTTTATAGGCTACCATACTGTCAAACTTAAAGAACATGGATTTCAGAGCTAGTTTCTGTAAACAAGACCTCATTAGGCTCCTTTGATTAGACCAACCAAACATAACAGAGCGGTAGATATATACAAAGGAATGTGAAACAGGATATAGCTTTTGCAGTTCCTACTGCTAAAGTCCTGCTTACAGAGTAAATAGTGTCCTCTACACACTCAAAATGCAAGACAAATATAACCCAAGTATTCTTTTCAAAGAGAGAAAGGTCCTATGAAATATCTGCCTACGGCTTCAGAAAAAAAATTAAGGTAATAGAGGATACAATGGAGTCTCTTCTATGTATCTGCTATAATGCAGAAAAGTAACTTATATGCTAGCAGATATTCTGTTATGAGTTTCAGGGACATTAGAAGAGTACTTGTTAAACTGTACACTTACCAGCTGTTTACCAATCCAGTCATATTCATAATCAAACATATAGCCCTTCCGATCAAACAAGTCTGTAAAGAGCTTTCTTAAGTAGTCATAGTCTGGTTTTTCAAAAAAATCTAGTCTTCTCACGTAACGAAGATATGTAGCCATTTCCTCTACATGAATAAACAAATAATTTTAAATATCAGTAAAAACAGAGACCTGCTACTCTAATCCTTAATTTAGTTTTCAAATACAGAAAAGTATTTTTACAAACTGGAATTTAGTGCACAAAAGGGGACTAAATTTTGGCAATTGACTGAACAAAACACAATGCACTATATGTGGGAGTCGCCTTTGAAAATGGCCCAGAAACCTCAGCTTGTCCCAAGTAAGTCAACAAGACTGTTGACCAAGACAGGAATACGTGATCATATTGTTCCAGTGGTTTGTTATTTTCACTACCTTTCAGTCTGTTTCCAGGCACAGTTCAAAGGGCTGGTATTAACTTTTCAGGGAGGTGCATTCCCAAAATATCCTATCAGATGTTTATTAAGGTTATCAGCTTTGGAGACACCACAAGTTTTGTAAGATGTTTCATAGCCAAATATTTTGCCAATTGTGAGTTCGTTCTCAATATGGGATATTGGACTCTTAGCGATGAAAGCCCTTTTGGCAGCTGCATAGTTGATTTCTGAGATCTCCCTCATGAACTCAGTACATGTCTACCAGCCACCAACTGCATGGTCAGCTTCATAAAATCTATTAGAAACAACAGTTCCTCTTACACAGTAGGCAAATGAAAAATGTGGGGGAGCACAAGAAACAATGAAACCTGTTTCCTCACCAATATGCTAAACATTAATTAAACCAAAATGGTGAAGGTAAGAGTCAAGAGAAAATATGCCCGACTGACATCACAAATATGACCATGGTGTGGCAACTTAATTTAGTGAGCAACTTAAATTTGGCGATGTCAACTCTATACAGACAGTTCTTTTACAGAAGAAATGATTACCTGGAAAGTTCTCACACAGTACTTCTATGGGGGTTGCTCGCTTTGTGTCTCCAATTTTCTGATACCGTTCTTTCAGTGTATCTGCCTAAATTTGAAAAGATATTGAGTTGCTTCAGAAATATTTTATGAAACTATGGCAATACTTGAGCAAACAAAATTCAAATAATTGGCACACTACCTTTAAGCCTTGCCATGGAAGACTGCCTCTTAAAAAATACATGAACATATGACCTAAAGCTTCCAAATCATCTCTTCTACTTTGCTCTGGAAAAGTAAAGTTAAAATGTTAAGACTCCAAGTTCTGAACTTATTCATAAGAAAGGAATGATACAAGATGCACAGCTACAAAAATATATTTGCTATGTTCTACAGCTTTTTCTCAAGTATAATTTTAGGTAAAAAAAAAATCTTGGTAAGAAAACAAATTATTCTTTACTTATCAAGCCTTTAAAAGTGTGGAAATATGGAGTCTAAATTTAACTGCTACTGCTCTAATTAAATTATATATTTAAGTAAAAAAGAGCTGCTTTGAAAATGGACTGTGTTGTTACCATGTTATAGCAACAAACAAGATATTGGAGGCTTAAACCTGCAAGAGTTGTGTTCTAGAAAGCCAAGACACACTATTCCAGCTCTTCATATTCCTGAATGCAAAAAAAATGAACTCTGCCTATTGATTTCAGAAACATGTGCTTCTCTTCCCCTCCACCCACCACCTTTTTTTCTTTTAGGGAAGTGTGGAGAGTTTCCAAAGGCTGCATGCAAAACTGCTCACAGCACCCTTTCAGGACCAGGGAGTGGGAGGAGAATAATAGCTATGAACACCACTTTTAAGTTCCCCCCAGTTTTATGGCTGTATTATGAAAGGTGCCCACAACACACTGTTCTCCCTTCTGAAAAAACAGAGAACTTCATACATTGGCTTCTGAAAGCACTTGTGAAACTGCCATGATTCCAATCTTACACAAATTCTAGATTAAGTCAAAGAGAAAGCCCCATCTGCAGTTCTTAAAACACTTTTGAGTTGTTTGGATCCAGGAGGTTTATTCTCTTTCTACAAAAGAATAAAAAGCAAGCCACATCCTCCAGAGCACCTTTAAAACAGTGGTACACATTTAACCATATGAGAGGCTGCCTGTTCACTTGAAATCTTCCAAGGTCCTGCTATAGGTGTCCCTGCCCTCAGTTTAGGCAATTGACAAGTGGGGATAAGACACTTTTCTGTGGTAGCCCTTCATTTTTGGAACTCATTCCACAGAGCTCTATGAGACACACTAATTATCCAGGGCTTTTACTTAACTGGATCTTTACTGCTGCTTCTTTTTATGTAGCACTGATAGTGGTTTGTTTATTTTGATTGTTTCATTTCTATTGTTATATTTACCGTATCTGTTTTGAATTTTGTAGCGTGAGCTATCTTGGACACAAAGTTACAAAACAGTTGCTATTAGCATTGAGTTGTATGATGAATCACAGCCATCATGGTTGGAATAGGAAAGAAAAAAAAGAGATAACTCAAAATGAAAAGGTACAGATGGTATGGTCCAGAGGCCCATGTAGTACAGTATCTGTTCTCACAGTGGCCAACCAGAAGCCAATGGAGAGCCCACAAGCAAGAAACGAGCACAATGCACTCACTATGCACCCCGGCAACTAGTATTTAGAGACATACTGGACTAGCAGCCATCTATAGCCCATCTATGTGCTCCATCAATCCCCTTTAAAAGCCATCCAAATAGGTGGCTATCACTGCATCTTATGTCAGTGAATTCCATAGTTTAACAATATGCACTGTGTGAAGAATTACTTTTTTTGCCTCTTCTGAATCTTCCACCATTCAAGTTCATTGGCTGACTCTTTCTAATATGATGCAAGAAAGAAAAATAATATCTCTACTTCTCCACTCAATTTTACACATTTCTATAGGTAAAGGTAAAAAGGTAAAGGACCCCTGGATGGTTAAGTTCACCTTACTTGTATTTTATTTAAAACAAAAAGCCCCATACATTGTAACATTTACTCATACGAAAGTCCACTACTTAAACACAAAAGCAAGTATTTTTATGCTCAACATGCACTCAAGTACCCTTTGATAAAACAAATAAAGCCTATCTGAGCTACAAAAACCAGTCGTTTGCAAAAGTGATTAATATGCACAGAGCTCGTCAGAATTCTAGTGAATTGGTTAAGTTTGTGTTCTAAAAATAAATACATACCTTTTCCTAAATGTGTATTTATACTCATGTATCTAGCAGTTCCTGTAAGGCTTTTGTGTTCTCGGTATGGTATGTGCTTCTTTGTCTCTGGATCTATATATTCTTTTGCCAAACCAAAATCTATAATATGAATAATTTGTTGAGTTTTGTTTCCTGGTCGTCCTATTAAGAAGTTTTCAGGTTTTACATCTCTGTATATTAAGTTCTTTGAATGAACATATTCCATTCGAGAAATCTATTAAACAGAATGAAAGAAAGTTTGTTTTTTACCACAACTATAATAGCAGAACAAATAAAAACAAAAAATTGCTATATCTTTTCTGTCTTGAAAGAACATGTTTCTTCATGTGTCAAAATAAAAATGGAAGCTCTTCTTTCATTGAAACTTCTAGCTTTGGTTGAGGCTGCAACAGCAGGCACTCTTTTATGACTAGTGAGCAGCTAAGTGGCCTAGCACGAACAACAAAACACACGGACTCCCAAGCCTCTTTGCTGCTTCCCAGTCATTTTGCGGCTGCTCTATGCTGAACTTAAGCCATGGTTTGGTTTAATACATCATCTACATCCAGGCTGTCTCCAGACAAGCTACAAACTGTAACAAAACTTTCCCTCATGATCTATGATTGATGGTTTGCCTAGGGAGACCTGAACCATGAGTCAATGTTCTGATAACACGTTAAGCCAAACTACAACACAGCAGCAAAACATCTGAGAAGCAAAGCAGCAATGTTCACTTCTTAGGGAGTACACACATTTGCTTTTTAGTGCTGAGTCACTGTGTGTGTTTCAATTACTCTTTGTTAAACTAAGTAGTGCTTGCATTCTGTCCATTAAGATTATTAGGCAACCACTTTTAAACTTTAATGCACCTAAGGAAAAAATGGCCAAGATGAGTGTGTAACACTTCTCAGAAAAAGGAAACTTGATTCTTAGAAAAAGGCTGCAAAATTTATTGTGTAGAAAATGGATTTTTGATAAGAATTCAAACTGCTTAATAGAACCCCAGCACTGCCTTGTAAATTAAATGGGTGCTGAATGAACAGACCTCAAAATATTATGAAAATCTGCACCTGAATTACATAATGCAGAAACTGGTACTGAACGTAGCATGTTGAAAATCAGTTTCTAGGTAGTACAACAATTAAAATGAGCCTGAAATATGAAGACAGTCCCAAGTGAAATCTCAGAAACCCAGACAGGATAAGGTCCAAGGAGGACTCCTGTGGAAGAATAGTTTGCAACGGGGGGGGGGGGGCAGCGGTTGCATTGCTATTTGGTCCTTTCCATGAATAACAGAGACAGAGCAATATAATTCACAAAGTTCAGATTTTCTACGTTCAAATGTTTTTCATCAGTGAGCATACAGCATCCTCAATTATATTTCATGCTAGGTCTAAAGGTAATGGTTTGTTTATTAATGTGTTTAGTTAAGTATAAAGATGTGGCTTGGATCCAGAGTAGCTCCTCTACAAACAAAAGGGCAGTTTGTGAAAAGCAGAGGTTGTCTCTAGTAAAAGGGGGATGGGAGGCAATATTTGCTGATTCCTCCTCCCCCCTCCAGCTATCTTCCACAATATTTCAGAGGTTCTTCCAACACTTTGAAGCAGGTTTTTAGTGGAATCTGTGTGAATCATCTGCCCTCCTTTCAATGACTAGAACTCTGCTCATAGGACCTCCATAGCCAACCCTCTGTCTTCATGACATCTAACAGTACCGTTCACAGAGAAATACAGTGGAAAACAACCCTAAAAAGTTTTAAGCAACCAGGTGACACATTCTTTCTGCATTTGCTCAAAGAATATCCAGCTAATACTGAATGGACCATTATTTAAAAAAGAAAATAGAAGTATACTCACCAACTGTATGGCTATCATAAGAACAGTTTTTAGAGAAAAAGTCCTATCACACAAGTCAAATAAATCTTCCAAACTAGGTCCCAGTAGTTCCAGCACCATAGCATTATACTTGCCACAAGGGCCAAAATAGTAAACCTGAGGTATTCCATCTGGGAAAATGAAATGAAACAGTCATTTCAACACACTTTTGTTCTAAGAACCATCTCACATTTCAACTGGAGAATAATTAAGACTATCTTACACAAAGATTTCCACAGACTTTAAGCTACTTATCGCTATTAAGTTTCTTGTTGCAGGAAATATTTGATTCACTAAATAATTCTTAAGTTCTCCCTTTTCATTGTAGTTTGGGCTGTACCTGAAATATTATACTGAAATACTAGGTTTTGTAATCCTAGGAATGTGCAGACTTAAATGTTGGTATTTAATTACTTGCTATGACAGGTTGCCAGTAATTGTGCACAATAACTTAATTACAAGATAAACATCCACACACAAGGTACACAATGAACTTTATGAAGCCCAATCTTATGGTATCTTGCAAAGTCTAGCACATTGTCTACTTAACGGTTGTCATGCACCACTGCCATCAAGATAAAATATAAAGTTACAACCAATGAATTTTAGTATTTTTACCAGAAGATGCTAGAATTTCTAGCATTTTGCCCATGTCTATACTGAACATTGTCTATCATCTTCTGTTTGCTACAACAGAACCAAGGTTCTGCAAATTTCTAAATCCCACAAACTGTATCTATGGAGCTCAAGAATAAGCACTTCACAGTGCATGAGATCAATCAAGCTAACCTGAATCTAATAATACATTGCTCTTTCAGAACATGTGTAGTTCAGACCTAAAACATTTATCTGGTTTGAGCCAGCGGCTCTGAAAAGTAAACAATCCCAGTGGCAATTTTATGAAACATTATCTAGAAGAGCATGCAATGGTGTATGGGCGATAGGCCTGCACTGTTCTGCAGCTAACCATATCTACTCAGAAATAAGTTCAACTGAATTCAATGGCACTTGCGTGGAAGTAAATGGTGTTGCAATTACAGCTTTAGATAATGCTTAGAGCAGACCCATTGAAATAAATGAATCTAAGTTGGCTATCACCATATGGATATAGGCAGATTATTCTATTGTTCATTCTCAGGGGTACATCAACAAGATATGCCTATGCATCTCTTACTATCATCATCATCATCATCTATCCGTTATTACTATCAATAGTGGTTCAAAATCTGGACTAAAAGCTGTATGCCTGTGTTTATTTTAAAAAATGCTGTAAGACCCCAAATAAACTGTATTTTCCAACAGCAGATATGTAAAGTTATAGTGCTTCCTAATGCTCCTTAACTTAGCGTACCAGTTTTCCTTGGCCAAAGAAAAAGCTACAAATGATTTGTGGTGTATTTTATTCAAAGCATGTTTCAGAGAACATGTTTTCTGTGAAGAGCCTGTGGCCCATGGAAAACAATCAAGTGCCATAATCAAAAGTAGGCAGTGCCTTGGGGGGGGGGAATCAGTGGGAGTGGTATACTTTACTTGTGACCTCTATTTTCAGCTACCCCTCCCCTTCCTTTCTTTCTGATCCCTCTGTCAGTGTTGAAAGAAAATATCGAAGCTCAGCAATGGAAACAGCTTGGGCAGAGATACCAGAGATTGCCTGCTTTTCTCCCATTCAACCTTTACCCAGCTAGCTACAGAACATATAAAAACTTCTACCTCAAGTGGAGCTGAAAAATCAAGAATAAGCCTAAACCTATTGTCATATGGGGCATTTTCATCTATCTTGCAATAGGTGGAAAGTGTGTGCTGGCTTAACAATGCTCCATTAGTCAGCAAGCAGCAGCAATGTCTTCTGCAGACACAGGACACTTCACAGAAAGGCAGGCCCTGTTGGCAGCAAATCCCTTCCAAATCAGGTGAGCTTCCCCATGCATTAAGGCGGCAGCTGGGAGCCAAGTCACATTTGCTCATGAGAATCCAACACTGCACTTGTTACTGGTGCTGGCCCAAACCTAATGACATCAAGAAATGGATCCTGACAAGATCAGGTACCAGGTACATCAAACAAACAAAAAGGCTTCTGGCCAACTGTCTGGGATGCTGTAGTTGTATGCTGCATTGCAGACCTTGCATTGAACAGGGTACTATACTAGATAACCTCCGAGAAGCCTTTCAAATCTAATTCTATAGTTCTAGTAGCTGAGGACAGAGTTTCAGTCACATGCCCTACATTGGATATTTTTGATGCTTTGGGGGGATCCTCAAAGGTAGCTTACCCATATTGCACCAGTATCACTATGCTGCTTTCATCCCAACACAACAAAGTTGGGGAACTAGTGGGCTGGATGGAGCCTATGGATCCTCCCCTTCCAGCCCACAACACCCACTCTTTGTGCCACCCCCACCAGCAGGTTTTAGGCTGAAAAGAACTTCTTATTGAAACCAATAGCTGGCTTTATTTTAAAGCCCAATTATGGTACGGGGGCTAGACTTGTAGAACAGACCCCCTCAGTAACTCCAAGTAGTTTAGGAAAGTGTCTGAAATCTATCTACATGATACATACAGATAGAGGATGCTGCTAATGACCAACATGCAAAACATTTCTACTGAATAATATATACAAAGTACTTTATCATAGTAAGCCGTTTTGTTGTCAAAGTTAACATCCAGTTTCTTGTTCACAGAACTATGAACTAAACATAATCAAAATATACAACAAACAATGCCCTCTGATGCTTCACTACTGTGGTTCAAATTTAGGCGGCCAACAATTCTCCTAACAATGTCAACTAAAAGTCTGACATGAATGCAATCAGTTATAATAGACATCTTCTTCTGTAACAGCAGTATAGAAGATATAATCATAAATAGTTTTGTCATGTACATACGCTAAGCTCTTGTTCTAGATGAAAAATATTAGCAACCTAAGTTGCATTAGTCTGATACTCATATCTCATTAAATCAGTTAAAATGAAATGTGGTTTTATGTGAACAAGGACTATGCTGGTGCATGCTGCTAGATCACAGGCATTTTGGTTTCCCCCAGTTCCTGCTGCTGCCACACTGGCAAGGAAAACAGCAAAACAAACCATGAATAAAGAGCAAGTGAATAAACCATGAAACCAGGTTCTGCCAAAACAACAAGTCAGGCTATGACTTTGTTTCTTATCCAGCACAGCAGGAGTGGAGAGAGAAGTGCCTGCAATTTCAGGATTGTATACCAGCATTCTGCTTGCTCTTGTTAAACCACATTTTATTTTAACTCCAATTTAATATGATTTGCAAGCCAGGCATTAATCTACTGCAATTTGGGCAACAAAGAAAAACTAGAAACTTTATTTTCAAACACGCTGTGATATATGTTGGTCATCTTGGGTTTTGGAGAACATGCAACATCAGCAAGCAGAACATGGAATTGATGCAAAACCTGTAAGAAAGCTCTTTGGCATACTATTTCTTACATAAATCATAGCAGCGTATTGGATTTGCAATATAATTTCAATCTATTCAAACCTACTACCTCAGGGGTTACCGCTATAATTAAGGACAATGAAGACTAAACAGTACTGAAAGAAGTGGCAAGAGATTTGGTGAGGCATAACTAAATAGAAATGAGTGAACAACCAATTGCTACTGCTCCCAGAACACTAATTTTGACATCTTTATTTCAGTGGTTTCCAGGTGGATTTTTAAGAACTTCAGACTCGACAAATGTATGAGGCAAACACTTTCTATTCGCTGCATTTCTGGCTTCTTGGTTCCTGTCATTCCTGGGGGGGGGGGGTGCATTTTCTTATGATACGCAGGGTAGAAATTATCCAAAGAGGAGTACTGTCTAAATTTATTATAAGCTACTGTGTAGCACCTTATCCTATGACCGATTTCCATAATGATAGGCATAAAATACACACATGGAAGACAGCCAGTAAGGTCTGCACCCAGTTCTGGTCATGGAGAACAGCAGAAGCATATTTTCTGAACACAGCTGCCTCACCAAAGTATTTCAATTTGGCCTCTGAGCTACATTTTCTACTACTCACGTAAGGTCAAACTGAATGTTATATACTATATTGCAATATGGAATTAAATCTCAGCAACAGTTTCTCCAAACTAGCCTTACAAGGATCGAGGTACCTAACTTTCACTGGCAGATGTTTTTCCTCTGAAAAATGTATTTCCATAGGGCAAACACATATGCTGAACACTGGCCAGAGTAAAAGAAATCTGAGCGATTTCAATGGAAAATTGTCATCAGGCTAATTCTAGATGTAGCTTCAATGAACTGTGTAGCAAGTACCTGTGACTATTAATATAAACCAATGACATTAAATATACTTGTGTGTGATAAAATGCACAAATATTTACATATCAAATTGTGGGACTTTTATTAACCAATCTATAACCTCATTATTGTAGTACTTCACATTATGCTACAACTTGATAATTATACTTACCACCAGATCCTAACTGCTTGTAGAATCTGTATTCCAAGTGCAGCTGTGGTGCTCTTGACTTCATTGGCTCCTGAAGAGACCAAGATTTTAGGTTTTAAAAGTCAAGTTCTCAAAGCAACAATGTTAATACGACTGCTATCTGAAGAAGTATCTTTCCAATTTTCTTTCAACCAAAAGAGACTTTGACAATATTTACTTTCTTAAAACTGTTTATCACAGTGCAATACTGATAATACAATATTTACACCTCATTTAATTTGTACTCCATACTGCATATAGAACTGTCATTTCAAAAATGTTTCTTTGGGATTAGGAAGAAACACTGGATGCCAAAGGCAGAATTAAAATATATGCAATGTCTGGAGGTGCTGTTAATTTAGCAATTACAGGAGTAGAAATCTCAGTTTCAAAGGAACACAAGCCACTAACAGCCAGGAAAAGCATATGGGCACAAACATGCACCTACTGCAATAGTAACTTCCCTAAGTGATCCCTCTTCCAAGGCAAGCAACTGTTTTGAGTGCCCCCTAACATAAAAATCTCACGTTAGGTCAATGTACACAGTATTTATTTTCTCTCCCTTGATCCTCTGAAACAGGGAGGACCACTCCACTCCCCTTTTCTAAATATCTTCTAGTCCACCTTTTCACCAGACACCACTTCAGTAAAAGGGTGGAGGAAGAGGGAGACAGAGATGATTTCCTTTCAGAGCCAAACTCCCCAGATTTTAATCACACAGCTAATGCCAAGGGTGATTGGGACAAATCAAAGCATCTGTGCTTTCCCTTTGGTTATTAACAATGGCGGGGGGGTGCACAAATACGTGCACGTCCAAAACTCAAAGCATTAGATACAATGTCATGTAGAGTAACACTGCTGAAATATAAAGATCAGTAACACTAAATAAAGTATTTAACAGGAGCAAATCATAGGCAACCAAAAAGCTTAGAAAATATGGAACAATACTACAAGGGGCAGAACACAGATCTTCAGTGAAATGCTGGCACTCTTGACCCAATGACAAGATTGACTAGCAAGGGTCAGCAGAAGCATAGGCCATATTGTCCATTATTATTATTATTATTATTATTATTATTATTATTATTATTTTATTTATACCCTGCCCATCTGACTGAGTTGCCCCAGCCACTGTGGGTGGCTTCCAGCGCATCTAAAAACATAATACTGTAAAACATTACATTTTAAAAGGTTGCACATGTTTTTCAAAGCACAGAGAGAAACTACCCAGATAATCTGTTTAGGTATGAGCTTTGTAATAGCAAGAAGTTTCTTTTTTTGGTATTTATCACCAGGACGTTAAATTAATTGCCATTTTCTGTAGGGCTGTGGCAGAGGGAATGAGCATGTGCTGGTGTTCCATGTTGCCAAAAATTGCTTGGAAAAAATGCTGCGCCCACTGGAGTGCAAAGCCAGTCATCTGAGTAGTAACAAGTAGCTTGAAAATATTAAACTATACATATTAGCAAAAAGGTTTGATGAAAAGTATTTTAACCATTGGTATACTGAATAATAAATGACTTGCTGTATCATGAAAAAGTGGAAGCAGCTGGCAACTGTGCGATCTCTGAATAAGGCCTGTAACTCTTTCATTTTGGATACAACTTGTTGAAAGCAAGCATTATTTAGTTAATGAAAATCTAAGAGCTTGTAATTATTAATGAATGTCAACTTACCAGCTTAATTGCCACATATTCATTTGTATACAAATTTTTTCCTTGAAAGATAAGAAACAAGAATGTCAGATTTCATACCTCTGTAATATGTATATATAGATATAGATGGCAAAACATCTACATTGAAATAAAAAGTTGGTGGAACTTGCCCATTTGCTTCAATATGTAATGTCTGTCAAACTCTTATTGACCATGAAAAATCAACATTTTATTAGTATACTATCTATCCGCACTGGTTATTAAATACAATAAAGCTAGTTAAAGAAAACCAATGTGCAGCAGCTGACAGCTTCAGACACACACTTGTTCCTTGAGCTATTTGTTTATCTCTCAGCATTGAAAACTGTTACTTTAAGAAGTAAAGCCTCTTTTAGTTTGTACAGATGGGAACTAACAATTACACACACAGAAAATTACACCACACAGAAAATCACAATGCTTACCTAAACACAGGCTTAGACTCTAGCTTTCATTCAGTGAATGAAACTAAGATCACAGAACGGGGGATCTTTCGCTCCCCACTTGCAGACACCAGTGCTGCTATAAAATCTATTTTGGAAATTGGATGAGAATTGGGAATGGTTTACGGGGCTGCACAGGAATCTGTTGCAAGTTGCCCTCCCCCCGCCTTACATAAATGAAGGGGCAATTTAGGATCCAAGGCATAGTAACTGCATAATAGTATCTGCATTTTATTAACACACAATAATGAACTATGCAACCAATGAAATACAATACAGTTTAAAGAAGCTTAACTGATTATTCTGAGCATGCAATGTTTATTAATTGTTTAGTCAACCATAAACAATTTCTGAAAATTATTCCAGTACGAACAATAAGCAAACCTAAACAAGTTAATGACCTTATAACCCTCTTAAACTGTAAAGCCTTGATTAAAGTGTTTAATTACAACTCATATCAACACAATTTTCCCTAATAAGTTAGCTGCCCTTTAATTAAAATTATATAGAGATATCACAAAAGGTAGTTAAAGGATTGCAGAGTTCTACCTAAACAACAGGGGAGGGGTTACTTTTTTCCACTGAAGAATGTAAAGTAAAAATATCAGAACATTGCACTTTACTTATTAACATAAAGTTACAAATTCCAACAGAAAGACAGACTTTGCCTGCTTTTCCCAATAATGTTTATGCCACTTGTGATGGGACGATGAGCTGCTTGTGCGTAAAATCCAAGTCCCTCAGAGTTTGGTCAAGTTTGCAAACCTCTGTCTGTAACGGAGCCCCTTAAACATGGCTCTGTCAGTCGCTTGCAGATTCCGACAGTGGTTGCTTTCGGAATCGCTTCCAACATAAAAGCTCCTTAACGGAAACACGTCTTCTGGACTCTCTGCGTGACAGTTTCCGGCGAGGAGTGGGTGTCCCTACAGGAGGTCCTGAAACCTCCCCACTGTTTTCGCTGGAAGTGTCTCGGAGCCATCCCTCCTGCTCACTTTCCCTCAGCTCAGCTCTTCTCCCCCTACTGGTTCCCTCTTCAGCTGCTGAGTCTCTCCCAACCTGTGTGAGCCCTTCCACCTCCCTTCCTTCCGATGGCAGTTCCCTGACATCCACCTCCCCTCCAGGGCCCCCTTCACCCCCTCCCGCCCCCTCCTCTATGGGCGGTGAGGAGGCAAAACCCCGGAAGGAACTTCCTTCACCTTCCGATGTCTCGAACACTTCTCTCCACCTGTTGCGGTTCCTGGTCTCGAAGTACTCCTCCTCCTCAGAGTCCATCTCCCCTTCCCCTTCCGAATCCGTGAATCCTTCCAACTCCTCCTCCTCATCGGTGGTCCCAAAGTATTCCCTCCGGAACCTCTCCACAGGCTGAGGTTTCCTTGGGAACCTTTGATGGAACGTTTCTATCAATACCTCGTCATTGATATCTTCTGCCATTACCCAAGTGTTTTCTGACTCCGGTTCTCCTTCCCACGCTACCAAATACTCCACCTGATCCCCCTTCCACCTGGCGTCGAGGATTTCTGCCACATGGCTGCTGCATTCCCTTTCTTCTATGATCGGTCCCCGAGTGGACATCCCTTCTCGTCCCCCCTCATACGGTGACAGTAACGACCTGTGAAATACTGGGTGCAGTTTCATGTGGTTGGGTAACCGGAGCCTGAAAGCCACTGGGTTGACTTGTTGAATGACCTCAAAGGGACCCAACCTCCTGGGTCTTAATTTCTTACAACCTCCTTTGAACGGCAACCCTTGGGTTGACAGCCACACCCGATCTCCCACCCTTATGGTTTCACCTTCCCTTCGGTTCTTGTCTGCCTGCCTCTTGTATTCTTCCTTCGCCCTTTCTAAGTTGAGTTGGAGCTGACGATGGATTGCTTCCATTTCTTCTACAAAATGCTCGGCTGCCGGGACACTCCATCTCTCCCCTCCTCCCCCTGGGAATGCCCTGGGATGACACCCATAATTAGCCAAGAAGGGGCTCATCCCTGTGGACACATTCTCTGCATTGTTGTAGGCAAATTCCGCCAGCGCCAACTTCTCTACCCAGTCATTCTCTCTGTCATTGACATAACACCTCAGGTATTGCTGGAGGACACCGTTTGCTCTTTCCGCCTGCCCGTTGGTTTCAGGGTGCCGGGCAGTCGAAAAGTTGACCTCCACCTGCAGTAAGCTCATGAGCTTCCTCCAGAACCTGGAAGTAAATTGTTTTCCCCTGTCTGAGACCACCCTCAATGGCACCCCGTGCAACCTAAAAATGTGTTCTACAAATAACTTCGCTGTCTCTTCCGCCGTGACTGCATGCGAACAGGCTACAAAGTGGCACATCTTTGTTAGTAGGTCTGCCACCACCATGATGGCTGTTTTCCCCTTGGACTTCGGCAGATCAGTCATAAAATCTATCGACACTGCCTCCCAAGGTCGTTCTGGGGTTGGTAAGGGTTCTAATAGCCCCGCCGGCGCCCGCCTCTCCCCTTTGGCTCGCTGGCATTGCTCACACCCTCTTACATACTCCCGTACATCTTCCCTCACCTTAGGCCACCAAAATTCCCTGGTGACCAACCACATGGTTTTGTGTTGTCCAAAATGCCCCGCCGTGGGGCTGTCGTGCAACTGCTTGAGTACCCTCCCCCTTAAGTCTCCTTCGGGGATATACAGTGCCCCTTTGTAATACAACGCTCCATTTCTTTCCTCAAAACCCCCTGGTTCCTCTCCCTCACCCCTAAGACCTCTGAGCTTATTCTGGGCATATTCATCATTCTCTGTTTCCTCTACCAGTTCTCTTTGCCCCACCAATGCCGCCCCACACACCCAGCGGTCCTCTGGGATGACATGTCTCTCTTCGGGTCCCCCCTCCCCTTCCAAATATTCAGGTTTGCGTGAGAGAGCGTCCGCCCTAACATTTTCTGGACCTGGCACATAACAAATTTCAAAGTGAAATTTGGAGAACTCCTGGGCCCATCGCACTTGCCGTTGGTTGAGCACTCGTGCCGTTCTCCAATACTCTAAGTTCTTGTGGTCCGTGCACACTTGCACCTTATGTTGTGCCCCAATTAATAAATGCCTCCATCTCCTGAACGCTTCATGAATGGCGAGTAGTTCTCGGTCATACACCGTGTAGTTCCTCTCAGATTTGTTCAGCTTTCGCGAAAAAAAAGGCACACGGTCTCCACTCTGACTCCTCCTTCCCAGGCTGCAGAAGCACCGCCCCCACAGCCCGGTCTGATGCGTCCGTCTCCACTCGCATCGGTTTTTGTAAATCCACATGCAGGAGCTGTTCTTCCGAAGCGAACGCCCTTTTCAGTTCCTCAAAAGCTCGCTCCGCCTCCGCCGTCCAAACGAATTTCCTCTTACTGCTGAGACAGTCCGTAATGGGAGCCGTCAAATGGGCAAAGTTTCTGATGAACTTCCGATAGAAGTTTCCAAATCCAAGGAATCTTTGCACATCCTTCCTTGTTTTCGGTGTTTTCCATTCCAGTACCGCTTGGACCTTGCCAGGATCCATGGCCAATCCCTTGTCCGACAAGCGGTACCCCAGGAATTCCACCTCCTTGGCATGAAACTGACACTTCTCTAGCTTCACCCACAGCTGATTGGCTTGCAGTCTGCCCAACACTTCCCTGACGTCTTTTACATGCTGCTCCTCAGTCTCTGAATATACTAACACGTCATCTAAGAAGGCCACACAATTCTTGTAAAGCAAAGGCCCCAGGACGTGGTTCATAAACGATTGAAAGCACGCGGAGCCTGCTTGTAGGCCGAAGGGCATAACTAAATATTCAAATGCCCCCAAAGGGGTGAACATGGTGGTTTTCCATTCATCCCCCTTCCTTATTCGTATCAGGTTGTACGCCCCCCTCAGGTCCAGTTTAGTAAAAATCTTTCCCTTCCTGACCCTTGTCAAAATGTCATCAATTCTGGGCATCGGGAAAGTCACTGGTTCTGACACTGCATTTAAGGCCCTGAAGTCCACTACAAGCCTGGGTTTGTCCGTGTTTTTTTTGTCCACAAAAAACACTGGGCTGCCCCCCACCGCCCTGGACTCTCTGATGAACCCTCTCTTCAGGTTCTTGTCAATGAACTCCCTTAGCTCCTGCATCTCTCTGTCTGACATGGCGTACAGCTTGCCTACAGGGAGCTGTGCCCCAGGGAGTAAATTGATTTGACAGTCAAAGGGCCTATGTGGGGGTAGTTTGTCTGCCTCCCTCTCGCTGAAGACGTTGCTCAGGTCGGCGTATTGTTGGGGAACCTTCCCCTTCTCCGTTACTTCCGTCCCTGCTAGAGTGGCTCTGGCCCCTCCTTGAGCCTCCCGCTCTTTGCAGTGTTCTAGACAATGTGCTGACCCAAAGGAGACCACTCTCTGATGCCAGCCCACTAGCGGATCATGTAACGCTAGCCAGCTCATCCCCAAAATAATGGGAGCTCCTCCCAAGGTAGCCACATTAAACGCTATTAGCTCAGTGTGTCTTGCTACCCTCATTATCATTGGGACGGTCTGCTGGCTGACTTCTCCTCCCAGCAGCTCCCTTCCATCGATCGTGGTCACCTGCAAAGGGTTACTTAAAGGGATAGTCTGTATCTGGTGCTCAGCAGCAAACTCCTTACTCATGAAATTGCAGGAGCTGCCTGAGTCCAATAGTGCCTTTATCTTTAGTGGGTGTCCGTTAGGCAGCTCTAGTAACACCTCTATCACTAGGGCGGGTTTAGGAGGTTCCGGCGTGGGCACTTTCACTGCTCTTTGGCCTGGCTGCTGTGCCCCGACGGTGGCAGCCAGGCGTTGGCTTTTACTTGCTCCGGTACCTTTTCCTCCCTCTCCCCAACAGCTCCCGCCATTCCTTGCCATTCCTTTCTTTGGGGGCAGACTCTGGCAAAATGACCTGGCTGTTGGCAGAGATAACATTTCTTGGCGCCCTTTCCCTCCTTCTTCCGCTCTTCACTGGGCTTTGAAACTGCGCGCGCGCGCGCTGTTCCAATTTCCATCGGCTCTCCCGGCGGGAACGGTGGCTCTGGAATCTCTGGAATGCGAAGCTCCCTCCAACGTTCCCCCTTCCCTTCCCGCCTCTCCAAGGCTCTCGCCTCTTGGCGCGCTCCTATGGTCAGCGCTGATTTGGTCAGCTGGTCCATAGACTCCGCCCTGGGCGCCCGGGAAAGTTCATCCTTTACCGCCGAAGCAAGCCCTTCTTCAAAGAGCATTTGAATGGGTTCCGCCGATAGATCCCACCCCAATTTATGGATCAACATGGTAAACTCAGTCCAGTACTCACGCACAGATCGGCTCCCCTGTTTGCACGCCATTAACTGTCTGCGTACCACTCCCTGCTCAATATCGCTGGAAAACATCAAATCCATTGCACGAAAAAACTTCCTCGTATCCTTCAGGATGTCATTGTTTGTTGCCATCAGGGGCCTCACCCAGTCTTTCGCCCCCTTTTCGAGATGCCCAATCACAAAAGCCACCCGCGATTCCTCGTCGGGAAAGTCATCAAACTGCAGATTAAGGGCATATTGCATCTCTGTCCTAAAGGCATGATAGTCCTTGGCCTCCCCCCCAAACTTCTGCACCAATCCTGGCAACTTTCTGGCGAGCGGGGTGGTTTTCCCCTTCTCTGCATCTTGAGCCCTCCTCTCCTCGAGCCTCGCCGTCTGCAGCGCTAGCTGGACCTCCAACGCCCGGTACCTTTCCTCCAGGCTTGGACCCGCTCCAGCTCCTGCTTCTCCGGTTCCGGCTGGGTTGCTCATGATGCCTTCTCCTGCACAAACTGCTCACAGAGACTGTCGGAATGCTGTGATGGGACGATGAGCTGCTTGTGCGTAAAATCCAAGTCCCTCAGAGTTTGGTCAAGTTTGCAAACCTCTGTCTGTAACGGAGCCCCTTAAACATGGCTCTGTCAGTCGCTTGCAGATTCCGACAGTGGTTGCTTTCGGAATCGCTTCCAACATAAAAGCTCCTTAACGGAAACACGTCTTCTGGACTCTCTGCGTGACAGTTTCCGGCGAGGAGTGGGTGTCCCTACAGGAGGTCCTGAAACCTCCCCACTGTTTTCGCTGGAAGTGTCTCGGAGCCATCCCTCCTGCTCACTTTCCCTCAGCTCAGCTCTTCTCCCCCTACTGGTTCCCTCTTCAGCTGCTGAGTCTCTCCCAACCTGTGTGAGCCCTTCCACCTCCCTTCCTTCCGATGGCAGTTCCCTGACACCACTTAACTGTTCCATGAGTAGCTTAACTTGAAAGGACAAGACCGTCAATGATCATAAATAGTATTTTCGCTGGATTTACTTTTATATTTCTAGAACTGAAACAAATGTGGATATTTCTAAGTCAATGAGGAGCACTTTTTTATCCCAATAATTTGTATTGTTTCAGTACAGTATAAGGACAACAACTAAACAACTCAAACAGGAAACATTAGTCCAGTTACACAGAGTAGATTCCACAACTTTACAATCACAAATCCATCCCCACTGTGCAATCTATGAGTACAAAAACAAAAATCCCAGGGACACTACTTATTGACATATCCACAGGAGCATTTAACTTTGATGGGCAATTATTTTAAACCAGTTCAGCATATATTTTAATATTAGATAGAACTTACTGAAGTTCATCCCTTCCAAAATTTAGTTTATTAACTATATGTTCCATTAATCAATGTTTCAGCATATAGTCAAAACCTAAAGCTATTTTGAGGTTTATAGAAAGGCAAGACAACAACAACAAAAATAATAATCAAGCCTTTCACTACCAACAACACTTTGCTATTTTATCTATAAATAACAATTAGTTAGAATCACTATGAAGCTTTTAGCATGAAGCAAGAGGCTAGATGAATGCCGACATCATCAAAAAAGAGTTACTCATTTTTCCTCCCAAACACCTGCCCCATAAACCATAATCTCAGACGATAGTCATATTGGGTTCAGGTAATACAATTTTGTTGCACCATAGTAGCTGCCAAAAAGTAAGCATGGCCCTCTACTGCTTGGACTTATTCTTGTGTCAGTAACAGGTGAATATTTTGCTCATAGTTATATCCACCATCAAGAGTCTTTCATCCTTGAGAGCCACTGGCACGGCTGTGGGAGAAATCATGTAACCCTGACTACTGATATGATTGGGGCATCCATGTTATTGATGTGATGTCATGAATCTGTTTTTCTTTTTTGCTAACTGGTGTGTCAACAAAGTATTTTTCAGTTAAAGTGGGAGAAATTTTGTGAACCAGAAAAGAATATTTTATTCTTTAAGAGAAAGTAGCATAGGTGAGCCAGCTGTTTCCTGGCTTCATGAGCAGCTGCTCAATCATAGCCTCAAAGGTTATGAGAAATGTGGAGCTGGAGCTCCTTAAGGAGTTGGAGCAGAGCCCTTTCATTAGCTTTATCATTAATCATACTCTGAAGAAAAAAATATACTAAAGCTTTTAGTTTCTAAATCTAAACACATTTACTAGGGAGCAAGTCCTACTGAACACAGTGGAAATTGCTTCTCAGTAATATTAATATGCATAGGTTTGTGCTGTAAGTCTTACATGCGGAACAAAATTATTTACTAAAACAAAACATATCATAGGCAACATGCAAGTGAATGAATGAGTTGTGGTCTAAAGGAGGAGAGATGAAGCTCTCTGTCCTTTCCTCCCTCCAGCAGCCTCTTCTGTTTCAATTCTAGGCCTAGAGGAGAGTACTTTGCTGCCTCTACATCAAGTGTAGAGTTCAAATGGGCTTCCAGACAGAAAAATGGAATGCTCTATCCCAATCACTAGTAGCCCCCTGCATGTGTTCGCATGTGACATGGAATATAAAAAGTACCCTTCTCCAAATCCAGTACAGAAACCAAGGGATGTGCTATTCGTCTGATCCTGTGGGATGCACTTCTATGCTGGACGTGGAGGAGGGAACCCCACTGTTCTCTACACCTGGCATGAAAAATAAACCTGCAGTTTTATTTGTATTGTGCTGGCCTATTTCTTATGCATAAAGTGTGACCCTCTGATGTCAGCCCCTTTTATAAGTAGCATGCTAGTAATTTCTGGACTTGTTGGGAAGCCTGCATTTTATATTTGCTGAAATGAGAATCAGTTTGGGAGTATGATGAGGACAGCTTCCGAGATAGATGTTCTTTTAGGCACTATTGCAATGCAGATGGAACTGGCACATGTGCTTAGGTAGTATGGCTTGCTCTTATTCATTTCATTACAGAAGACCGCTTTATAAAAAGTACTCCTTTTTCCAATCATAAGACATAGATAAATTTAAAGATATATGTGAAACAAATTTGGCAGCCATTTAAAAAAAATAAAAGTGGGATAAGCCTGCTAGCCTGACGTTAAAATGAAATTTGTTTCAATAAAATGTTTCAGAGCAATAGTGAAGTATATACACTCAACACTTGATGTGCCTAAATTTAAAATCCATACTGAGGCATGGAAGCCACACAGTGGCCTTTGGCCTGTGACTGTTTCAGCGTCACTTCTTTCACAAAGTTATTGAGAAGAAACAGAAGGGTACAAATATGATCAGTATTCTCTCCTCATACCTCCAGTTTGATAACTGATCACAGCTTATATAAATGAAATTAGTACACAATACTTGTTGGTCTTTTTTTTCCTTCTTCTTTTTTGCATAGACTGTATTTGTTGATTGTATGTGCTTATATTTATAATAAAAGCTCGAACAACCAATGTGATGATTATTCTGCTTCTAAAATTTTGAGTTAGTAACTTAGAAATATAGCAATTAACATATATTTAGCACCATGTTATTTGACTAGTCCAGACATAACAATACTGACATAATAAACCACAAGTTAATTAAGGGCACTGGATTACATGCCCCTTCTTCTCCTGTGCTGCTTCTGCAATTTCTTTAAAACAGTTTCTCCATTATGTGAGAAACAGGGAACTGTAATAATGTCACTTTACTAACTAGAATTGAAGGGTGTCCCAAAGGAAAGTAATCTAGGTCCCAACCTTATAAGTACGAGGACCTGTATGCTAATTGTTCTGGCCTTGCCCCACAGGTCCACCATCTTGGAGAGTGCCACATCATGGACACTGAACCGTACCTCTCCGTAGCAGCAGGGTAAAGCAGGAAGTGGGTGAACACTGCCATATGCACTACGTGTAGGGGTGTCATGTCAGCCTGGCAGGCACAAAGGCCCACATGGTGGACTGCCCCAAGGAGCTTGGGCATAGGGCCTCCCAAAAGGACACAGGTTGCACCACTGCAGGGGGGGCAGTGATGTCATGTGCAGGGAACTATTAAAAGGGGTTTCTTTCCTTCTTTCAGCAGGCATTGCTAAAATGGTTAAAATACCCTCTTCAGCAGGAGATTCTGAGACACAGCCCTACCTGAATCGTGGAGGGGAGAGTGTCTCAAAACCACCTGCAAAATGGGAGGAATTTTCACCAGTGGAAGATGGAGGCTAGCACATGGTGGCACCTGCAGGGAGACTTTCCAGTGCTGAGTTCCAAAAGTTGGGTCAGGGCAAGCAAGTTCAAGACCATCTTGTCACTGGTCTTAAAGACAAAAGTGGTTCCAATGTGTGGTAAGCCAGCACACTCGGGCAAAATTCTTGGAAGTAAGGTTCACATAGGTGTCCATGAACCACCTCATGTGATGCTTTTCTGTTATGCACTCTCACACTCCAGAGGGGCCTGCTGGGAAGGCTCCAAGGGCAGTCTGTTTCAATGAAGAATGCTGGCGGGAGGGGGACACTGTGGCTGCAATGGTGGCAAGGAGGGGTAGAAAGATAATGGGAGGGAAGAAATAGGAGAGACAGAATGAGAAGGGAGGGGAGAAGGAAGGAGTAAATAAACAAACAAACAGAGAGGTGTGAACAATGCCCAGTCCCTTACCCAGCCACCACTGCAAGGGACCCAGGACTCTACGTGTTAAAAGTTGCCATGGCTGCAGCAGCAGGGCAGGTGCCAGTACAGCCACCCTCTCTCTCCTCCCCATTTTTGGATGAGAGCCTGATGCTTAGTTTATGCCCAGTCTTCACAGGCTTTTGCAGAGCACTTGTGATTAATTCCATGGCCCACTAGGGGTCCGCAGCCCACAGATTGGAAACCTCAGAGCTACAGTTCCCCTTTTCAAACATAATGGGGAAAGTGATTTAAAGAAACCATAATAGAAATACTAGGGTCAGGCCAGGAAAGCAGTGGGAAGCATACTGCGTCAATGCTCACTCAAGGCTTAAAAAAACTTATTATTTAAAATAATGAATGAATGAATGAGTGGTTTATTAATCCAATACTGTTAAGTCCAAACCTACCATTCTTTAAATAAAATGCATAGCAATGAAAATAAGGGCCTACGTGTAAAAAAAAGATAGAATGCCACTTCCACTCCTGGAATTCAACACAAATCAAGACCAACGATGACGGAAGATCCAATGATCCAAAGTTCAATATTCTATAATCTATTGTACCCAAAGAGCCAACCTGCAATCTATGTACTCAAATGAATATTCCTACCACAGCATATGGCATGGATTCATTCAAGGGTCCAAAAATTACATTCCCAAGATATCAGAAATGTCTTTACACTATGCTGACAAATCTATAGTAACTACCAGCAGTCATAATTTTGTATTATAGTCTAAAGAAACAGACCTCATTATTTTGAAATGAAACAAAGTTAACATACAACACAGATTTGAATGTTTCAAAGGCATGTGCATCTAAAATTAAATGAGCAGAATCTTACCTAATCGTAGCTCTCCAAAATTGCCACATCCAATTTTTTTTCCAACTCTAAAGTTAGGTCCAACCATTAACACTCCAGAGTTTGAAGAGCTGCTGCCTCGTGGATTGTGACTTGATCGTCCACTAGGCCTTGCCATTCTATCATCCAGTTTGTCCTTGTCTTTCTTTTTGCTATCCATATCAAGTTTACGGTACTCCACTTTGAACTTCTTTCCCCTTTCAAGACAGGCAAGCTCAAATGGGGTAAAGTAGAAATGGACACATCACTAGTTAAGTGCTCCAGCTAGTTACTGTGAGTCAGCAAGCTGCTGCTGGCAGTCACTGCTTGTGTATTCATCCCATTCGCAAAGTATTTTTCCTTCGTAGTTGTTACAGGAAAATATAATCTCAGTAGATCTTCTATCAGCACCATTTACTGGTTTTTAAAGTGCTTCTGTAACAACAACAACAACAACGTTTATTAATCAAGCATGTAAGGACAAAGGTATACAGGTAAATGTATAAATTACATAAAGCATATTGTCATATGATTATAAGTTTACTGTTTATTGGTTCAACAATAAACTCACAAAATATCAGAGTTGTGTACATGTTGTTAAATGTATCACCTACATGTTACAACACAGTATCTACAAACAAAAATATACGGGTGCGAACAACCAATTAATAAATCTTTGTAAAGTCTAAAACACCCAAGTCACGAAATTCAAACTGATCTCTAGAAATGTGCTGAGCTCCAACATTAGTGCACATCAAAATAACACATTAAATAAGTAGACATACCACACACCATAGCACATCCCAAGAGAAGCTAAATCTCCCCAAGATTAAGTTGCAAAAATCTGCTAAAATTGTTTAATGACTGAGCCATCAGACTGATGGAGTCATTATATAAAAATGCCTAAGGTGAACTATTATTTCACTTTAAGTTGCAATAATACATTTTCAAGAACTAGCAAGAATAGGCTTTAAATAACAGCATCAATAGCATGCAACAAAGTACAGTGGTACCTCTGGATACGCACACCTTCAGTTGCGTATCCTTCAGGTTGTGAGCGCAGCAAACCCGGAAGTATTTTTTTCCGGGTTTCACCACGCACACATGTGGATAAGTGCTCTACCGCCCCACGCACATGCTCAGAAGTGGTCCCTCCAGTTGCAGAAACCTCAGGATCAGACTGGAGCTCCGAAACAGATCCCATCCGCAACCAGAGGTACCACTGTAATATATTATTTCAATGCCCTCCTCTATCCCACTTCGTGCAAAGCTTTATATTGTGGACTATTTTTTTTCCCTTTCCTAAAAGGTGTCTGGGATGTTGTAAAATATAATTTTAGAAGGATTCTTTATGTTCACATTACAAAATCTGTTGGACATACATAAATTCTGCAGTACCAAGTGTGAAAGAAAATTATTACAAAAACACTCTTGGATCAAGTGACTTTTTGGGTCAAAAACTGCCAAAAAGTTGAATATTTAAAACACTAACTTTAAAACACTAATTCCCCTACATGCAAAGAAATGCTGAGAGGATGAGACCAATAGTGGGTCCTACAGTCAAGAAGGCAGTTTCTGCATGTGCTATAGAGGGAAGTGAGGGGCAGATGGGGCTCTTCGACCTGGGAAGGGAGCCCATCTAGGAGAAGGAAAACTGATCCTAAACCTCTGCTGCCTTGCAGGATAGACCCTACACATATCCAGAATGGAGTCCTTAAGGTTGGCTGGTGCTTTATACTTCTCCTTCCAGCAACTTCTGCAACCAAGCTGGTGCCAAACAGATTGCTCTGCTTTGGACCACATCAGCAAGGCTGCTGGGCAGCCCAGGACCTCCATACACACTCCCCAGGTTTGAGCTCTGGAAAGGTCACTTTGATGCTGCCAACACAATGATTTGACTCCCTCACCCACTGGGCGCACTCCACTGTCAAGACAGGCAGGTGCCAACAACAATTTAAATCAAGACAAAACAAAATACTAATTACAGAACATCTATCTTCTAGATGAGTCCTCCAGAATGGGAATGAGGAACCTCCAGCCCCTGAACAATACTCTTTGTCACCTCTTTAAATCAATCTCCAGGCCAAACTCAGTGTCCCAAATCCCTCTGGAGAAAGGCAGGTGAATTTAGAGAAGTATCTTGACAGCAAGCTGGATAAATCCTTAATGCCTAACAACGTAGAGGACAACTTACATTTTTTTTCACAGCCCTAATTCTATCCTGTTGTCACTGGAAAGTGTGCTGTTTATAAAGTGCCATATCCCACTGGAATGAAACCCACAAGCTGAATAACTAAGCAGCAGGCATTTGATGAAAGGAAAGTGAATTCTGATATGTGAAGTAATGAGTCATCAAAATGTAACGAGCAGAGACCAATAATTCCAAAAGAAAGGAAATGAGTTTCCAAGTTTTAAATGTTAAATAACCTATTTCTCATCAACAACTGACATCAACACTTGTTTAAAAAGAATAAATATGAAAAAGAGGAAGAAAAACATCACCACCATAGAAGTACTATGATGCTCTGATGCTATTTTCAGATGCTTATCATTACTTTAATTTCATTGCCAATATAAGTAAAAAAGAACAGTTTAGAGTTGGAACTAGATTACAAATTTCTAGGCAACACCAGATTTTTTTAAAGGCACCTAGGATTTCTCCTAGTATTACTATAGTGTCATGCAGCTTTTTCCATAGTAAATTTGTCTCTGAACTTTTCATCATTTCAAAGCATTGCTTGTTAAAGTTCCACCTTTCCAGCACACCACTTCCTGAAAGTTATGAGAACCAACATAAAATTACATAGATCCAAAAGCTAGTGATTTTTCTTACTATCATACTGAAACTATTACACAATAACGTGTCTCTTCTTTCCAAACAATTCACTTTGCTTGGCTGTTTCTCTGTATACAATTTTTACAATGAAAGCAGCCCATCTGTTGGCTGCTCATTTTATTTCCCCTCCCCTAAACTCCTAATACATATTCTCCAAACCCTAGACCAGACTTTCTCAACCTTGGATCCCCAAATAATGTTGGACAACAGCTCCGATCACCCTTGCAGGAACAGTTGTGAGGGATGATGGAAGCTGTAGTCCAACAACATGGAGACCCAAGGCTGAGAAAGGATGGGCTAGACATGATTCAGATCTTCCAAATTTAACAAGAAAAAGGGAAAATGTGGTGGAGAAATGGAACAAGATTTTAAAAGAAATTTTAAAAGAGGAAAGTAAAAATATACAAAGAAAATAATAACAGATCTATAAAAAGGGAGGTAAACTTTTTTGCTCCTAAAGGCAGCTGGAGGCATCATGCCAGTGGGTGTATCTGGAGCTAGATTGCGATGGGGAGGAAGACAAGTGAAATTCCCAAGTGTCTTCTCTTTGGCACACTCCCCCTTAAAATTCAGTTTGGGGGGCAGCTTGGTCACCCACAGTGGATCACACTTAAGGCCTGCACACAGGTGATTTAAAGCAATCACTAATTTTTACACCTGACCATAATTTCTTATAAAGAGACAGAATTTACAAGTCACACTTACCCAATATAATGTTCCAATATTGATACATTTCCCCCCATCACAATTCACACATTGTTTTATTCATAGATGAATTCTGAAAAAAAGAATGAATTTAACATAAGCAATCAATCCAAAGCATTTTTGATGCTGTGACTACTCAAATCCATGTGGCCAGATACTGAAAAACACACAAACAATAAATATATTTTCCACAGGAAGAATGGATTATTAAACAGTCATACTTTGGACTCCCTATATGCCGCATTTTTCGCCCTATAGGACGCACTTTTTCCCCTCCAAAAATGAAGGGGAAATGTGTGTGTGTCCTATGGGGCGAATGCAGGCTTTCGCTGAAGCCCCACCACCAGCCCCGCAAGCTCGGGGGACAGCGGGGAGGCGCAGCGCGCCATCCCGCTGTCTCCCGATGTCCTTTGGAGGCTGGCGGCGGGAAAAGCCCGCTTCCCCCTGCCACCAGCCCCGCAAGCTCGGGGACAGCAGGGAGGCGCAACGTGCCCAGGCTTAGCTTCAGGCTTAGCTTGTGGAGAGCTGCATGTTCTGGGGGCTGGGGTCGGGGGAAGCTCGGGTTTCCCCTGTCCCAGCCCCGCACCTGGGGGGGAAATATTTTTTCCCCCTTTATTTCCCCCCCCCCCCCAAAATTAGGTGCGTCCTATGGGCCGGTGCGTCCTATAGGGCGAAAAATACGGTACCTTGACTTGCTTCTATTTGCCAATGTCTCCACAAAAATTGAGTATTATGAACAAATACATAGTACATTTAGCCACTTGCCTAGTTGCATTTGGAAATGCGTATTTTCACCTGTGCCCTTCTATGAGTGGAAGGCTCTTGGAACTATCAGAGGCCCCTACTAATGGAAAAGGGGAGGCAAATTTTGCCAATTCCCACTTTCTCATGAAACCTTCTGCAACATACCGTATTTTTCGCACCATAGGGCGCACCTGACCATAGGGCGCACCTAGTTTCTAGAGGAGGAAAACACACAAAAAAATATTCTGAATCAAATGTTGCACTAAACTATTTAAAGCAGCAAAGCGGGCGGCTCCTGTCCATTTGCTGCTTTAAATCGAGCCTCAGAGGAGGGTAGGAAGGAGAACCATGGCTTATCTAAGTCCAGTCAATAATGCTGAGCCTGACTTATGGCCATCGAGATTAGCCTGGCCGTCTCAGTGGAAATCTGGGGAGGCTGGGGTGGACATTCCAGTGGTCAAAGTGTGGTTGTGTCTTCCTGCCCGGCATCTATTTCCTGCCCTCTTTCTCCCCTGCACCCCCGCACCCTGCTTCCAGGGAAGGAAGCGGAGCCATGGATCCTCTGCTCGCAACTGCAGTGGATTCCATCCACTTTGAAGCAGGAAAGTGGGAGAGGAGCTGCTTACACGAGTGTAAGCTGCTCCCCTCCCACTTTGCTGCTTCAAAGGGAGCCCAGGAGGAGGGAATCCTCTGCAGCCGCAAGCAGAGGATCCATGGTCCCCTTCCTTCCCTCCTCCGTAGTTGCTTTGAAGCAGGAAAGTGGGAGAGGAGCTGCTTACAGGAGTGTAAGCTGCTCCCCTCCCACTTTGCTGCTTCAAAGGGAGCCCAGGAGGAGGGAATCCGCTGCATGGATCCCCTTCCTTCCCTCCTCCTGGTTGCTTTGAAGCAGGAAAGTGGGAGACGAGCTGCTTACACGAGTGTAAGCTGCTCCCCTCCCACTCTGCTGCTTCAAAGGGAGCCCGGGAGGAGGGAATCCGCTGCATGGATCCCCTTCCTTCCCTCCTCAGTGGTTGCTTTGAAGCAGGAAAGTGGGAGGGGAGCTGCTTACACGAGTGTAAGCTGCTCCCCTCCCACTTTGCTGCTTCAAAGGGAGCCGGGGAGGAGGGAATCCGCTGCAGCCACGAGCAGCGGAGGATCCATGGTCCCCTTCTTTCCCTCCTCCGTGGTTGCTTTGAAGCTGGAAGGTGGGAGAGGAGCTGCTTACACAAGTGTAAGCTGCTCCCCTCCCACTTTGCTGCTTCAAAGGGAGCCCGGGAGGAGGGAATCCGCTGCATGGATCCCCTTCCTTCCCTCGTCCTGGTTGCTTTGAAGCAGGAAAGTGGGAGAGGAGCTGCTTACACGAGTGTAAGCTGCTCCCCTCCCACTTTGCTGCTTCAAAGGGAGCTGAGGAGGAGGGAATCCGCTGCAGCTTCCCCCACCTCCCGGAGAGCCTGCAGAAGCCGCCCGCTCTTTAAAGGGGCTGCGCGGCTTCTCCTGGCTTTTCTGGGAGGTGGGGGGGATTCCCCCACCTCCCGCAAAACCGGCAGAAGCCGCCCGCTCTTTAAAGGGGCTGCGCGGCTTCTCCTGGCTTTTCTGGGAGGTGGGGGGATTCCCCCACCTCCCGCAAAACCGGCAGAAGCCGCCCGCTCTTTAAAGGGGCTGCGCGGCTTCTCCTGGCTTTTCTGGGAGGTGGGGGGATTCCCCCACCTCCCGCAAAACCGGCAGAAGCCGCCAGCTCTTTAAAGGGGCTGCCCGGCTTCTCCTGGTTTTTCTGGGAGGTAGGAGAAGGGACTAATGCAGCCAGTCAGTCCCTTCTCCCTCCTGGGGAAAAGCCCGCAAGAGCGCACGAAGCTTGTGTGCGGCTCTTGGGGACTTTTCCCGCCTGCCTCCCCCTTGCATTCGCTCCATAGGACGCACACACATTTTCCCTTGCTTTTTAGGAGGGAAAAAGTGCGTCCTATAGAGCGAAAAATACGGTATTCTTCGTTGTTATGAAAGGGTGCCCCAAGGGGATGGAGGGGACTCTAGGAGGAAGAAGGAATTGACAAAAATTGACTCAGCCCCACCCTGTTACCAGAGGTCTCCAATGAATCAAAAGCTCTTCTGCAAAGTGAAGGGCACAAGTGAATTCCACCCACTGTCACTAAAAATCGGCTTCCATTTCAGAGGTCTAGAAGGGAGTCGATACAACTATAATATTTAAAGAGAGAGCCAGGAAATTACAGGCTAGTCAGATTAGCACCAGTTTCAGATAAACTGATGGAAAACATTTAAAATGATCAAGCATATAAACGAACAAGTCCTGTTGAAAAACAATCACCATGGTTTCTACTAAGTACTGTCTCTCTAATATGTTATGGTTCTTTGGAGAGCGTCCAAAAGCTTGTTGATAAGTATGATCCAGTATACATTGCATACTTAAATTTTTAGAAAGCTTCTGACCAGGTTTTTCACCAATGGCTCCTGACTAAATTCACCAGTATCGACTAGGAATTGGCTGAAGAACAGAAACCAAAGAGTTGTAATAAATGTACAGTATTCACAGTGAAAGGATGCAATTAGTGGAGTGACTCAATGACCTGTATTAGGAATAGTGCTTTTAAATATGTTCATAAACAAACTGGATTACAAATGAGTAGTGATTTAGCTTTTGTTTCCCCAAATAACGTAGTATCACCCACAAATCTGGCTAACTAAGAAGAGCTCAGAAAAGGATCTCTCTGAACTATATGAAATGAACAGAACCAAAACAAGTTAAATACAGTTCAAAGAAAGAGCAAAGTGATACAGATGGCAGAGATCCTAACTTCACATATACGGTCTGAATTTGCAGTGGTTTATCATAGAAGAGCTCTTTGGGTTATGATAGATAGCTCAATGAAAATGTTGCCTCTCTTTGTATGTGTGCGTGTGTGGCAACTGTGAAAAATGCAAACTCTTTGTAAGCTATTAAAGGTACCCCTGCCCGTACGGGCCAGTCGTGTCCGACTCTAGGGTTGTGCGCCCATCTCACTTAAGAGGCCGGGGGCCAGCGCTGTCCGAAGACACTTCCGGGTCACGTGGCCAGCGTGACGAAGCTGCAGCTGGCGAGCCAGCACCAGCGCAGCACATGGAAACGCCGTTTACCTTCCCACTATAAAGCGGTACCTATTTATCTACTTGCACTTAGGGGTGCTTTCGAACTGCTAGGTGGGCAGGAGCTGGGACCGAAAGACGGGAGCTCACCCCGCCACGGGGATTTGAACCGCCGACCATACGATCGGCAAGTCCTAGGCACTGAGGTTTTACCCACAGCGCCACCCGCGTCCCTTTACCCACAGCGCCACCATGTAAGCTATTAGGAAGTGATTAAAAACAAAACTGCTAATAACAAAAACCCTTTATACAAAGTTATAGTGTGGCCATGCAGTCCTTGGAACATAATGTACAGTTTGGGTCACAACGTCTCAGAAAATATACTGTAGAAGTAGAAAAAGTATAGAAAAAGCCAACCAAAAGTATCTGAGGGCTGAATCAATAGCCCTCTAAGGCTACATGGGGGAAATGAAAATGGGATGGTTATGAGAGAAATTCATAAAATCATGTATGGAGAAAGTGGATAAAAAGGATATTTCTCCCTCATAATACTAGAGCTCAGGGGCCATACAATGAAACTGACTAAACAGAGAATGTGAACAGACAAAATGAAGTATATCGTCACACAGCGCATAATTTATGCAATTCACTGCCACAGTACATGGTGTTAGCCATTAGTAAATTGCTGTAAAAGGTAGTCATAGAATTCATGAGGGATAATCCTATCAACCGCTTCTAGTCATGACTGCTATCCAGGTTCACAGAAAATGGTAATTCAGAACTATTAAGCTTCATTCAGGTGGTCTGTGGTGTGCCTGTAGATTTGTGTTTGAAGACTAGTACATACAGTACATTCAATACAGTGGTACCTCGGTTTAAGAACAGTCCAGTTTAAGAAAGATTCGGTTTACAAACTCCACAAAACCGGAAATAGTGTCCCAGTTTGAGAACTTTAGCTCGGTCTAAGAACGGAATCCGAACGGTGGAAGGGCAGCAGCGGCGGGAGACCTCATTAGGGAAAGCGCGGCTCAGTTTAAGAATGGACATTGGGAATGGATTACGTTCATAAACCAAGGTACCACTGTACTCACATTGATTTTAAATGTACTTTAATTGCTTATATTGTTTTTTATTATATTAAAATTTTGATTCTATGAAATACAATACAGGTAACTCACAACTTTCACAGAGGTTAGGTTCTGGGGTGCCAAAATCGTATATAGTCAAAAAGAACTCCTTGGAACTGCTCACACACAAGCATCTTACCTTCCACAGCCAGCACACCCAGCAGGTCTTACCCCACCCCAAGCATCACAGAGCACTTTTAAGCTCCCTGCTTTGCTCACCAAGCTCTGAAATATCTCACAGGGTCTCAGAGAAGCCTCTCAGAGCCCAGTAAGCAAGTATGAGACCTTAAAAGATCTTTCCACTCCAGGAAAACCCTGCACAAAAAGAGCATTTTAAGCACTCCGCCTTCCATGCATTTAATTTGTGTGATTTCAACCAGTTGGTCTTCAACCGTGTAAAGTTGAAATTGCACAAGTTAAATGCATATAAGTTGTGGGTTATCTGTACAATGTAGAACTAATAAAAGCAATAAAAATAAAATCAGAAATCATACAGCATCTAGCACAGTGCATTGCAATTGCTACAACAGCCAGAAATCATTAAGTGGTCCACCAAGACCCTCAGCAAGTTTCAAATGGCCTATGGGGGAAAGGTTTGGGAACCACTAGCCTGACACCACCTACAGACAGAGGTACTGAAAACACAAACACACGCAAACACACTTGCACCTTTCCCTATTTCAGAACCTTTCCCCTTGAATTTATCCAGCACTGGAGTTCCAGTGGGAAGGAAAACTCTAAACCTGAGAGTGGTATGTTGCAAGCTATAGAGATAGAGAGTTGTATGTGGCAGAATGGTTCAGCAGCACACATGCCCTAACATTGCATTACATTCCATTACACACACTTTAAATGTAGTTAGGGAACAGATCATATATTTGGAAGACATGGGCCTTCTGCCATCACTTAGCGTCATGCCACTTTAAGCAAGCCAGTGTGACACACTCTTCTGGGTGAAACACTTATCAATCATTGAACATTCCATTAGGCCAGGCATGCCTTTGTAATGGTAAGTAGCCTACTTTTTCAACTGTATCATGGTGTATGTGGTGTATTCCGTACATTTAGGGAATGTAAATATTGTCCTTTTACATAAGGAGCGCAGTGGCAATTCTGCCTTACAACAGCGTTCTGATTTGGTTTAGGCTCAAAGTTGTCAAGTGATTTCAGTTAATTTGCCACATTTAATCCCAGCACTCTGTCCACCATTGGTCTGATATGCAGCGATCAAACAATGGGCAAATACAGTGGTACCTCGCAAGACGAAAAACTCGCAAGACGAAAGAGTTTTTCATTTTTTTAGTTGCTTCGCAAGATGAATTTCCCTATGGGCTTGCTTCACAAGACGAAAACGTCTTGCAAGTTTGTTTCCTTTTGGATTTTCAATGCATTCCTATGGGAAACCGTGCTTCGCAAGACGAAAAATTCGCAAGGCGAAAAAACTCGCAGAATGAATGAATTTCGTCTTGCGAGGCACCACTGTATTAAAACATTATTTAGAATAGTAACAGAAAAGCTTTTCTAAAAATAAGTAAATCACAAGTTAACTCTTATAGAAAATTGTGATTCAGAACTATCATTATAGCAATATGTTGATATAAATGCATGCAGAGAAAATATAAAGTATTTAATAATATGCATTGGCACTTAGCATTTCTGGCACTCTACAGAGTCCATATTTACAATAGCATACAATACAATGGTTCAAGTGAGTTTTTATGATGTATATGTCTGCATGTGTCGAATGAGATCTCTGTAGATCTGAAGCTCTCACTCATTTCTCCATACAAATAAGATTAGCATGCCTACCAAAAGTCAGCAGTATGCAGAGGTAGTTTCTGGAAATGTTAATAAGCTAACAATCTTATGCATGTCTACTGAGAAGTCCTAATGAGTTCAATCGTACTTACTGCAAGGTTAATGCTGTGCACAGAATTCTATAACTACATCATAACTTGGGGGTGGGTGAGACGAAGAGATAATAATCACTACTGATGAGAGCTGGACAAAAAAACCTGACTATGACATTTCACTTACACACACTGAATGACAGGCAACAGCAAAGTTTTGCTTGAACCCTTTTGTAGAAAAATTATGTTATGCAGCAAGTATTCTTCTAAGCAATTACTGTGAGATGAGCCTACCTGACAATGTTTTTAGCCAATGAGAAGTCAGAGTTGTGATGATAAGCAAGTTATTTGACTCCAAGGTAACAAGAATTGCTGATGGGGGGTCCTAAAGAGATGCTGTTTTCACTTCCCATTGGGTGCACTAATAGGCTTCTGTCTTATTTCCTAGTCCTCAGAATCACCATAGTTTACCCTTCCTTTTCCCCTAGCAACCAGGATGAATCTTTCCCATGGGTGGATTCATCTGAGATCAGGTAGTCCCTAGAAGTTGTTTTCTTAAAATACTACTAGTTTCTTATGTAATTGTTGCATGGTCAAGCCTCTTCTTGTATGGAAATATAATTCTGGGGAAAGCTTCACCAAGACTGTACTGTCCAACTGTCTAGTTTCTACAAAGTTCAGATTGTTTTCCAGTTGCTCTTGCTTCATGCCTTTGTAGTTTGGTGAGCATTTGAGGTGAGGTGATGAAACAAGCCAAAGTTAGAGAGTGATGGGTTCAGCCATAGTTAAATCACAAGCCAACCATAGATTCTGACTGTGGTTTGTTGGCAGCAAACAAACCATAATTAACCATAACACATAATGGCCACACTATAGTTTAATAAACCATGGTTTAATAAACTATAGTTTGGTTTTATGTGAGAACCACAGGCCAAAGTTTCATTATTCCAAGACTCTAGTGGTAGTATCTGTTCTGTAGAAGTTGACTGAACCATTACTTTTCAAGATTACTTCATGCTACACTTTCACCAGAATACCCTCAATTTTTTTAAAGCCTCAGTTTCAGAAAATATGCAAGGCAGCTCCATAACTTGTAAGAGCAAAAAAATGATATGTACAAATGATATGTATAATTGTTTGATAAAGTATTATTTTGATTTCTTATTTTTCTGGTATTTCTTGAGATCCCACACACAGCAAGTAAATTACTGAGGACTGAGGCTTTTTCAAAAGGCAAAGAAGTAGTCTTTAAGCCAGCTTGACATTTCACACAAAGGAAGTTTTTATGCACTGAGGTATATGACATGCAAAAATGACAGGTAGAAATTTTTAATAGGACAGGCCTTCAGCTGAACACATGCTGCATTTAAAGCGTATAAACTTTTGAGGAAAAAATAAAATATTCACCTTAAGTACCCTATAGTGCTTGCCATTCGCTCTTACTGGCTATCCAGTAGCCAGCACAGTAGCTTAATTAACCAATCTTCGAAGCAGAGGCATAGGAGCAGGCCTACAGAAAAGAGACCTCTTAAGTATTGTTTACAAGGCTGCAATCAATTATTTGCAGCTACGGAAAATGCCCATCAGTCGAGAAAGAGTAAATATGGGCCTTACAGGAAATGGGCATTGCATTCAAGTACAAGGCTCGGCCATCCAAATGGACCATCCTACCTTTGTATACTGGGGAGGTGGGGAAAGGAAAGGCAACAACAACCACCACCACACAGCAACACAAACCGCACACATGCGGCATCATGGTAATAAATCCCGTCTGTTAAGGGCTGGTCCCTCCTAGGGAAGAGATTAGGTTGCTAATTCCCTTCTGCTTTCTGGTTGGAGGAGCAGGCAACCCCGCTAGCCTTCGCCCTCGTCGCCCCTGCCTCCCACCCCCATTAACACTCCTCCGCAAGGCGACGGGCAGATGCGCCAGCCTGTGTGCGTGTGTGTGTGTGTGTGTACGTACCACTGCTACCCTCATGTATTATGCACATACACACAATTCCACCCCCACATGCATGCACACACACACACACAAAATACGCACACTGATGGGGGGGGAATGGAAATCACACCACACTCCCATACACAGCACAACAACAGACTGACTCACGGCGATGAAACCCACGTATATAGATAGCGCTCGTTGTCCCCACCCTTATAAGCTCCAGTTGGGACGCGGGTTCCGGAGCGAACCTCCCTTGTGGAAACACAAAACAGGCTCCGGGAGTCCCAGCCACCCGCAAGGTACGAGATTCCCCCTTCCCTTCCCTAATAAAAACACACACACACAAAACACTCCACCCTTCTCCTCACAAAAGCAACATGCCTCGCAATCCACAGGCGAGGCAGGGCCCCAATCCCACCACGGCCATATTCCTACCACCACCTTCTCCACCTCCCATTGTGTACCGTTCAAGGAGGACCCCCCCCCCAACCTCCACAGGAACCCCGCGCCGCCAACCCGGCCCCATCACACACACCCGCGCGCGCCCGGCTCTCGTGAGGCAGCCCGTACCTTGAGGGAGGGAGGTCTCGCGCGCGGGGAGAGGTCGCGGCCGACTCCGGCCTTGTCCTTCTCTCTCGCTGTGGCGGCGGCGGCTGAGGAGGAGGGGGAGGGGCGCAGGTGCCTCGCGGGGGCAGCAGGAACCGGGAGGGAAGAGAAGGAGAAGGAGGAGGAAGGAAGGTGGCGCTGCTGCTGAGGCGGCGAGCGGGCTGAAGGGAGGCGAGAAAGGCAGAGAGAGAGAGAGAGAAAAGAGGGAAGGGGAGGAGTCTCCGCGGCTCCTGGCCGGCGCAGGGAAATAAAAGAGGGCGGACGGCGCTTTCGCGGGGTCGACAACAGGCGCCACGGAGCCGTCGCCTCTCCTGAGGGAAAGATGGGGGGGGAGAGAGAGAGGGCGAAAGACTGCCGGGAGGTGAGAGACCAGCGGCGGAAGTCTCCCCTGTGGCGGCGGCGGCGGCGGCAAGCGGAGGCGGCCTCCCGCCTCGCTCCCGTCGCCCCGCCTCGCAGGCAACGGCCGCAGTTAGCTGCGCCGGCCGGCGGCCTAGGAGGGGCGGGGCTACGCCGAAGTGGGCGGAGACGCGCCCACGAGCCAGCCGGCCATGAGGAGGGCTTTTTTTTGTTGTTCTCTCTTCAATCCCCACCCCTCCCCCTCAAAAAAAGAAAAACTCCCCTCCCCTGCCAACCTCGAATTCGTAGGCAAAGTGGGCGGTGCCCGAGGGCGGGGGGGGAGATGAGTGACGCAAAAGGGGGAGGAGCTTCTGGGGCGGACAGGGCCGTGAGAGAATCCGCGGCGGGGGCAGGGAAAGGGCACACGAGCTGGTTGTGTGGAGTCTCTTCTCCGGGAGCCGCCTCTCTCCCCTCGCCTTGAAGGATGGGCGTCGCGGCCAATCAGCAAGCGCGCAAGGAGGACGTAGGCCAGGTGCTACGTTACGAGGGAAGCGGTGGGAAAGTGTGGGTTCCGTGGGAGGCGTGCAGAGGCTGCGCTGACTTTTACCCGGCAGTGCGGAAGCCTCTGGCTCCGTTTGCGCTGCTTGTTTGGAAATGTCCCAAGTAACCAGCCTTCCTATGGTTGGTGGTCAGCCAGTTCCTACTCAAGAGTAGACCCACTGAAGTTCTGAAGAGAGGGAGGGAAGTTCTCTAACAACTCTTTATCATGTTCGTCGTTACCTAAAAAGCTCCAAATTTTTTAAGCTTTCCTCACTGGGGAGTTGCTCCAATCCCTCAATCATTTAGGGAGCCCTTTTCTGAACCTTTTCCAGATCTACTATACTGTGATCCTCGAAGAATTGATGCTTTTGAATGATGGTGCTGGAGGAGACTCTTGAGAGTCCCATGGACTGCAAGAAGATCAAACCTATCCATTCTTAAGGAAATCAGCCCTGAGTGCTCCCTGGAAGGACAGATCCTGAAGCTGAGGCTCCAGTACTTTGGCCACCTCATGAGAAGAGAAGACTCCCTGGAAAAGACCCTGATGCTGGGAAAGATGGAGGGCACAAGGAGACGGGGACGACAGAGGACGAGATGGTTGGACAGTGTTCTTGAAGCTACCAGCATGAGTTTGACCAAACTGCGGGAGGCAGTGGGAGACAGGAGTGCCTGGCGTGCTCTGGTCCATGGGGTCACGAAGAGACGGACACGACTAAACAACTAAACAACAACAAAATCCTTTTTTGAGATGAACAGAACTGAGAACAGTATTCCAAGTGTGGTTGCGCCATAGTATTATGATATTGGCAGTTTTGTTTTCATTCCCTTTCCTAATGATCGCTAACACTGAATTCAACTTTTTTGCTACAACCTCGGTGTTTCATTCCTAAACAGTCACCATCAGTTGAGACCACATTAGCATACATGTGAAATTAGGATTTTTTTTGCCCCAGTGTACACCACTTTACATTTGCTTCCATTGAATTGCATTTGCCTTTTACTGCTCATTCACCCAGTTTAAAGATCTCTTTTTGGAGTGCCTGACAATCCCTTTATTTAACCATCCTGAACAATTCAGGCACCCTACTGCTCACCCCTAACTCTAGGTGATTTATAAACCAGTCAAAAGCCACAGGTCCCAGTACCAGTCCTTTAGGGACTCCACTTTCTACACCCTTCTGTTGGGATAATTCTCTGCTCCTACTCTGCTTCCTGTTCTGTAACCATTTGTAATAGAGGTGTTAAGTTGGGTGCCAGACTTCTAACTCCTGGATCCAGCAAGTGTTAAAAGCTCAAGCCAGGTTAGCATCCTGGGTGATGGGCCATTAAGAGAACCAAGGATCAAGGGCTTTTGCAAGATGGCAAAAGAGTAGGGACCGCTTCCCTCAACAGATAAAGCCAGAATTTTAGGGTGTGACCCTGGATGCAAAAGCTGCAGGCTGGGAAGGAAGAGAAGCAGAGCAATGACTGATTTCTGTTTGACTCCAAGGCTGCGGTTATAGGAGAAATAAGACCCTGTAGGGTTACTGTATTTTCTGGCGTATAAGACCACTTTTTAACCCAAGAAAATCTTCTCAAAAGTTGGGGGTCGGCTTATATGCCGGCTACAGCAGCAGCTCCTGCAGCAACTCCCCACCAAAGGATAAAACGACAGCAAATTAAATCAGAGGACACCAAGCTCTCTAGATGAAGCAGAAATCTGCTTAAAAATTGGCCCCAGAAGCCCCCGGCCACTGGGAAGTGGAGCGGATTTCCGAACCGGACTGGAGACTGGTTTTAAAAAAATTTATTTGGTGTGCGTTGGAAGAGGGGTAGTCTTATACGGCAAGTATCCCAAACTATATTTTAACTGGAAGAGTTGTGGGGTCGTCTTATATGCCCAGTCGTCTTATACGCCGGAAAATACGGTATATTGGCTGGGGTAATATTTATGTATAAATAAACCATCTAATGCTATGGGAGCTCTGTTGCGAATGGCAGTGGACACCAGTAATAATTGAGCATGGTGACTGACGGTGGTGTTAGGTCTTTTTTTGCTGCTGGAAGTATATATACCATGTTACACTTAACTATTAGCACCTAGAAGACAGGTGATCTTCTAGTACTATTGGATAAAGGTTTCTGTACAAACTAACATAATATTTTATCTGAGAAGTTTTTATTGGTTGTTTCCAGCCTGTTCAGTTTACAAGTATTACCCTAAAGAACATCCTTTAGGACCCAAAATGCATCTTCTTTTTAATGCAAGACTACAAACCATTCAGTTCTTTGGTTTCACAGCAAGGACATTTTGTTTATTGATTTTGAAAAACAAATAGGCTGCTTTTCTGTTCCCCAAAGCGTGTAAAATACTGCTAAATACCCAACAGTAAGATAACGAGAATAAAAATAATAGAAATTTCCATATTTATACAGCAATTTTGCTGGTTGTTTTATGATGTTTTGGCAGCATTGCCTACATACCAACTGCAAAATAAATTAAGCTCTTTTTGTCTAGAAAATAATTTTAGTAGAAATCTCTTTAATACTCCATCTGGGGGTTTTCTTAAATTAATTATTTCCTTGTTGAATACAGTCTAGATATGAATATAACGTGCAAATTACATTTATCACAAGCTCCACATATATTTCAGGGTGTTCAACTATTTGTCTTCATAACAGTCAATATTCAGCAGGCAGTTTTGCTCCTGCCTGCTTCTGCTTACTCATCGCATTTTGGCCTTGCAGTGTATCAAGAGAAGAAAAAGTCAGTATCGGAAGGATATAATTCAGGAGTGCTCAACTCAAAAGTTCTTTCAGGACCACCCTTTAAATTTTTACTAAAGACTGCTGAGCACAAACTATTACAATGTTAACTGTGGAGTTTTTCTTTTTAAACCATTCTCTCAAATGCCCTTTTTTCTGATGGTGCTCCGTAGTTTGACTTATTTATGCATAGCACAAATCTGTCTAAATTGCACCTTTCCGCTTACTCTTTCTCCACTCCATAGTCTGGCACCTATGGTCAATTACACACCAAACATTTAAAGCACACTTAACACATGTCCAGCGCAGAGGGCCTTCTGGTGGTTCCCTCAATGCGAGAAGTAAGGTTACAGAGAACCAGGCAGAGGGCCTTCTCAGTAGTGGTGCCCACCCTGTGGAATGCCCTCACACCAGATGTCAAGGAAATAAACAACTACAGTGGTACCTTGGGTTACATACGCATCAGGTTACAGACGCTTCAGGTTACAGACTCCGCTAACCCAGAAATATTACCTCGGGTTAAGAATTTTGCTTCAGGATGAGAACAGAAATCGTGCTCCGGCGGGGTGGCAGCAGCAGGAGGCCCCATTAGCTAAAGTGGTGCTTCAGGTTAAGAACAGTTTCAGGTTAAGAACGGACCTCTGGAACAAATTAAGTACTTAACCTGAGGTACCACTGTACTGCCCAGCAGTCTGCAGCCACCTTCCATTAGTTTTTCCAATGAGGGCATTTTCACTCCATCTCTTTCCAGTTTATCATGCTTCTGTTAGTTCCTTCAATCACATTTGTGTTTTTGGCAGTCATCTCAATCACTTCCACCTTATTAGTGAACTAGTTTGGTGTTTTAAAAAAATTGATATACAGTAAATGGAAGCCAGTCTTTTGTTCATAAACAAAAATGTCCAAATATTGGTTCCTTCAAAACAACTTCTTTGTTTTGCAGCAATTTCTAACTTGTCTCCATGATTTCTTGCAGGGTGTTTTGATATCTCTGTTGTCAATTCCCACCTCACTTTGCCATTCCTGAAAACTTCACATACCCTTATAAGTATCATCAGTTATTTTAAAAATCATCTGCCCCATTCTTGCTGGGGGATTCCCTTTTAAAATTTTTGTATAGCTTTATATAAAGAAATATTGCATTTAATCTAAAGCATGTGGATTATGAACATGATATCCTTTATTGCAACAGTTCACCAAAACCAAGAGCTCATCCATACTCGCTTAGAAAATCCAGATTTCCAATCGTCGCTTTGTCCTCACACTGCCCAGAACCAAGTGGTTTGTATACGGGCTATTTTTAAAACCCAGATCTTCTGTGTCCATCTCCCCCTTATTTATCATTAATATCTTCACCTCTAACCCTGTCTCCATGGAAACTGCTCTTACCTATTGAAGTGAGCATGCTCAACGGAACCTTTTTTCTCCGCCTCCAAGACATGCACAAATTAATCTGCAGATCTGTTTATTGGAAAATAAAATAAATTCCCTAACAACCATATGTGCACAAAGCGAGTGATGTGCAGTTTAACACTTTATTGACACCAGAGGACTCAAGGGATAGGATCGATATTAGTGCATGTTAAAAAAAAGTTTGTTTGGTTTTTTAAAAAGAGTGTTTCATTAATGTTATAGTAAGGCAACATCAATCAATTTCAACACAACTTTAAATGCTTATATTGGTCACATAAAAGAAAATAAAGGAGCAAGGAAATTGTCAAATAACTAAATCATTGAATACATTGCCAAGGCCTCAACTATCCATGACATAGCATCTCCATAAGTAAGCATTGATAGCTGGAGGTCTCACATTAACATCACTTCTATTTGCATAGCTGATATATGATTGTGTTTAGTTTGGCTTCTAACAACCCTTTTGTTGTTGTTGTTATTAAATGCTTGGCAAGAGACAGATCCCAAACTTTTTTAATGCTCTTGGGTTGGATCCAGAGCTTGCGTTTAATAGAACTCTACTAGCTAGATGCTCCATTAGGAGGAAGAGGTGGTTTTCAACCAATGCTTTCCCCCCTATTCCTCTGCCCAAAATCCATTCTGGTGGTGATAGAGAGAACTGCCAGAAGAAGAAGGGGCCGCCAGAATCACTGCTGACCCATCCTCCTGCAGGTAAAGGGTAAAGGTAAAGGGACCCCTGAGCATTAGGTCCAGTCGTGACCGACTCTGGGGTTGCAGCACTCGTCTCGCTTTATTGGCCGAGGGAGCCGGCGTACAGCTTCCGGGTCATGTGGCCAGCATGACTTAGCCGCTTCTGATGAACCAGAGCAGTGCACGGAAACGCCATTTACCTTCCCGCTGGAGCTGTACCTATTTATCTCACCCCGTCGCGGGGATTCGAACCGCCGACCTTCTGATCGGCAAGTCCTAGGCTCTGTGGTTTAACCCACAGCGTCACCTGCGTCCTGAAGGTGGGGACATCTAATTAGCTGACAGGGCGCATGAATGTAGCCAGGGTTTTCGTTGGGACGGCAGGACATTGTTAGGGGGGACAGGACTTTCGGTAGTGGGGGGCAGAACCGATGTGATTGGTCAGTTAAGTATTTTTATTGTTTTACTTGATCTGGGAGGGGGGCTAAGCACCCCTTGGCTATGCCCATGACAGGGATCCTTTGCGCAGTCTCAAAATGGAAGGAGACCTTCCTTCATGGAGACAGGTGTCCAATCTTTGGGTATTTGAAATTCTCCCGAGAGAGGCAGAAAGTAGACAGGGAGCAGATAAACATGGTTTATTGTTAAGCAAGACTTATCTTGCTAGCTTTGGAGCGGTGGTACATCCTATAATTAGAGTACTAAAGTGGGGTTCCAAATACTCTTTTTCTTGAAAAATAGCAATACACACACATCCTGAGCCTAAGATGGAGGCGTTCACAGCATTAACACCCCAAGAAGGTCTTGTTTCCCCCATTCCTGCAGCCTTGGATTCAAACAGAACCCAACCATCACTCTGTCTCTCACTCTCCCCAGCTTGCTGCTTTTCTTCTAGCTCACACCACTCTCAAATATCTGTTCTTAACTCTGGCTTTGTCCTTCTAATGATCCATGAGTTGATCCATTTGCCGCCCTCGCACAGATCTCCTTCCTTTGTTCCCCTCAATGGCCCATCACCTAGGCAATCACTTCCCCAGGAGGCTAACCTGGCTATTCTGATAATTAGAAGGGGGCCCAGGCATTAGAAGGGTCTCAGCATACAGCCTACTCCCCACCGCCAACTCATAACAATAAAATAATTGAGGTAATACTTTGAACTTACCATGAAGTTACTCAGAAGCATCCACTGCATTCATTTGTACAGCTTCAGAGAGAAATCACTTTTTATTCTGAAGTGTAGCTTGCTTTTCTTCTGGGGTACAAGCAGCTGCAATGCAAGCTTCAAAGCAGCTGCCAGCTGTAGAAATGGCTTTCTACTGCTCATGCGTATCGTTTTCTTGGATTGTGGCCAATATCAGGGTAGCGCAAGTAATGTGAAACCTTGATACATAAAGCTCAAAAGTGCGTAATAGGCAGGAGCAGCAACAAATACATGAAAATACAGTGGTACCTCAGGTTAAGTACTTAATTCGTTCTGGAGGTCTGTACTTAACCTGAAACTGTTCTTAACCTGAAGCACCACTTTAGCTAATGGGGCCTCCTGCTGCTGCTGCGCCGCCAGAGCACGATTTCTGTTCTCATCCTGAAGCAAAGTTCTTAACCTGAAGCACTATTTCTGGGTTAGTGGAGTGTGTAAACTGAAGTGTATGTAACTTGAAGCGTATGTAACCCGAGGTACAACTGTAATCAGAAAGTTCAAAACTCTAGGCAGGAGATAAAAGGTAAAGGAGCCCTGACAGTTAAGTCCAGTCACGAACGACTCTGGGGTTGCAGCGCTCATCTCGCTTTACTGGCTGAGCGAGCCGGCGTTTGTCCACAGACAGTTTTTCCGGGTCATGTGGCCAGCATGACTAAGCCGCTTCTGGCGAAACCAGAGCAGCGCACGGAAGCACTCTTTACCTTCCCACCGGAGCGGTACCTATTTATCTACTTGCACTTTGACATGCTTTCGAACTGCTAGGTTGGCAGGAGCTGGGACCGATCAATGGGAGTTCACCCTGTCATGGGGATTCAAACCGCCAACCTTCCGATCGGCAAGCCCTAGGCTCAGTGGTTTAGACCACAGTGCCACCCACGTCCCATGTACAACAGAAGCTTACCCTGTTGCGGAGGCAGGAGATAATATGCTGCAATTGAAAGAGCAGCTACAATACATTCCATACTCATGTACGTGCTGATTAAATCAGTGTACTTTTCAGTGGAGTGCCTCATTGTCGGATGTGTGTGACTGCTTTTGAAATAAATTCAGAAACACGGAAGTACCCAGGCTGGAAGCGCAAATACAACTGGGTAAATATTAATCAACTCTCCTTTTTAAAAATAAATAAATATGGAAGACGGTAACTTTCTGCCTCTTATGCTCATATTACTTCTGTGGGTCTCTGGTCTTGGTTTGGCAGCCCAAATGTATACAGCCAAAATTGGGCATTTTTCAGTTCTATTGATTTCAGTGGAAGAGTTCAACACATCCTTACGTCTATTTCACTGGAATCAATGGAACCCAAAACTACTTAATTAATCATGCCTATATATATTTTTAAGGCACCAGTTTGGTACCTCTGGATATGCTTTTCAGGTCTTCCCTACATTCTGGTTGATTTCAGCAAAAGCTCTTGAGAAAAAAACAGCAGTAAGTGGGTGAATTCTGTGGAAATGAAGGTCACTTCCAGGCCTGTTTATTGAGCATTCATCCTGATTTCTTTGCACAAAAGCTATATGATTATCTTCTGCACATTTGTTCAGATTTGTTTGTGCAGAGGATATGTGACATTGCATCAAGAAAATGTTAAGCCACACCTTCTAGTCCATTTTCTGGTCACTTAAAGTAAAGGTTAAGGGACCCCTGACCATTGGGTCCAGTCGTGACCGATTCTGGGGTTGTGGCGCTCATCTCGCTTTATTGGCCGAGGGATCCGGCGTACAGCTTCCGGGTCATGTGGCCAGTATGACTAAGCCGCTTCTGGCGAACCAGAGCAACACACAGAAACGCCATTTACCTTCCCGCTGGAGCGGTACCTATTTATCTACTTGCACTTTGATGTGCTTTCGAACTGCTAGGTTGGCAGGAGCTGGGACCGAACAATGGGAGCTCACCCCGTCGCGGGCATTCGAACCGCCAACCTTCTGATCAGCAAGTCCTAGGCTCTCTGGTTTAACACTTACCTTATCGCAAAAATTCTGATTTCTCTTTTTCTATTTGGGGGGAACTGGATGTGTTCTACAAGAGTGCCAGGGTGTGCAATCTACTTTAACTGTACAACCAAAGCCTTTTGAATATAGCAGGTCACCTTTTTCCAAAACATGGAGCTTAACGTGCAGATATCACGCGGCACTGAGGTAAAGCCCTGCTATTATTTCCAGTAATCCTTTGATAGAAATGATATTTTTTTTAAAAGATAAGAATTAAAAGATTAGGACTGAGAACCACCCACATACGTCAACCCTGTCCCATCCAGCTACAACAGGAGAAGACCAAAACAACAACTGGTTGAAAAGAGGGGGATGTGGCCTATAGGAAACCTTGGGCAATTTTAAATGTCTTGGGGAGGCAGGAGAGGGGACGTCTGGAAGGGATGGCATAGATGCAAGGCGAAAGGGGACAGATAATCAGCAAAGCAGTGGCACTGACAGGTTTGTGGCAGAAACCACGTACTGGTTCTCTGTTTTTTTTCTTTTTTTAAAATGATATTTATTAAGGTTTCAAAGAAAAGAATTACATAAATAAAAAGAAAAAAATACAAAAATAAAAATAAAAGGAAAATACAAAATACAGAAAAAAGGTAAAAAACACTTTAAAAAATATATCAGTCTTTCCATGCCTTACATTCATTTCCTTGCTTCCCGGACCTCCTCACACCTCCCTTTTTTGTATTCCAATTCAGTTAGTTAATTCAGCAATTTCTTTCCCTCTTTGTTTTTATCTTAATCCTTTAGCTTAATATTTTATAACTTTGGATTCTCACCTGTTAACAGTCCATTTTTACATACACCTTTATAGCATTACTGCTTAAACCACTTAAGTTCATTCTGACATCATTCTAACATTCATTAATTTTGCAATATTTCTGTAAATAGTCTTTAAATTTCTTCCAATCTTCTTCCACCGACTCTTCTCCCTGGTCTCGGATTCTGCCAGTCATTTCCGCCAATTCCATGTAGTCCATCACCTTCATCTGCCATTCTTCCAGAGTGGGTAAATCTTGTGTCTTCCAATACTTTGCAATAAGTATTCTTGCTGCTGTTGCGGCGTACATAAAGAAACTATTCTTCTTTCTTTATGTACCACGTACTGGTTCTGTGAACCAGTAAGCCTAAATAGCCACATCCTTGTGCACATTACTGACTCAAAACACAGCAAGGCCATTTGCCCCATTGCCTTTCAAGTTGCATTTTTAGATTGCTGTACAGAAAAGGAAGGGGACAGGGATATCTTCGCTCAAGGCACATTGCCTTATTTGTTTCCCCGTGCTCGCAAACTCCTATCCAACAGTGTTGTCATCTGCGCATACACAACACGTCTGAATGTAGACCCCACAGCTGAACCGCAACCTAAGTTTTCATATTGGATAGAAGCTGGTTTGAGGGGAAAGGCATCAAACAAGGGTGTTTCTCAAGAAACTATAGGATACATATGGATTGTGGCTGATGCCATGTGTACTTGGCTTGACATACCAGTGATGGGAGCGCAGCGAAGCCGGAGTAAATGGTAATGTGTACACAGCCAAAGTTGCCACTCCAAGAATAGGATAGGGGAGTCAAATGAAGTCTGGAGGAGGAATCTATAGCTATTCCAGTCATGTGGGAGGCACTTATAAGCAGCCTCTCTGGTTTAAGCAAACCTGTCTCTGCCCCCCAAACTCAATGTCTTGGGATCCCATTGGCTTTATGGAGATGAGAGCCTTAACCCCTTATGACTACTATCATTGCTCCTCCACGGTACAAGCAACTGGAGGGCTTGAGATGACAACCCCCCTTCCCACTTACCAGGAAAACCCTAAAAAGGAATCAGAAGAGAAGAAAATTAAAACTGAATCCTTAAGGAATTACCGTTGGGGAGGGGGAGGAATCAGCCTCTGATTAGATGCCTCAGTTGCCAGGATTGGGCCTGAGGAGGGATGTTGAGACAGTACCCACTGATTCAACTTGGAGAGATTAATAATAATAATAATAATAATGATACTAATAAATATTTTATTTATACCCCGCCCATCTGGCTGAGTTTCCCCAGCCACTCTGGGCAGCTTCCAACAAAATATTAAAATACAACCTTGTGAGCTGCTGTCTTCTGGAGTGAGTGATGGAAGAATGGTTGGCGTCCTCTTACCAGGGGATAGTTGTTGAAATATAGCAATCCAATTGGGTATTCCTTCTGCCACTGCCTTTGCATCTAACTATTAAAAACTGTTCTAGTTAAGGGAACTCTTTCTGACAGGTGCATGGCCATAATTTACTTTTTAAAGACAACATTGCCACGTTGGTACCACTAATCACTTTACATGCTCAGGAACGCCAGAACCTACTTTGTCCTAGGATGAATGGGAAATGGCTGCAATCCAGTGCACAGTTAAGCATGCTTAACTCCCATTGTGCCCCTTTTCTTTCCGTGGGACTTAAGCATGCTTAATTGTGCACTGGATTGCTGCCAATGCCTCATCCTGGATCCTATTCAAGAAAACACAATAACCAACTCTGCTCCGATTATAAAACAGAGCACAAATAATGAGAGATCTCTTTACTTCATATATACCTCGAACAGCAACGTGCCTTTTGATCACCCTGGCTTCTGTGATCTAAATTGGTCATGGAAAACTAGTGATTTGTGAAGTGCAGCATCATTTATTGTCACAGAAATTAGGTTCATATGCATCTTCATTCTCTACAAGGAAGAACAAGACCTTTTAATGTAATACTGACTGTGGGGATTATAAGCACTATAGCACAGCCAAGGACATTTATTGTGAATCATTTATCTGAAGGGGGAGGGGTGGAATAAATTCTTGTAGATTAAACAGATAAATAGGGTTTTAAACAAGATGCTGGGAGAATGTGCATGTTAGTTGTCTCTGATGAAGAAAAATCAATGCGGATTTTGCTAATGTATCCAGTTATTTGAGGAAAGACCTAATTGAAAGTAAAAAGGTAAAGGGACCCCTGACCATTAGGCCCAGTCGTGGCCAACTCTGGGGTTGCGGCGCTCATCTCGCTTTATTGGCCGAGGGAGCCGGCGTACAGCTTCCGGGTCATGTGGCCAGCATGACTAAGCTGCTTCTGGCAAACCACAGCAGCACACGGAAACACCGTTTGCCTTCCTGCTGCAGCGGTACCTATTTATCTACTTGCACTTTGACGTGCTTTCGAACTGCTAGGTTGGCAGAAGCAGGGACCGAGCAACGGGAGCTCACCCCATCGCGGGGATTTGAACTGCCGACCTTCTGATCGGCAAGTCCTAGGCTCTGTGATTTAACCCACAGCACCACCCGCATCCCTAATTCAAGGTAGCTTTCAATTTTAAAACACTATCGAACTGCAGAAAGTAACAGTAAAAGCAACAGAGTAAACCAGGGACGCTGACTTGCCCCCCACATTGAGGGGGCTCAGTGTCACAGGATTCGTCCCGTCTTCACCCGGTGGGCCAGCGCTGGCCTGGCGGCAACAGGGGCCGTGGAGGGCGAAAACTGCCCACCTCTTGCCCCCCACCCAATGGGCCAGCGCTGGCCTGGGGGCGGTGGGGGATTGTGACCCCCTCAATATTGGGGAGGGCTCGCCCCCCTTGCCCAGAAATATTGCCCAGAAATATTGAGGGGGCTGGAGCCCCTTCTGCCCCCATATTTGGCACCCCTGGAAGAAACATAAACAAAGGCCTTAGCTAAAAAACATTTTTTGAAGAAGAAGAAAAATCACTAAAATAGTCGATGTCTACTTAAAAAGCCAAGGGATGCAGGTGGCGCTGTGGGTTAAACCACAGAGCCTAGGACTTGCTGATCAGGTGGTCGGTGGTTCGAATCCCCGCGACGGGGTGAGCTCCCGTTGCTCGGTCCCTGCTCCTGCCAACCTAGCAGTTCAAAAGCACATCAAAGTGCAAGTAGATAAATAGGTACCGCTCCAGCAGGAAGGTAAACGGCGTTTCCGTGTGCTGCTCTGGTTCGCCAGAAGCGGCTTAGTCATGCTGGCCACATGACCTGGAAGCTGTACGCCGGCTCCCTCGGCCAATAAAGCGAGATGAGCGCCGCAACTCCAGAGTCGGTCACGACTGGACCTAATGGTCAGGGGTCCCTTTACCTTTACCTTACTTAAAAAGCCAGTGATCAGAGCTGCTTTCCCCAGGTGTTTTGAACTATAACGCCCATCACTTCCAGCCACCTTGGGGCTGGTGAGGTTGTAGTCCAATATACCTGTAGGACTTCAGGTTGTGAAAGGCTGGTTTAGGGGGCCACATACATGCCCTTGAAGACACATCCCTGTTCAGTGCACTGCCACTGCCCAGAATGTGGCTTTTTGTCTTGTGCAAACTGCAGCACGGTGGCTGAGAGATCAAGGTTTTTGAGCAGAATTGTTCTCGATGGATAGGATAGCAAGTGATGGGAGCCTCTCATCCGTCACGCTAGATTGCAAGTGCGTTTTGACGTGATCCTGTTATGAGAAGCTACGCTGGCAACTGTAAACTGGAAGCGTCGAGAGAAGGCATGGTGCTATCCAGGGATTTGGGAAGACGTCAGTCATTTTGCGAATGCACGCAGCGCATTTTGTGGCGAGCCATTTCCAGAAGGTAGAATGTGGCGGAGGGGGCTGAGCTCAACACGAAGATCTGCACTATCGATGAGGTTGCCATCAGTGAGGGCTCTGTGTAGATCCGTGCGGTGTACATCCATAGTTTTTCAAGGTTGTACAATAATCCCTCTATATTCCTGTGCGCATCAAGCTGCTCAAATCATTCTTCATTTGTAATGTGAGCAGTGTTGACAAGACTGTTAGAGGACTCCTGTTTGATGATTTCTACTGCATTCCTCATTGTGAGTCTGACCCAATATGTATTTCTGCCTGAAAGATTTGGGGTATAAATCCTATTTTCATCTGTGTCCATGTTCCAGAATTTCCACACAGACAAAAAGACCTCCCCTTTTGGTAAGAAATGTAATTTGGTAAGATTTATTATAGCTATCTGGTAGTCACTGGAGTGTTACCCCAGGGAGCCTAATCAGATTGGTCTCGTTTACATGTGATACAGCAATAGTCTTTCCAAGTCTTATTTATTCATCCAGTGGAGTAACAGATACTCTTCATTTTGAGTGTGTAAAAATGTTCCATTTTTAGATGTTTCGTGATTTAAATTTTAAATCCATACTGTTTTCACATAGTGCTACAAATAGTCTGACTTAGTTTATAGGTTATTTTGCTTTAAAAATATATATACGGTATATATCAGGCTACACACCCCAAATTAGTGACACACCAGGAGTCATTGCCAACCTTATGCTGCAATGGAGTCTGTGTGGGGCTCCCTCTGAAGGCAGAATCCTGCAGCCTGCCTTCTGCTGACATTACGTATGGATAGAATATTATGTCAATTTTATCTCATCTTGACTAGTTGCTGATAAGTCTCTGAAAGCAGTTAAGACTGTTAGTACTTACCTCTGTATAAAGTAGGTCCATCACACCTAATGGAATACCCACCCCGAAATACCTTGACATCTTATGAAGAAGCCATGCCCTGTGTGCCATCAATAATAATAATAATAATAATAATAATAATAATAATAATACTTATACCCCACCAATCTGGCCGGGCCTCCCCAGCCACTCTGGGCGGCTTCCAACAGGATATTAAAAACACAATAAAACATTGAAAATTAAAAACTTCCCTAAGCAGGGCTGCCTTCAAAGGTCTTCTAAAAGTCAGATACAGTGGTACCTTGGGTTAAGTACTTAATTCGTTCCGGAGGTCCGTTCTTAACCTGAAACTGTTCTTAACCTGAAGCACCACTTTAGCTAATGGGGCCTCCTGCTGCCGCACCACCAGAGCACGATTTCTGTTCTCATCCTGAAGCAAAGTTCTTAACCTGAAGCACTATTTCTGGGTTAGTGGAGTCTGTAACCTGAAGCGTATGTAACCCAAGGTACCACTGTAGTTGTTTATTTCCTTGACATCTGGTGTGAGGGCATTCCACAGGGTGGGCACCACTACTGAGAAGGCCCTCTGCCTGGTTCTCTGTAACCTTACTTCTCGCATTGAGGGAACCACCAGAAGGCCCTCTGCGCTGGACCTCAGTCAGTTATTTCAAAAAGTAAATACCAGGAAAACCCCAAAAGTTGTTGAGCTATTTTTTAGGAAGACCCCCACAATTGTTGCACTTGCCTACAATCCAGAAAAAGTCCGGATATGCTCCCAGCAATGAACCACCTGGCTGAAATTGAGGGTGCTTGAATCGGAGCTTTCCAAATTTTTCATGTTGGTGACCCATTTTGGACATGCATCATTTTCACGTCACATTAATTCCATTTTACTAGCAAATCGGAGGTTAGACTAAACCCTTTCCAGTCCTAGGAGGAGTGTGGGGAGCGTTCGTGCGACACACCTACACACTGCAGCCGACACACGAACGTGTCGCGACACACAGTTTGGAAAGCTCCGGTTTAAATGCATTACCATGTGTTTAATTCTGGAATGTTTCCCAGTAACTCTTGTGTAACTTTGGTCACATGGGAGGTATCCTATTTCATTCTTCTTTTTGTTTTGTGTGTGAGTGACTTGCCTGTACTAGCTGCATCTCCATGAACACTGAAGAAGAGAAGGGTTTGGCTTTGGATTTGACATCCCGCTTTATCCCCCAAAGGAGTCTCAAAGCGGCTAACATTCTCCTTTCCCTTCCTCCCCCACAACAAACACTCTGTGAGGTGAGTGGGGCGGAGAGACTTCAGAGAAGTGTGTGTTAGGATATTTCCGTTCCACCTTAAAAGGGAGCAGGCTGTGAGTCACAGAGTCTGCGTATTTCCTGTTCACAGGATGTTTATGTTTTCTGTTGCTTTCGTTTTCTCTCTGTGTCGCAGACACTAAAGCAGTCAGTCATGTTTTTCTGTGTTCTGATCAACACTGAATAAACTTGTAAATAATGCTCTCCTGAGTGCAACTTTTGGCTGTGCTAATTGCTGATAGAGCGTGCATGAGCTCGAGAATGTGGCAAGATATTTTCTAGAAACTCATGTCGCTGCGTGCCTACGGGAGGTCGATGGATCGTCCGGCAGACGGCTTGGGGGCCTTGATGGACTTTATCTCCCTGGCAGTATCCCAACAACAGGTTATGGGCCCAGATTCACAGCATTTACAGGAGAGTAAGACTGCGACAGACTGCGTTGAGAGGTATGTGGAAGAAAAGCGAAAGTGAGGCTTTTCTGTTTGCCGCGGCAAGAGCTTTTGATGTCCGGCAGGCCTAATTGGATTTGGGAGCCGCGCCAAAGGCTTCGTGATTAATGGGAGCAGAGATAAGACGTCTCTGAAGTGAATAAGACTCACGGCTCAAATAGAAACCTGGAATGGAGTTTTTCCAAGCTTCTGAGGCTGCTGAGTGCCCAAAGCTAAATCGGCACAATTATGGGACCTGGGCTGTGTGGTGTGAGAGCTTGCTGCGTCAGTTTGAAGTGTGGCATACTGTGTCTGAAGCCCCTCCAGTTCCTCTGACAGATAGATGGGAGGCCGAAAATTCGAAGGCGATAGACATACTAGTCTTGTCCGTCTCTCTGGAGGAAATTAAGACGCTTGCTGGCAATGTGACTGCACGTAAGATGTGGCATGCTTTGAAAGTAGCCCATCTGCCAGTCATCCCAGCCCAGAGCTTGACTGCATCGGAGGTCCTGGCTGTTTCCCAGAATGCGAGTGAATGCAGGGATGCCGAGGGCACCGGTTGCAAGCTGCAGGGGGAGCTGACTGTCACGTCATCCCAGGCAGCATTCCAGCCTCCAGGGGGAGCCAAGGAGTCGGCAGCTGAGAGCTCTGTTTCTCGTGGGAGCCAAGGTCATCGCCTTTGCAGAGGCCGGAAGGGCAAAGGTAAACAGAGGCAGACGCCTGCAGATGGCCAGAAGCAGAGGGAGGGTGAAGAGCCCACGCCAGAGGAAAACAAGGCGTTGTTTGCTGGCACAGCTTCACCAAAGGCTAAAGCAAGTCTGATGACCAGGAGCAGGGGGGCAAGCTGCAAAAGCCCACGCCAGTGGAAAACAAGGTTTTGTTTGCTGGCACAGCCTCACCAAAGGCTAAAGGCAAGTCTGATGGCCAGGAGCAGGGGGGCAAGCTGCAAAAGCCCACACCGGTGGAAAACAAGGTTTTGCTTGCTGCAAAGACTGCTCCGAAGGCCAAAGCCAGGTTTGTTGTTGATTCAGGCTGTACCCGCCATGTCTCAAAAGACCGCCATCTCTTTATCTCCTTCAAACCTCAAGAAGGTGAGATCCACCTGGCTGACGGAAAGACGTTGCGAATCGCAGGAGTCGGGACTGTGAAACTGGCAAGTCTGCACACTACCATCAGAGATGTACTTTATGTTCCAGGTGCTGCAGACAATTTGCTCAGTGTCCCACAGCTTACTGGGCGTGGTTTTGAGATTTCCTTCAAGAGGAGCGTCTGTGTCATCAGAAAAGGCAAAGAGGACATTTTGCATGCAAAGTTTATGGATGGCTTGTTCTGTATAACTTATGACGACAATGGTGCTGTTGTGTCTAATGCTGATTCTTGTTGTGTTGCACAAACTAACAAAGTTCTTCATGCAGGATGCATTCACGATGCACATCGAAGGTTTTGCCATCTCTCTTGGAAGGCACTGGCCAAGATGCCAGAGGTGGTTGAGGGTTTGAACATCAAACCCTGTAAGTTTCACATGAAATGTGTATCTTGTGCAGAGAACAAGGTGAAGGTTGCTCCAAAAGGCAAGGAGTCTAGCAGGCAGGCTTCCAAACCCTACCAGCTAGTGCATGCAGACCTGGTTGGTCCACTTGCGCCCTCTTTGGGTGGAGCAAGGTACTTCATGGTTCTAATTGATTCTTTTTCCAGGTACATTCATGTGTTTATGCTCGAGCAGAAATCACAAGCATTTCCAAAGTTCAAGGCATTCTGTGCTTGGTTGGAGAATGTTCACGGTAAACGTATTGGCTGTCTGTTTACTGATCGAGGCGGGGAGTTCACTTCTCAGCAGTTTGAAGCTTTCCTGACTGAGAAGGGAATCCAGCATGACTTGTCAACGCCTAGATCACCATGGATGAATGGGCTTGCGGAGCGAGCAAATCAAACGTTGCTGCAAGGAATGAAAACATTGTTGCATGATGCCAGTCTCCCTGATAAGTATTGGGGGGAGGCTCTGTCAAATTTTGCTTACACTTATAATCGCAGATTGTCATCACCTATTGGTTGTACCCCCTATGAGAAGATGTTTGGTAAGAAACCCAACATCAAACACATGAGAATCTTTGGTTCTGACATGTGGGTACACACCCCACAGAGCAACAAGCTTGGGAAGCGTGGGGCACATGGTTTGTTCATGGGGTACGAAAAAGGTGCATACAGGGTATGGATGACCAACTCTAAATCCATTAAGTTCACAAAGAGTGTTGAGTACAATCCTAAGTGGGGGGAAAATGTGGGAATTTTCCAGAGTTACCCAGAGGAGGATGAAGGTGATGTCAAAGAAGCAGCTAAAGCTGAGGAAGCTGCTAAGGATGATGATGACGATGATGATCAGAGTTCGGATTCCAGTTCAGTGGGCGGCGCTGCTGCTGGTGTCAGTGACAGTGATGACACAGCAGACTACAAGAGCGCAAAGGCCTCAGTCAGACCATCTGATGCGTCTGACAACGAACTGGAGGAACCACTGTTCACCATTGGTCACTTTTCTCCTAAGAAGGAGGAGATGAGTCCAGAAGACTTGCGTCTAGTACGCAGATCTGAGAGAGCCACGAAGGGCAGACCTCCAAAGAGATTTGCTGATGAGTTTGCTAAGACAGCAACTGCTGTTCTTAGTAGCTCAGAGAAGGTGTGGGAACCTTCAAGCTTCAAAGAGGTTCAGGAGTTAACCTCTAAAGATGCTGAGCCTTGGCTTAATGCCATGAAGGCTGAAGTTGATTCCTTGAATAGGAACCAAACTTGGGAACTGGTACCGATAGTCCCAGGGATGAGACTGGTTGGCAGCAAATGGGTCTTCAAGGCCAAGACAGACCAGAATGGCAAGGTTGTCAGACACAAAGCCAGATTGGTTGCCAGAGGTTTTTCACAGGTACCAGGACAGGATTACCACGAGACCTACTCACCCACCGTCAAATATGAGAGCATTCGGCTGATGCTCAAGATAGCTGCAGAGGAGAAACTGCATGTTTCCCATCATGACATTAATACAGCTTTTTTGTACGGAAGTTTGGAGGAGGAGCTGTTTATACTTCCACCAGACAGGATGCAGATACAGAAGGGAATGGTCTGTAAACTGCGGAAATCCTTATATGGTCTCAAGCAGAGTGCTAGGTGTTGGAACACAAAACTCACTGAGACATTGCTTTCTCTAGGTTTTCACCAGGGCAAAGCTGATCCATGTGTGTTTGTCAAGGAGGAGGGGCAAAACAAACTGTATTGTTTATGTTTTGTTGATGATCTTCTGATGTTTTGGAAGAATCAGGCTTTGTACCAAAGCACCCTAGCTCAGCTGAAGGAGCACTTTGACATGAAGGATCTTGGTGAGGTATCCAACTATCTTTCTCTGCAGGTGGACAGGGACCAGTCAGGTAATTTTCTGGTACACCAAACACAGAAAATTGCTGATGTATTAACCAGGTTGACTTTGGTTGATGCAAACCCAGCAGACACACCGATGGTGACAGGTTACCAGGTAGACAGTACTGCTGAAGCGTTTTCTGACACAACGCTGTACAGATGCATTCTAGGCAAGTTGAATTTCATTGCTAGATGCTCAAGACCTGACATAGCTGTAAGCTGTAACCTGCTTAGCAGACATGCTAACAATCCTACTGTTCAGGATTGGAAAGCTCTGAAGCGCATAGCCCGCTATTTGAAAGGGACTATGCACTACAGGCTGAGGTTCACCAGTCAGAAGACTGGAGGTCTTGAAATCTTTGCAGATGCAAGTTTTGGAAGTGACACCACGGATGGTACAAGCACTTCTGGAGTATGCTACATGTACAACCACTGTCTGTTTGACTGGTTGTGCAAAAAGCAGACGACAGTGAGCCTAAGTTCCTGTGAAGCAGAACTCAATGCTCTGTCATTTTCACTCATGGATTGTGAATGGTTGATGCAACTGTTTAAGGACATCAGAGTTTCTGTGAAATGTCCTGTACAAGTGTATCAAGACAATAGATCGTGTTTGGCTTTGCTGAACTCAGAGAGTTGCAAGCAAAGAACCAAGTACTTGCAGATTAAGCTACATCGTGCAAGAGAGTGTATTGAGAAAGGACTCATTCAGGTGTCCTACATGCCAGGAAATGAAATTCCTGCTGATCTGTTGTCTAAGGTTGTTAACAGAGAACAACTTAAGGTTTACGTACAAAGGTTGCAATTGGGTTGAACCACAGGTACTACAGGTTACACGGAAAGGGGGAGGATGTTAGGATATTTCCGTTCCACCTTAAAAGGGAGCAGGCTGTGAGTCACAGAGTCTGCGTATTTCCTGTTCACAGGATGTTTATGTTTTCTGTTGCTTTCGTTTTCTCTCTGTGTCGCAGACACTAAAGCAGTCAGTCATGTTTTTCTGTGTTCTGATCAACGCTGAATAAACTTGTAAATAATGCTCTCCTGAGTGCAACTTTTGGCTGTGCTAATTGCTGATAGAGCGTGCATGAGCTCGAGAATGTGGCAAGATATTTTCTAGAAACTCATGTCGCTGCGTGCCTACGGGAGGTCGATGGATCGTCCGGCAGACGGCTTGGGGGCCTTGATGGACTTTATCTCCCTGGCAGTATCCCAACAGTGTGACTACCCCAAGGTCACCCAGCAGCTGCATGTGGAGAAGCGGAGACGCGAACCTGGTTCACCAGATTACAGGTCTACAGCTCTTAACCACTACACCACACTGGCTCTCCGTGTTAGATAACTCTCTCCCTTAAGCGCAATAGAGGAGAGGAGAGCTACTGTATCTTTGTGAATGTATGTGACAGAAAGAAGTACGGAAGTTGATGTTCTCCCAAAGAAGCAGTAAGGAGAAGTCTACCGAAAGGAGGAAGTGGAAACCTCTCAGAAGGAACCGCATGGCCTAGGTGGGTCACATACAGAAGGCTGAGTGCAAGTACTAGAAAGAGAGAAAGAGACTGTTCATTCGAATGTTAAAGGAAGCAGCTGTAATCTTCAACTAGAAAAAACGAAGCCCATGCTTGGATAAGCATGTGAATGTAAATACAGTGGTACCTCGGGTTACATACACTTCAGGTTACATATGTTTCAGGTTACAGACTCCGCTAACCCAGAAATAGTGCTTCAGGTTAAGAACTTTGCTTCAGGATAAGAACAGAAATCATGCTCCGGTAGCACAGCAGCAGCAGGAGGCCCCATTAGCTAAAGTGGTGCTTCAGGTTAAGAACAGTTTCAGGTTAAGAACGGACCTCTGGAACGAATTAAGTACTTAACCTGAGGTACCACTTCGTTAGTTCTGCAAGTAAAGGCTTTTTGCTTTATCAAGTGTTTGGACGTTATTTTAATTTCAAAAAAAAGAAAAAGAAAATGCATGTGATTTGGCTTCCTACCTGCAGTTTAGTTACTCTGTCAACACTGAGCACCTCCCTGTTCAATTGTGATCTCTAAATGGTGGTCTTCCTTTGCAGGCAGAACTTCCTTACACACCGTAGTTTTATCTTCAGAAATGTTCCGCTGTTTTCACTGACATTTCTTTTAGGACTGAGTGGTTTCTCAATTGCTTTGCATTGCTCAACTCGGGAACTGCGGGCATATACGATGTACACAAGGGTCTACAACTCCCAGAGCCAAGGGTTGAGGTTTCCTGTGCTGGAAATCTAGCGTCTGGCCCCATCTTCTTCTCCTGCTCCAAAGGATAAGGTATAATCAATCTCATTATCTTTATTCTTGCCTGTGCCTACTGTTTCCAACCATGGCTCATAGTCATCAGTAACAGCTTACTTGCTTTGCCTGTGGTGGGAACCAACAAACATGTTCAAGCGATCACTGCAGGTTTCATGGTTATGTGGTTGACAGTCAGTCAAGGTTTATATATGTTCCTTCTTGCTGCAGGGCTTTCTCCTGTAGAAAAGAGCCCAGTCATGTCTATGCACTACTACCATTGCTGAGGTGGATCTTGTTTGCAGTCTGCGCCATTAAATGCTGGTATTTTCCTCTATTTTTTATCCTTCTGGATTTCTCTCCTCTGTGCTAAGTAGCATGGATCAATAGTCCTGCTATTCAGAGCAGAGTAGGAGAACTTGAAAATGGGAGGGATGGTTGTTGACTTGACGCTTTGCCCTGCTGCTGTTAGCACCAACTACAATGCTTAGACCACAAATATCTGTGGCTATTATGTGAAATCTCTTTGTCTTTTTCCACTGTATGGTATCCATAAACTCATAGTACAGTTAATATGTTTATGTGTTGTGACATTTCGGTTGGCATTATAAAGGTATTGTGAATTTTGGAATTGTTCTTAATGGGTCAGCCTTTGCTATAATATTAATAATAGTAGTAACAATACGGACATTAAGCATCAGCAGGGAGATGGCTAGAAATACAGCCAAGAGCAGAAGGCGCCTCTTTACATCATATCAAATCTAATTGAGGAGGAATCCTATTACACAGTCTTGTTTCATGCTGATGCCTCAAACAAAATGGGCATACATTTCAAACTTCTGATTAGCTTTGTGTCACTGAAGGAGAAAACAGACTCACAGTCACTGATATAGCTACACATCTCAAAGCTACCTCTATGGAACCAGAGTCTGACCTAGATCACAATAGTCATATTAATCCTAGGAGGCCTATGCAGACAGCTGTCACTTCCCTTTGTTCTGCTGCTTAAGGCCCCATTTAATTATTTCTTGGTGATGTGTGCCTTAACATCTGCTCTGGTATTGTGTTGCAAACGTACGGTATATTCAAAGTGATGAATTTACACACACAAACAATATCTTTGTTCCAACAGTGCAGAGTTTAAAGCAGCTCACAATAACAGCAAGGCATTAAATATTAGCAAACAGCATTTCCATCAGTGCAATCATCTTCAAACACACACAATAGCATATACATAAATCGAAAACAAACAATGAAATCAAATGTAGTTCAATACAAATTCATCATACTTTAAAAAAAACCACCAAGAGTTTATCAGAAATGGCACTGGACAGGTGCTTAACAGCAACTGACATAACCCCTCTAGGAAGGTGATAGATGATAGATAGATAGATGATATAGATAGATAGATAGATAGATAGATAGATAGATAGAAAAGTACACACACAAATACAGAGAGAGACTTGCTTTAATAAAATTGTTTTTGTTTCGTTTTTCTGAGGGAAGTTGCTGGTTTATTTTTATTTTTTTTAATAACTTTTTTCCCCAAAATTAAAACAAAACATATTATCCAGAAACATATCATCCTTATTCCCCCCCCCCCATTTTTCCTCCCTCCCCCCATAGAACCCACCCACCCCCCGACTTCCCTCAGTTCCAGTCTTTGATTTCTCTAAAAGTGCTGTTTTCTGCACGTTACACAGTTGTATAGATCCTCAAACTATTTAGCTGATTATTATCAATTAAAAGTTTGCGAATGTTTATTCAAAGCCAGCCAAGGAGTCCAGTTCACTTTGTTGCGTCTTCAAATACCTTGTAAAGGGTTCCCATTCATCTTTAAAGTCCCGATGCTTTAATAAAATTGGTATTCCTTTTATATTTTATTACTGAAGCCACAAAGAATACACCTGAATCTGTCTCTACTTGCCAAAGGAGATGTAAAGAGAAGCTCTTCCTGTTGTAGCTTTCTCAGGGCCAAGCAAGAAGAAAACCAGAAAGTTGCAGTCTAGTCCTTAAAAGAATAATTCCTACGGGTCCACCAAAGAGGGGCAGGTTCCATGTCTCTGTGGTTCTGTGCTCTATCATTTCCCACTCAACAGAATGTCAGTTGGGAAAGCTACTACAAAGTCAAACTAAAATGACTGAAAACAGATGTTGGTGCACATGTTGTAAATTAGGTGTCCAAGGAGATGTCCAGACTGGGGGTGGGAGAAGCAAGAAGCGTTGCACACAGCCATCACAGGGAAATTCCTCCTTAAGTTTACTCTGCAGATAAAGAATGAGCACATTAAAACATGCCTTATAGCTAAGTAAAACCTAACATTGTGGGGCCTTTTATTTGTTTTATTGCAAACTGGCTAACATGGTAGTGATGCGTCTTCTGAGCTTTCCAATTCAGCTGGCTATAGCTGCAGCTAAAAAGAACCTGATGCTTAGTTGACTGATGTGAACCACTGACAGGCATGCTAGGTTCCACCCAACATTGTGGGTGCCCGGCGCATGCATAGCTGTCAAACGTCCCTTATCTGGCGGGAAACTCCCTTATCCCAGCGACGTGCCCCTCTGCTGTCCCGGATTGATGATTTCCCGTAAATTTCCTGGGTTTCAAAGGAAGCAGCTCCTCTCCCTCCCTGCCAGCCAAGGGAGGAGGGAGGCTCCAACTGTGTTGCTTGGCTGCGTTGTTCACCCAATAAGGAGTCTAAGAACAACTGGGGGGTGGAGCTTGCATGCCTTGTGCCTTTCAAATCGGCCGCGTTGCCTGGGGACTCGCCTTTGCTCAGCGCTTCCCAGCGGAGAGGTGACGGTGGTTTTCCTTGCTGCATCCCCTTTGCCGGGTTGCTGCACTGTGGGAACTACCGCTTGAGGCTTCGTTTGGCTGCTGGCTGCGCTTTCTGCCTTTGGCTCAGAGGGGCTCAGAAGTTGAAAATACCTGTGCTCGGAATCGGATGGATACGTCATCGACGGCCCACTCACCCTTGCCGGAGAAAAGGTCTGTCTGGAGCGGGGGCACACGGTGGGGGGGAAAGGAAATCCCTTATTTTCGAGGCTGCTGGTCCCTTATTTTCAAATCTGTAAGTTGAAAGCTATGGGCGCATGTGTGTGACGTCATGCATGCATGTAACATTACACGTTGTTGCAGCAGCGGGAAGGCCTGATGGAGTGCCTCCGACATGGCAGAAGGGCCCAACTGGGTGCCCCACCGCAGCATGCAACTTGTTGGTCACCCAACCGGGCATCTGTTATGTATTCAGTGGTCTGTGTTTGCCTGAGCTTGAGTCTGGACTAAGGATTCTGAGCCCATGTGTTCTGATTCAATACATGATATCCAATCACAGAACATTTCAGGATTTGGGCCTCTGCCATTGGCCCTTAAACTCTGACTTACGATTCTCAGCTTGGAAGTTTAGGCAGCCAATCACGTTGGGAGTGGGAGTGGCCCAGGCCTTCAGAAATGTATATAAGCTGTCGCTTTGCCCCTGTTGTTTAGTTCTGTTAGTTCAATAAAGGTTTTTGCTGTTATCACTGTGTCTTGCCTCGTGGGAATCCACCTACATTCAGCATAAAAAAATTGCACGTGCCTAGGTACCCACGCCCCCCCCCAAAAAACCACTGCCTATGAGCACTGAAATAAGCCTAGTAAAGAACCAGCTTTCTTATTTCATCACTTTAAGATCCTGTACCTTCTTGAAGGAGAAACTGAAGATGCAAACCTCATCCAAGCTGCACTTGCAGCCACATAGTTACTCATAATGATGCTCGTGGATGAATCAAAAGAGGCATCCAGCCAACTCATATGTCGCTGATGGGATCACTACTTTTATAGTTTGGGAATGGTTCCTCACAGAATCTCTTCAAACCCAGTGACTCCGATTGTAAAAGATCCAGGATTAGTAAGCGTAATGGGAAGTGGTTTGGGTAAGACTTTGTCCGGGTATGTCTGTGTTAGCCGATGGTCATCTGCTCAGCTGCTATCTTTGTAAACGGGCAAGGGCAGCGGAGGCGTGGGGAGTGACTCACACTTCTGTCATCTGCCTAACCATGGGGAGGCACTAGGCTCAGCCAGCAGTTTCAGGTTGCTTTCAAGTGATCTTGAGCATTCATCCTGATTTGTTTCCACAGCGTTTGCAGGGAGGTTAGATAGTGTCAGCTATCTACTGAGCATTCCTTCGGAATTGTTTGTGGAGATGTTATATGGCACAGGCACTCCGATGCCCCCAAAGTCAGGGAGCAGGGCAGCACGAGTGTAACATCACGGCCTAGCAGAAGGTTGCACCAGCCTATCCCATGTCAGGAAATGCCACACAGGCCAATGCAGCCTTCTACTAGGCTCTGGCGGTCCCCACAGTGTCACGAGACACTGCTGGGCCTAATGAGGCCTAGTGTGAGGCCTAGCAGAAGGCTTCACTGTCTTGTGCTGTTAAGTTGTGGGTGAACATAACAGACGACACAGCGATTCTTCAAACAGCTCTTGTTCATTCACAGGCCAGAACAGAACTGAACTGAAGGGTTCAGCCAGCCTGCTTATATAGAGCTCCACTACAACACAACTGTAACAACTTTCTGTAACTATCCAATCACTGAACGTCACTTTCAATCCCTTATTTGCATATGTGGACCTGAGTGAAAACTATCTGCAGTATCCCCCTGCTGGCCCAGGGTGAGAACTTCATTACATAACATGTGCAGTGTTAGAAAATGGTGCACAGGCCGGTCTGACCTCTCTCAGCATTTCAGCCTCCTCTTCCCCCTCAATATTCAGGAGGCTGAGCTAAGGAGTATTGAGAAGACTGACGACACCTCTGCTCTCTAGAGTTGGCACCCCAGTTATATGGCACTGCAGCAAGCGGCTGTTCTCCCACACTTTCCAGTGCTTTTAACTAAAACTATCCTTACTGCAAAAAGTACATCATGGAGCAGGTTCATCACCATGCAAAAGCACCAAATCAGCTTTCCTGTGCAATCTGAATTTGCCCATATGTGACTGAATCCATCCCAAAATAGCCACAGTCTGGAAGCACCCTTGGATTCAAACTGAGTCAGACTGAGAAGGCAGACACAGAAAACTGAGGTGCTTCTGTGGAAGAATCCTATGCTACTGGTGCCCCACTAGAAACCGAATGTGGGAGTATTGTCAGTTTTGAGGGCTCAGTCAAGACTTGTGCTTGCACTGTACCTAAAAATCATGGGCCTGATTCTGTGCTTTCTAGGCACAGGTCCAAGCAGTTTTACCTTTGCCCCATGACTTTCCCTTGGAAAACCTGCTCTTTAGTGCTAAATCAGTGCAAATGTCAATCTGGAGGAAACCCAAATTGCTGTTTGCTCCGACTGAGCGCTAAAGAGCAGTTTTCTCTAGGGGAAAGCAGTGGTACAAAAGGAAGTGTGGATAAGCCATGAGTGTTAGTGATGTGGACTTTCCTCTTTTGTTGGGCCTGTATCTCTCTGTAAATAAACCAACTATAGCAAAAACATGCAAAGGAAACTGAATGCTGCACCCCTAGAACTTGGAAGTGATCTAATAATAATAATAATAATAATAATAATAATAATAATTTTTTTACACCCTGCCCATCTGGCTGGGTTTCCCCAGCCACTCTGGGTGGCTTCCAACAGGATATTAAAAACACAGTAAAAGATCAAACATTAAAAACTTCTCTAAGCAGGGCTGCCTTCATATGTCTTCTAAAAGTCAGATAATTGTTTATTTCTTTCACATCTGGTGGGAGGGCATTCCACAGGGTGGGCGCCACTACCGAGAAGGCCCTCTGCCTGGTTCCCTGTAACTTCGCTTCTTGCAGTGACTATAACTTCGCTTCTCACATTACTATAATGCAGGTGGCAGTGGGTATATTTAACCATGGTTATATCTTACCTTGAATCTGCAATGAATTTATGGACACATATATTGGCAATGCACGTGGATCTTGCTGTGTTCAGTCAACTTGATTTAACAGGCACGAGTCCCCCCCTCCAAACTTTATATTTTGGTTTTAAATATCCACCTCTTTGTTTGCTACACTGTAATTCCACTACAAAACATCTCAGTGTTGTTGCTGATCTTGCATATACTTTGCACTCCGCTGTAAAGCAGATCTTTGAAGCACGTCTGCTGATGGATGTCTGCCGTTCTTGCCATCAAAGCACTTGATTTATCTACCTGAAACTCATGTCATATCCAGCAGTTATGCAGGACTGATCAGAACAAGCAGTTAGTACTGAAAATGCAGGTGTCTTTAGAAAAATATAACCTTATCCTTTTTAAATCTTAGGCTGTTCCTATGGCTCCTTACCAGGAAGTAGGGCTCATTGAACTTGCTCTATTAATGTTGCTCTAGTTGGTATGCAAGAAACAGCTCTTATTTCATTCCACACCACTCCAATGATATTTCACTGAAAGTGGATGGTCTTTACTCTTCTACAATCAAACCAAGGCAGTGAGTGCAAATTGCCCATCTGTCCACCTATATAATTTCTGTTTTTCCATATGTCGCTGCTGTGTTTTGCCAGATAACACCGCACAGTTTTGAAGGGTCTACTCTGTTTTTGAAAAGAATGAGTCCAGTGCTCACATTACCACAGGAGGCCATATGCTGCATAAATCACTACGAGACAGGCCATCTTCAAAGCTCTTGCTAGTGCATTTCCTTCCTAGAAATGAAATGTTTGCATCCTTGTGTGACTTTGCATCTGCCATTTTCAGTACTGCTAATGCTTAAGAAGACCCCCTATGGAGAAAATGTCCCGTTTGCAACTAAGTGTAACATTTTACGATATTCTTTGTTTTGATGAAATGTCAGGCTTCAAGTTTTTCTCTCTTCCTCTCATAGCATCGGTGACTTTTACTGCATGCACGACAGCAACCTTATAGAGGATAATGAATATAATGTAACTTAAATAATTATAGACAGGGAACCAGGCAGAGGGCCTTCTCGGTAGTCACACCTGCCTGTGGAACGCCCTCTCATCAGATGTCAAGGAAATAAATAACTATACAACTTTTAGAAGACACCTGAAGGCAGCCCTGTATCAGGACGTTTTTAATGTTTGATGTTTAATTAGGTTCTTATATGTGTTGGAAGTCGCCCAGAGTGGCTAGGGCAGCCCAGCCAGATGGGCAGGATAAAATTATTATTATTATTATTATTATTATTATTATTACTATTACTATTACCGTACTATTACTATTATTACTATTATTATTGCTATTGCTATTATCATGTAAACAATGCTTAGTTTTCTTTTTAGCCTTGTTCTCATAGTCTTCTTATTTTCCGCCTACAATGGAACTTGCATGCCTGTTCACCTCTACCCCCCTCCAAAGCCTCACTCACGAGAGTTCTATGAAATCTCGTATGAGCTCTATGAGATCTTGCTGGAGGTCGCGCCACACAACCCTGACAGCGACGGGGCAGGTGAGGCACCCATGGGGGCACTGTCCTGTGGGCTTCTGCTGCCTGAGGTCAGTCTACTTCATCAGCAGGCCAGCCATGGTGTTAGCTATAACAACAACAACAACAACAACAACAACAACTCATTATTTATACCCCACCATCTGGCTGGGTTTCCCCAGCCACTCTGGGCGGCTCCCAACAGAATATTAAAAGCATGATAAAACATCAAACAGTAAACCCTTCCCTAAACAGGGCTGCCTTCAGATATCTTCTAAAAGCCAGTTGTTTATTTCCTTGACATCTGATGAGAGGGCGTTCCACAGGGTGGGCACCGCTACCAAGAAGGCCCTCTGCCTGGTTCCCTGTAAACTCACTTCTCACAGCGAGGGAACCACCAGAAGGCCCTCGGTGCTGGACCTCAGGGTTCAGGCTGAACGATGGGGGTAGAGATGCTCCTTCAGGTATACTGGACTGAGGCCGTTTAGGGCTTTAAAGGTCAGCACCAACCCTTGAATTGTGCTCAGAAATGTACTGGGAGCCAATGTAGGTCTTTCAGGACCAGTGTTATATGGTCTCAGCGGCCAATCCCAGTCATGTGTATATCTTTAAAAATATATGAAGGAGAGTTAGGCTAAGAATATGACGGTGCAGATATTGGGCATGGCTGCATTGGTCCTAGTGCTTAAAAACCACAGACATTATGAGGTTTAGTGGGAAGCCCTGACTAAGATTTATACGCTCTGAAATGAAATCAGAATACGCTATACAGTAGTCTTGCCCATCTTGGTGACCTTCAGATGTATTTGACTTACATTTCATAGAATTGTAGAGTCTGGGAGTGACCACAAGGATCATCTAGTCCAACCCCCTGCAATGCAGGAATATTTTGCCCAATGTAGGATTTGAACCCATAACCAGCAGATTAAGAGTCTCATGCTCTACCAACTGAGCTATGTTTGGGGCTACAACTCCCACCAGTCCCAGCCAGCATGGAATTGTGGTGGTTGTAGTTTAAAACATTCATTTGGACAAGTAATAATTACTTGTAATAAAATAAAATAAGTAAATAAATAAATAAGATTCCCATTTTAATTTCTTTTTGCATTTCATAGCAGTAGTGCAATAGGTACTTGATGTTCAGAGAAGTCCTCTGAGATCCCTTCCTGAAATACAAAAGCCATATGGAGAGGAACATTATCTATGTGGCATCAACGGGCAATTAGATGGTCACTATTGTGAACCCTGCTATGCATTTCATCAGGTAAAACCCTGCTTTTGTTGCATGAGGCTATTGTAAGACTACCCAGTAGGCATGGGACACATTATGCAAAGGTTCCCCTCTCAGTTTACAAGGCAAAACCTGGAGCATGGAAGATGCCTTATCTATCTTCCATAAAGCACAATGCAGATTTACAAGGCTCTATAAATGTTTTACAAGGGTGAGGATAAGAATAGCAACAATGAGAAACACATGCTTCCTAAAGAGGAAAGGCAATGATGACTGAACGATACCCAGAACAGATATGCAATTGACTTGCATTTCTGGAAATGAAAGCTGACAGGGGAAAGAATATGATTTTCCCATTGCATTTGGTATTAACAGGAAGAATGAAATAGTGGCAATGAAGAATTTACCAAAATAATGCTTCCTTTTCAATGAAGACTCTATTTAGTAATGCAGTATTGGGATTAATGCAGTTATTAAGACACTTACACAATTAGCCCCTATACAATGAGAAATTAGTAGCCGAGAATTTAATACTGCTTGATTGCAGTATCTTTAGTCCACATTTTCATCAGAATGATCCATGGGCAGAAAACATCCACAAAGAAACATATCTAACTTTGCATTAATAAAACTGCAATTCTCAACTCTCAATTGACATCATGCGCTGATGCATAAAGAGGCAAAATTTGTCCTTGTGTAGCTGTTTTTTGTTAAAAAAAACACACACACAGAGGGAGTTTTACGTCTTTGCCCCCACCCCCACCCCATCATGCCTAATTCCAAATAGACTTACTCTGTTCCTGCTGTTTGGAATTGGATAAAAATGACCTGCAAGAGAGATAAGTATGTCTCTGTGTGAAAGGGGGACAAGGAGGGCAGGGACAGATTTGGCCCTGTGGAATGGCCGACGCTTCCAAGGTCCCTATTTTCCGGGGGCAGTCCCGGATTTACAGAAGCCATCCTGGTTTCTAATTCAATCTCGGAATATCCCACTTTTCCTTAAGATGTCTCTATTTTCATCGGAGAAATGTTGGGTGGTATGGGGTTATGTGACGTCCGAGCCAAGAAGCAAAGTAACTATACAACCCTCTATATAACCCTTAGAAGACATCTGAAGACAGCCCCATATAGGGAAGTTTAAAAAAAATGTTTAATGTTTCATTGTGTTTTTATATATGTTGGAATCCGCCCAGAGTGGCTGGGGCAAGCCGGCCAAATGGGTGGGCTATAAATAATGAAATTATTTTCATCATCATCATTATCATTACCATTTAGGACATCCCTAAAGGGACACGGGTGGCGCTGTGGGTTAAACCACAGAGCCTAGGACTTTCCGATCAGAAAGTCGGCGGTTCGAATCCCCACGACGGGGTGAGCTCCCCTGCTCCTGCCAACCTAGCAGTTCGAAAGCACGTCAAAGTGCAAGTAGATAAATAGGTACCGCTCCAGCGGGAAGGTAAACGGTGTTTCCATGCGCTGCTCTGGTTCTCCAGAAGCGGCTTAGTCATGCTGGCCACATGACCCGGAAGCTGTACACCGGCTCCCTCGGCCAATAAAGCGAGATGAGTGCCGCAACCCCAGAGTCGGCCACGACTGGACCTAATGGTCAGGGGTCCCTTTACCTTTACCTTTTTATTTTCATTGGAGAAATGATGCAGCATATGGAATGGTCACACCTGGTAAGCTGACTGGAGCTGTGGCTTAAGTTAGAGTACCTGCTCTGCTAGGTGACGTTTGCCCTTTTCCCAAGTAGTCAAAATGTCAAAAAAGGGGGCATTTGTATAAGGGATCTAGAATCTTGTGCTTTAGTTTGTTAAGCTAATTTGTTGCTTTATTCATATTTATGCAACCCATTAAATTACCACCAGACAGCATGCACATAGAAAAACGATAGTTCAGAAACAGGATATAGCTACTTGAGCTTCCAACAGGATTCATATTGTTCAAACCCAGATAAAAACAGGAAAACCTTATCTTTGTGCTCTTAGTTTCACGAAGGACCATCCTTGAAAACTACATGATGGAATACTAATACGCAGCGGCAGAACTAATTGTAGAAGGAATTTAACAGATGAGATTTCCCAAGCAAATTCTTCCTGTAATTCCTGTCAAGGATTGTCATCTGTTGTCGGATATCACATTCAGATACAACTGAAAAGCTTTTGAGAGAGAACATTGCTGGGCAAAGATCCAGGAAAAGACAACATCAGGTCTGCGAAAGGGGAAAGTCAGAGCAATCCATTTCCAGCTCATTGACAGGGTGCCCTTCCTGGGAATACTTGGCAAGTGAGCAAAAAGCCAGTTTTATTCTCAGCAGGAACTGAAGAAGGTCTTCTTTCTTCCAATGAGCAACTGGGCTTTCCCTGAGGGGTTCTGGGGGTGCTTAATTTGCTTTCGGGATGTCTTCCTGATATGGTAACAGCAAATTGCAGTATATGTATAAAAGCAATCTTTTGCATTTATCCTACATTTAAATCACATGACTTCCTCCAAAGAATTCTGGACATTGTAGTTTCCCATTCACAGAGCTGCAATTCCCAGAACCCGTAACAAACTACAGTTCGCAGGATGCTTTGGGGGAAAGTCATGCATTTTAAATGCTTGTTGGATGTGCTTTAAATGTATTATGTGGATCTGCCTTCCTCGGATCAGAGGTGACTCCTTTGTATAGTTTTAATTAGACCAGATTGAGTATTTTATCTAATGTTATACACAAGCTACCATATCTTTACCATGCTATGTTGTTGTTTAGTCGTTTAGTCGTGTCCAACTCTTCGTGACCCCATGGACCAGAGCACGCCAGGCACTCCTGTCTTCCACTGCCTCCCACAGTTTGGTCAGACTCATGTTTGTAGCTTCGAGAACACTGTCCAACCATCTCACCCTCTGTTGTCCCCTTCTTCTTGTGCCCTCCATCTTTCCCAACATCAGGGTCTTTTCCAGGGAGTCTTCTCTTCTCATGAGGTGGCCAAAGTATTGGAGCCTCAGCTTCACGATCTGTCCTTCCAGTGAGCACTCAGGGCTGATTTCCTTCAGAATGGATAGGTTTGATCTTCTTGCAGTCCATGGGACTCTCAAGAGTCTCCTCCAGCACCATAATTCAAAAGCATCAATTCTTTGGCGATCAGCCTTCTTTATGGTCCAGCTCTCACTTCCATACATCACTACTGGGAAAACCATGGCTTTAACTATACGGACCTTTGTTGGCAAGGTGATGTCTCTGCTTTTTAAGATGCTGTCTAGGTTTGCCATCGCCTTTCTCCCAAGGAGCAGGCGTCTTTTAATTTCATGACTGCTGTCACCATCTGCAGTGATCATGGAGCCCAAGAAAGTAAAATCTCTCACTGCCTCCATTTCTTCCCCTTCTATTTGCCAGGAGGTGATGGGCCCAGTGGCCATGATCTTCGTTTTTTTGATGTTGAGCTTCAGACCATATTTTGCGCTCTCCTCTTTCACCCTCATTAAAAGGTTCTTTAATTCCTCCTCACTTTCTGCCATCAAGATTGTGTCATCTGCATATCTGAGGTTGTTGATATTTCTTCTGGCGATCCCGGCTTGGGATTCATCCAGCCCAGCCTTACCATGCTATATACCACGATAAAACCACATTCACTTGTTGTCCCTTGCAACAGAAGGTGATTAAAACACTTTTCTTATTTTTAATCCTGTCTCACTCTACCTCAGTCAGGCAGCTTCTTGGCTGTTAGACCAGATCTTCAACTATTTCAAATAAAGGACCCATTTTTAAACCCAAACTGTAATATAGGGTGCATTCTTCATTTAACTATGGACTCAGCTACGTTAGTAAAGAAAAAGCGCTTTATAAGCATTATAACACGCTGAGTCCTGACTTTTATGAAGTTTACAATGTGTTTTCCTGAAGCACTTTTTTTGATGTGTCTGGATCCAGCCTATATATGTCCCTCCTTCACCTTTTCTCCCTTCTTTCACCTTGTAATTTTATTTCTCCTCCTACCAAACCTTAAAAAGGAAGCGGTGGAGGGTGATTATGGTGTGACTCAGCTTATACTGGGCAAGACCCAGGTGTGAGTCACAAGTGATGAAGACAAATGTGTTAGACGAAACAATCCCCTTGGGTTGAGCTCAGGTTTTGCCTGTTTTAAGAACCATCCCAACCATTCCCAAAGTTTCCTATTATCTTCTTTGCATGCTTCCAAATACGACCGATCACCTTTTTCAGGCACAGAATTTCAAACCTTGTTCACTTTCTGTTTGCAAAATACTGTTACAAAAGTTGTGTGCCTCCCACCTCCTGCAAGATTCCTGTGGGTTCCAATGTATTAGGAGGATTGAGACATGGTGGGGACTGTCGCAACTTTAAGAAATATGATTGACTCACCTATATACACCTTCAGTCTGCAACTTGCTACATATAGTGAAGATTCTGCATCAATAAATAGTAATTAAAATGATACCTATTACACGTAACCCTGTCAATTCCAATGTGCTTGTGTCAGTCATCTCATGTGCTATTACTGTGTTTGCTTTTGAGCTAGCAAATGCTTGCTCTGTGTGTGTGTGTGTGTGTGTGTGTGTGTGTGTGTGTGTGTAAGTAAGAGAGGGAGAGAGACTTGGCACAATATAGCTAGGAGCTATAGAAATATAAATGTTCAGGAGAGATAAGGCAACAACAAAGAGCATCACAGCTTATTTTTGCAGAATTCAATGGCAGGACTTCTCAAGTGCTGTGCTTGGTTGGGTGAAAGAAAAAGCACTAGTCAAGCTTTTCTGTGCAGTCATACAAAATAATGTCATCCTCGCATCATGGATGGTATCAGATGGTGCTGATGGAAGGGAACGCCCCTTGCCACAGCAATTCCAGTCGCCAAGTGAATATACGTTTGGTCCTGGGGGAGGCAGAATTTCAGCAGCACAAAGCGTGAAGCCAGGTCTGGCTCATGATATTTTGTTGCCTGAGGCAAAAGGCGAAATAGCATCCCTTGCTATTCCGTGTACAAAAGCCAGCCAAATTGGCAGTTCAATCTCAGGCTCCACGTGTACCATACATTTAAAACACTCTTAGACCGCTTTAACTGCCATGGCTCCCAGAAGACCCCCAAAGATTCCTGGGAACTGTAGTTAAGGGTCCTATGAGTTGTTAGGAAACACCTGTTCCCATCACAGGGGTACAATCCCCCAAATTCCCAGGGAAGAACTGTAGCTCTGTGAATGTAATATGTTTTCAAGTCTGATTCTTCATGCGCCTTTTCACATCGTTCTGTTGGCTAACAATGTTGTCATACAAAAGTCCTACTTTGGATGCCTCCAATTTAAGAGAAGGACTGTACCTCAATTGTACAGTATCCTCTTGTCCCAGGTTCAGTTCCCAGTATCTCCAGGTATGTCTGGGAGAGATCCTGTCTGAAGCCCTGGTGGGCTGCAGTCGGTTAGCATAAAGCAAGGGTGGTGTCAGGAGTCCAGTCCCTGGCTTGATAACACAGTGAGTGTAGTTAATTAAAAAGGATGCTTTATTGTCAAAACAAACAGATAACTCTGGACGGCTCTAACACAACCTCCGCCATCATCAATCAAGATGACCCTTCTGAAGACCTCTTCCGTGTTCTGGAGAAGATAGAGAACTTACGCCTCTTGTTTTGTTTCCGGTCTTACAACCCTCCCCTTAGCCTACTCTTAAGAGGGATTGGCTCCAATCTCTCCCCATTCTGACAAACTGCTTCCTTCTCTGTTCGCACCAGTTTGCACTTCTTGAGAACATAGGCTGGGTTCCAGCCCGCTCTCAGCCATTCCATTATCAAATGGCATTCCAAGGAGCGGGGGAGTTGGCACTAGCTGATGCCCATCCTGCCTGGCAGTTAACCCTCTCTGTTCCTGGCTGCTTTCTTCAGCTGGTTGCAACCCTTCACTGGGAGCTGGTTGCAAACCATCACTGGGAGCTGGCTCATTCATGACAGGTGGGCAACTGGATCCAGCTGACAGGCCAAACTGATATCTCCCCACCTGCTGCGGGCCAAGTTTGCAAGCTGACTGTTGGGTCTCATGGAACTTTGTGCACAGTGCTTTGCAGACACTGCCAATCACCTCTGGCATGGTATATGTCATGACATCGGGGCTGGTGGGCATCGGTAGGCCAAAATAGCCTTACAAACCAAATGAGGACTGGTGTGACAGATGGGCAGAGTGACAATACTGAGCTAAATGAACCAATGGTCTGACTTAGCACAAAGCAGCTTATTATCTTTTTGTGTTATTGCCATATTAATATGACTCACCTACACAACTAACCAAAGTTAACTGGCATACCCTCCAACATTTATTTGATGATGATGATGATGATAAATAATTTTATTATTTATACCCCACCCATCTGACTGGGTTGCCCCAGCCACTCTGTGTGGCTTCCAACATATATAAAAACAGAATAAAAGATGAAACATTAAAAAAACTTCTTTATACAGGGCTGCCTTCAGACAGGCTTGGGGGTCAGATAACTCCATACCCTCCAACATTTCTCTGATGAAAACAGGGATGTTCTAAGGAAAAGTGGGACATTCCAGGATCAAATCAGAAATCAGGACGGCTTCTGTAAATCCAGGACTGTTCCTGGAAAATAGGGACATTTGGAGGGTCTGAACTGGGTACAAGTCACAAAACATAAATTTAACCAAGTACAATAAACAAAGCAAAGCATTTCTACTGGGTTTTTATTTATTTATTGTAAGTATTTTTACACTGCCCTTGAATCATATTCCCAGGGCTGGTTCTGCAAAGTCATGACAATTGATTCTATCTATCTAGTTCAAAATGGATCTTCTGGGAATTAATGGCGAGAGAGCAGAAGGCAGAAAGAGACAAAATTCTTGGAGGATAAAAGAAGACAAATCATTCCATCCTATGGCAACTTTTTAATTTTTTTCCCTCCTGGATGTGGATGTTATTTGTAATTCACACATAATAACCTAAGCTCTGGAGCAGGTAATGTACTTGAAGCATATACATGATAATAACAGTTTAATATCTCTTAAAAGGCAACATTCGCTATTATAATTGCCTGTGCGTGTAGGACAATGGTAGTTAGCAGTCAGATTGTGTCCAGTTACCGTAAGTGAAAGCTGTCTAGCCCACTGAATAATGAGCTCTGAAGAGCCGGCATCCAGCTTTTATTCCTATAGCTAACAGACTAGTTATTATAAATAAGGGTTGACAGCAGTGGAGCTAAGAGTGCTCTATTCCCTGCAAATCTAATATCCATGTCAAATGTGTTTGGCATACATAGGTACAATGAAATCAGCGTCGAGTCACCACAATTTTTCCTTTGCAATTCAACTGCATGTGACAGGTGATTTCTACAAGGTCATTTGCCACTCAAAAATACAGGTAGGATTCATAAACAAGGCTCACCTGCAATTTGCTATTCAGGAATTAAAATGTTGATTCCTTCCAGGGCTGGTGCTTTCACCAATTTCCCCTTTCCTTTTCAAAAGTCTTTTGCAGCACCCCAAAAGTCTGTTCTGGAGGATTTGGGGGGGAGGGAGCCTCCAGAGCCACATGAGAAGTGGAGCAGGGGGCTGCAGGGAAAGGGGAGATCCTATTTTTATAAATGCCACAGCCCCTTATTCCATTGGGAGGCACCACTAGTTCCAAGTCAGAGCTGTAGCAAGGTGATCTTGCGCCCCTGGCAGAACCGTCCAGATTACGTAGTTTCCCAGTAGTGATGTATGGAAGTGAGAGCAGGACCATAAAGAAGGCTGATCGCCGAAGAATCGATGCTTTTGAATTATGGTGCTGGAGGAGACTCTGGAGAGTCCCATGGACTGCAAGAAGATCAAACCTATCCATTCTGAAGGAAATCAGCCCTGAGTGCTCACTGGAAGGACAGATCGTGAAGCTGAGGCTCCAGTACTTTGGCCACCTCATGAGAAGAGAAGACTCCCTGGAAAAGACCCTGATGTTGGGAAAGATAGAGGGAACAAGGAGAAGGGGATGACAGAGGACGAGATGGGTGGACAGTGTTCTTGAAGCTACCAGCATGAGTTTGACCAAACTGCGGGAGGCAGTGGAAGACAGGAGTGCCTGGCGTGCTCTGGTCCATGGGGTCACGAAGAGTTGGACACGACTAAACAACAACAACAACAACAAGCCACGGACAGCTTAGCTCTTCTTTCCACCTCTCCTCCAACCCTCCCCCCATTCAACTCACCCTCTATTTAAAACTATTTCTTATAAGGCAATAATCAATATTTTGGACATATTTTTTAGCCGATTTGGCGCCCCCCAATCACCTGCGTCCCTGGCGGGGGCCCAGCTCACCACCCCCTAGCTACGGCCCTGTTCCTAGTTCCTGCTTTGAATGGTTAGGATCTAGGTCAGTATTTATGCAGCCACTATGTGGTCTAAATGGACCTCGATACAGAAGTGCAAAAAGCATTGCAGCCCCCAAAGTGTTACCCTAATACACCAAGTGCAATCCGAATGCGTTTGTTCATATTATCTTGCCTCTGGCTATCTGCTGTTTCTTCTTTAATAGCGGGAATCAGTTTGTCCCAGTCGCACTAAAGGTCTTTAATGCCAAAGTAGCCAGAAAACTCCTGTATGGCATTCCCTTATGGGTTGGTGCAGTTAACGAACTGCTGGAACACAGCCAATCCAAATCTCTGTGCAAAATCTGCGTACATTTCATGTCTGATCCGTCCTCCTTAACTTTCCACATGCTGGCAGAATCCCACTACTTCAAATGGCCAGCATGCATTGAGAGCAAAATCAGAATCTGTGGCCTGTCACTAGAGCCACTGCGTAAAGGTAAAGGGACCTCTGACCATTAGGTCCAGTCGCGGATGACTCTGGGGTCGCGGCGCTCATCTCGCTTTATTGGCCGAGGGAGCTGGCGTACAGCTTCCGGGTCATGTGGCCAGCATGACTAAGCCGCTTCTGGCGAACCAGAGCAGTGTACTGAAACGCCATTTAGCTTCCCACCGGAGCAGTACCTATTTATTTACTTGCACTTTGACATGCTTTCGAACTACTAGGTTGGCAGGAGCAGGGACTGAGCAACAGGAGCTCACCCTATTGCAGGGATTCGAACCGCCGACCTTCTGATCGGCAAGTCCTAGGCTCTGTGGTTTAACCGACACCACCACCCACGTCCCATTAGAGCCTCTGCTTATGCTCCCACAATTGGAATCATTCAGACAATCCAGAATCCTAGAGACTGAATTCCAAACCCTTAGCAGCGCAGCCAATAGTGCAGCCGTTCCCCATTGGGAATTTGGGAATTCCACCCTCGTTTGGCCAGGACACTCCATATTTACACCAGCTTCACGATCCTCATCTCTTTCCTGCGCAAGATTTAATGTCTACCTGCCTGCTGTTTTGCAAGGTCGATTCTAGAAAATCCTATACTGCCCTTGTGGTCCAAACAGGTAGAATCTATCACACACGTTTTATTTTATTGCCCATTTTATGCAAAAATATATGATAAGTATCTGGCCCCCTTATTGAAAGGGGATTTATCACACTGACTCTTCCAGGGTGTCTCATCTGTTGAATAATTGTAGGAATGATGATGTGTAGAATGTGGCAAGATTTTTGAGTGACACTATGAAATTACATCACCATAGGTCCTAAGAGCCATTTTTGTACCTCCCAATGTCTGGACAGTTTTACCCTAAAGTATCTCCTACTTTGTTTCGTTAGCTGTGTTGTGTTCTGATCCATGTATATGATGCACTTTTTCTATGCCAGTAAAGGAGATTGATTGATATTATCTTGCGTGTTTAGCTGCTGTACTTTATTCTATAATTTTCTACAATTTTATGTAACCAGCCGTGAAAGGCTTTCTAAACGCTGTGACTCCTAAAGAAACTCTGATCATTCTGAAGACTTTTCTAATCAAGTTTATTAAGATCTCATACTGCACAACTATTTATCATGAACTCAAATGCACTTTGTCAGTTTCAAAATCCATAGGGTTAGGGGCTGAGTGTAAATTTATGAGCCGCCCACACCCTCCCAGTCTAAATGTTAATTACTTTGTTCCTTTCCTTGAATGTAGCAGTCAAAAAAAGTATTATACGACACAAGAACCTGTTCTTCTCACCCTTCCACTTTTCTTCTTCTTTTTTGGTAGAATTGGTTTATCCACAGCAGGGATGGGGAACCTGTGACCCTCAAGGTATTGTTGGGCTATCAATCTCATCATCTCTGAGCACTGGCCATGCTGGCTAGGGCTAATGAGAGACAACGACTGGAAGGCCACAGGTTGGGCATTCCCAATGGCAGCTGGCACTCATTACAGTGGTACCTTGGGTTAAGTACTTAATTCGTTCCGGAGGTCCGTTCTTAACCTGAAACTGTTCTTAACCTGAAGCACCACTTTAGCTAATGGGGCCTCCTGCTGCTGCCGCGCCACCGGAGCATGATTTCTGTTCTCATCCTGAAGCAAAGTTCTTTACCCGAGGTACTATTTCTGGGTTAGCGGAGTCTGTAACCTGAAGCGTATGTAACCTGAGGTACCACTGTACTACTGATGGGGCAGAAGGCAGGGAGCCAAACAGTAGATGGCGCCAACTAACTCTACTTTTGTATCCATCTTCTTCCCTGCTGAGGCCTAGAAGGACAACATTGAGACTAAGGAGGAGGAAGCTGACAGGCAGCACCATTTCCTGCTCTGATTGTTAAGTAAGAAGGCAAACAGGCAAAGGCAGGCTGAGGTTGGTAGGGCAGTGCCCTGTTCACTCTAACAGAGCAGCTTCCACTGGGCATGCCAGCCTCTGGAAATGACCTGTTTCATTGCAGCCAGCACAGAGATAAGGCTTTGTGCATGCCAAAGCATACCAGGAGCTGGTAGGAGCAGTCACCTGCCCTTAACCATCTTGAAGGTGCAGCGCAGGGTTGGACTGCATCATGCTCTGTCTGGTTTACATAGGAACACTGTGGGATTACCAGCCTCCTATAGCCAACATGCTTCAATCTAATTAATGCATGAAGGGGTTAATGCCATAGCATAAGCTGTCCTGCCAGGCTTAGCTAGGCCACTCCCCCTGACCTTGACAGGAAGGTAATCAAGCCTATTGTTGTACCCCAGTCTGCCCGAGAAGCTCAACATGCAGGCTCTGAGACTGAATGGCTCTTACAAGCCACTCTTGAGTTCCTGTACCAATAATTTAGGAACTTTCACCACTGTAACTAAGCCAAGTTTTACTGCCTATGTTTTTTGACTGATGTATGGAAAAGCACATGAACCTGACCTTTGAAGAGTTTGTAAATAATCCAGATGTGCAGTCTTTTTCTATGCTAGGAGAATAGAGGAACTTTGGAAGGAACTTAGAAATGCATATTTTAAAGGTATAACAATCTATATTTCCACTCTTTACTTTGCCTTTCCGAACTTGCAATTACCACTAGCAAACCACATCATATTCTGTTATATACCCATGACTGGTTGTCCTGGGTTAGTACCCATTCCCTGATTTACATCCACCCCTCCCCAGTGAAAGGTAATATTTCATTAAAAAAGAACAAATTTTCCAGCTGAGAATTGAGAATTGAGTTGCACAGGGGACTGATTAGGTTTCTACACTGGGAGTGTATGGAAGATTTAATAAGTTTACAGGTGTGAGAGTGAATGTGAGAAAGAGAGAAATGGATTTCATAAACACCAAGGAACGCTGCTTTAGCAAGTTATTGACTTCTGCAAGGATTGGATCACATCCTAAATGGGAACATAATGTCATTAGCTAAAGTGCTGAAATGCAGTCCTTTGACATTCTGTACACAAATGTCTCACAAAGGCGATTTTCTTAGATGGTAATTATTATAAGATCAGCTGGGGGAAAGATCAAGGTTGCGGTACGGAACACATATGCACTAGTGAAACAGTAATTATTTTATCAGGAACATGGTGATAGAAATGCGCCTAGCACAGCAGACCAAGGGGCTGTTCCAGTGCAATGGTAGTTGTCTTATAGGAAGGAAGCCAGAGAGCCACGTTCTGCCTGGTATTTCTCGGCAAAGTGAAATGCTCAAAAACGTGCAGCAAATGGCCTCGTGCATTTGGCAAAGTGGGCTTTATCCCAAAAAATGTTCATACCACAATATAATTCAGGAGCCTCAGAACTCTTCGTGATTTTATGCTGCACTGTTCCATTTAATAGCTAATACAATGGTACCTCGGGTTACATACACTTCAGGTTACATACGCTTCAGGTTACAGACTCCGCTAACCCAGAAATATTACCTCGGGTTAAGAACTTTGCTTCAGGATGAGAACAGAAATTGTGCTCCGGAGGTGCGGCGACAGCAGGAGGCCCCACAAGCTAAAGTGGTGCTTCAGGTTAAGAACAATTTCAGGTTAAGAACGGACCTCCGGAACGAGTTAAGTATGTAACCAGAGGTACCACTGTATATATTATCTTTAGCCTTACAAAAGTCACAACTTTTTCTCATCCATCCTCGAACAAATCTGGATGTCAGAACCTGCAAGTGTCCCTATTTTCAAAGGACAGTCCTGGATTTACAGTCCCAGTTTCTGATTTGAACCCAGAATGTCCCATTTTCCCTTAGGTAAAGGTAAAGGGACCCCTGACCATTAGGTCCAGTCGTGGCCGACTTTGGGGTTGCGGCACTCATCTCGCTTTATTGGCCGAGGGAGCCGGCGTACAGCTTCCGGGTCATGTGGCCAGCATGACTAAGCCGCTTCTTGCGAACCAGAGCAGCACACGGAAACGCCATTTGCCTTCCCACTGGAGCAGTACCTATTTATTTACTTGCACTTTGATGTGATTTCGAACCACTAGGTTGGCAGGAGCTCACCCCGTCATGGGGATTTGAACCGCCAACCTTCTGATCGGCAACCCTAGGCTCTGTGGTTTAACCCACAGTGCCACCCGCTTCCCATTCATTTTTCCTTAGGACACTCTTAGAGGAGAAGGTGGCAATATTAGACCCCAATGGAATGACTGTATTGCCCATGGGGCCATTGGAGAAACAAGGTGGTGGTTGTTTTAAAAAAATAAAAAATTAAATGTACTTTTATTAAAGATTTCTTAGTTTACAAAAGTGTGTGCAATGTCTCTTTTTTCAAGTTGCGTTTTCTACAGATGAGTTTCATTTGTTGTGAGACATTAGTGGTACATTAGGAAGTAAAGAGGGAAAGAGGTGGAGGGGGGAATGGTGAGTGGGGTGGGGTCGGGTGGCAATGCTTCTATTCTACTTAGTGTATGTGTGGGGTTTTGTGTCAACATCACTTGTGTGGGTTCTCTATACTATTTGCTTGTTGTATTTCTTTGGTGGTGAAAGAGGTTGGGGGTGGCTTAGGGTGGGGTTGGTTTTCTTTGATAGGCTGTAGTGAAATTTGTTTTTGTTTGTGAGTGGGGGGGGGGGTGTTTGGATCAGGTTAGCCAGATTGATTCAAATGCTGTTGGCGGGTTCTTCTTGTTGTCTAGTTGGGTTGTGTATGTAGTAAAGGGGAGCCATACCGGGGTGAAGGCATCTTCTTCTATTTGTCCCCATGTCAGTTTCAGTTTGTTGGTTAGCTTTTCTAGTAAGGCTGTTTCCCATACTATAGTGGTACCTCGGGCTAAGAACTTAATTCATTTTGGAGGTCCGTTCTTAACCTGAAACTGTTCTTAACCTGAGGTACCACTTTAGCTAATGGGGCCTCCCACTGCCGCCACGCGATTTCTGTTCTCATCCTGAAGCAAAGTTCTTAACCCGAGGTACTATTTCTGGGTTAGCAGAGTCTGTAACCTGAAGCGTCTGTAACCCAAGGTACCACTGTATTTGATACCATTAATCTATGCTTACTCCTGACAGGGCTCTCCAGTGTCCAGCTATGATGCTTTTGGCTGCTGAGAGTTGGTGGGTTAAGAGCTATTTATAATGTGAGTGGGCATTATTGCCTTGGAAGATGGACAAACAAAGTTGAGTGATGGAATCTTTTCACACAAGAACTGGATTTTAAGCACATGGAAAAAATCGTGGAAAATGGGCAAAAAAATAACAAACACAAGAAAAAGATTCCTAATTAATGCAGGAACTTCAGCATGGAAAAACAGCAACCACCCAGTGAATTAAAGTCTTTAATAACATGTCAGTTGTAGTTTGCATATTTAGGGGATAATTAATTCCGCAAAGGAATACATGATGTGTTCAAGGTAAAGGACAGATTGTAAATATTTCATTTAGCATCTACTATTGAATATGTTCTTTATAATGCAACTGATAATTTGTATATATGAAAATTTAAAAAGCCCTCCCTTTTAGGATTATGTGATGAGTTGAAGGGAAATGAAGCTTAGGGCAGTGGATGAGTGATATTAGATGCTACTGACAAATTTGATTTTTCCATGATAGATGCACAAAGAAACTGCTGTGATTCTAATTCCACTGCTAAATGGGTAACATAGTGTTATTAATTTGTACAGAGCATGCACTAAAAAAAGAATTAAGTCAATTAAGTAGAAAGATTTTAATGTGGTGTTGCAGACATGATGGGGCTTTGGAGGAAAAGGAGAGAGACAAGTGAAATTGGATTGGAATTGATTCATTGTTCGTACAAAAAATACCAACCTTTGCTATCCTTAGGGAAATGTGTGCTGGAGTTTGTTTGTAATTCTTTACCAAAGAAGAGACACCATCAGACAGTGATGGTCACTTAATCTGAGAGCTCTTCTACTCCTCACATGAAAACCAGCTGGATCCACATCATGTACTTGGAGGGGGGGGGGTTAGAAATATAACCCCAACTAAAGTATGTAGCACGGGTTTCTCAGCTGCATGAATGGCATCTAAAGTCAGGAGCTTCTGTAAACCCTGATGGGCTGGATGGGAAAAATAGATACCCATATGACACTCAAGTACATACCCTTCAACATTTCTCCAATGAAATAGGGATGTCCTAAGGAAAAGCGGGACATTCGGGCATCAGATCAGAAAGTGGGATGGCTACTGTGAATCTGGGACTGTTCCTGGAAAATAGGATCACCTGGAGGGTCTGCAAGCTCCCTAACCTCCTCCTGCAAAAAGAACTGTAGAGTTAATGGGGGAGAAATGTTAAAACAACTTCACAGGGATCTGGCACCAGAATGGGCTTCAGCCGTTATAGAGTGATATCTCAAAAATGACCAGTAAATTAAAAGAAGTACAGTGGTACCTTGGTTCTTAAACTCAATCTGTTCTGGAAGCCCATTGGACTTCGAAAATGTTTGAAAACCAAGGCACGGCTTCTGATTGGCTGATTGGCCTCAGGAACAATGTCGACAGCCGAAACGGACGTTCGGCTTCTGAAAAGCGTTTGCAAACCGGAACACTTGCTTCTGGGTTTGTGGTGTTCGGGAGCTGATTTGTTTGTCAGCTAAGCCGTTCAGGAACCAAAGTACCTCTGTGGTAGGAACCGGAGTGACGTCTTCGATCTCAGGATTTAATATCAGAAATGGCTTTGAACTGAGGCTGCTGAATTTGGAGGATAGGACCCACTGTTTAAGCTATAGAGACTGTGGTATACTGGAATCTGAGGAAGGCCAGGACATGTTTGGATTTCTGGCTTTCAAAGTAGCCTGCCCTCATCTAATGATGGTCAGTGTACATCCCTAACCTGAAGGTGATTTTTAATTTGGCCAAAAATATTCAGATCTTTTCTTCATGGGAGAACTCCTACGGCCTTTCCCAACAGGCTTTTTATTATGCATTCATGTCCTTATACCGATATTGGGGTGGTCACCAGTGGTGAAGCTGCATGCTCTGGCACCGGGGGCGGAGAGCAGACGGGGGCGTGGCTGGTGTGCATCCCGGGGGCGTGGCATGCATCCTGGGGGCGTGGCACACCGCCTGTGGGGGTGCACCACCCGGCGAGGTGGGGAGGTGAGTGGCGCATGTCTGCGGGCGGCAGCCATGATGGTACCCCCCTCCCCGATGGTGGCGGGGGCAGTGCGCTCCCTCCGGCCCCCCGTTCCTCCGCCAGTGGTGGTCACAAATGATCCCACTATTAATACTGTTTATAAGGTAAAGGTAAAGGGACCCCTGACCATTAGATCCAGTCGTGACCGACTCTGGGGTTGCGGCGCTCATCTCACTTTATTGGCCGAGGGAGCCGGCGTACAGCTTCCGGGTCATGTGGCCAGCATGACTAAGCTGCTTCTGGCGAATCAGAGCAGCGCACGGAAACGCCGTTTACCTTCCCGCCAGAGCGCTACCTATTTATCTACTTGCACTTTGATGTGCTTTCGAACTGCTAGGTTGGCAGGAGCAGGGACCGAACAACGGGAGCTCATCCTGTCGCCGGGATTCAAACTGCCGACCTTCTGATCAGCAAGTCCTAGGTTCTGTGGTTTAACCCACAGTGCCACCCGCGTCCCAATACTGTTTATATAGGGCTACAATTAGAAACACGCCTGGAAGAGACAGTACAATTGCTTCTCATATAACAATGTTTACGAGGGGGGTGGGGCAGGGAGAGCATGGCATAATTAATTGTGGAAATGAAAGCAAATTGTCTGCTGTGAATTAACAGGAGCTCCTTTACACTCTGTCAGCAGTAACTATCAGACCCTAACACGAAAACATTCAAATAAAATCTGATGTTTCTGTCTCCCTGTAAAATCAAGATGTCTCGTCATGAGCAATGAAACAGCTGCATGTGGACATTCTTGGCTAAATACCACTAGCATTATTATCTATTATTTATATATTTAAAATATTCATTATCTGAAACCAGTGGGCAATTGTCCCAATATCACTTAAGTGTGCACTGCGGATATTTGTGGATGATGAATGGACAAAAATGCAGGAAATATAGGTATGGATGAATCTTGCTTCCCCTCAGAAACAAATGCAGCTCTTCACAGGTAGATGACTCCAGAACTGTGGACTTAAATTGCATGGGAAAGGTAGGGTCTGGGGTGGGTGTTGTTTAATGGACTGCAAATTAAACCCACCGTTCCTCTTGCAGCATTGAAACAAGTCAGCAGAAGAGGAAATCGGGAGGAAATGAAAACTAGAACAACGTGAACAAGAAGAGTACAGTGGTTAGAATGCTGGACTGAGACATGGGAAGCCAGATTTCTAACCTCCACTTGGCTATGAAGCTCAGTGGGTCACCTTGAGGCCATCAGCAACTCTCAGTCTAATCTACCTCACACAATTGTTAAGAGAACATGGGGGGAGGGGAAAACAACCGTGCATACCAACGTGATATTTCTGTGCCATCACAAACATATGAAAAGTGATGGCAACCCAAATGAGTGCGGGAAACAAAGAGAACCAGTGAAGGCGGGGAAGGTCCTGTGTGAGTGTCTGGAGGCGGTTGGAAGATGGATGGCGGCTAATGGATTGAGGTTGAATCCTGACAAGACAGAAGTACTGTTCTTGGGGGACAGGGGGTGGGCGGGGGTGGAGGACTCCCTGGTCCTGAATGGGGTAACTGTGCCCCTGAAGGACCAGGTGCGCAGCCTGGGAGTCATTTTGGACTCACAGCTGTCCATGGAGGGGCAGGTCAGTTCTGTATCCAGGGCAGCTGTCTACCAGCTCCACCTGGTATGCAGGCTGAGATCCTACCTGCCCGCGGACTGTCTCGCCAGAGTGGTGCATGCTCTAGTTACTTCCCGCTTGGACTACTGGAATGCGTTCTACGTGGGGCTACCTTTGAAGGCGACCCGGAAATGGCAACTAATCCAGAATGCGGCAGGTAGACTGGTGACTGGGGGCGGCTGCCGAGACCACATAACACCGGTCTTGAAAGACCTACATTGGCTCCCAGTACGTTTCCGAACACAGTTCAAAGTGCTGGTGTTGACCTTTAAAGCCCTAAATGGCCTTGGCCCAGTATACCTGAAGGAGCGTCTCCACCCCCATCATTCTGCCCAGACGCTGAGGTCCAGCGCCGAGGGCCTTCTGGCGGTTCCCTAATTGCGAGAAGCAAAGCTACAGGGAACCAGGCAGAGGGCCTTCTCAGTGGTGGTGCCCGCCCTGTGGAACGCCCTCCCATCAGATGTCAAAGAGATAAACAGAAGACATCTGAAGGCAGCCCTGTTCAGGGAAGTTTTTAATGTGTGACATCTTAGTGTATTTTTGGTCTTTGTTGGAAGCTGCCCAAAGGGGCTGGGGAAACCCAGCCAGATGGGCGGGGTATAAATAATAAATTATTATGATTATTATGATTGTTACACTGGACTCAGCGACATTACTCAAGAAACAGCATTTTGAATGTGTTATAAACATGCAACACCAGATGGTGCCAGAGAGCAAAAAAATTATAAGTGATTTCCCATAGCGTTTTTTTTAATTTTGTTATAATGGTTTAATTTCTGACTTATTTATAACGTTTTTTTCTCTGTGTGTAGATCCACCCACTGTGAGACAGAGGAGATGAAAGTGGTAACTATCTTAGAGCAGTAGTGACATAAAGGTTGGAGTGGGGGTTGCTTGTTAACATGTACCCATTCTAAAGAGCCAAAAGGTATAAATTTTCTAGAGGGACAGCCATATTAGTTTCTTGCAGCAAAAGCATTGAGTGGCAATCACATTACTAACAGTAGTGATTCCCCCCAAAAAACAAAACGTAAAACCATGTATGTTGATAGCACAAAAATCCTGGCATTGGCAAGCCAATTAATATCTGTAGCATGATATTTTAAAATGCCACAAGTGAAGCTCTAATAGTAGTTGTAAGTCAATGGTTGCAGTCTCACTTTGAAGTTCCTGTGTTCCTGCATTCCCAGTGCAGTCATACCTTGAGCTGAATGCGCTTCGGGCTGAGCGCGTTCGAGTTGCGCTCTGCGGCAACCCGGAAGTAACGGAGCTCGCACATGTGCAGATGCTCAAAATGACGTCACATGCATGCGCGGTAGCGACGAAACACGACCCGCGTTTTGCGTTCCGTTCAGGATGCGAACAGGGCTCCGGAACGGATGCCGTTCGCATCCCAAGGTACCACTGTATCCTGGGAAGTTAAAATGTCCCCTCAATGGCTTTTCAACATTTGTGCTTACTTCCACCCCCACCCCCACTCTCCCTCCACCATTATTAATTAAATATAACTTGAATAACAATAGTGTTCATATAAATGTAAACGAGTTCAAACGGAACATATTTATGAGGAATATGCCGTAATAAAATTCTCTATTTTCTTTTTCAGGTTCCAAAGAAACGGATTGTTCCATGTATCCTGGAAATTGCCATTCATATAGCGAAATATAAACTGTATGGAACTAATTCTTCTTCTCCACGCAAAAAGGCAAACCCTTAAAAGAGACGTTACTTCTAAGTTCTGGGTCTCTCTTGCCTCCTTGCAAGGAGTGGACGGAATTCTGTTGCAACAGAAAAAACAAAGTTCTGCCTTGCTTTCACTGCCTCCTGCCTCCATTCATTCATCTTTGACAGATCATGGACTTTGAGGGCTCGGTCCCTTGGGGAGTTGGACAGCAAAAACCAACCACCCCTATTTTTCTGTATCAGATGGAGCATTTGTCAGATGGGTGAGGTATAAATAATAAAATGATGCTAAGGATGGAACAGGATGTCCCTATTTTCATAGGAGAAATGTGGATTTTTTTGTGGACGGGGGTGCTATTGGGTGGTTGTTTTTATTTTTTATCATATATTTTGTGGTTCTATAGCTTGATTTTATTCTGTGAACCGCCCTGAGACCCCCGGGTATAGGGCGGTATATAAATTCAGAAACTAAACTAAAACAAAATAAAATGTATGAACACGGGGCCCGGGGAGTGAGATCAGCAGATAGCACGTAAACTGAGCTGCTCCCCTTGCAATCCCTCCCTCCCTCGGCATCGCCCGCCGCAAACGCGCAGCCTGCGCTCCTCGCCTCCCGTTTCCCCCACGCTGCCCTCGGAAACCTCTTCCCGTTTCCCACCGCCTCTCCCATAGGTGGCGCTGCAGCGCGCGCGCGCTTCGCCGCCCGTTCCTCCTCCCCCCCCCCCAGGGAAACAACGAGGCAGCAGCGTCCGGAAGTTGAAGCGGCATCCCGGAAGCGCCGCTCTGTCTCCTCCCCGCCCCGTCTCTCTGTGCCTCGGGTCCTTGCCTTTCCGCCTCCCGGTTGCTAAGCAGCGGCGGCGGCGGCGGCGGCTGGTTTGAAAGCGCGCCCGAGGCGCCAAAGGGGAGCTTGCCGGCGGGACCAGAGAGGAGGAGGAGGGCGTTGGGGCCCGGCCTCGTCACTGGCTTGGATGTGGGGACCGGGAGCGGAGAGGGCAGCTTCGCGAGAGCCTTGCGCGCTGCCTGCCAGAGCAGAGAGCCCGCCGGGAGGAGAATGGGCACAACAAGGGCCGACCAGCTCCTGATTGTGGTTTCTATCCTGGAAGGTAAGGCGCAGGGAAGGGGAGGGGGGTGTTAAAAGGAAAGTAGAAAAATCAGAGACCCATTCATCTATGGATGCCTCCACCCCACCCATAATTTAGGGAGCTGCCTTAAAGGGAGTTGGATCGCCCATCCATTGAGGGCAGTGTTGCCTACACTGACCGGCAGCGGCTCCCGAGGGTTTTTAAGGCAAGGGGTCTCTCCCACTTCTGCTAGGAGATTTGGGATTGAACCTGGGGCACGTGGTTCAAGGTGTAAGGTGGCTGCTTTACCCTCCTCGTGGGCATAAGGGACGCGGGTGGCGCTGTGGGTTAAACCACAAAGCCTAGGACTTGCCGATCAGGAGGTCGCGGTTCGAATCCCCGCAACGGGGTGAGCTCCCGTTGCTCGGTCCCAGCTCCTGCCAACCTAGCAGTTTGAAAGCACATCAAAGTGCAAGTAGATAAATAGGTACCGCTCCGGCGGGAAGGTAAACGGCGTTTCTGTGCGCTGCTCTGGTTCACCAGAAGTGGCTTAGTCATGCTGGCCACATGACCCGGAAGCTGTACGCCGGCTCCCTCGGCCAATAAAGCGAGAAGAGCGCTGCAACCCCAGAGTTGGCCACGACTGGACCTAACGGTCAGGGGTCCTTTACCTTTTTACTTGTGGGCATGGGCATAGCCAGTACAGTCATACCTCGGGTTATAGACGCTTCAGGTTGCGTTTTTTCAGGTTACGGACCCGCCAAAACCCGGAAGTACTGGAACAGGTTACTTCCAGGATTCGGCGGTCGCGCAGGCGTGCCAAATTGCAACCCGCATGTGCACAGACGCAACACTGTGGGTTGCGAACGCTGCAGGTTGTGAACATGCATCCCACACGGATCACGTTCGCAACCTGAGCGTCCACTGTATTTGTTTAAGGGAGAAGGGACAGGCTTTATTATTATTTATTATTTATTGAATTTATGTTTTCTTCTTCTTTGGCAATCACTCGTAGTCAAGTAAGATTGTCTTCCATGAACACGGTCTTAACAGTGAGTCCGTAAGTGGCTGTGGAGCCCAATTCTGGATCCACATGTCCTTCCACAGTGGGGACATAGGTTTCTAGGCAGGAGTTGATCATGGTGAGGGTTTGCCAAGCGTGCCTTCCTCTTAGCATGTTTCTCCCTTTCGTCCTGTGTTTGAGCGTCTTCAAACCCATAACACCTTTGGTAAAGGCTGTTCTCCAGTTGGAGCACTCACAGGCCAGTGTTTCCCAGTTGTCGGTGTTTATCCTACATTTTTTTAGATTTGCCTTGAGAGAGCCTTTAAACCTCTTTTGTTGACCACCAGCATTACGCTTTCCATTTTTAAGTTTGGAATAGAGTAGTTGCTACCGCCCTATATACCCAGAGGTCTCAGGGCCGTTCACAGAACAAAATCAAAATATAAAAGCACAATATTTGGAATCAAACTAAAAACAACCACCAAATAGCACACACACACACCCCGGTAGGAGGGGGCAGAACCGAGTTATCTGTGATGCAATTGGTCAGTTAAGTATTTTTATTTATTTGCTTGAGTTAGGGGTGCAGCTACCCCCCCCCCAGCTCCCTGGGTACACCCATGCTTGTAGAGTGGACTTCAATTTTGGGAGAGTTGACCCCCCAACAGTGTTATTCTCTGATCAGAAGTAAGTCCCTCTTGAATTCAGCAAGACGTAGCATTGTTAGAGGACCCTGAGGATCATTAGGTCCAAGCCCCTGCAATGCAGGAATATGCAGCTGCGCCATACAGGGATGGAGCCTGCAATCTTGACATGGTGAGCACCACGCTCTAACCAGCTCCTAGGTAGGTCAGTATGTATAGGAATGTAGCCTAAGTCTGCCCAAAATATCTCTTACCATGTGGCGGTTGGTTGTGTAAATAATGAATGTGGAGGCAACGGGGTGATTTTATATTTGGAAGTGTCTGATAAGGCATCTTTGTAAGCAGAAAGGTTTTTGCATGATCTTGACACCAGGTGAAAGAGCTCCTGCTTCTTCTTTTGAAAATATAGAGTACCAGAGTTGCATCTTCAACTCATTAAGTAATGGAAACGGGAGAGAGCATGTCTGAGCATTTCTACAACTTTAGCTAACCGTCCCACTTTACCATCATGTCCTTGAGCTAACAACTAAGGCTAATGTGTAACAGAAAAAGAAGTAGAAAATTGGTTTAAAAATGTGTGGAAGAAAGTAATAGAAGTGAAAGAAATTGTAATTGAGTAGATTGGAAGTCTAACACAAGGGTGGGGTGAGAGGTGAGGGATGGTGGTGGGAAAAGGAATTATCTGTGGGATTGGGTGTGGGTATGTATGAATATTTTTAAGGATTGTATGAAATGTATGTTTGTATATTCATAATATGTATGTATTAATGTTGAATTATTTTAATAATAAAATATTTGTGTTAACAAAACAAAACAAAAACAACTAATGCTTTCAGATCCAAGGTTGTAAATTCTTTGCAGGCTTCAGTTTTTCATTTTGGTGGCAGAGTTCTGGTGTTCACAACATAAATGCTGGCAAAAGGGAGAAATTTGTGAACAGAATGATCAGGTATAAGGGGAGTAGGATTAATAGATGACACGAAAACAGCATATGTAGTCAGATTCATAATTCTGTGTTGCTGCTTCAGAAATTTAGTACTGAGTTATTACAGTAGACATTGCCTGTCTTCTCAGAATAGTATGGTATTGCACAGGAAAACATTGTTGTAACATTTCTGTGGAAACCAGTACCGTGTCATTCTAAAGATAGGCATGAGATGAGCAGGGTTTGAACTCAGGACACTTGGGGATCTTATATACATATTCTCAAAGAAGCAATATGTAGCTGGTACTTCTTGTTACTTTGTTTGTGATGCATTAGAATTAGGAGTGCTTAGTTGTTTTAAAAAATCCATGAACTCCGGCATATTGTGGTCCTTGCAAGTACTTCTGAATGTATGTATATTTTATTTTCTGCTTATACACCATCTAACTTTCAAAAAGATTAAAATGCTGACTTCAGCATTTTTTTATTAGTTAATTTGTTCATACTAATTTTAACCTGATCTTAAAATGTACGTTGCATCCTCCTTCAACAATCCAGTTGATTGTGGCTTGTAGCATAGTGCCCAGGAGTTTGTGATTATTAAGCAACTACATCATGCCCTAAATAGTATACTATCAGCTGTTTATGAAGAAGCTATCTAAAAAATGTGCTTTTTTCCTTTTCCAGGGCGTTACTTTCCAAAACGTCCAAAGCATATGCTTGTGGTAGAAGCAAAGTTTGATGGTGAAACTCTAGCCACAGACCCTGTAGAACATATTGATCAACCTGAATTTGCCACAGAGTTAGCTTGGGAACTTGACAGGAAAGCACTTCACCAACACAGGTTATTTTCTCAAAAGATTTCTGAATTGCTTGAGTGTGTGCTTGTTGCATGTATTTAGAATCTTGAAAAGAATGACTATAATAACTTAGCCTGAACTGTACTGGAAAACCTATGGGTGTATTTCATTCCCTTTTCTGTATAGCATTTGGCTAGAAAGCTCAGATAGTTACTAAAAAGAGCAGTGTTAAGCTCTGTTTTCACCTCCAAAAAAAGTAACCAGCTTTCCTATATTTAACTGTTGCCCTATACCTGAAGCCTATTTGAGAGGTTGGAAAATTATATATGTGCTTGTTAACTGCTAAAGTTTCCTTATTATTGAGAAGAAATACATGCAATATAATATATATTAAAATAATTACTACTGTTTCTGATAATATCTAGGTGGTTTTATCAGTAAAAATGTTGCCTGTACCATTGGGGAACCAAAAGTTTATGTAACTGCTTCCAATGCCTTAATGGTCTTGCATATTTATTTCCTTGCAGATTACAGCGTACACCTATCAAGTTACAATGCTTTTCTGTGGATTCTCTCTCTTCTGCCAAAGAGCCTGTAGGTTACATTATACTAGATTTGAGAGTTGCTCAAGAGAAGAAACAGGTATTGTATCAAATGTGGCTTAAACACATCACAATAAATGAATGTGTGCTCCTTTATCAGATATGCCAGATTAAATGGTATTAATTTTCATTCTCTTATTGAATGGCAGATTCTAGACATATTTGCTCATTGGGGTGGTAAACCTGTGTCTGAGCTGTACCAAATATCAGCTGGCGGGTCGGTGTTGTTCACCTGGTTTCCCAAAACTATGCACCGCTTCTGGTTACATGGAGGGGCAAGGCAGCAGAGAGCTGTTGTGTCCACTCTGAGTTTTCCACTGTGTTGCCCATCCCTCTTCCTGTTTGGTAGTCAGGCTGTTCCCCTCCTGTCTCTGTGGGCAGGCCGGTATTATGGAAGTACAGTGGAACCTTGGTTGTCGAATGCTTCGAAAGTCGAATGTTTCGGCTTTCGGATGCCGACAACCCAGAAGCGAATGCTTCCATTTTCGAATATGCCTCGGAAGTCAAACAGCTTCCAAGGCGTGTTTCTCTATTTTTTTCAATTGAATTCTCTGGCCACCCATTGAGCCTCGGTTGTCGAATGTTTCAGAAGTGGAATGGTCTTCCGGAACGGATTACGTTCGACAACCGAGGTTCCACTGTATTTAAATATAGCCCTATCTTAAAATACCAGGACAATGTATGAAACTATAACAAACATTTTAAACAAATTAGAAACAGCACAGAACAGTCATTAAAATGATAACAAAGCTCAGGTCAATGACCTGCCCATTAAGATGATTATCTGCCATGGTTTGTAGCAGATAAATTTCTTGCTCTTATTTACTAAAGGGATTTAATGGATATGCCTTTGTCCACCATAGCAGGCTAAATGCAAATAATAACCTATGATACATGCTCTAAATAGTTGCTTTGTACTTTTTTTTCAGTGGGGGGAATGACTAGCTTTTCTAAACTTTTTTTTTTCATGGAGGGAATTAAGAGTTCTATGAGCAGATGGCAGCAGAGTCAAGTGCAGAATTATTCTGGATATAGAAAGTTCAGCTGTAGGTGGAGCCCTCCACCCACATATTAGGGTAGCCTAAAGCCAGGGCAGTCATGCTCTCTGCATCTAAACAGATGATCTCTGGCAATCATCTGTCTACTAGGGAAAGAGAGTATTACTTCTGTTCTCAGATCTCTGGATTAGGGCCAAAGTCTTGTCCTCTTTTTTTCCTTTTTTTAAAAATAAATTAAAATTGAGGGGAGAACTGTCTACGTACACATGATGTAATTTCACTTCTGTAACAGTATTGTATGATCACAACTATTCTTCATTTTAGGCTTAACTTTAAATGTAAGATCCTGTAAAACGTAGCCAACTTGGGAAGAGATTTTATCTGACGACAATACCATGTATGTATAATTTTGTAAGAGTGCTTTCACCCAACTTTTTGTTTTAATCAAATCTCTGCAGCCGCCAAAATGGTATCCATTACTGAGCAATAGATACACAAAATTTAAATCTGAGCTGCAACTCAGTCTAATGCTAGAAACTGATACTAAGGCATCCGCAGATGGCTTTAAAGCGAAGGACGCACCTCCCAGAGATGTAACAGGTTAGTAGAATAATGAACACTTCACCAAACGCTATTATATTATGTAAATTGTGGGAATTCTGCAGTTCTGTCAAGTTGATGGAGATCCTAAAATATCCTTGGTTAGTATTGGCAAATTCACTGTACAAATCCTCTGTATTCTGCTTTGTTTCCTCTTTTGTTCTGATGACAAATCCTTGGGCTGAGCATCTGCTCAGCATTATTCTCTTACTTAATTCTATATTTATACCTACCCTCATGGTGCTACTTTGCACCTGGCTCCAGATGGTGGGTTTTGGAGTTCCGTTGGGCAGAAAAACTTGATCTTACAACCTGAAGTCTGAGAGATTTGATAGTTGATTTCTGACAGTTGAAGTGATTTCATCTTTGCTCATTTTGACAAAGTTTCAGGGCTAAGAACATTTGAATATTCACGTTAAAAATCTTAATGGCCCGTCCTGTATCAGAGTGGTTTACAACGGTTCTGTTCCATTCTTTTATGGCAAAGGTGGACAATCTGTCAATGTCAAGATGCTGTAGGACTACACTTCCCATCATCCCTGATGATTGGCCGTGTTGGCTGGAGCTGATGGGAGCTGGAGTCCCAGCAACATCAAGGGGGCTACAGGTTCTCCATTCCTACTTTATTACATAAAGAATTATTTTTATATCTTAACCACTTGTGAATTTTATATGTTATATTTTGTTATTTTATTTTCTCTGTATGTATTTGATTATATTTTTTCTGCTTTTCTAGATAAAAAATAGTAATTAATTGAAGACAGAAAAGCAATGTATTCAGTTATCGTATTTTAAAGCTTTGGTCTATATTAACTTTTCACCTTTCATCTTTATTCTACATTAAGCTTTCATCTTTCCCCCTTATTTTTCATAGGATTCTCTGTCCTAAAGCTTGTTTAAATTTTGTTGTCAAGATTAGTAAAGTGGTTAAGTGGAATATTGTAAACAGTTAATTTCCTTGTTTCTGTCTCTGTTTTGTTAACTTATTCTTTTACTAGCTGTGTCCAACACTTCTGGGCAAGTTTCTGTAAAAAGCATAAGACAAATAAAACACAGGTGTTGGGTATGTGTGGTATAACTTCAGGTTGTACAGATGGTTATTCTCTGGTCTTCATGAAACTGATATGATACGTCTTACCAAAAAAAACCAGGAAGGTGAATCCTTATCCTTAAACATAGACTATCAATGCCAGCAGGCCAGGCAAATAAAGTATTAAAAAGTGGAAAGTTAGGGTTTACATAGCTGTTTTCTGTCCTTTAATCTGCTTTGAGATGAAATCCGTGTAGGTAAGGGATGTAGAAATTGTAGTCCTCCAGACGTTGGACTGCAACTTTCATCAGGTCTGGGATGATGGGAATTGAAATCCAGCAACATCTGAAGGGCTGCACATCCCCCATCCCTGTTGTAACTGGTGACTAGACTGACATGGGGTTTATTCGGCCCCTTACTAGCCTAGGGCTAATAGGGTTTTTTTAAAGACACTGTCCTCTCTGAATTTCATCTCTGTATATTTTCAGCTCCCAATAGATTTTATTATGTTCAGAATACAACTGAAGGCATTTGTTTTCTTTTTAAAGTACCTCTTCAGCAACTTGGGTTGGATCCCAAAAATCTTGCAGCAGTGCTTAACGAAGAGGAAGGATACCATCAAATTGGACCAGCAGAATATTGCAGAGACTACTTTGTTCTGTCTGTCACTGTTGCATTTGCTACACAGTTAGAACAGGTAATAATGCCAATCCATGGTACCACTATCTGGTTTCGCCTGTGGTGGAGCTTTCAAACTCTGGATGGTTAACATGTGAAAAATCATGTCTCATTGCAGCATGACTTGGTGGTTCTTCATAACCCCCTGATTCTGTATAAGTATGATTGTTCCCTTTATTGCTGTTAAAAATCTAAACCAACCTCAAAATTACAGTGTTGCTCTCATGATGGGAGGAGCTTGGGAGAGTGAGCAAGGACAACTTTCCAGCCTTGGAATTCCTTAGCTTTTGATGTTATCCATGTTAAATATTTAAAACTTGAATAGATGTTGGAATACAGCACTTCTTTTGATAATAGACATGGACATTCATAACTTCATATGAGCAGTGTTGAGGACCTATTGTTTGCATTTTTCCGCTCTTTTTTTGTAACAGCTAATACCTACCACAATGAAACTTCCAGAACGACAGCCTGAGTTCTTCTTCTACTATTCACTCCTGGGCAATGATGTTACCAACGAACCATTCACTGATTTGATCAATCCAAACTTTGAGCCAGAAAGAGCATCTGTTAGAATACGCAGCAGCGTTGAAGTTCTAAGAGCTTATTTTTTTGCTCACTCAAAGTTGAAGGTAAGCATCCATTTCTGCTCTCTGGTAAACAAAGATTTAGCTGTTGCATCTTGTTTTGAAGTGTGTGACTCCTCTTCAGTCCAAATTGCTAAGAGACCATGAGGATACCATAAGAATTTAGTGTGTTATGGCAGATCAAATTTAAGAACTTTTATACTATTTTGATATGTTGTTAATTTTATTACTTATGAGCTGCACCTTCATAAAAATAGAAAAACAAGGCAGTGGGCAGAATAAGAAGCTAATACTACAGTAGTATCAGTATAAACTGCTTGGTAAAAAAATATGAACTGCTCAGTTTTTAGAGTATGTCTGAAAGAAAGCTTGCTAGACTTTCTTTTCTATGGACAAGGAGTTCTTCAGAGCTGCCACACTAAAAACATGCTCCCTGGTAAAGGACAACCAAAATCAGGGGCATGGCAGAGAGACACCAAAAGTACCCCACCAGGGGATCTTGATAATTGAGGTACAGCATAAAGAATCATGCTACTCCTTAAAGTACATTGTGCCCAAATTGTTTATGGCTCTGTGAATTAACACAAGAACCTTGAGCCTGCCCTAGTAGGAAATCGACAACCAATGCAGCTCTCTCAGCAAATTAACATCGTTACCAGTAACCTGCCGAATTCTGTCCTAGTTGCAGCTTCTGGACCAGATAGATATAAGGGCAGCCCATATAAAGCATGCTACAGTAATCAACTCTTACAATTACCATTTCATGGACCACTGTGGTCAGGTTATCCTGGTCACAACAGATGTACCAGCCAAAGCTGGGAGAAGGAATTTCTAGCCCCAGATGTCAGTTGTGCCTCTAGTGAGAAAGATGGATTCAGGAGCACTCTCAAGCTATGAAAATGCTCCATCTTGGCCTTTCCTTCTTCCTTCCCCCTTAGAGCTTGTGAGCTTGTGAGTTGTGCCTTATCGTGTACTGAAACATGACCGCTTGGAGCCTCTTGCTATCTTTTGACCTGAAGAATACAGGGTTTCGGAGGATAAGACAGTCTGGGAAGATTAGGCAGTCTGGATAACCTTCTAAAGAAGGCTCTTTGGCTTATTTTATTCCAGCATCCATTACAAACACATTATTTATTTTAAGGACATAATGTTTCCATTTAGATGTCATTGGTTGGGTGTAAGTAATCATTTTTGTACTGAATGCTCATTATAGTCACTTTCATGATACCCTTTTGAAACATAGATCCATCTTTGCTGTGGGGACCAGTCTCTTGGAAGCACTGAAATACTTTTAACTGGGCTGTTGAAGAAAGGAAGCGTGGAAATCCTTCAACATCCAGTAGCAATTGAAGGAGCATATATTCTTGTTCCACCTAACAGAGCCCGGCAAAAGCTGCCACCCATCCCTTTGGATATGGCTCCCACTGTTGGGGTATCAGTATCTCTTCAAAAAGATAGCAGAGTTTCTCAGGTACAGCTCAATTGTTCCCCTTTTTATATGCTTTTAAAAATGCAAATAAAAATAGAAAATATTATTGCTGGTACACATGTATGAAATGAAGTTATTGTTATTATTATTAAATTTCTATACTGCCCCTCATCCGAGGATCACGTGTTTAAACTAGGCACTATTGTTTCGTTCAGCCTCAGTTATCTTCAAAGGTTGAGTCTGAAAATGTGAAAAGAGCTTCATCTCCAATGCGTGATCAAAAAAGGAGTCCTGAGCCTGGTTCTCAAAATGCGTTACCCCGGGTTAGCCATTCTCCTCCCATAAAAGATGACGCGACAGACAGTGAAGTGGAAAGTCTTCAGTATGACAAGAACCCAAAGGCACAGAAGAAAGGTAGGCAGCACATCAAAGCAAATGTTTATAAATTTACAGCTGTCATATCTACCACAAAATACTGTTTTCTTTATGATTGCTTGGTAAACTGATGCAAGGAAGTGGGTGATCATTCACTATGCAGTAATGCAACTTAAAATATTCTGAAGACTCCAGTAAAAGGGAGAGAGTTATCTGCGGTCCACCAGTGAACTGCGGGCGTTTTAAATTTGTGAACATGATGTGTGGTTTAGCTCTGCAGTTGAAGAACTGGGCAGATATTTGTATCCAAGCAAATTGCTTGGGTCTAAGCACTGCTCCGGGACGCGGGTGGTGATGCGGTCTAAACCACTGAGCTTCTTGGGCTTGCCAATTGGAAGGTCAGCGGTTCGAATCTCCATGACGGGGATGAGCTCCTGTTGCTCAGTCCCAGCTCCTGCCAACCTAGCAGTTCGAAAGCACATCAAAGTGCAAGTAGATAAATAGGTACCGCTCTGGCGGGAAGGTAAACGGCGTTTCTGTGCGCTGCTCTGGTTCGCCAGAAGCGGCTTAGTCATACTGGCCACCTGACCCGGAAGCTGTATGCCGGCTCCCTCGGCCAATAAAGCGAGATGAGCGCCGCAACTCCGGAGTCAGTCACGATTGAACCTAATGGTTAGGGGTCCCTTTACCTTTAAGCACTGCTCCCTTCCCTTGTGAACAGAAGGCAGGAGCATAGCCTCCAGCTGGTGGCCACTTTGCAAGATACAGTGGTACCTCAGGTTACATACGCTTCAGGTTACAGGCTCTGCTAACCCAGAAATAGTACCTCGGGTTAAGAACTTTGCTTCAGGATGAGAACAGAAATCGTGCTCCGGCGGCGTGGCAGCAGCAGGAGGCCCCATTAGCTAAAGTGGTGCTTCAGGTTAAGAACAGTTTCAGGTTAAGTACGGACCTCCGGAACGAATTAAGAACTTAACCTGAGGTACCACTGTAGGGCCAATGTGTGAAGGCTGCTTGAAATATGAACACCTATTTTTGGTATGCTATTTTTTGTTTGCCACGTCGACCAGCCTGCACCACGTGACTTACCTTCAAATTGTCATCAGCCGTGTTTGGCCACAGGCTATGATACTGTACAGCTAGTTCAACATTTAGGTTTAGAAAGGGAAAAAAAGCTTAGTATGGGAAACAGCCATATTAGAAAAACCAACCAATAAACTGAAACTGACACATGGACAAATAGAAGAAGACTCCTTCATCCCGGTATGGCTCCCCTTTATCACATACACAGCACAACAAGATGACAAGGATCCACCAACGGCATATGGATCAATATGGCTGACCTGATTCAGAAATTCACACTCACTCCCCTCTCTCACACAAAAACAATTCTCACTACAGTCAACCAAAGACAACCAACCACACCCTAAGCCACCCCCAACCTCTCTCACCACCAAGGAAATAAAACAAGTGAATAGTAAGAGAACCCATACAAGTAACGCTGACACAACCCCTCTCACACACTAATTAGAATAATAGAAGTATAATCACCCGACCCCACCCAACTTCCCACTCCCCCTCTCCCCCTTTTTTTCTTTTTCTTTTCTTCTTCTTCCTAATTGTTTAAACCAATTCATAAACCAAGAACTTATACATTGACCACTAATAATGAAACACATGTTGTAGATATTTTTCCACATTTATTGTGCTATTTTTGTGATACACAAATGACATGAGAAAACTTGGTATACTTATTTGAATAACATTATTCTTGTTTATAAAACCCAAGAAAGAAAGAAAGAAAACTAAATTTTGTCCAGAAAAAAATTCAAAAGCTTCTTACTTTCAAGTATTAGAACTTGTACAGCAGGGGCTCTCAAGTTTGGAATGTGTCAGCATCTATCTTAAAAGAAAATGCGCTGTCTGTTTTCTCTTCAGCCTCGAATGCCCGAGCACCCGCTTCTCAGACTCAGCAGGCTGGTACCTCTGAATCTACCACAGGTCAAAAAATTGCTGTTCCAGCAGCATCCCATCACTTCTGTTTCTCAATAGACTTAAGAACTCTCCATAATCTGGATACTGGCTTTCCCGTCAATTGTATGTTAAGGTAAAGCATGTGTTGGATAATTGTTTCACATCTCTTCATTGGGAGAACTTTAAATTACCGTATTTTTCGCTCCATAGGGCGCACCGGACCATAGGGCGCACCTAGTTTTTAGAGGGGGAAATCTTATTTCCCCCCCAGCCCCAAAGAGCAGCATACAGGCTGCGCACAACCTCTCCCTGCTTGAGGGGTTGCATGCGGCTATGGCACAAGCCAAGACAGCGAACGGGATGGATCCCGCTCGCTGTTTTGGCTTCCTCTTTAGCTCCGTGCAACCTCACCCTGCTGGAGGGGTTGCGCGTGGCCATGGCACAAGCCAAGGCAGCGAGCGCCTCGCTGTGAAGCTGGAGGAGGAACAGAAGGAGACCCTTCTGTTCCTCCTCCAGCTTCCAGGCAGGCGCGTGGCTGAAGGGGCGCTGCGCAGTTCTCCCTCTCTGCAAAGGAGAGGCACTGTGCAGAGAGGGAGAACTGTGCAGCGCCCCTTCAAGCGAAGCTGGAGGAGGATCAGAAGGAGACCCTTCTGTTCCTCCTCTGGCTTCGCAGGACAGGCGCCTCGCTCCCCGGGCTTCGGGCTGCAGGCTGCTATCCGCAAGCCTTCGGAGCCCAGCAGGAACTCCTGCTGCTCTCCGAAGGCTTGTGGATAGCTTCTTGAAGCCTGGAGAGCGAGAGGAGTCGGTGCGCACCAACCCCTCTCGCTCTCCAGGCTTCAGTGAAAACCTGCGTTCGCTCCATAGGATGCACACACATTTCCCCTTCATTTTTGGAGGGGGGAAAGTGCTTCCTATAGAGCGAAAAATATGGTATTTTCCCATTGCTTTCTGGCCCTTAACCAGTTACCGGTCCATGAGAGGATCTGGAAGTCTAGGTACACTGTGTCTCCATAATCACTTCTGTGTGCCCTGTAAATATCAAACTTCTTGCTCATCATGAACTTGATCTAAAACTATGGGTAATTGTATCTTTCTTAGCAGAGTTTTATCCCTATAATTCTGAGGATAGGGCACAGGTACTGTACACTGTAAGAGGGCAATCTCCAACTATGTGCAGGTCTTGTAACTTCCATTCATGGACACACATGTCTTGCCCGAATATTCCCTTTTCTTTAATCTACACATTTCTTTATAAACTCACTATGCTGTTGTGGCAACTTGTGGATTTTTAGCTATGTTTCTGGATGGAAGACCCCAGTATACATGCTAAGTTGGAAAGTTTCTACATTTTTAAAAAAGCTGGGGAAATACTGAAAGGAGTAACTTCATGGAAATTGGGCACAAGCGTATCACTTTTCGGCTGAGTAATTTTTGTTGTGTAACTAGCCCACTTGGCCTTCTGTTTTATGGAATGTGAAATGTCCATTGAATGAAACTTGGTATATGAAGTCCAGGAAGAATTCTATGTTTCAGCTCCCTAGTGGTGACCAAAAATGTAATCCTGGGGAACACCAGGGAAAATCTGCAGCAACATATTAAAACGCACACCGCTAGAAATATTCTTAACAATACCCAACTGCATCTTGTTACTGGGCGCAGGATCACTGTCACACTCTGCTTCCTTGCTTTAGAAAATAAAGGATGCAAGTCAGTCTTGCCTCTCCGGAACAATGGGAATCCAGTGTTCCTTCAAGATTTTGTTGGACTCTAATGCCCACCATCCTCAACCAGCATGGCCAATAGTGAGAGGCGATAAGAGCGTATTGTTTGATAGAAACAATGGTGTGGCATTCACCTAAGTTTGATTCATAGAAGACCCACGGAAATTAATGGACCTAACTTAAGTCCTCTTCATTAATTTCAATAGGTATACTCTGAATAAACTCAGTTGAATACCATGTTAAGACATGCCATTAAGTCATTAGTTAGCTTGAAGTTCATTTACTTAAAGGTCTTGAAGTCATAAGCTATTAGCACTGAATTTGTTCTAATATTAATTTTATTTATTTATTTATTTATCAATGGGACGTGGGTGGCACTGTGGTCTAAACCACTGAGCCTCTTGGGCTTGCTAATCAGAAGGTTGGGGGATCGAATCCCCATGATGGGGTGAGCTCCCGTTTCTCTGTCCCAGCTTCTGCCAACCTAGCAGTTCGAAAGCATGCCAGTGCAAGTAGGTAAATAGGTACCAATGCGGCGGGAAGGTAAATAGCGTTTCTGTGCACTCTGGCTTCCATCACAGTGTCCTGTTGCACCAGAAGTGGTTTAGTCCTGCTGGCTACATGACCCGGAAATCTGTCTGTGGACAAATGCCAGCTCCCTAGGCCTGAAGGAGAGATGAGCGCTGCAACCCCATAGTCACCTTTGACTTGACTTAAGCGTCCAAGGGTCCTTTACCTTTACCTTTTTACCTCCATAGGTACTCGTATCCGTTTTTTGGAAGCGCTGCACCCATTATGACAAACCCTCCCGTGGAAGTAAGGAAGAACATGGAAGTGTTTCTTCCCCAGTCATATTGTGCATTTGATTTTGCAACGATGCCCCATCAGCTACAGGATACCTTCTTCAGGTATGTAACAAGGGTGACATTTTAACAATCTGTGCATTGGCACATTTCTCTTTCCTTCACAACCATACTTACATTTTGAAATTGCAAGTTAGCACTAGCTGAACATGACTTTGTATCTTCTCCCCATCCTCCCACTTTATCTAGATCTGCTCTGGAGGGTTTGGGGAGCATTCCCCTTAGCACTACATTAAATACAACCCTATACATTTGTCCTCAGGATTGGTTATTTACCGTATTTTTCGCTCTATAGGACGCACCCGACCATAGGACGCACCTAGTTTTAGAGGGGGAGAACAAGAAAAAAATTCTCTCCCTCTCTACACAGCGCCCCTTCAGCGAAGCGGCAGGAGAAACGGAGCCCCTTCCATTTCTCCTCCTGCTTCGCTGAAGGGGCGCTGCACAGAGAGGGAAAGCTGTGCAGCACCTCTCCAGCGAAGCAAACCCAGGAGAGCAAGAGGGATCAGTGCGCACCGATCCCTCTTCCTCTCCAGGCTTCAGCGGGCTATCCCGCTGTGCTTTGGAGGCTTTGCGTTGCTTTCGCTGAAGCCATGGAGCCTGCATTCACTCCATAAGATGCACACACATTTCCCCTTAATTTTCGGAGGGGGGAAATGCATCTTATAGAGCAAAAAATACGATAGTTCAGGTGGCACGTTTTGTGTCAGCGAGGTGGTATGGTATTTGCTAATAAGTTCCATTTAAATATTTGTTCCTGCTTTGCTTTTTTCCAGCAGTGTGGGCATGATCCTATCATCTTCACAAAGGGCAGAATGCAGAGCCCATGACACTTGCAGTGTGTGGCCTCGGTCTCATTCGCTTCCACATCTATAGGGGTAATGGACAGGGGAGAGTAGGTTGGTTTCTAGTGGTCCTAGCAACTGGGGGTATAGCCTGTATGCAAGGGCAGGTAGGGACTCAAATTGCCGAATACCAGAGATCTGGGTGCATGCTTTGAAGAACCAGGTACTTGCCCAGCACAGTAGGGGGTGGCAGGTGACAAAGGGAGATATGGTTCTCTCTCTGTGTGTTGTTTTCTAAGTGATGGATTAGGTCCCGCAAAGCACATTTGGTCATCTCACCCTTCGTATGATTGCACTTTGCTCTCTGTGTGCAACTGGTAGGGACTGGAATCTGCCCTATATCACTCATTGACTCAGTTCGAAACCTGCAAACCTATTCTAAACGGAATGTACTTCAGAGCAACTCATTCATATTCAGAAGAAATACTACTTGCTTGTGGAAGCTGTTGAATTTTCACTCCTAATGTGATGCGACACAGGTTTGGATGGGTTTTTACTGTTGTTAATGGCTAACCAGTAGGAATGGAGAAACCTTAAGATAACAACTTCACCATCGTTCTTCCCTTGGATTGGGACCTATTTTCAGAAATGCAGGAAGTCAAAGTATATCGCTCAATTGTATATTTCTAGGATGAAAAATTACTGTGATGGGTGTGAAATGTTCTTGGAAAATTGAGCATCCTTGAACTCCTTCAAGTGGTTGTACTATTTTGCCACAGGGTAGCATTGATGTCTGCCAGTGCATCTACGCCAACATCACAAAAGATGTAAAATAAATGCATCTCTTCTGTCCATCCCAGCCTACGGCAACTGAGGAAAAACCCATCTATGAGAACAAAATACAAACTCCTGTATGCTATGTGTATTTTTTCTCTCTGTATTTCAGGATACCATTGCTGGTGGAGCTGTGGCATAAAGATAAAACAGCCAAAGACTTACTGCTGGGAGTTGCAAGACTCCAGCTTTCAAATATTTTGGCCATGGAAAAAACCCGCTTTCTAGGTGCCAGTGGGGAACAGTGCTGGCGCCAGACCTTCAGTGAAACAATCCCTGTTACAGCAGCGCAAGGGTACAATGAACTTTGAAAAATGAGGTTCCTCTGTTATAGCTGGTTCTGTTTAACACTCCTATAGGCCTTTTGGAATTATTATTTTTTTGCATTTAGTAAAACTCTTAATACTTATTTTTGAAGAGCTTGCATAACTCTTAATTTTGGGGGACAAAAGGGATCAGTGGAACAATAGTGTGGGAGACCACATCACTTCCATCCTCTTGTGATGCTGCAGAGCTTCTGAAAGAATACAGTGGTACCTCGGGTTACATACGCTTCAGGTTACATACGCTTCAGGTTACAGACTCCGCTAACCCAGAAATAGTACCTCGGGTTAAGAACTTTGCTTCAGGATGAGAACAGAAATCGTGCTCCAGCGGCACAGCAGCAGCAGGAGGCCCCATTAGCTAAAGTGCTGCTTCAGGTTAAGAACAGTTTCAGGTTAAGTACGGACCTCCGGAACGAATTAAGTACTTAAACCGAGGTACCACTGTACACTCAGTTGAACTTGAAAAGTGATACCAATTTGTACTTGTAGAAGTGTACACAAAAGATTCCAAATGTGCCTTTCTTTAGCAGTCATGCAGGCATTGTCTGCTGACTTGGTAAAGATTTGATTACAATGTGGAGCTTGGAATTTTTAATTTATATAACTTTCTAATGGTAAATATATATTTAATTTCAAAATATATGTTTGCACAATCATACTTTTCGATATATTATGTAGAAGATTCTTTCTGAAAAGCATGAGTGTACCCAAACTTAGTAGCCACTAGATGGCAGCCCTCCAAACCTAATTGACTTTAGCGTTTGATGTCAAACTCAACTCACTGATGTGAAAGTGACTGTACTCCTTTGTACTGATTTGTTTCAAATGTCAGATGTTTATTTCCTGTAACTCGATAAGTTTACCCAACTTTTCAGTGTATTTGCATAGAAAACTACTTAAACTTTACTAAAAATGGATAAAAGGAAGCTTGAGAAACAAATGTAAACTGTAAAATTATTGCTATACGCAACTTGGGTTTCATGTTTTGTTTATTTAGTGATACTTTTTGACTTTTTAGTAACAAGACAATCATCTGAAAAGAATCTGGAACATTTATTTTGTGAACAGTTGACCTTAATGTGTTTCCTTTAGGTCCACACTTGCCAGGTTGTGAGTGTGCATATTAAAGTAAGACACTTGTAGCAGCAAATATTTAATTCTGAGCTTTGAAACAAAACTGTTTGCAGATATACAGAAAAATAAGTGTTGAGTCTAACCTGATAGCCAGTGCCACAACACAAGTGATTAGGAGGAACAAAGAGAGAAGATTCAGGCAGACCAGAGACTTCATGAATAGGAATAAATGCTCTGTACTCTAATAGAGTAGCTATTCCTTTTTCAACTCTCTGTGTTCTATATTCCTAAAAGAATTGGTGTCATGTCTGGGTCTGTCAGTCGATCAAACAATTTATTGTGTATAGCCAAAGGCCTTTACAATGAGCATGTTTTGATCAGTCGTCTGACAGTCAGGATTGTTTGACTTCTTTATATAAAACTTGTTTAGCTCCCGAGATCTTTTTTGGGAGGAAAGAGAGAAAAGACTGCTGTAGAAATAAGTCCACTTTTCTCATGCTTGTTCCATTGTAAACAGATGACAGTAGAGAGCAAGATTAATCTCGAATGAGAGAAGAACTGAAATGTTCTTGTTCTTGTTTATAGGACAAGCAACAGGATAGCCGAGCTTTCATACACAGTGACCCTAGAAGATTATGGGCTTTTGAAAATGCATGAAGTTGTGGTGTCTGATTCTTCTCAGGTAAACAGAAATGCACCCTTTCTTGTTTGGAAAGACACAACTCCATTGAAGGTTATCTAATAGCATTTCCATGTTTAGGGTTTAGGTGCCAATGAGCCACCACTGGTTCCTTCATCTCAGCCACGTAATGTTCCTGAAATCCAGCCGGAAACAAGAGAAACTCTAGAGTACAAAGCAGCACTTGAATTGGAAATGTGGAAGGAACTACAAGAAGATCTTTTTGAAAACCAGGTTTCTTTATACATTTTTTTTTTAACCAGAACTACAGGTCTACTCTTAACAAAAGGCTAATGTGACAGATCTTAAACCTAGGTTGCAGTTGAGGTGGATACAAGCGTGGGAAAGAGGTTTTTAAATTGGAATCAGCCCTTTAGCTGATTGTACGACAGCATTGTACACTTGGCAGATTCATAATGTTCAATTACATTTTTAGGCGTGTAAAGGTAATCACCCCAGTCTCACATTGTATCTGGGCAAAATGGCAGTTTGGTATATCTTCAAGATGTCCCCAGGACGTTGGCAGCAGGCTAAAACTGATCTGCGTTTTAGAAAGATTATTTATATTCAAGAGGAATCTTACCTATTTACAGTCTTGAGTGCAAAGGTTCATCCTTATCGATACAGGAACACTTCTGGCCTGCTGCCCCATCCTTCAGTCATTATAATATATCAGTCATGAGACTGTACCACCTTTGGATTTTACAGAGCACCTTGGAAGAGTGGGGGAGAGAGAATTACAAATATTTGCAATATTGAACTAAGAGGAGGAGTGATTTTATTCACTGGGGTCTTGCAATGTACTGGCATGTTCACTTTCTGTGGGTATAGCCTGGAAAGTGCCCAGGGTAGCTCAGTTGCTAGAGCATGAGACTCTTAACCTCAGGGTCGAGGATTTGAGCCCCACATTGGGCAAAATAGTCCTGCATTGTAGGGGGTTGGACTAGATGGGTCCTTTCCAACTCTACAATTCTATGATTCTATTCTACTTTTAAAATTTCATTCCACTTCAGTTGCTTTTCCCTCCCATCTCTCCTGCTTCAGTTGAATTCAAGTGGAAGCTTACCTCTCTTTTTCCAGTCACTTTTAAGGCTTTCTACTTCCATTATAAAGGGATGTGGGTGGCGCTGTGGGTTAAACCACTGAGCCTAGGGATTGCCGATCAGAAGGTCGGCGGTTCGAATCCCCGCAACAGGGTGAGCTCCCGTTGCTCGGTCCCTGCTCCTGCCAACCTAGCAGTTCGAAAGCACGTCAAAGTGCAAGTAGATAAATAGGTACCGCTCGGGTGGGAAGGTAAACGGCGTTTCCGTGTGCTGCTCTGGTTCACCAGAAGCGGCTTAGTCATGCTGGCCACATGACCCGGAAGCTGTACGCTGGCTCCCTTGGCCAATAAAGCGAGATGAGCGCCGCAACCCCAGAGTCGGTCACGACTGGACCTAATGGTCAGGGGTCCCTTTACCTTTACCTTTACTTCCATTATGTTTTGTAACACACAGTTCTGCTATTATTAGCCTCTGAGTTATGGTAGCATTTTATGACTGCTTAAATAAATTTGCAAATGTGGTGTAAAGTTCTCCATTTTACTTCTGGTTATGGTAGCTTTAGATATAATTCAGCTTTACACGGCTATGCATAACTATTGCCTCTTACCAGCTATCATTTTAAAATTAATAGACCTGTAATCAGTTTTCAGGACTGATAATGGGAGCTGTCTGTGTATTTGATCTGGAATTCCCCCCCCCCCCCCCGATGTCCTGAATATTTAATTTGCATGCAGTGTTGAGTTTCTTGAGGAAAGACTTCCATAATAGTTCTGACTGAGTCATGCAAATTTTATGGTTTTTGAAGGAAGACATTTTGAAATTGCCTTTGTTTTTTGCAGCTGAAGAAGAAGGAGCTAGCTCATATGCAGGCTGTTGCAGAGGAGTGGAGAAAAAGGGACAGAGAGAGGGAAGCATTGGTGAAGAAAAAAGTAAGACCCTTTCCCCTTTGAAATGCTTCACAGCATAATGAACTGTCATGATAGCTGGCAGTGGGAAAGGGTGATGTATTTCCTTAGTTGCTGGAAGAAGACCTAGACACACAGCCCATAAAACCTACACAAAAATACTTTAGGTAACACACCTTAGAGATACCCTGGAATTGTTTACGAATTAAGCTGCAATATATTTCCTTTCGGTTGAGTTTAAATAAAGATATATAATACTGCTAGTCTTGCAGAGCAATCCTGCACTGTAATATGCCCCACTGAGTTTTACTCTCAGGTAAATGTGTATAGGATTGAAGTCTATTAGCAGTGCAGGCTCTGATGCATAATATTTTGAAATCATAAAAGTCAAGTTGTCACTTGTTTTGTGGGATTTCAAGCTCATTTTAAATCTGGTTTCTTTTGCAAGGATATAGTGTCATCCAAGAACAAATACCATGTTCAGTTTAGAAAGAATTATTGTTATTATTGTTATTATTGTTATTATTATTATAAATATTATTATAAATATTATTATTATAAATATTATTATTATTATTTTAACTGTATACATTCTAGGTTGCAGAATATACTGTTTTGGAAGAAAAACTTCAAAAAACGTTGACTGACTTAGAGAAGCGTGAAAAGCAACTTGTTGGTGCTGAAACTGAGGTAAACATATGCAACGCAATGTTATATCTGGCACTGTGCACATACAGAAACCATTTGTTTCTGAGCACAATTCAAAGTGTTGGTGCTGACCTTTAAAGCCCTAAACGGCCTCGGTCCAGTATATCTGAAGGAGCATCTCCACCCCCATCGTTCAGCCCGGACACTGAAGTCCAGTGCCGAAGGCCTTCTGGCGGTTCCCTCACTGCAAGAAGCCAAGTTACAGGGAACCAGGCAGAGGGCCTTCTCGGTGGTGGCACCCGCCCTGTGGAACACCCTCCCACCAGATGTCAAAGAGAACAACAACTAACAGACTTTTAGAAGACATCTGAAGGCAGTCCTGTTCAGGGAAGCTTTTAATGTTTGATGCATTACTGTATTTTAATGTTTTGTTGGAAGCCACCCAGAGTGGCTGGGGAGGCCCAGCCAGATGGGCGGGGTATAAATAAATTATTATTATTATTATTATTATTATTATTATTATTATTATATTTTATTTTGAAAAAACTCGAAAGAACTGTTCCAGTTCATCTTAGATTTGTGCTCGGATTGGAATTTTTCCATGCTATGGAACATGGCTTTTTCTGGTGCATAGTTTTGGGGCTTTTGTGTGCATGTTTTAGTTCATTGGCAGGTTGGTGTTGATGGGGAGGGAAAGAGGAGCATAATTTTTTATTTGTGGGAATACCTAAAAAATAAGCAAGGTGCATCTTGTAGCCATCAAGTATTCCTGTACTTAAAGCTGCAAAACCATCAGATTTGGCAGAGAAATCGCTGTTACATAGCTAGGAGCAGGGCCAGATTTAGATTTGATAAGGCCCTAAGCTACTGAAGGTAATGGGGCCCTTTCTATGTCCAGCTGTCCTTTGTCAGCAACAAATTGTCACTGTTTTTTGTGTTGAATATATGCTATATGGTAATTTATGGACCTAATAGGTATCCAATGCCATTTTATTTGTTTTTTATCTTATATTTTGGAAATGTACATCCAGTTGTTTTTTTCCTTTAAAACACTTTTGGGCCCCCAAGAAAGTGGAGCCCTAAGCTATAGCTTGTTTAGCTTATAGGTAAATCCAGCACTGGCTAGGAGCCATGGTTTTTTGCCCTCGTAACTCCATGGATGTTGTGGAACACACTGCACACAGCTAGGCTAAGTTTATAAAGTATTGTTATATTATAATTATGATTATTAATTTTAAAAGTTGGTCAAAGAAATGCATGAGTTACTCGTGAGAGTAATGTCAATCGAGCGTGTTTTCTAAATGAGGCAGCGCAGGTTTACATCTGGACAACCACAGGTGCTGAAATCTGTGTGTGTGTGTGTGTGTGTGTGTGTGTGTGTGTGCTTTAAATTTTAAGCTCCAAAGAGCAAAGAAAGAGCTCCAAGCAGAGCATGAACGAAACCATCAGGAGCTTCAAGATGCAATGCGGCGAGTCAAAGAAGAATGCATGCATCAGGTGGAGCTGGAAAAATCTAGGTTCAGACAGTTGGAAGAGGACAAGATCCGCTTGCAACAACAAGTGAGTGGAACTTAACTTTTCCAAGTTAGATACAACCAGTGCTTTTTCCCCTAAAAAAATGCTTAGGGGCACTCTTATTGTGACTCAAGAAAATCACCATTTTATAGTTCAAATCGGGGGAAATAAATACAGTAAATGGACAAAAGTACAAAGATTCAGGAAATGTTTAGGGGGGGGGGAAGCACTGGATACAACTTTATTTAATGGTAGAGATGGACATAGATTTTTTGGGTGATCTTACGGCCAAGTTAATTAAAGCTTTAAAATATCCTGTTCTCCTTCAATAAAAGCAAAAAAGGGAGACCAGATATTTTAATGCCACCAGCCTCGCAGAGGTGTCCGTGGAGGGGATATATTGATCGAAAGGGTATTGTATTGTAACTGTATTGTAACTTTTGAATAAATGTGTTTTAAAAAAAGTTAATCACAGCTAATTAATGAGATTAGGTTGGTGGTGCTTCCTGAGGGCACCCCTCTCTCTTTAATGCTAAGGACCAAACTATGTCCGCAGTGTATTCTTGATGCTTCTAAAATGTTCATTGACAGATTTGTGCGAATCTTCTCAGGACCAAAGGCCCTCCCATTTTTTAGAAGGGCGTTTTTGAGTTTGATCCACTGTTTATTGAGTTTCCTTCAAGAAATCCAAGTGTCTTGGATATCCTCCATATCTTTTATTTTCTCCATCTCTCTTGCTATGTTGCTAAGGAAGAATTTACTTATCACAACCTTAGCTTTATAAATAATTTGCCTGAACAAAATACTTATTTTTTTCTCATTTATGTGTTGACTTTTTTGACTTGTCTAAGTGGTTAATAATTTTCTAAAAATCAGTTAAGAATAAGAATAATGTTCATTCACTGCATTATTGGTAGTACTGTGCAAGAAACAGGAGGAAACTGCATAAAATCAGTTTCTCAGAAAGGCCTGTTGGAATGAAACAAAAAAATCTCAAGTGCCCTTCTAAATCATTAAGAGAAATCTAGCAGATTTCCCAAGGAGGAATGGTGGCTGCCATCACAAAGAAGTTTTTTTCCTTTTTAATATTTGGTGTGCATATCTCTCTCTCTCCCTCTCTCTCTCTCTCTCTGTGTGTAAAAACTATAAAGCAATGTAATATTTGGGGAACCATTTCTTAATCTTTGACAATCTGTTTGTATGGTAGTAGTGCTCCTTTTGTGATGCTCTTTGGAGACCAGTAATCTATTGGGCAAAATGTTCCTTTCAGCTCTTTGTTGTGTTATCATCTAGGCATAAACTCATCCAACTTCTGTTTCTTCTTCTTCTTCTTCTTCTTCTTCTTCTTCTTCTTCTTCTTCTTCTTCCAGCTTTATGACTGGGAAAACAAGTATAAAGCTCTGGAGAAAGAGTTTCAGCAATACAAGGAACAGCAAAGCAGCAAGCCAGAAATCCGGCTGCAATCCGAAATAAGTATTCTAACTTTAGAAAAGGTATGTCTACAATTTTATCTGAAGGCTCAGAAAGAATAGCGGCATTTTACAACAGATTAAATGTAGACAGAATGAACAAGAAAAAACAAAACTTGGAATAAACTCCAAATTTAACCCAGCCACAAAATTTGCATCATAAATATAAACAAAACAAAAGAATCCTTCTGGAAGATGCTGTAGCTTTTAAGAGCTTGCCAGGGATAGGAGTTTCACATTCCTTTACAGTTCATCTGTGGCAGTATTTTCCAGATTTCATTGTTACTAATAACTCAAGCAGAGTACACCTAAAATGAGTTTTTGATCCAGGATAAATTGTAATAAATATTCTTAGACCATTGGTTATCGAGGTACTACCACTGTTGCGTAGGGGGGGGAAATGGTAAGCCAAGTTAAGTGTTTGCAAAATGTTCTTAATTCATGGCAGACACCTGTCATTAGATGGCCATGAACTCTAGAGACCCTTCTTGTTGTATCAGTAGCTTCATTTAGACTCTTCTTACTTATGATAGCTTGAGCTTGTTATTTATAAATGTTGCATGCTTGACAGCACTGCGAATGTATGTAGTTTTCAAAATTCTAATCTATGCCTTTGACTCAGAAGAGATAACATATATCCAGTTTATGAAGAAAAGATTGGGGGATTTTCCTGATAAGCAGTTCTTTATCTCTTTTGGGGTGTGGAATTGGCAAGAGTTAGGAAAGGACTCTTAATAATAAGTTTATTATTTATACTCCACCCATCTAGCTGGGTTGCCCCAGCCAGTCTTGTAAAAGAATGCAGATTTTAAGCTACTGTCTCAAATTCCCAGGCAATAGCTTCAGACTTCATTTTATTGCCCCAGATCTGGTTCCCACAAACATCAGTTTGGACAGTCATATATATTCAATGCATGTATAAGATGCTGCCTTTTTTTAAAAAAACAACCTGTGTTACGATGTGATAGAACAACAACCAAAGAAATGAGGACTCTCTGTTCACCAGCCGTTAACCATTAGGATGTCCATACATATGTCCTTGCTTACTCACTCACTAACAGGGTTAGTGAAACTGTACCATTGTAGCTGAAGGTCAGAGACCATGGGAGTTGTAGTCCAGTAACATCTGATGAGCCACAGTTCCTCACTCCTGCATCTAGAACAATGTTTCCTAAACTTGGGTCTCCAGCTGTTTTGGGACTACAACTCCCATCATCTCTAGCTCACAAGATTAGTGGTCAGGGATGATGGGAATTATAGTCCAAAAACAGCTGGAGACCCAGGTTTGGAAATCACTGATCTAGAAGCAGGTTCTACTTTTTCTTGAGCCTCTGTACAGAACTTGCAGCTTTGGACATTGAATTCTAACCAGGGACATGGAGTTGGCCTGAATATTACTCCTCAAGTCATACTTCCAGATCCTACAGGATTCAGAAGCCCCCAACAGAATAGTTTTATTTTTCATAGCTGAAGTAGAAGCAGTTTACAAGTCCTCCTGGCCTGCCAATGCGTAAGAAGACCAGTTAAGGGGGGAAACATTTTCTGCTGCTTTTGAGGGAGCGTGAGTTATTTAATGCAGAGACATGATCTTTCAAACTGAAGACTTAAAAGGTGCAATCTAACCAAACTAAGAGGCACACATTAGCTAGAATTTCAAGGATCAGGCATGCCAAGTCTTGCATCATCAATTAAGCTGAAATATGAACAGCGAGTGATTTTTATATAAAAATGAATGCTATCTTTGAATCCTTTGAAGATGTTTAAAAATGGTTTACATGAACTGTTTAGATGAACTGTCTCAGACTGCAGACTAATCCAGTTTTGCTTTGTTGGACAATAAAAATAAGGCTAATGCTTAAACGAGGATATTCTTGTGCACCACAGTATTTACATCAAATTGTGTTACAGCTTTAGAAGTTACATGCTATACTAAACTATTTTTGTAATACAAGTTTTGTATATTCAATTGCATAAAGATTATTCCTACGCTTATAGTGTTTGTTGATAGAGCTCTGCTCTTTATTAGGGGGACCTTGAAAGGAAGTTGGAATCGGCGACCAAGGCAAAACTACACTACAAGCAGCAATGGGCGCGAGCGCTGAAGGAACTAGCAAGGCTTAAACAGGTGTGTTTAAGATAAATCAGTGGTGGGGAACCTAAAGCCCAGGGCCAGAATGTGGCCCTCCAATCTTCTCTGACTCTTGAAACTCTCATGAGAACAACAAGAGGAAGTTGCTTCTATATACATTAGTGAAGCCAAATCTGTCTTGCTGCGGTGTGCCTACTTAGGAGAAATAACTGGAGATATTAGTGTTTATCAAGGATGCTTGTAAAGATCTTTCATCGTTTGAGGAAAAAACAATAGCTGTCTCAGCTGCTGGCATCTTTTGCAGCCCACAAAAACCAGAGAGGATACTGTGATATTTACACACTTGGAAAATTGTGGCCTAGATGTGCATTTTGCCTGGAGAAAGTAGTTTCTCTTGAGTACATCACAAACATTGCCACGTTCATTGCTCAACAACATTGCTCAATGACATCAGTATTTCCACACTGTATATTTTAATTTGAGATTAAGAGGTAATGAGTTGGGCCAGTTCACGGTCTCCTAAACCAAAGTCCAGTGGGCCAGAATTGGCATTCATTGATGATGCATCTTAATTGATGATTTCCCTACAAATCCCTGCATTATTTGAAGCACCTGCAGCCTGCCTTCAGATATGGAACAGGTTCTCTGGATCACTGTCAGAGGCTGTGTTACTGTTTTTGATGTTCTATGATTGGCTATAAGCAGGAGTGGGCAACCTTTTTGGTTCATGGGCAAAATTTGACAGGTGAGTGGGGGCTGTCTACCTGTCAGTCACCTGACTTCAGAAATGATTTGGGAGGCTGCTTTGAAGTCCCAAAGTTGGGATTTCAAAGCACATAGCAGGCAACAAGAAAGTCAACCGATGAAATGAAGTGTTGTTGTCATTTAAATTAGCACCTTGCTGCTTGCTATGTGCTTTGGAAGTGCAGTCAAACTGAGCAGGATTGCCCTCCTTTTGCTGATGTGAGGTGAGAGAAATCTTGCTTAGTGCTGAGTTTGAGTATGTGAGCGGTTTTCTTGCAGGTGGCTTTCGCATGCACCTGGACCAAGCTGCGTCCCCCTTCTTGGGGAATGGGCAGTCCTGCTTAGCACTGGATTTCTGCTTTATCAATGCTTCAAACAGCTGGTTTTCAGGCACTTTGGAAGCCACGCAAGGGGGCTTTAGCGAAGCCCTGTCCTTTTGACCTAGCACCGCCCTTATTCATCTGGAGTAGAGTGGACAGGTGTCATTTGCCCAAACCGTCCTCATATGCCAAATGAGAAAGCCTAGCAGGCCAAGACTGACCCATGGACTGGAGCTTCCCCACCCCTGTTTCTTGAAAATAAAATAAAAAAGGTTTCCCGAAAAACGCGATGAGGCCATTTCCAAAAGTTAACAAATGCCTGAATGAAAACTTAGATTATACTTCTCAGTGCTTTTTCCCCTTGAAATAAGACTGTTAAAGCTTGTTTAGAACACATCAAACATTTAACCTTCCTTTGTGCATCTGTGCTAAAGTTAAACTGAAACCCTTTTAAATGAACTGGTCGAAAGAATCCTCCATTGTGTTTTGACTATAAAATTATAAATTTAGAGGCCTTGAGGAATGTTAAGTCTGCTTAAGTTCTGATGATTTGTGTTATTTTTTGTTTAAGTTGGATTAATACCATGTTAATTTCACATTGGTTCTGGTGAATAGCTATGGGGTTGTAATTTGTGCCAGAAACTTGTCACACCAGAGCTCTCTGGAGAACTATACACAACATTTATGTTGTGAGAATTAGACGCAAAAAGCCGTATCTTGGATTGTTAATAAATGTTAATGACAAAACCCAGCTGGCAAGCCTTTGGAAAGGCGATCAAATGCTTTGTGGCCATTGCCAGAGAAGTGTTTAAACAGATTTCCATTAATCAAAAATAGAAAGTATAGTCAAGCTGTGAATTATAGAATCATGTAAAGCATTCAAGTATTTAGCATAATGCCCCTTTATTCCATGCAATTTAGTTTAAATATTAGCCCTCTCTGTTCCTTTTACTCAGAGCAGGTAACAGTCCTCTTTCAATGCAAAAACTAAAATATAAAATATAGAAATGCACAACTATTAGCAATTAGCTATTATAACACAATATAGTAACAGTGTGTTATTTCTGGAATCACCTAGTGATTAATAAAAATGGTGGTCAACTAAATATGCGATGGAGAAAGGCTTTTCTTTTCTTTTTTTGAGGTGATGGGAAAGACTCGTACGCTGTGCTACATAAGAGCTGTACGAATGAAGATGATGAGGATCTCAAAATATCTGGGGGCAAAAATATTGCCCCAATATTTTTTGTGCTAACACAAGGGGATTTCCCTATGCTCCTAATCTCGCTGTTCCCAGATCTTCTCCAGAGTGTCAGAAGAACCCACAGAACAGGTTTAGGGGAATACAGGGGAGGACAGGGAGAGGATGTTGCAATGCACAAGGATAAATCCTTATGCTAACAGAACATTCACCTTGGTGCTATGTTGAATATAACCCATGCTTCCCATGGTCCTAGGTTTGGAGGAAAGAAAGCACAGCCAGTAAGAGAACTGTTACACATGGAGAGAGGAGTCTCATGGCAAGAAGATCTGTTTGTTCTTGCCATTCTCTTCCCTCTGATCAGAGACATGGCACTTTCTTAGCATGTCCTCCCTTAATACTTAATCCCTGACAGTTGCATAGAAGTAATGCAGCTGCTCTGTTCTGCATTAAACACAGAGCTGGGGAATGGATGGAAGCTGGCCATAGGGCACTGGAATGCAGGATATTCTGACCCACATGTGAAAGTTACCTATGACAGGGATAAAATAGGAAGGCAGGCTAGTGGTTGCATCCCTTCTTCCAGTCCCCCGTGGCCCAACTTCTAATACCTTAGCCAAAAGACTGTGGCTCTTAAAGGGCCAGCTCCTTGGGCTGCAGACAAGCATTCTGCCTTTTCTTGACCTCTTGCCTGGCTCATTCCCTGTGCCATTGGGCAAGTGTAAAGGTAAAGGGACCCATGACCATTAGGTCCAGTTGTGGCCGACTCTGGGGTCGCGGCGCTCATCTCGCTTTATTGGCCGAGGGAGCCGGCGTACAGCTTCCGGGTCATGTGGCCAGCATGACTAAGCCGCTTCTGGTGAACCAGAGCAGCACACAGAAACGCCGTTTACCTTCCCGCCAGAGTGGTACCTATTTATCTACTTGCACTTGACGTGCTTTCAAACTGCTAGGTTGGCAGGAGCAGGGACTGAGCAACAGGAGCTCACCCCGTCGCGGAGATTCGAACCACCGACCTTCTGATCGACAAGTCCTAGGCTCTGTGGTTTAACCCACAGCGCCACCCGCGTCCCTATGTGAGGTGGACATACTTGCAAACACTTAAGCCAAATAATCACTTTGTTAGTTGCTAATGTGCCACAAGACTCATTGCTTTCTTTGCTGCAACAGACTAATGAAACTGTAATGTACATCCTTAGATGAGCACCAAAGTCCACTGCTATTTTGTGCCCTAGGCAAACTCTTGAGTCCTATCCCCCTCTTCACTCTGCACATTCTCAGAGGAAGTGTGTTTTCTGTTTGCCCCGCTTCCTCCAGGAGCTGAGGGCTACCTCAAATTAAGTGAGGGTGGGGGACATCCAGGCAGGAGACCCCCCACCATGGCACCTCTAAGAAATGTCCTCTGAAAGACCCCCGCCTTGTTTTCCTGCAACCTCCAAGCACCCTAAAAATTTTGCCTCCATAGGCAGCTGTGTAGTTCGCCTAGTGATAAGACTGGCTTTGCCAAAGTCTGCCTAAAGTCAAAACTTTATGAGGGAATTTCAGAAGTCGAAAAAGAGCAAATACATATTTTGATATACCGATTTGTATTTTAGCTTGAATTTTTGACAATAAGATTACCAGCGCTTGTAAATCTGAGAAGTCCAAAATTGGAGAACTGTAGCAATGTTGCAATGCAGTTGTAACTAGAAAGAATGTTGCAATTCAGCTTTTGGTGATTACAAAGGGATCTGTCTGGATTTCGAATGTTTCTGTAAAAACTCAAAAGTATGTGCATTTGAGATAAGTGGTTATTAGAGAGTTTAAGTCTTACCATTTTTGTACTCTGTGTGGATTTGTTCGCAGCAAAACTAGTGCATTTGTTTTAAACAAACACAGACTTTATTGGCTGACACTGGCTCTATCTTGTCCAGCCTCCTGCTTATCCTCTCAAGGTAATTAATGTGATTAATTTACAAGTAATTTAGCCAAGGAGAGGATGTAAATCTTTGCTTTAAAAAACAGTTAGAAGTCCGAGTCTCGGTTAAAAACTGTGTCTTGAAACCATCCAGACCCTCCTACTGAGTTGTCAGCTCTGGGTTATTTTCAGAAAACTGGAGTTGAGTTCCTTCGCTTCAGTCGTACGTTTTTTCCCACAGACTTGCTTGGTATGTACAAGTGGGAGAGTGAATTGTAGCCGCTATTTAGCCATTGTTTAGTCTAGTGTGTGTATGTCTACATCTTCCCTCTGGATTTATAAGCTGCTATGACAAAATAAAGATTGTTCTCCTTTGATTGAAGAGCCTCTTAGCTATAGCACCTGGCAGAATGCAAGGGTTATTTTGTAGATTGATTAAAAAAAAATTAGTGATTTACTAATTTTTTAATATTGGTGATTTACTAATGTTTTTTACTTTTGTTGCTGTTGTAGAACTTGGAGGCCAACAGTTTAGACAGTATTGATTTGTTTATTGGGAGTAGCATAGAATCATGGATTTGTAGAGTTAGAAGGGAACCCTGTCTGGTCCAGTGCCATGCCCTGAAGAAATGACAGTTAAAAAAAACCAACCTGATAGATGGCCATTCATACTCTGCTCAAAAACATCCAATGAAGGAGACTCCATCAGCTTCGAAGGTAGTCCATTCCACTGTTGAACAGCTCTCACCATGTTCATAGGGAGTCTCCTTGTAATTTGACATTTAGGATTACAAAGTTCCCTTTCTATGTTAAGTATTTTTTGTCAGTGGCTGCTATTGGGAAATAATTCCTTGCCCTCTGAGATTTTCTTCTGCGCTGGACATGAGAGAGTTGTGATCAACAACTCCAGTATCTTGGTTGTGCCTTCCTCCTGGGAAATGCAGACACAGAACTCAACTTCTTCGCATGCCAACAGTTCTTCCCACTCTTCAGAACTGCTATAAAATGACGAGAGTAGTTTTTAGCTTTTGCATCTGAAAATAGGAGAAAAGATCATAAATTTCAGCTCTTCATGAGGTGGATATTAGTGGATATTAGTAAGGAAAATGATTCTCAATGAAGGATTTTATGTGCCTCTCCAAAGAATCTAGATAAGTATACTTAGACTATATAGGTGTTTGGTTTGTGAACAGCAATCTACCCTTGCTATTCAGTTATAACAGACTCCAGAGAACCTAGAGCAGTAGATAAATATTTCCTATCAATATGTGGTTAACATAATCAAGGTAATTACTTACTAATGGGATCATTGAAATTGCTCTCAAGGGGTCATTAGACACACACACTCTCTGTGCTGGGACTGTATGGAAGTAAACTATTACAACCCATTTTTTATATTTCTGTAGCTCTAAATATAGTATGAGGTTGCTGAAGGATGACTTGATTATTGTAGTTGTCTAGACTTGTGAAATCCAAGCTGCTTGAAGCTTAAGTGATCTGAGGATTAATTCAATAATACATTGCAGGTGATGTCAGGATGCCCCTGTTTACTGCTTTGCTAGTACCCTAAAAACAGTGGTTCCTTATAGACATTCATGCTAGCTAGCTAGACATACAGTTTGCTGTGTTGTATATTTGTTTTATGGTTCTCTTTTGTAGGCTACCTTGAAAACCTAGAATAATAAAATTAGGGTTTTTTCTTTTTCTTTTAAATTTTTCTTTTAAAAAAGACAGGAAATTCACAACATAAAAGGACATCTAATAGTTTATACTGAAAGGCCTGGGGAAAGTGCTCCACAACCAGGGTGCCACAACAGAGGAGGCTCTTCCCCTGAAATCCACTGTCTGCATCGCAGAAGATTCAGGGATTTGGTGAAGGGCCTCTGTGAATTATCCTAGAACTTGGACATGTAGAAGAAGGCAGTCCTTAGGGTACATAGATCCCAAACAGTTTTATTTAATGTTATTTATTCAAATTATACAAATATTTATATACCGCTGTATCATAAAGATACATCGCAGCGGTTTACGACAATATAAAGCATGAAACCGAGCAATGAAATCATTAAAAAAGATCAAAGATACTTGAGGGAAAGGAGAACTGTACAACTGAAGCAGACAAGAATGTTTAAAGATTAATTTCAGATGGCATGCTTTTCAGTAATCTTACATAACCATTACAGCAAAACACTGGTGCTACATTCCATGGAAGTCCATTGTATGAGGCTGAGGTATCTGAAAGAAGTTTGAATGAAGCAGCTCCCATTTCAATACCAAACATGGATAAAGAATCTTTTCTACCCCAAATTTGACTGGCAAACACTTCATTTTTTTTACAAGCCTCTGAGCTAATCATCATAAATCATGTGTTTCAAATCATCATAAATCTTGTGCGTTAGACATAGGACTGTAGTATGAGAATCATTCTCAAAGTATGAAGCATGTAAAATATTTAAAACAAAAAATTACTTGGTGCTCTCACAAGAATGTTTATATGTACCTTGTGTCGTGGCTTGGACACCTGTCATGATTTCTACAGATATCTTTCATTGGGTTCTGTGAAAATTACCTTAGGCTTTATACAAGCATAGTAAATGCTTTTCTTTTCTCATTAGTGTCTGACATGTGCATAGAAACTGGTTCAGAAAACAAGTTTCTAGTTGTCTTGGTTGTGGAGAATTAAGACTTTAACCACCTTTTAATGTCAAATAAATGTGTTTTCTAACATACTAATTCCCAATATAAAACCAATACAAGTTTAAAGTTATTAAACATCATAAAATGCAGTTCACTAACTCAAACAATAATACTGTGTTTCGCCCTGGAACAATAGTAAAATTGGAATTATAAGGTGGAGTAGTCTCATATATTCAGCTACCCAATATGATCCTCATTCAAGCTGTATTTTGGTAACCTTCCAGCGGTTTGACTTCACCCGCAAAGGCTCACTCCTCCATTGTCTCCCGACAACAAGGTATCTTTAAAGAAAACATAGGAACTGGAGTCTAGTGATCCATGTTTTTCTCAAAAAAGACACCTTCTCTAATTGATTTACAGAAAACTAGCCTATATCAAGCTACTTCCTACATTTAATTGAAGCATCTCCTTTAGGTTTGCCATCTTTCCCTCAACTCGGCACCATAATAGCACATAGGACCCTTCAACTACTCATCAAAGCTTGAGTCAGTAATCTTATCAAATTGGCTTTTGATAGGACAAAATAATAGATTTACAGAGTGGTTCTACTTTGATGAGAAGGCGAGAATCTGTGACAAAGTAAATGCCATATCTAAGCCTTGCTGGACTTGAGTTGGCTAGGACAGAAGGTGAAAGGGGGCTTCTCCCTCAATAATACCAGTGCTCTTGTTTCATTGGGTTTTTTCCCTAGTCTTCCTCCCATTAGTTCCTCTAGGGCTGGCATATTCCCCCCTCCTTCTTATGCACCCTTGTGCCATCAGATCACTGATTGGAGAGGCTGAGTAGCCATGTTGTTTTCTGTGACCTCAACATGAGACATCCAAATGTCTCTCTCTTTGCATATGGATGGGGAGATGCATGCACTGACTATATGATTTTTTCCTTTCTCATTTAGGACTTACGTTGGTAGGGGACAGAATATAAGTCAAAGCTTTCTTCTAACTTAATGGTGTTTGATATACACACTTAGTACAAATGAAACTGTGTTGAGTGTGCTCCTTCTATGGAGAGGCAGTGATGGGGTCTTAAGAAGAGGGCTGTAAAGGAGTATAGCATAGTCCACTGGATATCCCCTACCCCCGCTATTAATGTGTGTTACCGTAATCTTAAATTTCTCTCCAACTATCAGACTGTGTCATTGTTGGAAAGTCCAGAAGGCACTTGTAATCACTTTCCAATTTTGATAGCAACGAGAGACCATTTGAAAATATGACATAAGCCTCTGTGTATAGTCAAGATGATCCAGTTTGCTTTCAATATTTTCTGTCTCCTCTTTTAAAACAAAGCACTGACTATTATCTTATGTATATCTGTCCTAGTTTAACGTGCTTGTTTTAAAGTTTCATTACTGTATATTTGTGGGCCATCAGCAGAGCTGCATCATGCACAGCTAATCAATGTAGAGGTTCGCATATTATTGCTTAAATTTGGTATTTATTTTATTCCTCACCGTTGTCAGTCTTAGTGGATACAACTTAGTTGACCCTTCAGTAAAACTGCTCCGGTGCTTCAGTCAATCGTAATAACCTACTGCCTTTTCCTACTTATTGAGAAAGATTTGCTGATGCTTCCTTGATGCATATTATTTCTATGCTGCTTCCAAACTGGAAATGTCATATATCGAGTTGCAGTGCATTTACTCAATTTGATCTTTGTCTAATGCCTGTAAACTACCTCTATAGGAAAGTTACCCCGCAGCAATATTTTCCCTGTGTTTGAGAGAAAGACAAAGAGATCTCAATCCACACACAAACTAGGTAAACTGTAAAAAAATAAAATAAATGTGTACATCTGTGGGAGATTAAATGTAGATGGCTTGGCTTTTCCTTAGCGTGAGCAAGAGAGTGCCATGGCCCGCCTTAAAAAACAGCAGCAGGAGCTTGAGCACATGAGACTTCGGTATCTGGCAGCAGAAAACAACGAATTGGGGAAGGCGCAACGGCAAGAGCTAGAGGATATCAGAAATGAACTGAACAGGTATTGTACCATTTGTTGGATTTTTACTTCTGCTGCTGAATAGGTGAAGGTTCAGCTAAGTCAAATTTAATTGGCTGTCAGTCCAGTAAAGGAACACAGCTTTCTGTCCCTTAGGTAATATTTGCCCATTTATAAAATATAACAGTCTTGTATTATAGGAAATCTATGCCAAAGGCCACCAGACCCAGTTTTTTATCTTGACTGTAGCTATTACAGCAAGCTTTTCTTTTTTACCTCTTGTTCTAAGCAAACCTGTTTGCTGCATAAAAAGACACATTAATGGTGCCTGCTGTCAGCTCCCTAGCGAGCATAACACTTTATATTTTAAATGGCTCGGTACTTCCTGTACCTTTTGACCTTGTGTCTTCTACGTGTTTTCAAACAGTTTAATTCTTGTTAAAAATTACTCAAAAACATAGGCACTGGGTCAAAAAACATTCTTGTCTTCCAGCAGTAGGCTTATGCAACAAAGTAAGTACGATGGCTCTTCCAGTTGGATAATCGGATTTGTTTCTTTTCTGTTCAGTTTGCTTTTAATTTCCATTAATTTTAGTGGGCCATTTGGTTCTCCAGTACAGATGATCAGGATGCAAAACGCATCTGCTGAATTTGCTTTGATTTTCCTCCTTAGATTAAAACAGGAAGAAGAAGACAAAAAGCATTCACCAGATCCCCAAGAGGTTTTGGGGTTGCAGATGCAAAATTCTCACGCGCGGCAAGTAGATGAGAGTTTAGATGACTACCTTGCACGCCTGATAGAGGAGAGGGATACCTTGCTGAGGACAGGAGTGTATAGCCACGAAGACCACATTGTGAATGAGCTCGATCGCCAGATCAGCGAGGTGCTCACCAAAAGAAGCAGAAGCAAGTACCCAAACTTGCAGAACTGATTTTTGTTTTTCAGTAAAGTAAAGCATGGCTCGGGTCTCTGCAGAGACCCTGATCCCGAAGGACTTGTGTGTATGCTCTGCTTTGTCTTCCAAGACTTAACTGCGACCCTATTCTACTATCTGAGGTCTTTGAGAGAAGAGTATCAGTTGAATTTTTGACCATTTACATGTGTTTGTATATATTTAAATATTTCAATTTTTTATAGGCGATTGAACATTCTACATCTCTTCCTCCCCAGTTGTCTAACTTGTTTTATTTATAGAATCATTTTTAACTCCAGTTCTACATTTCTGTATAGCATTTTTGATTATGCATTTGATAGGTATCTTGCCTGCTTGCTTTTTAATAAAATTATATCAAAGCACAATTTCAATAAAATTGCACAAGGAAAAGGGGCCTGCAATTATCATTTTTAAAATCTAACTTTCATTGTGCTGTGTCACCTTGGAGACTATGTTCAACAAAGTATAGATTATTTTAAATAAACCACTAAAATTGCCGTTCAGTTGGTCAAATATTTAACCATGTTATGTATGATGAAACTTTCTGAGTACATATTTTCAGTTGAATGATGCTTATTAATGACACAGGAGTGCGATCCATCATGCACTGATGCGCCTCTCACCAGCTTACTTTGTACAGCTCCGCAGACATGTTTAGTAGATCTGTGCCCAAGATCTTAAGCATGTGTGTTTCTTCCAATGCACATCTGTCAAAGCAAACTCTACTGTTAAATAAGGCACCTAATTTTAGCACAAAAAACTGGGAAAACTTATTGACTCGAGTATAAGCCGGTTCACCACACAACAAACCTAGTGGTGGTGGCAGCGCCAAAGGAAGAACAAGCAGCCCGAAAGGGCTGCTTTCGGGCTGCTCATTCCTCCACCGGCGCTGCCTGCCTCACTCGAGTAAAAGCCGAGGGGGGCTTTTTCAGCATAAAAAATGTGCTGAAAAAGTCAGCTTATACTCGAGTATATACATAAACGTTTATATTTCTTCAAGAAGTAGATAGCTTTCTGTCAGCTCTAAATCTGAAATCAAGTGATACATCAAAATAGAGCAATTATTAAGTGTTAATAATTTGTTAATAATTTTTTTTTATGTTGCGATGACAGTAAATCGAGTTACACTAAAAAAAAAAAGTATATTCTGTGAAACATACTTAATTGCTCCAATTCAGCATATGAGAAATGACTCATGGAAAGCGGCTTAGACATTGATTCAAGATTAGTGCATGTATTAAGCTGTTCAGATTTCACTTGTTGAAATGCCCATATCTGACAACAAACAAACAAACAAACAAAAATCAGCAACACAGTTCTTCTATTGGGAAAATTCTCTCCACTTCTCAGTTGTTTGTATCTGTATTAGAGACTATATATTGACCTTATCTCTAATGCAGGACTTTATAAGGTTTGTAGCTGTGCAACAAGTGCAAAGTAATTAATGTGAAGCAAATTTCCTTACTAACTTAATCTTTCAAAGGACCAAGATGGGTGGGAGGTTTGTTGATTTGAATATATTATTATTAGTAGTATTAGTATTAATAATAATAATGATAATAATGATTTATTTATACCCCACCCATCTGGCTGGGTTTCCCCAGCCACTCTGGGCGGCTTCCAACAAAAGATTAAAAATACATTAGAACATCAGTACAGTGGAATGTGGCAATACATTAAATAAAGTAATGTGGAAATACATTAAAACATCAGTACAGTGGTACCTCAGGTTAAGAACTTAATTTGTTCTGGAGGTCCATTCTTAACCTGAAACTGTTCTTAACCTGAGGTACCACTTTAGCTAATGGGGCCTCCCGCTGCCGCGCGATTTCTGAGGTAAACCTCTTAACCCAAGGTACTATTTCCGAGTTAGCAGCGTCTGTAACCTGAAGCTTCTGTAACCCAAGGTACCACTGTAATGAAAAACTTCCCTAAACATTATTCAATGTTAATTGTATGTTTATTAAAATGCATACTAGGAACCACTGCTGTTTGTGGCAGGAAAGCAAACAGGAGAGACTTCAATCCCCTCACTATTTACAGCTACCGCCTCCCTCCTGCCAGCTTCGTATCTGCTGAGGCTCTCACCATTAGGCAAGCCAGCCCCAGCTGCTGAGAGCCACAATGTGCCCTTTACACCTGCAGCCAAGCTACATCTTCTGGCTGCAGCAACACCCATAAAGCAGAGGCAACTTTGGAAGATGCACAGGTGAAGATATTGAAAAGCGGAGAATGGACACAGCTGTGGATTCTGAGTTGTAGTTCAGGCGCACTGCATTTTATCTTAAAGAGAAGTTGGTCCAAACTGATTCCCCCCCCCCCAAAAAAAAAAGTAACACAGATTTTTGTTACAGCAAGTCATATGTATGCCTTTTTAAAAATTAAACAATGACATTCTAGCACTGGGAATAATTAATGTCTGCTAAAGCAAAAAAATAACTTGCAAATATTAATTATGGCTGCTTTAGTGCTTCACTAACACGTGACCAGAGGAAATGCCCGATAAATCTGGAATATTCTTTTACAAGAGTGTTAAATTCTGCCAAGCCAAAATAGCTGGTCATAAACTCGGTTGTTGCCTTTCAAACACTAGAGGGGGCCTTAACATTAAATAACAGTGGTTTTTTAAAAACCTGAAGGTGTTTTAATTAAATTCATATTCAAAGGTAAAACATGTAGTGTATATTTTTTTAAAAAAAATAATATTATCCCCTTTGCTTTTCTTACAAAAGTCAGTTATGACCAACTTCTCTTCTGTGCTTTTAAGACAAAATGCAATGCTGCTAAACTGCAAATAATCATCCACAGCTGTGCCCGTTCTCCTACTTCTAAATATATCCACCTGTGTATCTTCCAAACACATCCAGCACCCAGTTCCAAACTTTGACCTCTCTTACTTGAATCTCCTACAAAGAAGGAACGGAAGCTGGGACCAGCCTATCTTCTCTGCCTCCTCCCTGCAACAGGTGAGGCATAAAGAAAATCTTTAATAAAAAGTATTTAAATAATAATTTAAAAAACTGATCCTCTTAGGGGATATGAACTGGTCTTATCCAGGGGAGGGGGAATCGCTATGTAATTTGGGTGAAAATGTTTGGCAATTGCTGGCATGCTTTTGCTAATGGTGGAGAGTTTTGACACAGCACAGTAGCAGTAGTGACTGCTAGCATTCGTAATTATGGTTGTTTTCTTCCTTTGTGTTTGTGTTATCCCAAAAGTAGATATTATTGTTATGACTTCTACATTGTTAAAAATATGTTGGCTATACCTGTTACATTCTGGGCAACCGAACAGCATTGAAATGGAGGAAACGATTTTGTCATGAGACACAAACACACAAATACACACAGATGCACATTTCGATTTTTATCTCCATTGCAAGCAACCAAACTCATACGTGCATGAAGATGTGAAGCAGGCCAAGAAAAATCCTTGTTGTATAAACAGGAGCAACAAAATCTATCTATTTTAGCAAATAAATTGTATTTCAAGACATTGGAACTGGGAATAGTTGCAGAAAAAAATGTTGCTCTGCTAAACAAGACTATCTTACAGCATGTATATTTGTGATGGCTCTGGGGAGAGATCTGAGTAGTTTCTGCCTTGGGTTTAATTTTTATTTGTTTTAGTAACATCTGTACTGTACTTCTTCTAAAAACAATTTCTACCATTATCCTGGGGTTTATTTTATGCTTATTATTTTGCTAGGAAAGGAAAAAACTATGGGTTGGGAATGCTGAGATGAAGGGGTAGTTTCAGAGGAAAACGAGAAGGATAATTTGGGTGGATGTGAAATTTGTGAGATCCCTTAAGAGAGAGGCAGGCTGTTTTACATTAATGTTTCCTTTCCTTTGTTTCTCATTTTCCATTGTTTGATTGTGAACCTTTAGGTCAGCTTCTCTTAGTACGTTGCTCCCGATCCTGCTGCCAGAATTGCCGGTAGGGAGAAATTGCGGTCAGACTAGGGCCTCACATTGGCTCATGCTTTCGGTCTTCCATTTTTCTCCTGCCCAAGTCCTAGTTGAGTGGCCATCACAGGAGCTCTGGGACTTTTGCTCTGAATATCTGATACACAGTTTAGGCATTCATCTCTCCCTAAGGCCAGGAAAGCAGAGAAAGATTGGTAGAGAGATGTAGAAAGATGGGGAGATTTTTTAAAAAAACCCTGCTTTTGGTAGTGTGGGAACCAAGAACGAACAAATGAGAGTTTTAATAGTACTGCAATAGTTTCCATGTCTAAAAGTCGGTGGCAATAAGGTTTGTTTCCAGACCTGTGGTTGGTTAGAGAGATTTCCCTTTCAGACAATCACGGCACCAAAGAAACCATTGGTACCACTTGAAATTATGTACCAAAACTTAATTAAATCGTGATTGTCTTTCATGAAAACTGGTTGTTGGTATAATAGTATCTTACAATGTTCTACAAGTAGATAAATAGGGACCGCTTACTAGCGGGAAGGTAAACGGCGTTCCGTGTGCTGCGCTGGCTCGCCAGATGCAGCTTGTCACGCTGGCCACATGACCCGGAAGTGTCTGCGGACAGCGCTGGCTCCCGGCCTATAGAGTGAGATGAGCGCACAACCCTAGAGTCTGGCAAGACTGGCCCGTACGGGCAGGGGTACCTTTACCTTTACCTTTACAATGTTCTAAGCAATGTTGGCATTGTATTTAGGTGTGCTGTTTTCAGAATACTTGCTTCAACATTATTCTCACTCTGCTGGCATCAAAGAACCATAAGCTGTTGTATGATGAACAAGGATCAGATCCTCATCTAATGAGGTTAAACTTACTGTGACCTGTTTGTATGCATGATCACACTGTCCTTTATTTTATTTAGCTACCACTATTCCTCTGTGATCATGACCTGTCTCTGCTCTTGAATGAGAAGTCCCCAAACTTGCTATTGTTAAAGAGAGAATACTGGAGAATGACGGCAGCCATAAACTTAGATCTCATTTCATTTGCTTCTCTGGCGGGTTGTATTAGTGTTTTCATTAGAAATGTTTTTACAGATGTTGGCTCTCCAGATACGAACTCTCTGTGGTGGAGAGGCGGTCGGGAGTTTGGCATCCAGAACAAAAAAGAAATCTGCTCTGAAAGCCTAATGTATAGAAAAATAATTTACTGTCTTTATGATGTATAAATGTATAGTAACTCTACAGAGGCTTTAAGATAGAGTAATTGAATTCCAGCTAATAATATAGTGATGTTTGCTATTCGTCTTTTTGGAAGAAATATGTCATTCATCATGATAAAGGACTAAAAAAGCACCCATAAATAACACGTTTAGAAAAGTTGTACCCACTAATTTATATATAAATATTTTCTTTTTCATTTGAAATACCTATATTAATGTGTCCATATTTCTAATAGTACGCAATGTTTTGAACCCATGCCCCACCAAGGTGATGACGTACAAGTGTTTAAAGCATTTGAGCCCAGCAGTACTTTTATTTTAAATATATATAGGGATTGCTTTGACTCTGGTGGTTTGGTTTTTTTTAAAAAAATGATCTTAATGAATAATCAAAGTGCAGAAAAATCTCTTAAACTTAGTTTTCTTTGTAAGTTTATAATGCCATTCAAGACTGCTCTAAAATAAGTTTAAAATATGGATGAGCAACAATAAGACAGCATTTTTTAAAGCGCCATAATTTTGAATTCCTTTGTGTCTTACAGTTTGCTCTTTTGTGCTTTTGAACCATGGTGGGTAATTGTTAGGGACGTGGGTGGTGCTGTGGGTTAAACCACAGAGCCTAGGACTTGCCGAGCTCCCGTTGCTCTGTCCCTGCTCCTGGCAACCTAGCAGTTCGAAAGCACGTCAAAGTGCAAGTAGATAAATAGATACTGCTCCGGTGGGAAGGTAAACGGCGTTTCCGTGTGCTGCTCTGGTTCGCCAGAAGCGGCTTAGTCATGCTGGCCACATGACCCGGAAGCTGTACGCTGGCTCCCTCGGCCAATAAAGTGAGATGAGCGCCGCAACCCCAGACTCATCTGTGACTGGACTTAATGGTCAGGGGTCCCTTTACCTTTAACTTTAGGTAATTGTTATTCAAATTGCACTTCTACTTTTCCTAACTGATACAAGAGATGGCTCACATGTCCTTTGGGAGATGGTTCACACGTCCTTTGGAAGTAATACTGTTATAATTCACTCATAACAAATTGGGGAAAACCGTGTCTTAACTTGGGGGTCGGGAACCTGTGGCTCTCAAAAATGTTGCTGGATTCCTACCTCCCATCAGCTCCAGCCAGACAGTCATCAGAGATGATAGGAATTGCAGTGCAGCAACATCTGGAGGACCACAAATTCCTTATATACTGTTTTTAAGTACCATAGAAGTCCTGCAGTCCTATGTGCACTTGCCTAGAGAGTGAGCCCTGTTGAAATCAAGGAGACAGTTCTGCCTTGAAATGTGAAAGATGGACTTGTTCAGCTTCAGCTTAATGAGAAAAATGGCTTGATG